>NC_134579.1:163816480-164505647 GCF_037038515.1 Microtus pennsylvanicus | reverse complement strand
ATAGTCATCTACTTCCTAGTCTTGTGTTGTGTCCATCATTAAGGTCAAGACTGATAAAGCAGCCTCCTTTTGCAATGGGGCTTGACATGCTCACCTTTGTGTGTGTGAGCTCTGTCGTGCCCCGCCATCCCTCCCCCTCCTTCCCTGGATGGCCCCAAACCTAATATCTAGACTAAGCTGACCTCAAACTTCCAGCAGCCCTTCTGCCTTAGTCTCTTCAGAAATGAGAGACAGCTATGAAGTTACTACACATTGTTAGAAATGCATTTTTTAATTCTCGTCTCATCAGCAAAGGTTTGCATGCCCTTACTTTAGTTTAACAGGGCAGAGCGTATAATTCAGTCATTCCAGCTCCAGGTTAAGTGAAAGACCGTATCTCAGAGGAATTCTGTAAAAAGTGGTAGATCAGAACACTGGACAGTATACATACACACATGTAGGCACATGCTGTACACATACCACACTCATACACACCAAAAAGCAGACAACTAAATCCTAATGTCTGTGACATCGAAGGTTGTGGACATATGTTCAGCCCTATACTGAGTACGTGTCTGTGGCATCTGTTGGCATTTCTGGTTTTAACTTGCTGGGACGCGTAGGATTTACTGCTGTAGATTTCTAGATGTGCTGAGAAACAGTCATCTAAAGCATGTAACGGAACAACCCATGTCCTGACATTCTTTTCACAGGAAACAGATCTTCGACTCTTTATGCCCACTTTACCTTCATATCTCCCCAGCCCTGGTCATATTTTGTAGTCTTAAGTGGAGCCTTTCAAAATTCCCTCTTCTGTCCATTAGTCCTTGTTATATAGTTCCAGAGGTCTCTGCAGAATATTTCTCTCCTGCGTTGCTCATACAGCCCTTGTGTCTCCTAACCCCTTCTTGCTTTCAAGAGGAGAGGAAACGCAAGTCCCCACTCCTCCTGATGCATCAGATCTCAGAGTTGTGGCCCTGGCCACTGGTAAAGGTCAGTCATGACTCACACCTCCTTTATTGTGACCAATGTCCATAGCAGAGGCAAAAGTCTGCGTGTGGTCTTATTTGCTTTTACACTTTTCCCCACTAACCCTTCAGAGACTAATGTGTGTGCCAACTTCAGTTCATCCAGTATTTTTAGCTTTCTCATATTCTAATTTAGCTCGGATCCTTTGCTGGCATGTTATCTAGGTTGCCACTGGACTGTCATTCCTCCCAGTCTTGATTGTGCCTGGAGCAGTTTCCTGTCTAAATGATGAGCCCTGGAAGAGAGGGCTTTGTAATGAAAATGGAGATAGCCGCATGCTCTTTGTAATCACTTCTCTAATCCTCTACCTGCCAAGCTGGGAAGAAAATCGTAATTATCAGAGCAGAGAACTGAACTCCTGGGCCTCAGCAGACAGAATGAGCTCTACGGGAGGGGAAGTGACAGGCCGCATGGTCCTGTGGGGCGGAGCACAGTTATTTTGGAAAACTTTGACAGGAGACCTGATGTATTTGTATAACCTTTTCATGTAGAGCCACATTGCTGTGAGAGGACAGGTTTGGGTTTTCTTCATTAAAAGCTTATTACATGAAGAAATAGGGCAGTGGTTTTGCTTGGGTAGATGGGGTCAGAGAGGCGGGTGTGATCTCCTCAGGATATTAATGTCTGCCTTCAGCCGGGGGAAATGAGCCGTCACTTGAGTTCGCGGCAGCTTTATGTGCTCATCACTAGGGATTCCCATATGTCCAGGGAGCTGCAACAGTGAAAAATGGCAGAGCGTGGTGGTGGAGTGCAGAGGGCCCTCATTGGAATTCCTGTCAGGAAGCTCAGCTCCGCCTGCCCAGAGCAAGTCTGTTTAGTGTTGATCAGCCGTCCATCTGATAACCTGCACTGATGTGGGCATTCCCTCCGAGGGCTGCCTGGCGGTGACAGCGGAGCGCCCAGATGTCTTGCTAGCCTTTTCTGGTAGTCTAAAGTATTTTTAACCCTTTTTGTGAAACCCAAACCCAAAAGGACTCCCAGCAGATGAGGAAGAGGATTCTCCTAGCTAGGCTTGCTCTGTTTTTCTGGCATAAAAGAGCCCAACTTAACCATTTCCAGAAAGTAGACGCCAGCTTCCTCCTCCCATTGGGAGCGTCTGGTTGGCCTGTGGAATAATTATGGGTGGATAGTGTCGTGTTTGTGTTTGAGTTCCCAGGTAGTAGGTTTAAGAATATTCTCCAAGGTGATACATGCCTGGCTTGTTTGTCTTTTATTAAAGCAGACTCACAGGTGTGCTCGGGAACCGCTGAGCAGAGCTCTGTCCACTGTTTGAAAGTATGATACAGACTTCTCAGGGAAGTGGGGTTGCTAATTTTGAATGGTAAGTAGGTTGCCTCCTTGCTGAGTCCTGGCACCCCTCTGTTCTTTCAAGTGTGGCCACCTAAGACAGCTTACCTCTTTGTAGATGGGGTGATGGGTATGGCGGCCATTAATTACAGAGCTCATCTGTGCTGAGGTGTTTGCTGTTGTTTGGAAGTTTGTGTTAAGTTGTAATTTTTAAAAAAATATAAATTTCAGTTGTGAGTGGTAGCATATAAATTTTTAAAGAAAAAAAATGTGTGTTTGGAGGGCTCCACTGTAGGGCTCCAGGAGGAACTTTGTTTTATGTTGTGGGATTCTACCATGGGCTCAGGTGTCAGTCTCGTGGACCCTCACTTGTAGTGTGGGTGAGCGTTCTGAAGAGACTCAGAGCCCTTCAGGCCTTCAGTGGTTGCTTCAAGTGTAGGGGCACAGCTGGACAGGACACCTCCCCTAGCTTTCAGCCCTCCAGCCTGTGATTTGATCACTGCTTGAGGAGGAGCTGGCCTTTACCACAGCCTATAGTGGTAAGTGTAGCCCTCAGCAAGGAAATGTCTCTTTTTAACAGACCAGGCCATTACAGAAAACAACAACCAATCAAAATGCAGAATTGTGGAGCCCAGTCCCAAAAGATGTCTTTGTCTTTCTACAGACAGAATATTACTAAATTGCCAGGGCAAACTCAGAATCCTCCTGCCTCAGGCTCCTGAATAGCTAGAATTACTCAAGTGTACCACTACACCTAGCTGACATTTTGCTCTTAATAGTTAGGATTTGGAGTTTTAGCATTTATTTTAAAGACAGAATTCTTATTTTTAAATTCAGAAATAATATATGGCTAATTTTGAATGTTGTGATTATGGTATCTCAAAGTACCATCTAAATTATGCCATCAGCATGCATAAATGACAAAATAGGAAAACCCTGGTATTTCTCCAATTATTACAATTTAAATTGGATTAATCTCTTGGGACTTTGTGTCTGGTTTATTTATAGAAACAGATACTGTTTGTTTGGTTGGTTTTTTGAGACAGATTTCTCTGTGTAACAGCTCTAACTATCCTAGACTCACTACGTAGACCAGATTAACCTTGAACTCACAGAGATCAGTCTGCCTCTGCCTACTGACTGCTGGAATTACAGGTGTGTGCACCACCACCGCCCAGCTAGAAACAGATAATGTTTGACGCCTAATTAAAAGTGTTCAAAAAAATAAAATAAAATAAAAGTGTTCAGAGGCAAGTGGGGTGAGGTGACACGGGCCTTATACCCAGCACTTGGGAGGCAGAGGCAGGCAAATTTCTTAAATTTAAGGTCAGCCAAGGCAATATAGAGAGAGAGACCCTGCTTCAATAGTTAAAGAAGAGGCTACGACAGAAGAATTGGAAATACAAAACTAGCCTGGGCTAGTTTGTGAGGACCCCTTCCCCCCACAAATGAGATCACTTTGTACCTGTGTAGGCTTGTGAAAGAATATTTGTTTTTCGTTATACCTGGGTTTATTTATTGATTTGGGCAGGGTTTTTTTTGTTTTTGTTTTGTTGGAGGGGCACTCGTGATAGGGCACCCATGTAGAAGTTAAAGGACAACTTTGAGGAGTCAGTTCTCTCCTTCTATCTTGTTGGTCGTGGGACTGAACTCGGGTTTTCAGGCTTGGCATCTTCATGGATGAGCATCTCACCAACCCTGTGTTGGCTGCTTCTTAACTCTTACTTTTTTGAGGGAATTGAGCCCAAAGCCCCATTCATGATTAGTAAGTGCTCTAAGTGTGATGTTTTAAAGTATGATTTAGGAATTCTTTTGTTCTGTCTGCTTTCCCTTGTCCAGAGATGATGAGGAAAGAAACAGAACATAAAACAAGCAAAACAGCCCATGTGCCCAAAGGTAGTGCGTGCTGCCAGTGCTTAAAATGTAGAAAACCCGGTGAGTTGATGCTGTGCAGCATAGGAGTGGGGTGGTGGCTGCCATCCTCTATGGAGTGGCTGGCAAGGCCTTGCAAAGAAGGGCACTCAGACCTGGAGGGGGTGAACCACTGAGCCTCATAAATATGCAAAGAAATACAGTACAGACAGAGCAAAAGGAAAAGGCCCTGAAGCAAGAATGAGCTTGGCTTGTTTAAGAACCAACAAGGAAGCTTAGCTTGAAGGAGAGAAAACACACACCTGCAGATGTTTGCACTTGCCTGTGGATGTGCACACTTGCCTGCAGATGTGTGCACTTGCCTGTGGATGTGCACACTTGCCTGTGAATTTTTACACTTGCCTGCAGATGTTTACACTTGCCTACGGATGTGTGCGCTTGCCTGCAGATGTGTGCATGCCTGCCTGAGTAGAGGAAAAGAACTCAGAAATAAAAGATAGAGGAGCTGTGGTGAATTATCCTGGGCCTTGGTGCTCATCGTGGCATTTTACAGTGAGTGTGAGATAGGGAGGGAGCTGTGCCGGGTTTTTCAGCAGAGGAGCCATTGACTGATGGTCTCTTTACTTGCATGTTTGCCTCCCTGGTCTTACCACTTACCAGTCACTTGATCTCACATCTGACAATAGCTTTCATTCATCCTCCATGTTCAGTCACAGCAATGCAGCAGTCTTCATATACATACCTATTTCTTACTGAGTTTCAATTGTCTAGCATCAATCATAGTCCAAAAATATTAAGTGAAAAGTTTCGGATATAAAAATAATTTATTAGTTTTGACTGCCATTCTGAATATAGTGGTGAAATATTGCATTCACACTTCCTCGTGCCTAGGATAGCAATCTTCCATTGTCCAGCATTTCCACGTTGTATATCATCATTTAGTAGCTATGAAATCAACTGTCATGGTGTTGGTATAACAGTGCATGTACTCAAGTAACCATTATTTAACTTAATAATCCCAACTATGTAATAGCAGCTGCTCCAGCTGTTCGTCGGTGTGTATAAATGAACTGACCATTTCACTTGCATCTCAGCACTCTCTGCATGCTCTCCTTCTTCCTCTCTCCCTAAAACCTTGCTTCCAAACAAATTCACCTTCTGCTTTTATGTCGTCATCATCTTCCTGTTTGTTTGTTTGTTTGTTTGGGGGTGGGATCCATTGAGATTAATAAAGGTTGCTTGCATGAGCATGGGTTGGGGAGTTGTTTACTGGCGCATGGACAACTTCTCATATCAATGACTACACCTTAAGGAAATGACACCCTTCCCTAGCAGCCATTGGCTGCCATGAGCCTCTGAGAAAGGGGTGAAGCCTCATGAACTCTTCCCCCATCTGTGATGAAATATTGGCAGCCCCACTCCTGTACAGGTCTTTCACAGGAAACCGCAGCTGCAGTGAGGTCCTCAGCACAGTGTTCCCATCCACTGGCTCTTATGTCTTTTCTGCCCTTCTTCCATGATAGCCTCTGAGGCTTGCACGTGGTGGTGATATGGAAGATGTCCCATTTACGGCTGGGCACACAATAATCACCGAGAGAACTTTGGCAAGTTATGAGTCTGCATTAAATGCCACTCCCAGCAACAAGAAGCAAACTTCTCTGACAAAGGCTAAGCACCACTGGTCTATGGATATAGCAAGTATTCCTAAAACCATTTGATATGTCCACTGACAGGGTTTCCAATAGTAAACGTAAGCTCCCTGCTATGGAGGAACAGGCCACGAAAACAGTCAGAAAGTGGTTGGTTACCACATAATAGTCATGCTGCATACATCTCAGCAGCACACGAATGGGCCGTCGGTACACACCTCACCCTGACCTCAGCAACCCGTGAACGCACCGTCATTATACACCTCATCCGACCTCAGCAACCCGTGGACCGGCCGTCCGTATACACCTCGTCTTGACTTCAGCAGCACAAGAATAGGCTGTCAGTACACACCTCACCCTGATCTAGGCAACCCGTGAACCGTCTGTCTGTAGCACTTGTAACGTGGAAACTGATGGTCCAGAATGTCAAGGTCATCCTCAACTACAAAACAAAAAACAATGCATTTCTCCATAAAGACAATACTCCAGCAGACTTGAGTGGCATCCTGCATACGAACTTAGCTAGCTGTGCCTCTCTGAAATTATGCCATGGCAGCAGAGTCTTCTTGACTGTTGTCTCCATTTTGTACACCATGGATTGCACTGGCATGTTTCATCCCTTAAAATACTGGTTTCATCAGATCACCCTCGTATTGCTTAGGGTTCCTTGATGACTCGTCATATAATTTAGAGAATTCTGGGCTCACTTGCTCAAGGCCCTCTTCTTGCTCGAGGCCAGCTTCACCTGTGCTTGTTTGTTGAAAGGAGCTGCGGGCAGCATTCCTGCCCGGCTCCTGGCCGCCTGACTAGCTTATGTCCTGAAATAACAACACACAAACTATATTCTTTTAAACACTGCTTGGCCAATTAGCTCTAGCACTGACTGGCTAACTCTCATATCTTGCTTAACCCATTTCTAATAATCTGTGTCTTACCAGGAAAGATTCAGCATGTAAGACCTGGCAGCTGGCTCCATGGCGTCTGCCCTGGAGAGGAACGACATGGCGGCGTCTGTCTCACTTCCTCTTCCTCCCAGCATTCTGTTCTGTTTACTCCACCCACCTATGTTCTAACCTATCAGGCCAAACAGTTTCTTTATTAACTAACCAATGAAAGCAACAGATTGATATATGACACTCCCACATCACTTGTTCCTGTGGGATATGAGCTCATCTGATACCTTTTTACCAGTCTTCCCTCGAAATTTCAACTTATGCTTTGTCTGTAAATCTAAAAAGCTTAAGTATTTAAAAATGTAAATTACTAAGTCCAGGAATGGTGACTTATGCCTTTAATCAGCACTTGAGGGACAGTGGCAAGTTTGAGGCCAAAATGGACCTTGGTACAGTGAAGATTTTAGTCTTAGCATCTACCTTTCCAACTTCCTATCTGCTCTTTCCATCGTTTTTACTCCACAAACCAACCCGTGCCATTCATTCATCCATCTTTCCATCCATTCACTCACTCAAATATCAGTTGGCTCACTTAACAAATACCAAGAGTCTACCCTTGCTAGAGTTTGGTCTGGGAATGTGAACCACAGTAATGAAGAAAAGGTATCTCAGCTGTCATAGAGTTTACACTTCAGTTGACTTCCTATACTTTCCAAATAACACAAACAGCTTTCTTTTCCTTTGTAACCAAGACAACCAGTGTCACTAAATAGCCTTGGTTGACCTAGAACTTGCTTTGGCCCAGGCTGGCCTTGAATTCATAGTCTTCCTGGGTGTATCTCCCAAAACTGGGATTATAGGCATACACACATTTCCTAGAAACAGTGTTCCAAGTCAATAGCTTTAGATCTTCCAAGGTGCCATTAATTGCCCCTGCACTTGTAGACATTTAGATTATTAATAATCATAGTTACCAAACTATGAGTGTGTGTAAAATCTTGATATTGTATCAGTAGGAAATCAAGACACCATATGTTTTCAGTGAAAAAATGTTTGTATTAGTGACTGCCTTCAGGGATGACTATCCAAGTATATAATAAGGCATAGGAGGCACAGGTGAAGCGAGGAGACCTCAAAGGCCCAAATGCAATGAATCCTTGAAAACACTGCCAAAATAATATCCTTCTGGAGTACAAAGTGTCATGTTCCCACCCACACTGAAACTGTATGTTCTTCGTCTTTACTTTGCACAGCTAATGAACTAAGGCATTGTTTTATTAGTACACTCCCTTTCCCTTTGTTGGCACAGCTAAGCATCATTTTATATGATTTCCTGGCAATTTCTGTTTTTCTGGAATTACTTCATCCTCTACTTTCTTATTTAGCTAATAATGTTTATCTTTTCATTTTAATATGCCCAGTTTGGACAAATTCCACAAATATTTTGAACATAAATCTTTTTTCTATGATACGTTTTAGAGATAATTTACCTCAAGTCTGTATTTATTAGTCTTAGTTTATATTTTGCCACTACTTTCATGTATATTTTTAACTACTGACATTTATCTATTATCATCTGTTATCTTTATGGCTTCCCAGCATTCTGCCACATTTACATGACTTTCTCCAGGAATGCTTTCTGATGTGGCTATTATCGGGATTATTTTTGTGAGTCTTCATGCCTGCACTGATTTGGGTTGGTTTGCTTGCCTCTGAGTAAGGGTTGTATGCCCGGCTAGCTGGGATGCCTTCGTAGATCACACTGGCCAGGGACTCAAAGAGATCCTCCTACCGCTGCTTCCTGAGTGCTGAGATTAAAGTATGCGCAACCACACCCAGCAAAAATTTAAAGCTCGTGTGTATGTGTGCATAGGTTTGTGCATTTGAGTACAGATGCCCATGGGCCAGGCAGGAGAGGGTGTCAGGTCCCTTAGAGCTGGAGTTAATGGGTGAACAAAATCTGGGTTCTCTATGGGAGCAATAATACCCTAACAGCTTCGGCGCATTGATGTATTTTGCTGTGTTCCTCTACTTTTACCCATTTCCATCAACAGGTATGCACCAAGATAGACTTAGTAAATTTATGAATATTATAGATGTGATAGAATGAAAATGTGGAAAACATTGGTTTGTATGTCACTTAGTAAAAGGAAATTCATGGATATTTTCCAATAAATATATACTTTTCTCCCTAAATTTATAGTATCATATTTCACACTTAGATAATTAATCCATCTTCATATGTGTTTATTCAGGTTGTGAAGTAGGGATCTTTTACCCTTTCAAGTGTCAGTCAGTAGGCTCGATGTCATTTGTTTAAAAAGGGTTTGAAATGTTTATCACAAGTAATTTTTCAGATGTATTTGGTTCTAGATTCAACCAAAAATATATATTTGTCAATTGGCTGTTATTATACATATTAAAGCTACGGAGGTTGAAAGTATTACCCAGTGATTGCCTAGCATATGCAAGATCCTAGATTCAGGTCATAGTACTGGAGAACCTCTTACGCATGTGCACATACGCATACACACACAAACACACACTACACACACACCAAAACCTGCAGTCGTAGCTTTATAATAAGTATTAAAACCTCAATCTAATCTTACATTTTCTGAAATCTTTTTAATGTTTTGATTTATTCTTCCTACATAATTATAAAATCCTTTTTCTATCTAAAAAAAAGTTCTAAGATTCAAATAAAATGACTTTAAATAAATGACTCTGGCCTACCATTTTACTTTCAGAAAGACCCTAAATCTTGTACATGTTGTGTTTTGGATTTTGATGAGTTTGCTATTGATATGCAAAGAACCTAGACTTTAGAACCCAGAGGCCTGGGCTAGCGTCCAGCTGCAGTTGCCAGCTGTGTGGACTTAGCCTGTTAACTGAGCTCTTTTCTGTACAGGAGAGTCGCTGCTTACCTCAAAGAGCCACTGTTGAGATAGCAGTTTATTCGCCAATCAGCTGAGTTATTATTGCAAAAATTGTTTTACACACGCTCTCAGCATATAGTAATAATTGGCTCAAAGTAATTAATTTAATAAGTTCAGTCATAATCACCACTCCCCATTTTTAAAAAATAGGACATATGAGGTCTTTTTGGATGAGATGACATGGTGTGTGGGGTTTCTTCAAAGCAGCCTGGTCAGAGAGCAAATGCTGTAACTGAAGCAAGAGTGGCCTGGGATTGACAATCCTGAAAACTGGTGATGAGTCACGCCATACAGGCTCTTGAGACAGTATTTTCCACTTGCGTGTTTGAAAGTTACTTAAAAAAAGAGGTTTATTTCTTAAATGTACCTTTAGAAACTAAACCTGACTGCATGTAAGTATTTAGGGAGAAGGCAACATAAATATAGGCTGTAGTCAGTCTCTAATTTTTAAAGTGAAAGAATGGAAGAAAAGATGGGAGAATAGAGAAGAAAACAGGGAATTAGAAAAAAATGTTCCATTGTCTTTTAATCTCCTTGTATGGCTAGGTACATTGGCTGTCCTACTCTCTTAACACAGACCTGAATCTAAAGCACGTAGAGATTTCGAGTTTCTGTAAAGAATAAACTACTAACTCAGATGTCCAGCAGCAGCTGTGTGCCTAGACGTAATTATCATCTTACCTGGAAGGTGCTAATTGGAGGTTCATTGACCGAGGACTTACCACTGTGTCTCTGTAAGCCTGACTTTAGTATAGATTACTGTTTCCCTTCTGGAATCAGTGATAGCTGTCCTGAGGCCTTTCTAATGCTGTTGCTAAGTGACAAATTGCTCCTTTAACAAATACTTCCTAGGCAGTGGATGGAAGTAGATAGATAATTAAAATGTAGAAATGAAAAGGTGTGGGCAATGACTGAGCTATCTTCCAAGACCTTTAAGTACAGAAGGAGTTATTTCTGGAAAAAAAATGGAGGAAAACTTTATTTAAAAAGTGGCATAGAGCTGATTATTATTACCATTATTGAGATGGAGTCTCACTATGTAGCCTTGGCTGGCTTGAAGCTGACTAAATAAACCACATTGGCCTTGAACTCACAGATATCCTCCTGCTTCTGCTGGAATCAAGGTGTGCACCACCATACCTGGCTACAGGTGATTTTTAAATATTTAAACTGTACAAGCCCAGTGTCCTGCGTTCAATCCCTGGAAGCCAAGTGAAAAGCCAATGTGGTAGCACACACCTGTAATGCCAGAGGAATGGGAGGTGGAGGCATAACTGACTGGAAGCTCAGGGGCTTTGTCCGAAAACAAGCAAACAAAAACAAGATAAAAAGAAAGTTGTACTCTGGCCTCTACACATACCGTGGCACAAGTGCATGTGAACATACCTCTACACACACTAAATCAAAAGAAACTCTGTAAGCAAAACATACCGGTCACTCACCCTAAAACCGTAGAAGTGTATATCACCATTATACACAATGGTCTCTCTGGATGTAGTAAATGAACAAGAGTTAAACTCTTTGCCAGTAAATAACGTGGAGCTGTCTCTAAGAGATAATATTAGTTGACAAAAACAAGAGTACAGAAAGATGAGCATAAAATGTCCTCCTATTTTTGGCACTTTTTTTTTTTTACTTTCTCTCTTAGGAATTGATTAGGCTGAATATAAGGATAGCTGTAAGGAGTATAGCACTTCTCTCAGAAGACAAGTCTAATTGCTGAGAGCGTAACCAATGGTAGAGCGCTGGTTTGGCAGCCCCAGGCCCTGGGCTCAGTCACCAGCACAGCAGGGATGCAGGGAGGGATGTAAACTGAAGCCAAGGCAGTAACAATATGGGATCAGTGGTAGCACACTAGCCCACGAGGGCAGGAGGAGCCCTCAGGCTCGCCTTCCTTCTTGTTCTGCCGCCCACAGATTGTGGGCACATTAGATCCCTGAGTCTCAACAGCACCTCTAAGTCCAATCACAGTCTAGACAGGTGAAGCCGCAAAGGTCAAAGGTACGTACCAACTGAATCAATCAGTCTCCTGCTACTAAGAGTTAATAGATTTTCAGATACCCCACCTCCTAGACTTCTGCATATATATCTTTGCATAGACTTGTCATATGAACACAGAGCTAAATCAACTGCTGAAGGGATCTTTGGTTGTTGGTTTTGTCATGGGGAAACTAGGTAGCTGAAGCTGACCTTGGACTCTATGTAAAGGATGAGAATCCTCCTGCCTTTACATCCCAAGTGCTCTGATTAAAGGCCTGTGCCACCACACCCAGCTAATGAGATCTTCTTAAAGGAGTACACGGCCCCTTCAGACATAATAAAGCTTTGTTACTAGTAAGGAGGTTGCCTTACTAGTAGATAACTAACAATGTCTGCTCTTCTTATTTCTGAAACATAGTATGCTAAAATCTTAGGGAAGTATTAGAGGAAAATGAAACCAAAAACAAATGAAATTGCTTAATATGTCATTCAGAGAGACTGATGGGGTATAAATTTACTAACTTTTTTGACAATTTTATATGAGTCCTATATTTACATGATTTTCACTCCACACTTTCCTCTTCCAGCTCCTTCTGTGCCCCCAATCTCTATCAATGTCATGACCTCTGCCACTTTATTAGTATGACATAGAAACATACGGACATGCATACAGATGTATATATAAATAGAATCTGCTGAGATTTGATGGATGCAACTCCCTGTCATATATAGAAGACATTCTTGTGGCAGATGTTCTGAGCCTCAGGCTCATCAGTCTTTTTACCCTTCTTCGGTGATGCCCCCCAAGCCTTGGGTATAGGGATTGTGTGGTCCATGTACACAGTTGGCGATAGACACCCCACAGGCAGTTGTTCTTTGCCTTTTGACCAGTTGTGGATTCCTGTGATGGCATCTGTCTGCTACAAAAAGAAGCTATGCTTATCTCTAGACATAAGAGTAGGTATTACAGTGCAGCTGGGAATTACACTGGTTTAGAAAGCAGCAGTCGTAGGCTCTCTAGGATCCATCGTGCTCAGGTGGTTAGCTAAGTTTACAGTACAAGGCATGAATTCCCTCCTATTGGGTGGACCTTAAGTCCAATTAGGTGGCTGTAGGTTACCCCCAAGATATAGTTGCCACTATTGCAGCGCCGGGGACATCTTGGTCCTAAATTCTTGTAAAAAACATTCATCAGTTTCAATGCAGCAACTGCTTCCTTACTCTGGTCACTTTTTGTAAGTAGGTTGGTTTGGGGTTTTGTTGGGTTTTTTGTTGTTGTTGTTGTTGTTGTCTTTGGGGATTCTAGGAAGGGTTGAGTCTATGGTCTCATACCATTGGTTCCCCTAGATTTCACTCTATACCCCAGGCTGGCCTAGAACTCATTAGTAGCCAGACTGGCCTTCAAGTCCCTGTGATCCTCATGAATACCACCATGTCCAGTTTATTAGTTTATTACTTTTTTTTTAAGCAAGGCTAACAGGGAGGATAAATAACCAAGAGTGCAAAATATATGTGCTTTAAAGTAATTTTTAGATCCAGTGCACTAAATTGCTTTGGGTACCTAAAATTGGAATAAAATAATAAGAAACAAATTTTCCTAGATTCCGTTACTCTTGCACTGCTTCCCTGCTGCCCGCTGTATTGTACTTTTGTACGGTGTGATCAAAGTTGTTCATCTGATTAAACCTGAGAAGCCGAGCATAGCGCTAGATGGTAATTACAGAACAGGTTTAAAAACAACTGCACACTCCGTTCCTATTCCTACAGAAAGTGGGGACCAATGGTAGCAATGGTTTCCTCTTTTTAACAATTACCTGCTAGTCTAATAATTAAAAACAACAAAAACCTGAATCTCAGAAGGTGAGAACTGGGAGGAAAAACCTGAATCTCAGAAGGTGAGAACTGGGAGGAATCTGTTCTTTAGTTTCCTTGCTTCCTGTCAGTGTTGAGGAGACCCATGACCTGAGCGTGCAAGGGCTCCACACCTGAACTATAGTGTCACTCAGTGTTGAGGAGACCCATGACCTGAGCGTGCAAGGGCTCCACACCTGAACTATAGTGTCACTCAGTGTTGAGGAGACCCATGACCTGAGCGTGCAAGGGCTCCACACCTGAACTATAGTGTCACTCAGTGTTGAGGAGACCCATGACCTGAGTGTGCAAGGGCTCCACACCTGAACTATAGTGTCACTCAGTGTTGAGGAGACCCATGACCTGAGCGTGCAAGGGCTCCACACCTGAACTATAGTGTCACTCAGTGTTGAGGAGACCCATGACCTGAGTGTGCAAGGGCTCCACACCTGAGCTATAGTGTCACTCAGTGTTGAGGAGACCCATGACCTGAGTGTGCAAGGGCTCCACACCTGAGCTATAGTGTCACTCAGGCAAAAGGAGAATTATCCTCAAGCTAGACTGCTGTTTAGGATAAGTCTGTTGATTTGGTTCTAATCAAATTATTTGGGGAAATTTTGACTAATTTTTCCAGTTACTTTAAACTAAAAGGGACAAACTTGGAGCTGGACAGATGACTCAGCAGTTAAGAGCATCTGCCACTCTTCCAAAGAGGTCCTGGGTTTGGTTCCCAGCACCACCCATCCATTTTGGGTTATCTCACAACCGCCTATAATTCCAGCTCAGGGGATCTGATGCCTTTGTCTGGACTTCTCAGGCACCACTCACAGACTGTACAAACCTACACACAGACACACATATATACACATACTTAAGAATAAAATATGAAAAACACAAGAAACAAACAGCCAAAAACAAAACATGCTGGGCATGGTAATTCCAGCACTCGAGAGGCGGAGGAGGACAGATCTCCATGAGTTCAAAGGCGGCCTGATCTTCATACCAAATTCCAGGACAGCCAAGGCTACAGTGAGACCCTAGAGAGGGGTGGGGGCACTAATTATTTTAGAGGCAAGCTTGTTCTTCACATACTGTCTCCATGGTCTTAGAAATAAGGTGGGAAGCTGGGGGGAGGGGGCATATGCCACTGTGGCATACTTTGATATCCTTGGCTTATCTCCCCCTCCTCCCCACCCATCCCCTGCCACTTCCTATTCATTAGGTAAATAAACATTTTACTTTGTCATTGGTCACTATGACAAGGTGGCTCTGAGTTATACGTTTGTCCTTCCTAAACTCTACAGCAAGTATTTACCCTCCCCGGGCCTGCTGTCATTAGAAGGGCAGGTAGGTAGTACAATGGAAGTGCTTTGTAAGTGCTCACTACAATAAATGATGATTTTTTTCACTTAATTATTACTATGATTGTTCTTATTTCTGGTGATGTGGCATTTAAAGGTTCTTATTTATTTAGTTAATGTTGTTTATTATTGTAGATGTCTTTATTAAAAGCTCATAATTACTCATTTTCATGCTTAGGGTAGTTCAGAACACCTACAGCTTCTGGCTTGCTGGGCTTTTCTTTCCCAAGCTAAATTGCATGAGGGACTTAACATAAATGCTTAACTTTTCTGTGTTGTATACTTACTCATGATTTCATTCCGCTATTTTTTGTCAAATGTGACAATGTGAATTTAAAAATACTTTTATTAATTCTTTTGGTGTTTTTGAAATGGGGTCTCTCTATGTAGCTCTAGCTCCATAAATACTTGCTCAGTAAATCAGACTGGCCTGAAACTCAGAGATCTGCATGTCTCTGCCTCCCAAGTGCTAGGATTAAAGACGTGTGCCACCATGCCTGGTTATATTAACTTATTGAAAATTTCATACATGCATACAGTGTATTTTGATCATATTCATTCCCCACTCCTCTTCTTAACTCTTGCTAGATCTCACACCCCACCCCACCCCCAATTTTATTTCAGTTTCTTCTCCTTCGTTTTAGGGAATAGTTTTATAAAACCAAAGTATTTGTGAGATAGTAATAATCTTTTTGAAGTTTTAGTTTTACTTGTGTGTGTGTCTGCATGAGTGTATGCCATGTGTACAGGGCGCTGTCAGCGGCCAGAAGAGGGTGCCAGATCATCTGAGCTGGAGTTACAAGCATTTGTGAGCTGCAGATGGGCATGGCCCTCTGGGAGAACGAGAAGCACTCTTGACCACTGAACTATGTTTCCAGCCCCATAATAAAATTCTTAGTCCTTTCTTTTAATCACTTTTTAAAAAGATGGTTTTACATCTTCGCTCCTCCTCTTACAACTTCTTTTCTGAGGGGACAGAACGATAGCTGGGCAGGTAAAGAAGGATTGCTTGAGGCCAGGAGTTTGAGGGCCACCTGAGAACTGTATGGTAATAAGACCTGATCCATAGCAATTCTGAAATCGAAATCGTGTTGTCAGAACTGCCTAGTCTAGAAACAAGAAATACTTCTTGGCTAGGGCGCAGCCCTAGTCCCCAGAAGTAGCTTCCTGATTCACCATTCTCTGTAACACTTACTCTGTCCTCTGAGCTGCCTCTCTTTTCAGTGAGAATTGCTTCATACTTAGAGCTATGTAGTGATCTACTGCTGTCTTTTAATTTTATTTAAAAATCTTTTTCTGTATAATGTATTTTGGTCATACTCTTCCCTACTCATAGTCTTTTTCTCTTTCAAAAATAAAAGAAAGAAAAAGAGAAAGAAGAACAGCAAAAAAGGAAAATCAAAACAGACAAACTAAAACAGGAAAACGAATAAGACAAAAATACCAAAACAAAGCACATGGAGTCTGTCCTGTTAGCCCACTACTCTGGGCATGGGGCCTGCCCTGGAGTGTGGGTGATACACCCAGCGACACTTCACCGGCCACTTTCTGAGTAACCCTGGCGGTCAGCTTGAGTTGATCCAGAATCTATGTGAAGGTGAAAGGGGAGAACATATTCCCTAAAAATCATTCCACCCAGAACCTCCACCCCGTGATGTGGCTTGCACTATGTCCTAATGGTAATAATAATAATAAAATCATAATAATGATGCATTTATCTTTCCCAGCGTGTATAAATTGAAAATAACTCCTCAGCACTGGGATCCTGTCTGACTTGAGCCTGTGCTAGTCTTGTGTGCGCTGTCACAGTCTGCAGATTCACATGGAGGAGGATGTTTTCTTGAGTCCCACACCACCTCTGACTTTCCACCATCTCTTGCCTGTGGAGCCCTGACCTGGAGAGAAAGGGTGTGACAACGACATCCCATCTAGGACTGAGTACCAGTCCTCCTGCTCTGCACATTGGTGGTGGGTCTGCTGCAAGGAGCTTCCCCTATGAGGTTGCGATGCTCGGAGTTTGTCTGCTGTTTGTACACACAGAGGTTGTTCCAAAGCTACTTTCCCTCATCATAAGCATCAGTTACTTTTAGCCCAAACTCATAAACTTCCTTAACCCTTCTTTGAGATTTCTATGGCTTTTACTTCATGTTGTCAAAGCCACATACATGGTTCTTTATGAGATAAATCTCTCTATTCTGAGAGTGAACCTGCTAGGGGTACCTCCCTTAAAACTTAAAAGCTTTTATGTCTGAATAAGAAGTCATCCATCACCATCACCGTCACAGCTAACCTTAAATTCATTGTGTTGCTGAGGATGGTCTTGAACTCCTGATTTACCTCCACTTATCAAATTCTGGGATTATATATATACTACCATAGCCAGCTCATACCCATCACCACCACCAGCATCACTTGCAAGCACAGCAGAGGAGGTCAGTGGACAGCTTTTAGGGAACAGGTTTTCCCCTTTCACTTTCACATGGATTCTGAGGGTCAAACCCAAGCCTTTACCTGCTGAGCCTTTTTGTCAACCCATACTTTTAATTCCTTTCCTGACATTATCTCTTTATTTCTTTGTGAAATTTTTTCTGGCTATACTGGAAAAGTGAAACAGTTTTATTTTCAGCCTAGCAAGTCTTTGTTCTTTTATTGTGCTCTATGCTGTTTGCAAACTGAACAACTCTCTTTAGTTTGTCTGTCTCTTGTGTTGTATATGCATCCATATACACTGCATATTACACACCGAAAGCTAGCCCATACTTCCAGCATTCTCCCTGAAATCTCCTTACCTGGCTCTCTAAGTTTATAATTCATTTTAGCTAGTAAGAGGTGCCTATCTTTCCTGTTGCTTCAGGAGAGTTTTCGCAGTAACAGTTTGCTAACTTCCTTTTCCGCTTATGCTAAAAGAGACCCATTTTCAGTCCCCCACATTGTGTATACTGAAACCACAGATTCAGTGAAGCCTTTTGTTATAGCAGTGCTATTCCTAAGTATTTAATTTTGTTATCAAATACCTATTATTTCATAGCAAGCCATTGTACACTTTGGTGTCTTGACATCACCATTTTATCTTTTACATGTCTGAGCTGACTGAAAGGCTCATCTGCCCAGGGTCATGTGACTCTGTGACAGCCTAAAAGGGCCTAAGCTTGTGTGTTTTGTGAGCTTTCCCTAAGCTTTGCTTTCGACTTGTTTATTGATGTTCTGCTGGGCAAGCAAGTAGCACAGCCAAGCCCAGAGTTAATGTGGGGCTGAAATGGGAGCCTGGAAAGCACATTATACTCACACTGAACCATCTAGACTCGTTAGATTCCAGCAGAGTTCCAGCTCCACAGTACTGCGCCCTTGAGAACTCATTTCATTTGTGTACAACAATTTTCTCCCCTATAATTGAGGATTAATAACACCTATCACAGGGTTGAGGGGAGGCTTAAATTTTCAGTGACTGCTTGCTTTTGTTTTAATGTGTGAGGGGGCCGTTTCTGTTCCTGTGGTGTTTTAAGGCAGGGTCTCACAGTGTAACCCAGCCTGGGCTGGAACTCAGTGTTTAACTCATGGCTGTCTCCTGAGTGTGGGTCCTGGAGCATAAGACACCGTACTCTGATCTTAGGTTTTGATTTGTTTGTTTGTTCTACTTATCACATGCATTTTGTTCCATCAGATTTTATTCCACAAGATCAAATACTCAGAGGTTTTTGTTTGATTATAAAAGCAATACTTTTATTCTTATACAAAGTGTGCGAACTCTAAAAAATTACATCAAAGGAAACAGGTATCCCCTGACATCTCATGAGATACAGTCCTGAATCGTGGACTCCTCAGGCCTTTCTGCCTTATTTCCTACTAAAGGTGAATACATCCTTTGTCAGTCTGGAAGACATGGTCCTTGAAAAAACACCATGTTTCTGAAAATCTCCTAGCTTTATATTTAGGACTAAAAGAGATCATGCTTGTAAAATATTTAGCCCCTGCCTTACTCATATCCACATTTAAGCTGATGATCAAACTGACAATTCTCAGAGTGAGGTGAAGCAGTGTGCGTTGAGAGCAATGTATCTCAGTGAAACTGGGTGGGGAGCGCTCCTGGCCATCGTTTCTCTGAGACCAGTGACTTGTCGGCTACAGTATGGGTCAATAGAGAAACTTCTAAAAGCTTAATTAGAAAAGGACACATCCCCCTTTGCTCCCCCAAAACCAAAACGTGAGCATGGCATTGGTCATAAAGTGATAGTCTTGACACTTATACAAACCTTTTCTTTATGTTTTAGTCAAAGAAGTTTGGCAGAGATCACAGAACTTATACACACTGCTCTCCTCGTGCACCGTGGGATAGTAAATTTAAGTGAATTACAGTCTTCTGATGGGCCACTAAAAGACATGCAGTTTGGAAACAAAATAGCTATCCTGAGTGGAGACTTTCTTCTAGCAAATGCCTGCAATGGACTAGCTCTTCTACAGAACACCAAGGTAAAGACAGACAGGGTTCACTTGTGCCTGCATGGTCTTCGGGTGTCTCATGCTTGATTATTGAAGCCACGGAGGTCCGTGCGTCCTGCTGCTCAGCTCCCCCTGTGTGGATGCTCACTGAAACTGAGCAAGGTGATGATGGCAGTGTCAACATGAAGTAAAGGAGATTAACTCTAGGGAACGCTTTTGAAAAGCAGGTATACTGGCACAAGACTGTCATCTCCATGCTCTGAGGCAGAGGCAGGGGGATTGTGAGTTCAAGGCTAGCCTGGGCCTCAGAACCAGACTTTGTTTCAAGAAAAGAAATAAGAAAAAAAAGCACTTAAGAGAATGAGGCAGGAGGATTATCACAAGTTCAGGGCCACTCTGGGCTATAGAGTGATCTCCAAAATAAAAGAGCAAGGCTGGGAATATAGAATGCGTGCCTAGCGTGTACAAGTGTGGCAGAAAGAGAGAGGTGGCAAGGGAGGGAGATATAGAGAGAGTGAGTGAGGGAAGGAGACTGAAAATACTTAAGTCCTTTGAACTTTGAAGGTATTTATCTGAACAACATAATCTGGAATGGAAGTTTTGATGGTCAGGTTTATCTATTGCAACATTGTAGATCTATTTGTAATACTTAAAAAAGTAAGCAAAGTAAATGTCAAATTGTGAGGGACTTAAATGATGTATCCAAATGAATGTTATATAGACATTGAAATTTTATGAAAAATGTTAAAAAGCATAGGATAGGGTCCACATCATAAAATATGCTTGAAAAGTAGAATTTAAAGACTTACACATATTAGGCAGTTCTTACCTATGTTATAAAAAATTCCCATATATAAAGGAATGAATAAGAAACAGTAAGAAATTACAAGGAAATACATCAAAATATTAATTAGTCTACTACTTAGTAAGATTATAAATAGCCTTTGGTATATTTTTGTTTCTTCGAGACATGATTTCGCTGTGTGACCTCAAATTTGTGGTGATCCTTTTGGTTCAGACTCACAACTGTGCAGGGACAGAAAGATTGCTGGAGCTTTCTGACCACTAGCCTAGCTCTAGGTGCAGTGAATGACCTCTATATGTTCTCATGGGCTTGAACATGCCATTTCCCCTCAGCCTTCAAAATGATAAGATAATCACACTTCACACGTGCCCAGCTTTTAAAAGTACATTCTTTAAGGAAATAGAGCACTGGTCTTCCAAAGGACCCAGATTCAATTCCCAGCTCCCATGCTACAGATAACAACTGTCTCTAACTTCAGTTCTAGGGGATTCAGTGCCGTTTTCTGGTAACCATGATCACTTCTACTGAACAGACATGCATACAGGCAAACAAAATTATCAGCAATACAATATTTTTTGAAAGATTTATTTATTTATTATGTATACAGTGTTCTGTCTGCATGTATGCCTGCAGGTCAGAAGAGAGCATCAGATCATTACAGGTGATTGCTGGGAATTGAACTCAGGACCTCTGGAAGAATAGCCACTGCTCTTAACCTCTGAGCCATCTCTCCAGTCCCAGTAACACAATATTAGATAAGGCTAAGAAATCAACTAAAGTATGTGAATATGCATCAAAGATAATTATTTTAAGTCAGATGTGGTGGCAGACACCTTTAATCTCAGCATTTGGAGGCAGAGACAGGCAGATCTCTTTGTTGAGAACAGTTTGGTCTACATAGCAGACTCCAGGCTAGCCAGCCAGGCCAACTGCCTCAAAAATAAATAACAAGCTAGATAAATAAATAATCTACTTCATTTTGGGGGCTACAGGGGGCCTACATGAGTTTATGTGCACCATGTTTGTGCAAATGATGCCCATGGAGTTCAAAAGAGGATGTCAGATCCCCTGAAACCTAGAGTTATAGATGGTTCTGAGTCATTATGTCCATGCTGGGAACTGAACCCAAGTCCTTTAGAAGAACAGCCAGTGTTCTTAACCACTGAGCTCTCTCCAGCCTCCTCTACTTGTTATATTTTAGTATTCAGATAATCAATATTCTAAAGTTTTTATTTAATGTAGGTGAATATGTTATTTGTATTTCTTTTAAAATTTGTTTTTAAAAATAGTTGTCGACTTGAGTCTACCAATACAAAAACAAAAGTTAATTGTTGCTCAGTACTTGTTTCAGAAAGTGTGACATTTTAGCTATTTTCACACATCTTGTATGGCGATTTGGATAATGCAATGTCTGCACTTTTCTCAGAGGTCTTACAGAATCCTTCTGCATACATTTCCTTAGCCAGAATTTAATGGCCTGGTCACTCTCTCAGGGAAGGAGATGAAGAATGTGCCTTGATAGATGCTGAGAGACAGTCGCATTCTGCCTAACATTTCCACCATGGTTTGCACTTTAGGGTAGCACATTGGTGTGGGCCACTGTCTGTATTTTGTCAATTATATTTTAAATAAACGCTAATTGGCCAGTAGCCAGGCAGGAAGTATAGGCATGACAATCAGGCAGGAAGTAGAAGCAGGTCAATGAGAACAAGAGAATTCTGCGAAGAAGGAAGCCCATTCCTTGGCAGTCCTGTCCCGACCACAGAAGAAGCAAGATGTGACTGCCTTGCTGAATAAGGTATCAAGCCACGTGGCTCACATAGACAAAAATAATAGGCTAATATAAGTTGTAAGAGTTAATAAGAAGGCTTAATTAATGGGCCAATCAGTTTATAACTAATGTAGACCTCTGTGTGTGATTTCTTTGGGATGTAATGACTGCGGGAACCGGACAGGACAGAAACCACAGTCAACAGCACATATCACATGAGCTGGATCCATTGCTTTTAAAGGAGAATCTAATATGAAAATGCTGAATGTCTGTTTTCTACCCACATGGGAATAATTAATTACCTGCATGAGACAGATGAAGAGCCTCAGATTTCTTCCCAGTTGAGGTAGCTCAGACTCCTTTCTCCTCTATTTCTACCATACTTGGTTGAGTCTCACTAATTTTATCAATGGGATCCACACGTTAAAGCAGAGTGAGTCTTTAATTGTCCCTGGAAGTCACTGACCCCGTGGTCTATCTCACCTTTCTACCAGACCCTCTGTGATCTATGAGAACTATGGGCCATACATGGAGAAAGGAACGCCTCCACATGTGAAAGTTTGTTAGAGTTTTCGGCACATGATAACCTGTAGGCATAAACAGTAGCCAAAAAGGATTAGATCCAAAGACCCGAAGGCAGGAAACATTCTAGATCTTTTACCTAATTGTACCTACTTCTGTATTTTGGGAAGTAGCCTCAACGTGGTCTTACCTTAGAAAAGGAACGAAGGCTCAATACTTTGAGAAGAATTTCTTTGTTTTCCTCTCATTGTCAGTTTGAATTGCTTTGCACCACTCTGCAGCACTGGGATGAACCCAGGGTTTCACACATGACAGTTAAGCACAGCACTATGGAACGTTATCCCAGCCACTTAAAAGGCGCCGTGTCCAATCATGCCATAATGATGTAAGCTACTTCCCTTTGCGGAAATAATATTTAAAGCATTCTTTTTCCTGAACTAGCTTGTGTCAGTCACATATTCTTTTTTCACTGTGGTTTGAATTTAGTGAAAATGGACGTTTTATTACCATCAAAATCAAGTCAGATTCACAGCCTGTGAAATCTGCTCTTGCTGTTTAGCATTCAAGGGCATCACTATACGTGTTCCAGAACCTAAGACCTCCACCATCTGCTCCATTAGGCACCGGATTTCAGCAGCATGACTTGATTTACAAAGAGAAGACCAGAAAAAAGAAAAAAGAAACCTCAGCATGTCCAACAACAGTTACCTGAGAAATAAGAATGACCAGGACCCCTCCCCTTTGGGGGTCCTGCACCTCCACAGCCTCTGTGCACATCACTCCTTCAAATTTGCATTGTATTGAGCACAGCAAAAAAAAATCCTTTTTAGACAATAATACATTTCTTTCTGAGCTGGATGGTTGCGCTAATCTTAAGCTTATCCTGTGCATCCCCCTGTTCATTCCAAATATGGACCTTCCTTGCCTTCTTCTTGAAAGGGTTTCTAAAGGTTCTGCAGGCTCATTTCCAAAAGATGCCTCACCAACTCATTGTCTATGAAGGAATTAGAGTACCAGGTCAGTCCGTGACTGAGCCCCAACTCTAGGCATTTCGCAGCCCTCATTGATCATAATAGATGAGGTCCAAATTGTGTAAGCAGTACTCTGAACTGCAGAGATAGTGAGGGGAAACGAAGGTGTGATGTCAAGAGTTCCCTTTGACAAAACACTTCCCCATATTCAGAAGCAGCCCTTTCAGTGAAACGCTTGGTTCTGTTTTCTTCAGAATAGTATTTAAAGGAATATGAATATTTTATAGAAGAGGACCTATTTTATTAAACAAGACTTACATCTAAAAATGATTATTATCTTGGTATACTTAGGTTTTATTTAATGTCTTAATTTCCTTTAATAAGAAAAAAGTTGTCAATAAAGACAAAATAGACACCACAGTAACGAGAGATCAGGCAGAACGTGATACAGAATTTGTTTCTAATATGTCACTGTTTTTCATGGTGACAGCCTGCTTTTTTTTTTGATGGTCTATTTAACTTGATGATTAAAGTTGTCATGTTTACAGCAGTTTTAGTATTTTATGGCTTATTCATTCTACTGGTTTCCAGTTTTCTTCTGCTAGTGGGTTTGTGTACAAGCTTTATAGTATGTTTCTCTGCCTCCAGGGGCAGACTGTTAGCTGCAGTCAGACGAAATTCAGACCTGTTTTATAATTGCCAAGGGTGAAATTAGCAAAGTTGATTATTCTCCCTTCAGCTTTTCCCTAAAGATATTAGGGGTCTTCGAGATAATTGCCTTAGGTAACACTTAGGTTTTTAAATATTCCTGAATATAGAAATTGGTATTTAATCTGGAGATAGTAGTCTTCTTACTATTATAGATGGAGTCACAAATACAAATTAACAAGATTTTGAATTCAAGAGTGACTTTAAAAATTAACGATTGGGTTTTTACTCATTCAATTATGGAACTTTTTGTTTTAGTACTTCATTATGTAAAAGACCTGGACTAAAAACCTCAAGCCTTTGAAGCCCTAAGTTTCCTCACACCATTGCTATAGTGGCTTTGTAGGATATGCTATAAGGCTCTGATGTGTGCTCATTCCTGAATCTACACTTCTAGTTTCTGAGCATCAAGTTATCACAGAGACATTTAATTAGAGGGAGGATGATAAAATAGAAATACTATAATTTATAATTTAAAGACTTTTTAAAAATGTATGTGTAGTGTGTGAAATTATGTGAGTGTGTATATACCACATGCATGCAAGAGCCCTTTGAGATGAGAAGAAGCCATCAGCTCCCCTAGAACTGGAATTACAGGGGCTATGAGCTACTTGTGGGTGCAGGAACCAAGGGTCCTCCACAGGAGTGGTAAGAGCTCTACACTACTGAGTCATCTCTCCAGCTGCCATTAACTTGTCCTTACAGGTTTTCTTTGGTGTTTATTTAGACTAGATTTCTAGTTTAAGATTATGCCAAAGTACAAGTAATATTTGCCCCCCCCCATATGTGTGTGTGAGAGAGAGAGAAAAAGAGATGGAAAGAGGAAAGAGAGTCCTTACTTTATAGTGATATGCCTAACATTTAAAGAAGTACATTCACATTGCACCTCCCCCTCCCCGCCCCACAGTAACTTTCATTGAGATAAAAGAGTCAGTGTGCTCTTGCCTGACACCCAAGGACATTGTTATGACGACACTCTCGGGAGCTGTCCGATTAAGCATTAGTGACTTATAGTTCTGAATAACTGGCAGCACAGATGTACTCCTTACAGAGTGATATGTCTCCTTATGTTAATTTTGTCTTCCTACAGGCATAAATATGCTGTTTACAGGGAGAATTTTGTGTAAATATGTTCATTTATGCATATAAATCTCTTTTTATATGTTTGTGTATGTACATTATATATATTTGTGTTATTATATACATATATTTGTGTGTATATGTGCATTTATTTAGGTGTGCGCACATGTGGTTGTGAGAGGGATGGCATATGCATATACATGTATAAAAGCCAGATATCAATGTCAGGTTCTTCCTCAATTGCCCCCTCCCTAATTTTTGTTTATTTGTTTACTTATGTCTTTAACACAGAGCTCACTCTGTATCTCTGGCTGACTTAGAATTTACTATATAAAATAGGCTGTCCTCATACCGACAGAGATCTGCCTTGCTCTGCCACCTGAATACCCGGATTAAAAGCATGAACCACTAGCCACCACTCGGGCTTCTTGAGGCAGGGTCTCCCACTGAGTCTGGACCTTGGGGATTGGCTCAACTGGCTAGCCCGCAAGCCCCAGGGAGCCCCCTCTCTACACCTCTGCTATTCTGGGGTTACAGGAAGGCTCTGCCACATAGGAATGGTACATGGATGCTGGAAAGCAAGCCTTCATCTTCCCATGGCAGAAACCTTACTGGCCAGGCCATCTCCCTAGTTTGTCCTATCTGTTATCATTAACTTTGCCTTCTAAGTGATATCAAAAGTGAAATCTAAAGTCATACTCTATTATATGAACTTAAGGTTTCCCCTTTCCTGCCATCTGCATTTACTATAGCACTTGGGAGGTCGGAGATCTAGATCAATGGTAGAGTACTTACAGGCCCTAGGCTTTGTCCCGGCATTCAGGACCAGAGGCCTAAAATGGCATTGTTATGACAATGTGCATGTATTCCTTTACTAGCATATTTTACTTATAGAAATTATTTATTTGGTAGAGTGCCTTTTGTGAGACATAGTCTCATGTGGGCCAAGATCTCCTCAAACTTTCTTTGTTGCTGATGTTGACCTTGAACTCTTGATCCTCCTGTCTCTACTTACTGAGAATTATAGGCATGTGCCACCACACACTAGCAATTATTGTGTTAATATCTTAAGCATCTTCAGTTTGACACCCAAGATTAGTGTTCTGCCCTGCATATAACCCACTCATGTATAGATATTCATGACCAGAGTAAATCGATATAAAAGGAAAGCTATTATAACAATGAGAGACCTTCTCTATGTGAATTAAATAGAAAAGTGGAAGTACCATCATGAAAATACTTCAGAATTCCAAAACAAATGATTTTCTTCTGTTCTTTACTTATCATTTGCTAACATAGACACATATCAAATAAACTTCATTTTCTGAGTCTGCTTCCTTGGCTTTTAAAGTAATAAATTATTAGTATATGTAAAGCATACTAAAAAACTAGAAAGAAAACAAATATCGTCTTTTAAAATGCATTATCTCACGAAAATCCTTAGTGAAAACAATGTAATATAGGATTCCTTCGGCAGGGAAAGCTCCTGCCATCATGTAAAGTGGATGTTTCTTTCAAGGCCTGACAAACTGGAAACCTGGCAACAAACTAGAGGAGGCAGACCATGGACTCAGAACACGCCCAGAAAACAAAACAAAACCCCTGCATTCTCCACAGTACAACTTTTGAAATATGTTGAGCAGAGTCTGCACTGTGGTTGGTGGCACTGGCTACAGCAATCTTTTTCTTGTTTTTTCAGACATGGTTGCATATGGCCCAGGCTAGTGTGGAACTCCCTTTGTAATCAAGGATGACTTGAATTCCAGATTCTTTTGCTTCCACCTACCTGTTATTGCAGGCCTACATCACCAGGTCTGGGTGCAGTCTTCTTACACATTTAGCTGCCTTCATGTTTATAGATCCCACTCTATTTTTATGAAACCAGCTTTGCCTCCTTCCATTTTCATTGGTGTAAATTGTTGAGAGCTATGAGCAAGGAGAAGCTATTTTCAAAGTTGGATTGTTCTTAACTCTTGTGCCTTGTAACCATCTTACCTAGAAATTTCCTGACTGGGGAGTTCACGAACAATTGATGAACAGCTTCACCTGTCCTCAGGATCCTTGACTTTGCCACCTAGTATCTCTTTCACCTGCATCCTTTCTTCATCCCACAGGCTGTACATGGTGTCCGTCTTTGTTTCTTACACCTCAGTTCTTTTCCCTCAGTCAGTCTGTGAAGTGCCTACACATCCTATTCAAACCACTTCCCTTCTTGTATTTACTATTGCAAAAAAAGTCTTCACTTTTTTTCTTTGATTTTTTTTTCCTTGCTCTTTTGGAACCTTTCCTTGGAGTTACAAACCACCAAAGTAGAGAAGGCCAGTGAGATGACTCAGCAGGTAGAGGCTTGACAGGTAAGCCCGAGTTTAAACCCAGGACCCATGAACTGATTCTGTGAAGCTGTCCTCTGACCTCTGCACATGCACCATGGTACACACACACCTGTCCTCTACATCATGTGCACACACGGTAATAATAAAAGAAATAATTATTTTGCCTCTTCATCCCAAGTGCTAGAATTAAAAATGTATATTGTTGTGCCTGGCACTTGATGTGATTTTTAAAATATTTTTTTACATTCTTTGAGAAATTCATTTTTTGAGGATTTCATACAATATGTTTTTATCATATCTATGCCCTCATCCAATTCTCCTCCCATATCTACCCTCTTCACCTACTTACCCACTCAACTCTGAGATGTGTCCCCTGCCCCACATCAAGTCCAGTTTGTTTTGCTTGAGCACTTGGAGGCATGGAGCCTGACCCGATGTATGGTTGACCTCCCAGCTTTAAAGGAAGCTGTTACTCCCTCTTCTAGCAGTTTTCAAACGCCAGGAGCTCCTCAGCTAGTAGTGGAATTTTGTGGCCACCTTGTCCTCTATCTATGCTAGGATTTTGTCTGGCTTACCCATGTTGTCACAATCACTGTGTGTTCATATGTGTAACTGCCCTGTTATATCTGGAAAACATTGTTTCCTTGCTCTTCTTCGACGTCTGGCTCTTCTTTCCGCCCCCTATTCCCCAAAGTTCATTCACGACTGAGCACTCCATAGTCTCATATATTCTTCATGTTGACTAGTTGATTGTCTCTGTGTTAATTGCCATTTACTACAAGACGTTTTTCTGATAAGGTTGGGAGATGTACTGATCTGTGAGTATAGCAATAAGTCACTGGTCGTCATTAAAATACTGTGCCCACTTAGCAGTATAATAGTATTAGGCTCTTCCCTAGTGCCTATGAACTGCCCAGCCCTTCCTGACCCTGTGAACAGTGCTAGAAATGGGTTCCACCTCATGGAGTGGGCCTTCGAGCCAACCAGAAAGTCATCGCTTCCTCCCATAACATTAGTGCCACTATTGCACCAGGCGACACGTTTTGTCAGGCCAGTTCACTACTGTACCTTGCAGACTTCACAGCTGGGTGAGACTGGTGATTACTTCTATCCTCCAGTAGTATGAGTACCACCCTCTATCACTATGAAAGCTAAAGAAATTGTAAAAGAAAAAGGAAATTAAAGCATGGTAATGCATGATAGTAATCTTCATACTTGGGAGGTAGAAGCAGGAGAAGATCAAGAGTTTAAAGTCATTGTTCATTATATAACTAGCTTGAAGCCAGCCAGGGCTACATGAGACCCTATCTCAAAATTTTAAAAGAGGGAGTGATAGGAAAGTATAGCTAAAAATGAAATAATTCTAGAATAGAATACAGGTTTGTACCCTCATCCTCCTACTAAGCCAACATTTAAAGATAATTTAACAAGTATTTGTTTGCCACACACACACTTTATTTAGCTGCAGATATTATAAGAGTTTGATTTTCTAGTCATCCTTTCTTAGTTACAAGAGGATGGTATTTCTGACGTTATGAAGTAACCAAGCTTTTGTAGGCCACCTCTTTATAACTTTGCTTCATTAGAAGAGTGTGGTTCAAGCTCCAAACAACTGACTTGCAGGTGTATGTAGTTGCAAACTGCTGTGCATTTGTAATTAGATGCCTACTCTTTTCTACCAATGTGAAAAATAAATCATAAGAGAACTCAAAGGATCCACTGAGGCCACTTTTCATGCATTAGCTCAGTTGTATTGATATAAATTTTGTCTTAGCATTTCCATCATTTTCTTAACTCTATTAGAGTTGGAGACACTCAAGGAAAAAAATCACTACCAACCGAAGCTGGCTTATAGAGCCTGAGCCCAGGAGGAGGTTTTATTTATTTAGCAACAGTGACTGGGGAGAGCCCTTCTAGCAGCTAATGACCTGCTGGAGTTGTGAGCCCAAGGCTAAGCTTAAGGCCATTAGTCCAACAGGTCATTAACTGACAAATGCCTGACCCCAAGGTCAGTCCTGATGTTATAGCTGTGGAAACATTAAAGTGGGGTTGTTGGACAGTGTGGCTGTGCCAAGGATGTTTCTTTTTAAGCATTTGGGAATGCATTCGATTATTTGTTGCTATTCAGACAGTTTGTCTTTTTTTTTTTCAGTTCTCTTTTAAATTGAGACAGGGCCTTGCTGTGTGGCCTGTGCTACCCTCAAACTTGCCATCCTCCTGTTTCATCCTCCTTAGTATTGAGATTTTAGATTTATGCCATCCCACCCAGCAGGATATCTTTAATTGCTTTGTCCTGTGGCCATTCTCACACAATAGTCAACAGGAGATTAGAAAACACCAAACATGTGTACCCACTGTAGTACTTACCTGTTTTATGGAGGTGAAGTATGATACAACGAAGCAGAAAAAACATAGTGTCTAACTTTGGCTTTGGGTTTGTTGTTGCTATTGCTGCTGTTGTTTAAGGCAGGGTTTCAAATTCTGGGATTATAGTGTAAACCACCACATCCAGATTATGCAGTGTAGGGATCAAATCCAAGGTTTTGCTCAATGTGCTGGTATATGCTTTTAATCTCAGCACTCAGGTGTCACGAGCAGACAGATCTTTCTGTTTGAGACCAGCTTGGTCTATGTCAGTACAGCCAGAGCTACATAACTGAGACCCTGTCTTAAAAAAAAAATCTGGCGGGTGTGGTAGCACTCTTTAATCCCAGCACCCAGGAGGCAGAGGCAGATGGATCTGAGTTTGAGGACAGCCTGGTCTACAAAGCAAGTTCCAGGATAGCCAGGGCTACACACACACACACACACACACACACACACACACACACACACACACACAAAACTATCTTGAAAAACAAACAAAAACAACAGCAAATGGGGCTTTGTGCAAGCCAGGTAAGCATTACACCAGCTGAGCTAGATCCTCAGCTCAAGCTGTTTTCCTTTTCTCTCACCCCCCACATCCTTCTCTTCCTCCCTCATTTCTTTCACTTCCTCTCTTTCACTTCTTCTACTTGTTGTTTAACACACTCAGAATTTGAAGTTCAAGTCAGCCATCTTTTTCTGCAGACTACTTATCAATTCTGGGATTTGTAGCAATTACTATTAACTTGTAAATAGTGAGATAAATATTTCATTACAATATCAAGGAGACTTCATAGAGTACTCTAAAGAAGTAACTGATAAGCAAAAGAAACTTAGTTTTTGTTTTTAGTTTTCTTACCTATAAAATCAAGGGAATATCATGTCCATCTTCTGAATTCTCAACAGTTCTGATATTCTCTAATCTGAGAGCTATAGGTGTAATAATTGTTCTGTCTCTTTAAGGACAAGTCACGCCCACTCCCTCCCCCATCTGCTGAGACAGGCTGATCTTCAGCTTCCAGCCTGAGTTCTCTCTCCTTTCCATCTCCCTCTCAGAGAGGCAGCTTCTGTCTCTCCCTTCTCTCCCCCCACTCTGCTCTTCTCCCCATCTCCCCTCCCTACCATAACCACTAAACAAATATCCAACCTCACTCTGCATGGCGTGCCTATCCATGTCTCTGTCTCTTGCCCGCCACTGTGTGTCTCCCTGCTCTGGAACAGCCACTGCTCGGGGACCTGCAGCCATTTCCCTGCCTGGGACTGGCTGCTCTCAAGGGCCTGCAGCCTTCTGCCACATGGCCCGCTACCACCATTTGGGGACCTGCAGCATTTCTGCTGCCGCCAGGGATCCCGCAGCATTTTTAATAATCCATTTCAATAGGAAAGAGTCAAAACTGGCAACATAGAGCTTGATCCTGACATGAAGATGGCATGGTATGTGAATAACAACAAAACACTCAAGTTAATAAAGTCAGATATTCTTAGAAAAATCAAAGATCTTGTAGCTATGTCATAGATATAAAGGATCTCAAATATATTCCAGAACTCCAGCAACAGTGCAGCTCATTAAGTTTACTCTTCGTGGTAGATGCCTGTGAAGAAACTTAAGTGGCTCCATTGTCTGGATACTTTAAAATACATATGGTAATTGGCATGATCATGTAACAAAGTGATAACTTCAAATTTATTTTGAAATAGTTATGATTTCATGCAACTAATTCGCATGTTAGAGTGATATTTGCCCACAACAAAATATTTTGTGTGCATTATGCTAAGCAGGAACGATATAATCTAAAAGCCATTTTCTTCTCTTAAGCCATTGTCCACTCTCATGCTAAGAAAATAGTTTCTGTTGTTTTTAACAAAATCTCAGCTGGGCGGTGGTGGCGCACGCCTTTAATCCCAGCACTCGGGAGGCAGAGGCAGGCGGATCTCTGTGAGTTCGAGACCAGCCTGGTCTACAGAGCTAGTTCCAGGACAGGCTCCAAAGCCACAGAGAAACCCTGTCTCGAAAAACCAAAAAAAAATAAAATAAAATAAAAAAAATAAATAAAACAAAATCTCAGTCATTTGATTTAACCAATAAAGACTCAGGAGCCATATATTGGGGTAAAAGCCTGCTAGCTCAGAGAGGCAGAGGAAGCATCCAGCTGATCCTCCTCAGCCAGCATCCCAGAAGCCTCCTCTTCCTCCTCAAGACTCCTCAAAGTGAATGTCCCTCCTTTTCACTTCCTGTGATTCTTTCTATCCATCCTCCTGACTCCCTCTTACTCTCTTTGGTTTTTCTTAATAATCCTATGTTTACTTCCTGTCAACTGGTTGCTTCGCCTCTTCACCTATGATTGACTTTACTTAATCCTGTTTACAGTAGTCAAGCAGAAAGCTCTTGGATTAAAGGTGTGTCCTAGGGCTAAGCCACAGCACTACTAGAAGCAAGTTTTTCCAGTAAATAGTACAATCTCAGTGTGATCAGATATCCTGCAACAGTTTTCCCCCGCATTGGTCCTGTGCATCCCTGATCATCATTCCGTAATAAACTCTATCTTTATATTATGGGTAGGAAGAAGGAAGCAGATTATAAACTGGATGTGGGCACACACTTGCAATTCCAGTATATGAGAACTGGTTTTGGGAGCACAGGACCAGGGCACATGTTTAGATAACATGGCACTGATATGGATATACAGTTTGGACCAAGGTGGCTAATGGTGAGCATCTCGGAGAGTTGTGAGTAAGGAAAAGATAATTGACAGGGAACCTTAAGAATCTGTTATATAACTATCTATGGCAGAGTGACACCTTTATATGGATTTGTAATAGATGTGGCCTTGAGGCCAGAGGTATGAGCCCTTGCTTTTGCCTTCACTAGTCATGCCTATATTCCAGACCCTCCTTTACAGTACAAACCTATGGAATTGCAAACATCTGCCTTCTCGTGTGGCCCAATTAGAAGAGGAGCTGACAACTGAAGTGTGTCAGTGCACACATGACGTAAGCATAGGCTTTATTGTGAGGCTGCACTTCAAAGACTTTGAAAGCTACCTGTACAAGGAAGCAGTCCACCGTCTTTCAGCAGGCATCTTTGAGAAGAACCTCTGGGTGAAGCACTGTAAGCAACATGAATGTTGTCAGCCACACTAAAGGAAACAGGCAAGTCACTGAAATAGTAGACACAATTCTTTTAAAACTCAGCCAAACTGTAACAGTGCCGGGAGTACACAAAGCGCTGAATGTGTCACCGTGGATACAGTGGACTTCCTCTGCAGCAGCTCCCGTGTTGGAGAAGGTAGAGAGTAGAACAGTTGGCAGTTATATTATGGTATCAGAATTGCCTCGTTTTCTTTAGTAGTCATTCAGGTCTCAACACCTAGTTATAGTCTTTCTAGCAATACAGCTTTTTCACAAGCATCTCATTTTCCCTTTTTTTATGCAAATTTTTAAGGTTTTAAAATTATCTGCCATTTTTTTTCAGGAATCAATTTGGCATTTAAATTGGTGATTATTTGGGTTTGGTCAATGGTAAATAGTCAGTGGTCAAAGCAAAATTTGCCTTTATTCAAAAAGTAGCTATAGGGGGATTGCTTTTTTTAAAAAAAAAAAGTTTTAGCTAACAAACTAGCTGTGTTAACAGTTGTTAATTTTTAAATGCAGCTGGAGGTGGCTCATATCTGTAAAAAGGTTGATACAGAACAACTGTCACAAGTTTGAAGCCAACCTGTGCTACAAAGTAATGAGACCTTTTCTCAGACCAAATAGAAACTACAGAGCTATAAATACATTTGAACATGGAGCTGGTTGTTGGTAATCCTAGAGTGTAGGGGAATGCTCAAAGGCCATTGGCTGAAGGACTTTCCCCACACGAGGTAAGTAAAATGAGAGCCAGGAAATGGCCTGGATGAACTGGGCACTTGCAGCTCATCCCTGTGTAACTGTCTTAATGATCTAGACAAAGAATGTGTCCGTTGAGTACCTTACAAAGTATGTAAGATGTTGTAAAGTTGTAAATTAGAGTTCATTTAGAGACATGGTCCATGACCATTCATTCCCTTACGAGGGAAGGGTTTTTATTGTGAATAAGGAGGAGAAGCTATCCAGAGGCATCTAGAAGAATCCAAAGCAGAGAGAAAGAAGTAGCCTAGACATGGCCATGCCAATCTGTGGAGGGACTGGAGAGTGGAGATGGTGAAGAAGCAGAGGTGAAGAACAGCGCATAGGGAGAGAGAATGGCAAGGGGAACTGGATTGTAAGGGGTATGGGCAGCTGTAGGGAGCTGAGGGCTGGGACGCTAGGGCGGACTTTGAATGTATAACAAGTACTTGTAAGTATAGACTGAGGGAGTCTGGAGGCCACATGAACTTTGATGTCCCAATAGCTACCAAAGCCCCTTCTGGCTCCTTCTGGCAGGTGGGAACCAGGTTCACGAGTTCCCAAGGAATGCTGACTTTTGAGAAAACTTGTACAAGTCCTACAGTCCACCTTGAGTGTTTTTCTGGATACGTGGGCTTTTGGGACCCAACAGTCCCATAATGGTGTTTGAACTACTAACCTCTTTAAGGAATTCTTGGGTTATTATTTACTCTGGGGTCTGGAGGACATGGACCACAGTGCATGTGTGGAGGTCTAAGGACAACTTACTTGCAGAAGTCCATTCTCCCCTTATGTTATTGAATTTGTGGGTCACAGTCTGTGCTACGAGACAGGTTCAGCTACCTGTCCTCAATAAGCCAAACTAAAAGAGGGTAGCAGAAAAAGGAGATTTATTTAGTGGCCACACTGAGAAGAGGGAAAAATGAGATCCAGCAAACACCCCAGGTCCATCTTCTGAACCCTGAGTAGTGATCAGAGTTTAAACAGAGAGCCAAACACGTGACTGTCTAGGCGGTCCTAGTCAAGGTGTAGTCCTGCCTGTCCTCACCGGCATCTTAGCCTGCTAGGTGGTCTGGCAAGTGGTTGGAACTGTGTGAAATCTCTTTCTGGGAGACAAGCTCTCCCTCTGCTGGCCTTTTCCTTCTCCCAGCTTGAGATTCCTGGGTAAATTCTCCTTTCTATGGGGCCCATTGTTTCAGCAGTCTGCTAGTCAGATAGAGACACCAACCCCCCCCCCCCCCACACACACACACGTACACCCCACCGCTGCAATGTCTCACTGTATAGCCCTGGCTTTTCTGGAACTCATTGTATAGACCAGGCTAGCCTCATACTTACAGGGAGATCCACTTGCCTCTGCATCAGTGCTAGGATTAAAGACTTGGTGGCACTTGGTCCTGCTCAACAAGGTGATGGTACAGACTTAGTTGACTTCCTAGGGGAGACCTTACCTTACCTAGGGTAGGGGAAGGGGAAAGGGTAGGAAGGAGGGAGGGGGGACTGAGATTGGTAAATAAATAAATTTTTAAAAAAAGATGTGGTGGCCCACACTGGCTACACAAGCATCTCATCTGCCAAGTTACAGCTCCTTTAATCTTGCATCATGTGGACCTTCAGGATTTAACGCAGGTTGTCAGGCTTGGTGGCAAGCACCTTTGCCCATGAGCCCTCTTGCTGATCCTTATTAAAGGAACTGTAACTTAATGAGACTAGTCGTTAGTTACTACTAGTTCATCACTAGTTTTGTGAAGACAGTGTCAGCCGTATCGTAGGCTATCATCGAGCTTTTATGCAGTGAGTGACCTAGCTGATACAGAATGAAATCTCAGCACTTTGTCCTCTACTTTCTTGAGCTTGTGGATCTACTTCAAGTTGTATTTATTGAGATTTTATACTTTCATTTAGAACTGAGGTTTTCCAAAACCTTTTATGTCACCGGTAGTTTATTAAGCATCGCATCAGCTGCTCTAAATTGAACGTGAAGATTATCAATTTGCAGAGAGTTTTTGCTGCACCTGTCCTGATGGTCGTGCCATTTTTTTTCCCTGCTGCTCCTCCTTAGTCAGAACTTGAGCTCAGTAGAACAGATTGTCACCCTTCCCACAGACACACAGGGCCTTACCCGCCTGGCATCATTGAAAAGCCTCCCTTCAAACAGCCTTCCTCCAGAACTTCTGAGGTTGTGATGTGTTTATTGCAGGAGACCTTTCATCAGCGTCTTCATTAAAACCTGGTCCTGGTCTGGTGGGATGCAGTGGAGAGCCTTCTTTCGTAGACTCCAGCCATGGCTATATCAAAGCCACTCATTTATATTAATCAGCATGCAGAATAGGGCTCATCTGGGCTGTTGGTGCCCAGCTGGTGGCTGAGTAGAATTCACCCTATTTGGCCACAGTTACTGCTCTCTGTGTTCGTCAGAGGTCACTGCCTCAGTGAGACTGCCAGCCTGGAAGCTCCCGCTGGGCACTGGGAACTGACTCCATCTGAAACAAGACTAAGTGTTTGAAGGCAGCTTGTAAATGATAACCTCACAGATATGAGATGTTGTCATCAGTCTATGGAGAAGGCTACCCTTGCCCAGGCCCTCACTCTCTCACCCTGGTCAGTATGTCTTCCCATCTTGTCCTTCGTCTCTCACATGCCCTCAGCTTCCTCTAACTCTCTCTCTATTTCTTTTTTCTTTTAATATTTCTTTATTTTTATTTTCTATGTACCACATGAGTGCTGGCACCCTCAGAGGCCAGAAGAGGGTGTCGGATCCCCTGGAGCAGATGGTTGTAAATGTCCATGTGGGTGCTGGGTACCAAACCCAGGTCCTCTGCCAGAGCCACAGTCCTTTTAACCACTGAGCTATCTCTCCAGACCCCCTCTTTATCCGTAATTCTTTATTTTCCTGATAATGTGGATGGCCTGTATTATATGAACATATTTTGTTTTCCCTAAAATGTTTAAAAGCCAGGCCAGTGCACAGTTTTAAGCCCAGCACTCAGGAGGCAGAGGCAAGTGAGTGTCTGTAAACTCAAGGGCAGCCTGGTCTGTGCAGAGTTCCAGGACAGCCAGGGCTACATAGAACCTGTCTTTAAAAAAATTTTTTATATGATAACTTATTGGAGTTTTCATTTATTCTAGGATGACCTTAAACTTGTGGCCCTCTTGCTTCTGCCTTCCGGTGCAGGGATTGCATGTGTACCCCCTCACCTCGTGTTTGCAATGCTGGTGATTAAATGGAGGGTCTTCTCGTCCTAGACAAGCAAGGGATTGCATGTGTACCCCTCACCTCGTGTTTGCAATGCTGGTGACTAAATGGAGGGTCTTCTCGTCCTAGACAAGCAAGGGATTGCATGTGTACCCCTCACCTCGTGTTTGCAATGCTGGTGATTAAATGGAGGGTCTTCTCGTCCTAGACAAGCAAGGGATTGCATGTGTACCCCCTCACCTCGTGTTTGCAATGCTGGTGACTAAATGGAGGGTCTTCTCGTCCTAGACAAGCAAGGGATTGCATGTGTACCCCTCACCTCGTGTTTGCAATGCTGGTGATTAAATGGAGGGTCTTCTCGTCCTAGACAAGCAAGGGATTGCATGTGTACCCCTCACCTCGTGTTTGCAATGATTAAATGGAGGGTCTTCTCGTCCTAGACAAGCAAGGGATTGCATGTGTAGCCCTCACCTCGTGTTTGCAATGCTGGTGATTAAATGGAGGGTCTTCTCGTCCTAGACAAGCAAGGGATTGCATGTGTACCCCTCACCTCGTGTTTGCAATGCTGGTGACTAAATGGAGGGTCTTCTCGTCCTAGACAAGCAAGGGATTGCATGTGTACCCCTCACCTCGTGTTTGCAATGCTGGTGACTAAATGGAGGGTCTTCTCGTCCTAGACAAGCAAGGGATTGCATGTGTACCCCTCACCTCGTGTTTGCAATGCTGGTGATTAAATGGAGGGTCTTCTCGTCCTAGACAAGCAAGGGATTGCATGTGTACCCCCTCACCTCGTGTTTGCAATGCTGGTGATTAAATGGAGGGTCTTCTCGTCCTAGACAAGCAAGGGATTGCATGTGTACCCCTCACCTCGTGTTTGCAATGCTGGTGATTAAATGGAGGGTCTTCTCGTCCTAGACAAGCAAGGGATTGCATGTGTACCCCTCACCTCGTGTTTGCAATGCTGGTGATTAAATGGAGGGTCTTCTCGTCCTAGACAAGCAAGGGATTGCATGTGTGCCCCTCACCTCGTGTTTGCAATGCTGGTGATTAAATGGAGGGTCTTCTCGTCCTAGACAAGCACTCACCAGTTGAGCTACAGCCCCAGCCTGGAAATTTTGCTTTGCCCTGAGAGTATTTTTGCCTTTGCTTCTGCTTTTCAAGGGAGAAGGCCTAGGAGAGCCATAAATTTATGTGTGCGATTGATGCTGTCAGCATCACAGATGTGCACATACAACTGTTTCCTTTGCTAACATCTGTTAAGAATAGTAAAGGCTGTGGTGTTCTGTGTTCATGCGCTCCTAAATAGAATGATGGTCTCCATGTGGCTTTGTTATTCCACATTGTCATAAGTGTAGTAAAAATTGTCACTAAAAATAACCTCTCAAGGGCTAGCAAGATGGCTCAGCGGGTAAAGGTTCTTGCTATACACACCTTGTGACCTCAGTTTCATCCCTTGAGCCCAAATAAAGATGGGAAGAGAGAGCCAACTCCACAAAATTTTCTTCTTGCCTCCACACACAAGCTGTAGCATATGTCCGCATGCATATGTCACAGACACACACAGTAATTTTTAAATTTTATTTTATTGTGTTTATTGGTGTTTTCCCTACATGTATGTCTGTGTACCACATGCATGCCTGGTACTGCAAAGGACAGAAGGTGTTAAATCTCCTGGAACTGGAGTTCCAGACAGTTGTGAGCTGCCCATGGATGCTAGGAATCAAACCCCGGTCCTCTGGAAGAGCAGCTGGTGCTTTTTCCCATGGACCCATCACTCCAGCTCCACACAGCAACCCTTTCAAATTGAATGAAACACAGTGTATTACCTTATCACACCAGCTCAACCCACTGAGCCCTACTGGAGCCACATACGTTATAGTTATCTTCCCCCCCTAAAGATTTAGTTATATTTTACTTTATCTTTTAATCCAAACTGGTCTGGTACACTGGCTAAACATCCATAGCGTTTTTGAATCAAGTCCATCTGTCAGTTTCTGGCTGACAGGTCTCTTGATTCACATTTATTGAGAAAGGCATGACTTGTCTACACAGAATACTTTCCAGCACTTGCTGGTCTTATTTCGGCTAGTTTGGAGACTATTGACTGACAATATCCTGTAAATCACTTTGTGGACATAACTCAGCTTGAAGCCCCTCAGAGACTAAAAACAGAATGTGCTGGTCCTCTCCCAAGGGGAAAAGCTTATTATTTTACCCAGTTATAAATGCAGCATAATGAAAAGGGGGTGGGGATATAGTGTGTGCTCTGTTTAAGCAGTTGTACGTGTAGCCATTTTAAATATGAGTGACTAAGAAAGATTGGAAAATTTTAATTAAGAATTTTCCAGTCTGTCACTTTCACATTATCATTTTCCCCTTTTCTTTTTTCCTTTCAGATTTTTTTCTTTGTGTATAAAATGCAAACGATCTGACCTCGTTTTGCTTTTTTTAAAAAAAATATTACCTCTCAGATTATTCTGTTTTATCACCAGCCTTTTTTCTTTAAGAATATTTTATGGGCATCTTTATATAGCGATGCAAGGGCCTTTTTTTCCTAGGGGAGAAGGTAATTGCTTTTCTCTTACCACCTTCTACTTTTCTCAATATCTTTTTTTTTGTGAAGACAATTTATTATAGTTTTCTGAGCTCAGCATTATTTTCTTTTGCTTTGATTTGGTTTGGGTTTTCCTTGTGATCCCAGAGCCTTATGCATACTAAGCAAGCTCTCTACCACGAAGCCACATGCCCAGCCCTAGCCATAGTGTCTTTAGTTAACTCAACTACAACTTCCAGAAACTGCCCACTATTGAGGTAGGCCATGAATCATAATATTTTTCAATAGAAATGGTTTTGTTGTCATTCTCCGTGCCTTAGAACCATGAGAGATGAGTCTAGAAAATCTCACAGAGAAAGGAGTGAGTAGAAACCCAGATGGATCTGGTGGTGTAGCCTACAATCCCAGCTACTCAGGAAGCTGAAGCAGGAGGATCACAGTTTCAAGGCCTGCCTGGGCTAGAGTGAGTTCAAGAGCAGCCTGGGCAACTTAATGAAACCCTTCTTCAAGATGAAGTGGAAGGAAGGCTTGAATATATAGGCCAGTGGTAGAATGTCCAACATAAACAAGTGGGTCAGTCCCCAGTAACTCCATAAAGAAAAGAAAATCAGCATCACAGGGGATCAGGCTGATAAAAATATAGCATAGGAACAAAACCTGAACAAGGATGATAGCAGTAAGCATGCTAATATGGAAGAAGGAGATTGCATGGAACCACACCACTATAAAAAGAACTGCAGGCAACTAAGGACTCCTGGAATGGAAGAAATAGCCTTCCCCAGGGTAGATCCCACCTCCAATTGGTTGTGCAGTGCAAAGTGGTCAGCCTTGAAATCATATGCATACAACATCATATGTAGTAGGAGGAGCGGCGGGCTGTGGCGTCCCACCACACGGCTAGCTTATGCCCAAAATTACACAGAAATTGTATTAATTAAATTGCTGCCTGTCCCATTATCTCTAGCCCCTTATTGGCTAATGCTCACATCTTGCTTTAACCCATATCTAGTAATCTGTGTAGCACCATGAGGTCGTGGCTTACCAGGAAAGATCCTAAGCAGCGTCAACCCCAGGCCGGAGAATCACAGCGTCTGTCACACTGCTCTTCTTCCCAGCATCCTGTTCTGTTTACTCCACCCACCTAAGGGCTGCCCTATCAATAGGCCAAGGCAGCTTCTTTATTCAACCAATGAAATCAACACAAATACAAAAGGACCTCCTACACCAATCATAAATTTAGCAGGTTATAGTTTTATTTAGGAGAGAGAGAGCATGTGTGTGAACATTTAAAGAAAAAGAGGCCATGAATTTGAGAGATAGCAAGGGAGTGCATGGGAGGCACTGGAGGGAAGAAAGGGAAGGAAGGGATGATGTAGTTGTATTGTAATTTCAAAAACAAAATTATAAAAGTAAAATTTAAACCCTCAAAAATATACAGTGTAGGAGAAAGAAAGTTTTTAAATTTATATAGTAATAATATTATGAGCTATTCAGGCCAAGTTCATACATATAAGTTTTTTCTAGTTTATTTCCTGTTATGGTTTAAATTGGCAATGTCCCCAAGTTTCATGAAGACATTTGGCCTTTGGCTGTGGGCATTATTTTGGGACATTTTGGAAACTTGAAGAAGTGGGGTCTAGCTAAAAGAAATAGGGGATTTGATTAGATCCTTATGGGTCTGCTCTCCCCGGCTGCTTCTTGACTACAGTGATAGAAATGCTTTTCTGCCATGTGCTCCCTGAGCCATGAGTTCTTCTTATGAACTGGACCCTCTGAAACCATGAGCCCAACAGCTCTCTCCCTGCTGAGGCTGTTCTGTCAAGTATTTTGCCTCACAGCAATGTAAAAACCACTAGTGTCTTGCCTATTTATGATAAATGCTGAGATTTGCACGCCCCCTTAACACACACACACACACACACACACCCCGCTTTGGCTTTTGAGACAGGGTTTCTCTGTGGCCAGCTGTCCTGGGACTCAATTTGTAAACCAGGCTGGCCTCAGACTCAGAGATCTTTCAGCTGTTGGGATTAAAGCTGAGTGCCACCACACCTGGCTGAGATTTGTATTTCTGATAGAATTTTCGAGCTGTAGAGAACCCTCATAAAGCATATTCTGAATTCCCCTTCATCTTACATTTTAAGGAAACCAGAACTCAGAACTGACCCACTTCAAGTCTCACAAGAGAAACACGTAGCCAGCCCTGGAGCAGAATGAAGATACTCTCATTCTTGATATCTGTTTTGTTCTCTTGCACTGCTTTTCCCTCGGGATGCCAGGGGCTTCCAGTTGAGATACTTTGCTTTTCCCTGGACCTGAAGAACAAGCTCCTTGAATGTTTCTCAAGGTTGTTCTTGTCTACAGCACCAGGAATCCTGGAGAGGAAGTTTTAGGTAGTTTGGATTTTAGGTCCTAGATTCTCCTCTGGCTGCCATTATCTTCAGTATCTCTTTAAAAGGTTTTTTAATTACACACTCACAGTATACTCGGATTTAACGTTACATTGAAATCACACACACAGGGTGCATCTGTGGTGGTCAGAGGACACCTGTGGGAGTCATTGGCTTTCTTTCCTCCATGTGGGTCTCAGGGATCGAACTTAGTGTCAGCTGGGCATCTTACACATTGAGCCTCTCTTGCCAGCCCCTCGCAAGCACTTCAGATGATTTCAGCTATTTCCCGAGGACCTTAACTGGGGCGGAAGAGATGACTCAGTGGTTAAGAGCATTGCTGTTCTTGCAGAGGATCTGGATTTGGTTCCTGCACCCACATCAGGCAGCTGCAAGCTGCTATGACTCCAGTCCCAGGGGACCCTCTTCTGGCTCCATGAGCACGTGTAAGCACATGGTACACATACAAACAAGCAAGTGCACACATACACATAAATAAAATGAGCTTTGTTTGTTGCTTGACTGGTTGGGTTTTTATTTTTGTTTTGGTTTTTGGTTTTTTTCAAGACAGGGTTTCTCTATGAACTCACTCTGTAGACCAGGCTGGCCTCAAACTCACAGAGATCCGCCTGCCTCTGCCTCGCTGAATGCTGGGATTAAAGGCGTGCGCCATCACTGCCTGGCTTGTTTTTGGTTTTTCTTTTTTTTTTAAGATTCTGATTAAGAAAATGGTCAACATCCTTAGTCATCAGAGAAATGCAAATCAAAACAACTCTGAGATTCCATCTTACACCTGTAAGAATGGCCAAGATCAAAAACACTGATGACAGCTTATGCTGGAGAGGTTGTGGGGTAAAGGGAACACTTCTGCATTGCTGGTCAGAATGCAAGCTGGTACAACCCCTTTGGATGTCAGTGTGGCAATTTCTCAGAAAATTAGGAAACAACCAGACCCAGTAATACCACTTTTGGGTATATATCCAAAGGATGTTCAATCGTGCCACAAGGACATATACTAAACTATGTTCATAGCAGCTTTGTTTGTCATAGCCAGAACCTGGAAACAACCTAAATGCCCCTTGACCCAAAAATAGATAAGGAAAATGTGGTACATTTACACAATGGAATACTACACAGCAGGAAAAAAATGACATTTTGAATTTTGCAAGAAAATGGATGGAGCTAGAAAACATTATTTTGAGTGAGGTAACCCAGACCCAGAAAGACAATTATCACATGTACTCACTCATAGGTGGTTTTTAAACAAAAAGCAAAGAAGCCCAGCCTACAAACCACAGTCCCAGAGAACTTAGACAACAATGAGGACACTAAGAGAGACTTAACATAGTTCTAATCTACATGGGAAGTAGAAAGTAGAAAAAGACAAGATCTCCTGAGTAAATTGGGAGCATGGAGACCTCGGGGGAGGGTTGAAGTGGGGAGGGGAGCAAAGAAAAATCTAAAGCTCAATAAAAATCAATTAAAAAGAGTCCAAGCCAGAAATGCCTATAATTCCAGCATTCCAAAGGCGGAGACAGGAAGATCTCTTAAGTTCGAGGCCAGCCTAGCCCACATAGTGAGTTCCAGCCAGCGCTGCATAGTGAGACCCTGTCTCAAAAACAAGCATTAAATGAATATACTGCATTATGAATGAGGTCTTTATATAAGTATTTGCAATTTTAAAGCAGGATGAAAATTAAATCCAATATTCTTTGATATGATTATTTAAATTCACATTCCAGGTTATAAAAAGTCATTTACCCATGCAGTGGACAAGTCAGCCTAGGATACAGTCAGTTCCTTTAGGCTGTTCTGTTCTTCATGCTGTCCCTTCCTCCTTTTGTTGTTTCTCTTTTCTGGTTGTCATGGCTATAGAGGTCTATATTCAGGTACAGTCTCTTCTAAGCATGGGTCACTTAGAAACTGTGACATGCCAATTGTGCTAAGAGAAAAAGAGTCAGAACAAAATGTTTTTGTTGCCTCTGCCTCATCTGGAATTTCAGGGGGTAAATTTCTGGGTTATCCAGAGCCAGATCTACAGTTAGAAGTTCATGCCATCTGGGATAAAACCAGACTTGCTGAACATAGCGGACAATGAGGACTACTGAGAACTCAAGAACAATGGCAATGGGTTTTTGATCCTACTGCACATACTGGCTTTGGGGGAGCCTAGGCAGTTTGGATGCTCACCTTACTAGACCTGGATGGAGGTGGGTGGTCCTTGGACTTCCCACACGTCAGGGAACCCTGATTGCTCTTCGAGCTGATGAGGGACGGGGACTTGATCGGGGGAGGGGGAGGGAAATGGGAGGCGGTGGCGGGGAGGAGGCAGAAATCTTTAATAAATAAATTAATTAATTAAAAAAAAGATTTGGATCCACCCAAAAAAAAAAGTTCATGCCATCATTTTGACATGTCATGTTGGACTTTCTCTTTATAAATCCCTCTTCACATTACCAGTGCTGGTCTCAGAGCTCCAACTGTTTCAAAGCCATAGCATCTCTTAGTGAGTGACTGATCTGGATTATGTGTCCAGCCATCAGGGAGATCTTGGGATGTTGCTTGTATAAACTGTAATCCAATCTGATGCGGTACGTTTAGTTACAGTCTTTCATAGACCTATTGGCGATATTCAATCCTTCTGGATTTGGGAATAGAGCTTATCTGATACTTTCAGGAGAAAAACATCCATTCATTTTTCTTTCTTCCCCATTTAAATAACTCAGCACATCTGGTAGTATTGTAGGATCATTGTGTTTCCAGTTCCTCTGTACCTTGTATAGCTATAATATCCCTTACGTATTTAGTTACCTAAAGGGCAATGTGATTTGAAGAAGGGGGAGGGGGGTCTATGGGTCTTACAAATTAGCTCGAGTGCAGAGCTAGAAAAAAAAAATATGCCTTCAACCAGCAAAATTTCTATGCCAGTATGTAGTGTGAATGTAAATAGAGATAAATGTTTATGTGTTAAAATCTTAAAGCAAGTCTTTCTTTAAATCGATGTCATTTGCCTCTAAGAAAATGCTTATTAAATGCAAGGTACCCAAGATTAAAGTATCTTCATGTTTGAGTATATCCCTTGGCTTACTTCAATTACAGCAATGATAAAAGCTGAAACAAAATCTTTTAATTCAATCAGAACTGAGCTGAATTTTAGGAAGCCAAGAGTAGAAACCAGATACAGGCTGTGTAACACAGGACGTTAAATAGATCGGGTGTGAAGACTGTGAGGAGAGGGTGGGGCTGCCTTGAGGAACCCTGTTTGGAATGGCTGCATTGAGCATTACCAATTATTCGCTAGTTTAGCTACAAAGAGACCACTTACTGATTTCTGTGTTTCACATTATGAAACAACTTCAACACATTTGATTTTGTTTGGGTTTGGTTTTTGTTTGTTTGTTTGTTGTCTTGTAGTTGAGCCTTAAATAATAACAGTTTTGCTAAATTTGCACTCTGTATTTATAGTTCTGTCAAAATTTTCAGTGTTTATGGTATATTTGACCCAGGGGTCCTATACCAAATAAGTCCACTGTGCATTTTTTATTGTTATTAGTGTACCAGGGCCCCACTTAGTAAGCCACAAGACCTTAGCACAACTGACTCCATGATGGAAGCACCATTCAGGCTATAGAATTAAGCATGTAGATAGCACCACCTGCCAAACTAAAACAAAGACCTAATCCATGAGACTCCATAGTTATAGAAAAGTCTCTAAATTTACTAGCTTTGTTTTTTGGCTTCTTTAGATCTGCTTCTGACTAACTGTTCTTGTTAACCTAGGACATGGTTTTTGTACTTAAAGCTCACTCTGAGAAAGGCTCGGGGCTTTCAAGGTTCCTGAACACTCAGTGTAGTCGCCTGTGCCTAAGAAAGACTTTCTGTTGTCTTAAACCCATGTCTGAGCAGTCTTCTCCACAACAACTGGGGTTTCGTTCTGAAACAGGGTCTTTCTTGAGCCCTAACTGTTGGAATTTGCTCTGTAGTCCAGGATGGCCTTGAACTCACAGAGATCTGCCTGCCTTCGCTTGGGGAGTGCTGGGATTAAAAAAGTGTGCTTCCTGGCCCAGCTCCACGGTGTGCTTTAAGTACAACAGAACAAACACTTTGAAAAGGGGAGCCATTTTCTTCCTCTTCTTTCAGTATTAAGTATAAAAATTAGCATTGTAATGGCACCCAGAATGGGAGTACTGAAAAAGTATCCCCTTGACAGAAATAAACATACAGAAAATAAATTGAGTTAATCGTTCATTCCTTATCTGAAATTTAAAATTATGTTCAAAGTGGTTATTACTGGATTTTTATGTATAATGGTGAAATACTATGCATATAAGATTTTCTTTTTGCTTGAATTATGACTAGAAAACGTTGGATTACAGCTTTAATATCCAGGTACACAATTCATTTTTCAGAATCTTTGCACATAACTCCAATTTTTCTGTCAAACACATATTCTACATTATGACTCTGCCTCCTAAAGTTAAAAATAAAATGGAGCTACACCTTTAAATTGTTTTTTTCAATTTCTTTTTCTTCTTGTCTTTTAGGTTGTGGAACTTTTAGCAAGTGCCCTTAAGGACCTGGTGCAAGGAGTATACCAGGAAAATTCTGCTTTGGCCAAGGTACAGAATTTCAGCCTCGTTGTAACGTGTTAAGGTTGAAAGTGCTGCTGCAGAGCCAGGGTCAGACAGCAGACTTTCTTTCTTGTTTTGTGTTTAAAGAGCATGATTCTTCTCTCTCTCTCTCTCTCTCTCTCTCTCTCTCTCTCTCTCTCTCTCTCTCTCTCTCTCTCTTTCCTTTTTTTTTCTGGTTAGTGTTTTGGCTACAAATTCATGGCCATACGCTCAGTACATAGCAGCTTTAGCCAATTAATGCAACCTCTCCTCCTCTGGCTGAAATCTCAATCTGTTCAGTCCGCAGCAGCCGGACAGACACCAGGGCACTGCTGGTTGGCAGGTAGCACCGTCATAAGGGGCTGCTGGCAGGAAGAAGCGCTTATGCTGAGGGGCTGGGCCAGCTGCTCCCCAGAGAAAGAGGGCTCTGTGTCAGTGAGCTCCAGCCTGCTGTCAGGAAGGGCGGGGGCGAGCACAAAATGGCTTTCCTATCCGAAGTCCAGAATTTACTGTGTTATTAGAGTCTCTGTGATAGAAACTAGGACAGTTGCACACTTGGGTTGTTTTGATTAATTTTATAGGTTTAGAATTAGGGCTTTTTGACTCATTTAACAGGTCATATCAAGAAAGGTTAGGTTTTATTTCCTTAAAATGCAGTTATTTCATTTCAGTGGGAGATTAGATGTGAAGTGCATGCTTCATTGCCCGCCACTGTCATTTACCATGACACCTACTGCTAGAAGGGATTCCTCTCAATGTTTCATTATTCTAACTTCCTCAACTCCTATATTAGCAAGATTTCACTCACTGCACAGAAAAAGAATATGCGTGTATGCACATTCTAGGCATTAACAGGTCCATTAGGGGGGAAAAGGACAAATTTTACTACAAGTGAAACATAGGGCACAAGCAACTTATTTGAAAGAATGTTTTTTAAAATCTGAATTAGCTGGAACTCTGGAAGGTTACAGCAGTGGTTAGTGAAATGTGAAGACTTGTGTACCCTGGACATCTGCTAGCATTTGACTCGGGGAAGCGCCATCCCCAGGAGGAACATCTGACCTCACCTACGCAGCATGTTGGTGTGTGGGGACCTCCCAAGGTGGAGAGCACAGCGAACCTCTTTGCAAGACTTCTCAGACAAGAGTGACTGTCTATGTGACTGAAAGTTAGTATCCTGTGATGGAAGGTGGCTTAGGATCTGGCTTTACTCAACAGAGGTTACTGTGCACATAACATAAAGATGATGGCAGCTAAGCAAGTGACATTTTCAATGATTTGCCAGCTTCTTCATTTGATCTTCACAAAAGTGAGAAAAAGAGACTGGTGCTCCCATTTTGAGATATGAAGACAGAGGTTTAGAAAAGACTAAATGGCTTTTCAAGGCTACACAATTTACTACCTAGGATTCGAACTTAAGCTCTGTTCTCTTAGCCCCTGATTCTACTCCCACTCTCCCCTAATAAACCCAGATCTGACAGCTCCCATAGGCCCTACCAAAGGTCTCACCAAAGAGTTACCGCATTACCTACTGATGCAGTTGAGGCGTTGTGTTCACCTGGGATCTTTCTGAGACCTTCAACTTAATTAGTAATTCATTAATTACTAATATCTCCATTTTGTCTTTCAGGGTGTTTATTTGTTGAGACAAAATGTCACAATAGGTTTGACTAGACTCAAAACAGTCTGCCATAAGTTCAAGGCTAACCTGAACTACAAAATGACATCTAAGCCTGAGATATAAGCGAGACTGTCACACACACACCCCACCCGCAAAAAAATGCAAGCACACACACCATGTCATCCTCCTGCCTCTGCCTTCCTTAGCTTTTCCCTTCCCGTCCTGACATCATAGGTATGCACCACACACACTTAAGATTTTGAAATTCCAACACTTGGGAGGCAGAGGCAGGTGGATCTCTGTGAGTTCAAGGCCAGCCTGGTCTACAAGAACTGGTTCCAGAATAGAGAACTGGTTCCAACACGGAGAAATCCTATCTGGAAAAAAACAAAAAACAAAAAAAAAGAAAAAGAAAAGAAAAGAAGAACGTGTTATTGTTGGTTTGGTTAATTCACCTACTTTTACTGTTTGTGTACTGCGGTTATCCCACTTCACTAATAATTGTGTGAACATCTGTTAAGTACTCTGTGTCAGACAGCCTGATAGCAATAAGAGGAAATTATTACATCAGTTTTAGTTACATTGTTCACATCATGAAATGAATAGGGTCATGCTTGTGGAATAATCTCATTTTATGGATGAAAATCTTACTATTTAGAACTCACAAATAGCATCAAAGTTTAATATCTAAAACTTATTTATTTTTTGAGAGTTAGAGGGTAAGATTTCAACTCAAGGTAGGTGGTTGGTTTTTTTGTTTTGTTTTAATTCCACATCCCATGCAGTTTTTAAAACATATAATCTGTTTGGAAAGAGAACAGAAGAAACAACAAAGACTCTGGAGGGTTACTGATGTGTCTAACGGAATAGCCACTGAGCATGCACCATTTCATGATTTTCTCATTAGCTAATAATTTTTTTCAACTGAATATATAGCCATGCTTTGTTCATCTGTGCTTCCACCCCACCTCCCCAAGCAAGATCCTAATTCAGACTATAGCTTAAAGCATCTGAAGATCAGTTATTTTTCAATCGTGGAAACAAAAGTGCACAGTTGACCACAGGAGTGGGAGTAATTCATACAGCCTCCATTTGCACCCCAGCTCCAATTTAAGTTAACCACATTTTCCTTCCTCACCAGAGCCCGCGGCCCCCACCCTTCCTGAGTGTGCTTACCATGACAGTGAAAGGAATCGCTTCAGAGGCAGAGAGAGATCACAGCCTCTCTCCCACACACAGATACACAGACTAGGTCGGCATGTTCTGACATGACTGAGAAGTCGCCACAAGCAGAGGTCATATGGGAAGTGAGGCCCGTGCTGTGGGTCTCTGTTGCTCAGCCTCCTCAGCCTTGAGCCAATTCAACACAGAATTGCTTTGAGATTCAAGTGAGCTGCAAATCGCCTCATCTCTCTAGGGATAAAAGAATACAATAGTGGTCTGTTTTCTGTATGCCAAGTTAATGCAGTAATGGAGATCTGGTAGCAGCAGCTTAGCTTTCTGTGGAGTGGTATCTATGGGACTCTGGGTACATTAAAGAGAGAGAGAATTGGAACTGGGTGCCTTATTAATCACCTTCTCCAGAAGTTTATACAAACCTAATTTTTCTTAAAGCAGTGAAAACACACAACTTAAATTACTAATATTTAACAGATTGTAGGTAAATTGTGATCATGGGAAACATTCAAAGTAATTTAGGAAATTCATCCTTTGTTCTCATTGTACAAAATATTTTTACTTTTTCATTTACTAGCTTGTGAACGATTTATTCTTTACAAGAAAAATTAACCATTGGACTTTTTAAAAATTTGTATAAAATTTTTTTTACCCATTCTTTTTCTATAATAGCTAATTAAAGAAGCCAATTAAAAGGAAGGTGCATCGGTACACACTTTTAATCAAGGCATTGAGAAGGCAGAGGCCAAGCTGGTCTACAGAGTTCCAGACCAACCAGGGTTGCATAGTAAAACTCAGTCTCAAAAAAATAAATGAATGAATGAACGAGTAAATAAAGAAATAAATAAATAAGGTGGGGCTGGAGAGATAGCCCATGAATTAGAGCTCTTGCAGTTCTTTCAGAGAACCTGAGTTCAATTCCTAGCACCCACCTTATTCATTTGACAATGCTGGTAACTCATTTCAAGGAATCTGAGGCCCTCTGACCTCCTGGGGCACCTGCTTATATGTGGTACACATAACATATGCTCAGCAGACACACATACATGCACACAAATAAAAGATGAATCTTTTTTTTAAAAAATTGAGGAGGAGGAGGAAAAGCAAAGAAAATAAACCAGTTAAATAAAGAAGCGACATTTTAAGGGTCACTTGCCATATATTTACGTCGCTGCTAGCCCATGCTACTTTATTGCAGTTTCCAGTTCTCACCCCAATCCATTTTTAGAGCAAGGAATAAAATTTCTTCTTCAAAATTCCCAACTATACATAGGTTAAAAAGCAAGTTGCTGTTTGCAGTAATTCAAATATAGTCAATGAAGTTCTCTCAGCATTGTCTTGTGTATCAGTGGTGCAAAGGGGAGCGTACCACTCCTGTGCCTGAGATGGTGAATAGACCACTGCAAAGGGCAGCTCAGACGTTCTTGGTCCTTTCAGTATGGTATTGTGTAAGGTTGGTGCCTATACTAGAATCTTTGTTTAAAGATTGCGGGTAATATAGTGCCAGAATACTTTTCGACCCCTGGGAGGGTCAATATTGGGATGCAAGCCAGGACCTTGGGCACGTGCTTTATGAGCGCAGAATACCCATGTTCTCATTGTACTTGATAAATATATATTTTAACATTGACTTTGGAGTTCCAAACTAAGATATTTAAATATTTCAACAAAGTGATGTTGTTGTTGTTGTTACCTCTTATTTCTCATTAGTAAAGGAACTTCATGATCAGTAAAGAACTGAAAACTGCTGCATATAATGTCACAGACCTATAATCTCAACACTTGAGAGGCAGAGGACTGATGTAAGTTCAGGGCAAGCCTGGTCTACATATGCGTGTTCCAGGCCAACCAGAGCTGCATTGAAAACAGAACTGAAACACTGGAAAAGGTCTAGGAGAAAATATCTGTGATTCCAGCACCCACATGGCAGCTCACAACGTTCTGTTCTTCCAGTCTCGGGCTATCTGATGCCCTCTCCTGGCCTCCAAGGGCACGAGACACACACTCAAACAAAGTTCCTATATACATAAAATAACTTTAAAAATGTTTTCAAAGTATAATTTTAGTGGCTATTTGCTTCTTCATAGTACCATACTGTAAATTACTGAACCATTACACAAATTTTGTTTGTATTTTAAGAGAATGAATCTTCATGCATGACTCTGCTGTATTTTACACTCTTTGTATAAAAAAAAAAAAAGGAGAGCTGAAGGAGAAGCTTAGTGGTAAAGTGCTTGCCGGAACTATGCCAAGGCCCTAGTTCCATTGCCAGAAGCTCCCCTCCCACACACAAACTCTGGTGCTTGCAACCAAAAATGAGGATGTTTTATATCTACTATGTGTTTTCCTTTGTGTCCTTCCATTTGTATGTATGCATGTGTGTGTGTGTAAATTTTTTTAAGACAGATTCTCACTGTTTAGCCGGGCTGTCCTGGAACTTGCTATGTAAACCAGGCTGGTATTGAACTCACAGATTCACCTGTCTCTGCCTCCCCTGTGTTGTGATTGAAGGCATGTGCCCACCACCTGGCCATTCTAATTATGTTTTTACTGTGACTGTGATTTGACACTCTACCCTTTGAGTATCATCAGTCCTGGGGGATGGGACCTGGAGAGAGATAGCTCAGTGGTTGGGAACACTCCCTGCCCTTCCAACAGGACTCAGGTCTGATTCCTAGTATCACAGGGAGGCTCATAGCCTTCTGTGATGCCTGTCCCAGGGGATCCTCTTCTGGCCTCCACTGGCACTGCGTATAATAATAAAAAATTAAACAGAAAATACACACAGACAAAACACCATATACATAAAAATAAATACACTTAAATACAAAATTTAAAAATTGAAGTAGTGGATTAGGATTGCTAAAATTCCCATTTTCTGAAATTATATGTTTCTTCTTCACCAATTACTGCTTCTGACTTATAAATCTACCCACAGCCCTTTGTGAAGTCATGCCCCTGACTCAGGTTGATACCAAGTAGAGAAACAGCCACTGCTTCCCTGTCTTCATGCAGACTCTGCCCATGGTGGCTTGGCCCCAGACCCCCACAATAAGAAGGTTTACTCTAGTTCTCTGGTTAATTAACAGTCACTGACATTGTCGAGATCCAGTCTGTCTTTTTAAAGCACAGTTCATTCTTTACATGTTAGTCATCGATTTTGGGAAGCAAGAGAAGTCTGATTCTTTTATTTGTCTTATGTCTATACTTCTCTTCCTGTGACTCTTGGCAGCTTTTGAGTCAAATATAAAAAGAAGGTGATTAGTCTACTAGAACCACAGGTGCTCTCCTGCCTGCAGAGTCTATGCCATTGTCTAAATGTGATGCAAAATGCCTGTGCTCCTGGAGAAAACGACAGGAGAGAAATGTAAACAAGATGTCATCTAGGTAGGAAAATCAGAAAATCTTTCAAAAAGGGTCTTGTAGCACGATAATAAAAACACAGAGACAGATATAGGGGTTAAAGCTGAAGATCAGACAAGTAGAGCAGTAAGCCATTAGAGAGACCTTTTACTTCTGCCAATGCTCAGACTGCCTAGACTCTTCACCAAACCTCAGTCCACACTTCAGTGAGTTCCTGTCTCTTCCCCCTTATGTTCCTCTCTCCTCCCAGCCATATTGCTCCTGTCTCTACCTCCCTAGTGCTGGGATTAAAGGTATTAGCCACCACCACCTGGATCTGTTTCTGGATCGATCTTGGGTAGCCCAGGGTAGCCTTGAACTCACAGAGATCCATCTGCCTCGGTCTCCTAGGATTAAAGGTGTGTACCACCATTCGATGGCCTCTAATGACTTAGCTTTGCACTCTGATCTTCAGGCATGCTTTATATACTAAAATACAGATAAAATATCCCTAGAGGATGTCTGTATGAGACAGGCATTCAAGGACAGAAGGAGGTGTGGAGACTGGAAGAAGTCTAGGTAGAGGAATGACATGATGAAGTGCAACAGTTGACATCAGGGCTTCTTTCAAGTAACAATGAAGGAGCAGGGAAAATAACACAATGCTGCAGCCAGCCATGGTGGCCCACGCCTGGAATCCCAGCACTCCAGAGGCAGAGGCAGGTAATCTCTTGGGTTTGAGGCCAGCCTCATCTACATAATGAGTCTCAGATCAGCCAGGCCTACATAGTTAGATCCTACGGGTTTCCATGACAATGATGGAAGATCTGCAGTGAGATGCCAGAATGTCAAGCTGATACCATTTTTAGAGACTGAAGATGGGTGAACAAGGGGACTATTCTATGATCAGAGTGATCTTGCTCAGAAGTTGAGAGGGTCTTTAGGGAATCTCTGGGATTGCTCCACGCTGACACCCTTACCCTTCCTGGCATTCATATCACTATCAGTATTGCCTTTTCAGAATACACTCTACATACCCAGTTGGAAATATTTTAATAGCTATCCTAATTAATTATTTTTTATCTTGGTCAAAAATGTTAACCATCTGGCGTTTTTGTTTTTTGTCATCGTTACCAACTTTAAGTCTCTTCCTACATAGACTGTATTTCTAATACCAAAACAGTACCTGGCATATCAGTAGTAGCCCCTGCCGCCTGTTGCTAAAGTAACTATTTAGAAAGATCTAGAATGATTGTAATGGAAGATTTTTCTCATATTTTAGTGAGGAATTATTAATATACAATAAACTAGAAACACTTAAAGTGCACTATTTGCTGTCTAAATAAGCATGGACCAGAGGAACTGTTGTCACGAGTAAGTTGATACGCATATCTGTCACCCGGATAGTTTCTTTGTTTGCTTCCCTCCGTCCTATACCTTCTGCTGTGAACCAGGCAATCTCTTATCACTATAAATTAGTTTGCATTTGTGTAGGATTTTATATCAGTGGGTCTAGAAATATCAACGCTTTGGGGTCTTTGAATAATTACATTGAAATACATCTATGCTGCATTTATAAATAGTTCATTACTGCTAAATAGTATTCACATGTAGAGATCTACCACACACACAGTCTCTGTTCCACCTATTAGTGAACATTTGGGATGTTTCTAGCATTAAAGTATTCCAAATAAAGCACTGGAAGCATTCATGTGTGAACAGTCCATATAGACATGTACTATTTCTCTTGGGTTTACCTAGGAATAGTCATGTTGCTATTTCTTTTCTTTTGGATAGAAACCTAATAGAGGACTTTGTGTGTCATCCAGTGGGTATATAGTGCTCTGTGCTGAGAGTTTCCATCAACTTGACACAAACTAAAGTCATTTGGGAAGAGAAACCTCAATAAAGAAAGCATCCCCATCAGATAGCCTGTGGTGCATTTTCTTGATTGATGATTGATGTGAAACGTAGCAGCTCACTATAGGTGGTGCCACCCCCTAGGCTTGTGGTCCTGGGTGCTATTAAAAAAAAAAGCAGGCAGAACAAGCCAGTAACTAGCACCTCTCCATGGCTTCTGCAGCAGCTCTTGCCTCCAGGTTCCTGCCTTGAGTTCCTACCCTGACTTCCCTCAGGGCTGGACTGTTGCCTGGAAGTGTAAATGAAATAGTTGCTTTGCTCATGGGGTTTTCTCACAGCAAACTTGTAGTCTTGGATTACCTTGAAATATGTGTAGTAATGTCAGTGATCTAGGGCACATTTTCTCTACCGAGTCATAAAGACATGCTTCTACCTGCCGAGTCACCTCACTAGCTCCCATTTTACATTTCTCTCAGCCACACATGAGAATTCTGGTTGTTACACACTTTGATAAAACTTAATGCAATCGGTTTTTAATATTTTAGCCAATCTAAAATATAATTTTGGTCTATCTTACAGTTTTAGCTCGTGATTTTAACCATAACAAATAACAACGTTGAGCATCTTGTATCTTTTCATGTTTATTTGCTATTAATACTTAGTAAACTGTCTCTATAAATACTTTGCCCATTTTAATTGGGCTGTTTGATATTGGGGAGATATTTTTGTTTTGTTTGTGCAGTTTTGCAGGGTTTTTGGTTTATTGTTGTTTTGTCTTGCATCCTACAATCTTACTAATTTGTTAATCATAATAGCCTTTGATTTTGTTGGTTCTGTGGAACCCCTATGTAGACAGTCATATAACAGTTGTGAATAAAGTAAATGCCTTTTTTTTCTTTTTCTTATTGTACGAGGTAATATTGATAGAGAAAATGTGTCCCAGATCACTGTCATTACTACACATATTTCAAGGTAATCCAAGACTACAAGATTGGGTTTTTTAATATTTTATTTCTCTATTTTTTATATGTGTGTAGGTGTGTGCATGCTACTGTAGAGGTCATGTGTAAGGTCAGAGGACAACTTTCGGCAGTCATTTCTCTCCTTCCATCATGTCAGCCCTGGGGATAGAACTCAAGTCGTCAGGCTTGGCAGCAGTTGTCCTTGCCTGCAGAGCCACCTTGCAGACCCTACTCAGGTCATTTTTCAGAAATTTTATGTAACCTGTTACTTTGAAAGATAAGGCAACAGTCTTGCTTACTGCTTGCAACAAAAACAATAGATCTTCCTAACTCTGTCTTCAGCTTTGCCCAGTGCCTCCAAAGGCACAGCATCCGTCTGAAACCGCTACATTGCCTCTGCAGGAGTTGGATCAGAGGTAGCAAATGTGAACAGGTGGTGCTGATGTTCTTTGCAGTGGCTTAATAGATACAATCTATCCTCTCTAACTCAAGAGCATTGTACTTTTGCTACCATCCATAAAATATTAACAGCTAGCTTATTAGCTTGTGTGGGTTAAAAGGAAATCCTCAACCCAGCAACCACATCCTATCTTAATGTATAATGCGGAAATATTAGGGGTGCACAGCCCTCTGTTACCTGTAGACGTTTTGGTTTTAGGGCTTTATTTTCTTTTAAGAGGAAGAGAAAGAGAGAGAATGTGTGTATGATGTGCTTGTTTGTGTATGTAGGCACACACATTCCTTGCACCTCTGTGGAGGTCAGAGGACAACCTGCTGTCCTCTTCATTTGAAGCAGGGTATCCTGTTCGCAGCTGCAGATGTGAGGCTAGCTCACCTACAAGCCTGTAGAGGATGCTCCTTTCTTGCCATAGCAGCACTGGAATTAAAACCAAGTGCTTTAATATGGGTTCAGGGATAAGAGCTCAGGTCCACGAGCATGACTTTAGAAACTGAACTGTCTCCCAGACCCTCTTTCCTTTTGTAAGACTCCCTTGCTTGGCAAAGAAGTTCCCTGGCTTCCTAGGAATTTTATCAGGAATATCATTGAATTTTAAGACAGCCATAGTGGCATGCAAAAGAGAATCAAAACTTTCAGGCCAGCTTGGGCTACATAGCATGGCACCTTCAAAAAATACAAAAATTGATGCATGATTTCTATAGAACTTTTTCTCAGTAACTGTTGAAATGGCCATTTTTTTAATGTTTTTCTTTTTTGAGGTTTTTGGCTTGTTTTTGGTTTTTTGGTTTTTTGTTTTTGTTATAGTAAAAATAGAATTTAAAGCCTCATGCATACCCTCATTTAGATTATTTTATAATCTATAAATATGACAAATTAATTGATTTTCCAATATAAGACCGTACAGCCTTGGACTAAATTCTTCTCAGCATAATTCCATCTCTTTTTTTATATAAATTGTTGGTTTTGCAATGCTAAGATTTTGTTATTATGTCTATCTATGTTCAATGAAAAAAAATTGATATTATTTGGGTTGGTTGTATGCTGTGGGACAGTGGTCTCGTATTGGTTTCATAAAATGCTGATTGGCCCATAGCCAGGCAGGAAGTATAGGCAGAGGGACCAGGTAGGAAGTAGAGGTGGGGTGATGAGAACAGGAGAATTCTGGGAAGAGGAAAGACTCAGTCTGCAGACGTCACTGAGCTACAGAGGAAGCAAGATGAGAATGCCTCACTGATAAAGGTGACTAACATAGACAAGAATTATGGGCTAATTATGATGTAAAAATTAGTTAATAAGAAAATCCTGAGCTACTAGGCCAACTAGTTTATAATTAATGTAGGCCTCTGTGTGTTTCTTTGGGACTGAACGGCCGAGGGACCGGGCCGGACAGAAACTACTGTCAACAGTTGTGTATCTGTCTGGTGTGGTATCAAGGCAGTGGTGAAACAGCATCCTCACAGGGAAGCTGTGTGGGTCTGTGTGGGAATGGGCACTTGTTTGTTTATTACTATGGGTTCAATTGCCTTTATAGTTAGTGAACTACTTAAACTGTGTCCTTCAAATGAGCTTTGGCGATCAATTTGTGTCCCACAGGAAGATGTTATTTCACACCAGGTAACAGATTCACTGTCTCAGAATTGCTACCTCTTGACATCAGTGTCCTTTCATTCCTAATACTAGAAATGTGTGCTTTCTGTCTTTCTTCCCTGAGGATTAAGTTAGAAGTTTAATTTTTTTTCAGTATTTCAGCTAAGATATTCTAGTTGGATGGATCTCCTATATGCTACTTCAGTGGCATTCCAGAGATTTCCATTATGTTGCCTTTCATTTCATATACAATAAACCGCTTATCAGTTTTCATTTTTGTTTTTTTTCTTTGACTTGTGGTTAAGAAATTTGATATTTTGTTTTCAAATTTTGGAGGATTTTACAAGTATCTTTTTGTTACTGATTTATAATACTATGATGATTAGAAAAATATTTGAGTTATTTTTAACTAATTTTTTATTTAATTTTTATTAATAATTTTATTAATAATTTTTATTTTTTATTTAATTTTTGTTTAATGTAGATGGGTGTTTTTTCTTGCATATATGTGTGTTCAACATGTGAATGCCTGGTGCCCACAGAAGCCAGACGAGGGCATTATATCCACTGGAACTGGAGTTATAAACAATTGTGAGCTGCCATGTGGGTACTGGGAATTGAACTCAGGCCCTCTGGAAGAACGGCCAATGCTCTTAACCTCTGAAGCATCTCTCCAGCCCAATTTGAGTTATTTTAAATTTATTATAGGTTTGTTAATGGCCCAGATACAATATATCTGGATAAATATTTCATGTTCTGTTAAAGGGAGCACACATTCTGTTGTTCCTGAAGCTAAGTAGCCACTAAACCCTTTTGGTTGGTAATGTCATTTAGGTATTCACTATTTGTTGTTGTCTTCATTTTGCTTGCTCTGTCAATTACTGAGAGAAAGGTATATTAGTGTCTGTTTATTAATTTATTAATTGTTTATTTTAACCAGCCAAAGGAGAGCATGCCTGTAATCCTAGCATATAGGAGGTAGAAACATGAGAATGTCTGAAAAAGAACAGAAATGTAACATCGTTAATTAACTAGTAAGTATGATTGTGGATTTTTTTTTCTATTTCTGCTTCTGTTCTGCCTGATTCTTCCTCATGTTTTTGAAAGCTTTGTTATTAGGCACACCAACCTTTAGCATCATTGACTCCTGAATTATCTAAATGATTTGATCCTTTTTAGTTTTCATTGTAATCATTTTATTAGTAAGCATTCTGGTTCACTCATTTGTGTCTTTTGTTTCTTTCCCTCCTTCCCTTTCCTCCTTCCCTCTGGTTGTTTGGACACAGTCTCACTGTATATATGGCCCAGGCTGGTCTCAGACTCTTTGCAATCTTCTTCCCCATTCCTCCCAAGTGCTAGTGTTGTCTCTATTTCTATTTAATATGTTCAGTGTTTCTTGTTGCTTCTTGACTATATGTGATATGGTTATGAAAACTTTTGATGTCTATGTGTACTGATTACATCATCTGTATCATTGTGGTATTGGTTTAACTGACTGGTTTTTTTCTCCTCATTTTGATTTGTATTTTCCTTCCTGGTTTTCTTTGATTGAGTTTCAACATTGAATTGTTTTGTAGTATGCTAGGTATTTTTGCATGCATGTAAATAGTCTTGACATAGTCTAGAATCACCTGGGAAAACAGTCTCAATGCTGATTGTCTAGATCAGGTCGGCCTACTGGCAGGTCCATGGGGATTGTCTGATTGATTATGTTAATGGTTGTGGGAAGGCCCAGCCCAGGCTTGGATTCTGGACTGTATAGAAGAGGAGAAGGGGAGCTGAGAAGAAGCGTGCATACATTTATTTCTCTCTGTTCTTGGCTGTGGGCATGATGTGGTAGGATTGTTTAAAGGCCGACTGCCTCGACTTCCCTGCTATGATAGAATGTAACCTGCTGCTGTGAGTTGGAATAAATACATTCTCCCATTTAAAAAAAAAATCTTGAGCTTTATTATGGATGCAGTGAAGTTACTGGAAATGGGTTGATCTGTTGTTGGTTGTTTTTTATTCTTTACTCTTTTGGGAACCCTCCACCCAGCTCCCAAATAAGTCACAGGAGGCTTATTATTACTTATAAATGCCCGGCGTTAGCTTGGCTTCTTTCTAGACAGCTATTCTTAACTTAAATCATCCTATCTGCCTTTGTTTGCCTCTGGGCTTTCTCCTTTAGTTACTTCTGTATTACTTTCGCTCTTACTGTATGGCTGGCTGTGTGACTGAGTGGCTGGCCCCTGGTATCGTCCTCTCCTTTCCTCCCAGATTTCTCCTCCTATTTATTCTCTCTGCCTGCCATTCCCGCCTATCCTTTCTTCTGCCTTGCTGTTGACCATTCAGCTCTTTATTTAGACCATCAGGTGGTTGAGACAGGCAAAGTAATACAACTTCACAGAGTTAACAAATGCAACATAAAGGAATGCAACACATTTGCAACATTAAACAAATAGCCACAGCATAAACAAATGTAACTCATCTTCAAATGATATTCTACAATTGACAATCCTTTCTGGTTTTACTTTTAAGTATAGTTACACAGGACTGCAGTAGCAGTTAGCGTAAAGCTAACTTTCTCCCTGTAGTGGTAGATTCTGAGTACCCTACAGATGTTCTGTGAACGTTAACTTTCTCCAGAGCTCTTCCCACCTCAGAGTGATCTCCAGGAATTGTTTTTCCATCCTTCTGATTCATACTTGCCCCAGGCTTTGGTGGCCTCTTTGCACGTCCACATTGGCAGTACAGGCAGACCTCCAAAGCCGTACAGTCTTAGATTCAACTAACTGGATCAAAATCCTTTAGCTTCATCTGTACTGAACCTGCCATTATTGTCTAAAACTATATGACAAACCCTTACATAGCATTTATGTTTTATTAAACATTGTGTGTTTGTAGATTTTTGGTTTTGTGACACAAAACCAGACATGCATTACTTAGGGAGAAAGGTTTCCTCTTGCTCCTGCTTTCAGAGATTTCAGCCCATCATAGTATGGAACGTGAGAGAGCACAGCAGCTCAGACCATGGCAGTGGAGAAGGGAGTGAGGACACCTGTGCTGTGGGCTTCTCTTTGTTACCCCTCTGGAGGATGGATGGGGCTTCCCCTTTGTTCACTCCGTCTAGTGAGATGCTTTACTAGACTCCTGGGCATTTCTCACCCTACCAAATTGATGGTCAATATTTGTCTTGTAGCTGAGGATGTGTCTCATTTGTTAGAGCGCTTAACTACAATGCCCAAAGCATTTGGTTTCATCCCCATTACCACATAAAACCAGCATGGGGCTGGAGAGATGGCTCAGCCATTAAAGGCTAGGCTCACAACCAAAAATAAAGCCAACATGATGTTGCAGGCCTATAATACCAGCACTTGAAAGGTAGCAAGTAGATCTGAAGTTCAAGGTCACCCTCTGTTACATAATGAGTTAGAAGCCAGCAAGGCTTACCTCAAAAATAGATGGATGGATGGGTGGGTGGGTGGATGGATGGATGGATGGATGGATGGATGGATGGATGGATGGGTGGGTGGGTGGGTGGATGGGTGGGTGGGTTGATGGATGGACAGACGGACAGACAAACGGACTAAAGAATGGACTAGTGAATGGACGGATGGGTGGGTGGATGGATGGATGGATGGACAGACAGATGGACAGACAAACAAACTAATAAATGGACTAATGAATGGACGGATGGATGGGATGGATCATTAGAATAAGTAATCCAGAAAAGATTTAAAGTGTGTAGGAAGAAGCTGTATGTGGTGGTGAATGCATCTTGCAAATGGAGACTGCTTTTTTATTTCCAGGCTATCCAGACCCAAATCATCACACAGAAACTATATTAATTACAATACTGTTTGTCCTATTACCTTAGGCTTCTTATTGGCTAACTTTTGCCTTTTAATTAACCCATTTCTAATAATCTTTGTATCACCATTAGACGGTGGCCTACCAGTGGTAAGGTTTCAGCATCTGTCTCCTTCAGCAGCTACATGACGTCTCTCTGACACCGCCTACTCTCTCTTTATATCTCTGCTTGGATTTCCCACCTGGTCTATGTTTACAGCATCTAATCCTGGTGAGCCAAAGGCAAGATCTCTCAAGTTCACAGTCAGCCTGTACTACATCTTTTTTTATTTCCTTCCTTCCTTCCTTCATTCATTATATGCATATATACACTCAATGCATTCATGTGGAGAACAGAGAAAAACTTGTGGAAAGTGATTCTTTCTTTCTGCTATATGGTTCCAGGGATAAACTCAGGTCATCAGGTTTGGTGCCAAGTGTCTTTACCCCCTGAGCCTTCTCACCAGCCCCTTGGACTGTATCTTGATTTCAAGACTATCTTGAGCTATACATTAGACAGCGTATTTTAAAAAAACGAAAACAAAGGTCAAGGTGATAGATAACTCGGTGGTCTAGTACTTGCCTAATGTGCACATGAATTTGATCCTCAGAACCACAAAAAAATTAAAATACAGTTTATGGAAAGAAAGGTGCAGATTATGTGCACATATTATGCCATTGTATACAAGGAACGTGAACATCTGAACATATTGTAGTTGCAAGCATCTATCTCATGATGATAATAGACTAAGCTTCTGAAACTGTAAGCAAGCTCACAATGAAAACTTTCCTTTATAAGAGTTGCTGTGGTCATGGTGTCTCCCCACAATAAAACAGTGACTGTAATCATCCTGTTCCATGGATTTTGTCCACTGTTTTAGTTCTTTCAGACAAAAAAAAAACTAATCTCTTTTGCTCCATCTTAGCCAGAAGTGCTAGACTGCAAGACCTTTTGATCTACAGTATAACATCTTTTTATAAAATATAACAAACACACAATCCTTCTCCCCAGTAAAATATATAGTGCCTTTGTGTTGTTGATATAGTTAAAGTACTTATTGAGTGTGGGGGTTAAGCACTTCAGTCATGGGAATAAGAAATAAAAAAAAAAAATGACACCAATTTTGTACCTGGTTGACCAGGAGGGAAAAAAAGATGATAAAGTTGCTATAAAGGAGGATTGCTTTTAGAGAAAAGTGGATCAGTTTAGTTGAGGTTAGATTAATGTTGGAGTCCGGTAGACTTTTCAGATAAAAAAGATGAAGTTTCCAGAGATGGGAAGTGGAAACTCATCCTTGTAGACTGATGAGTAAATGGACATTAGTGCCCAAAGAAAGAAGAAATGGAATGGAGCCTGTGGAGAATAAGTTGGAGTGACCATACCATAACTGTTCCACGCTGTAATTGGATTTTGAATTTAGCATCATTTCTTCTTGACTAACATAAAAGAAAATATGCTGTTTTCTGGAGTTTGCATTATTTGATTACTAATGCTATAGATAGTTCTTGTTGTTTTTTTTTTTTCAAACATTAAACAAAGGGCTGGGGATATTGCTCAATGATTGCTTAGCAGGTGCCAGGTCCTGAGTTTGATCCCAGGTACTTTAAAAGAAATGAACACAAACTTAGATTTTTCTTTTTTCTTTTTCTTAAACTATTATGTAAGAGCAGGCTTTCAATGTAAAATTACAAACAGCTGGTTCTGAACATCACTTAGAAACCAGGGGGTAGTGGTGATGTCTCAGAAAAGACACTGTCTCTCAGAAAAGGAACTCCATCTCCTGAGAGTTAACACAGTCCAGCGATTGGAGTGTAAAATCTAAAGTGTTCCTAGTGGGATCTGGCTGGACCGTCATTACAAACCCTTTCCTAACAATAGAGCTGAGCCAGTGGGATCGCTCAGTGGGTAAGGGTGCTTGCCACCAAGTCTGGCAACCTGAACTCAGTTACTGGAACTCACATGGTGAAAGGAGAGAACCGACTTCTCTAAGTTGTTCTCTGACTTACATATGCATTCATAAGCACACAAATTAAATAAACATTTGTCTTGGTTAATGTTTCTATTGATGTGACAAAATACCATGATCAAAAAAAAAAAAAACAACTTGGGTAGGAAAGGGTTTATTTCAGTTTGCAGCTTACGTCTATCATGAAGAGATATCAATCGGGGCTGGAGAGGTGGCTTAGAGATTAAGAGCACTGACTGCTCTTCCAGAGGTCCTGAGTTCAATTCTCAGCAACCACATAGTGGCTCACAGCTATCTATAATGAGATTTGGTGCCTTCTTCTGGCATGCAGGCATACATGGAAGGAATGTTGCATACATAATAAATAAATAAATCTTTAAAAAAGAGAGAGAGAGAGATCAATCATATCAGGGCAGGAACCTGGAGGCAAGAACTGAAGCAGAGGCCATAAAGGAACACTGCTTTCTGGCTTGTTCCTCGTGGCTTGCTCAACCTGCTTTCTTACAGAACTCAAGAACAGCAGCCCAGGAGGATAGAACCACCCAGTCAGATAGGCCCTCCAACATCAGCCATCAATAAAGAAAACTCACCACACACTTGCCCATAGGCCAATCTAGTGGAGACATGTTCTCAATTGAGGTTCCTCTTCCAAAATGATTCTGGCTTGTATCTTGTTGACATAAATTGAACCAGAACAATGTTTATAAGAGAATTTTAAAGAAGAGCTAAACTGGGCATTACTGATAAAGTGCTTAATAGTAAACATACTAAATTTCTGCTTGTGCTAAAAATATATACTGAGTATTACTAGACATCCAAGTCAAAGCTGCAGTTAAGATCCAGCAGACCTGCCCTCGAGATCTGAAGGTGTGCACAGCTCAGGGGAGAGGTGTGCACAAGAAATCTCTAAACATCCGTTTACCCATGAACCATATGGCAAATCACACATACAGAGAGAAGCTCGGTGTGCGAGAAGAGAAAGAACATCTCATTAAGAATTCAAGTCCCAAAGGGAATTTCATAACTGGGCATGGCCATGCACCCCTATAATCCCACTGCTCAAGAGACTGAGACAAGAGAATTGGGAGTTTGAGGCCCATCTGCCTAAACGAAAGAAAGGGGTTTGGGGAGGAAGAGAAAGAAAGGAGTTCCTGGAGTAGGTAGGTTCTGCTATTTCTAAGCTGAATTTTTGAATCAAAAATGAATAGAGCAAAAATGAATCAAAACAAACTCAGGAGCTGGGGAAATGGCTAGGTCGGTAAAATATTTGTCGTACAAGCATGGGGAACCCAAGTTAAAGCCTTAGCTAGGTGATTTTTCACCCCCGGTGAAAATTTGAAACCCCAGTGCTGGAAGGGAGGAAGTAGAAACAGCCTTCGAGCACACAGGGGCCAGCCAGTCAACCAAGCCAGTGGGCTCCAGGTTCAGTGAACCCCTGTCTCTAAACAGGTAGAGAACCACGTAGACACCTGGCATCACACACATGGGGAGGTGGGGAGACTATTGAAGTTTTATTTTGTCAGGAGTTGGCATTGAACACTGGCTGGGCCATCAAACTTATATATTCTTTCATTTCACTTGATGTTTGAGCATCTGCTGTGTGGAAGGCACTAGATCTTTATTTCTCAACCTGTGGGTCATGACCCCTTGGGGGTTGCATATCCGATATCCTGCATGTCAGGTATTTACATTATGATTCATAGCAGTAGCATAATTACAGTTATGAAGTGGCGATGAAAGAATTTTATGTTGGGAGTCACCCCAACATGAGGAAGTGTATTAAAGGGTCACAGTATTAGGAGAACTAAGAACTATTGCACTAGAAGTACAAGGGCTCAGTGAGGGAGGTGTCTTTGCTTTCATGGAGCTGCCCCCTTAATGGAGAAGACTACTAATAAATGCGCACAGGAGCAGAAGAACTGGAGAAGAAATAACTGCCTGCTGTTAGGGCAAATGATAGTGCAGCATTAAGGTAACGGGACCTTGGCTGTTCATGGAAGGCCTGAGAGCTGAGTGATAAAATGCAGATAGTTCTGCAAGAGGTTCTGTCAAGTGGATCCAGTACAAGCAAAGGCCTGAGAGAAAGGGTGTTGGGCCCAGGTTCAACTAAATTTAACTAAAGAAAAGAGCAGGAACTTTGTTTTAGAGTTGCCTGATTAATACTAGTCATCACTCATTGGACAGAAGTTATCCACCTGTGCTAGACAAAGCACGCACACGCGAGTGAGAGCTGGAACAGCGGCACAAAGCCGGAGCTAGAGCCCTGCTAAGCAAGGTGAGCATTTGGAAAGCAATAAGTAAACAAGCAGTTAGATATTGGGAATTTGGGTTCAGGAATTTGGGATATTAAAGAACTGCAGTAGGAAGACATCATGGGATCTTATTCATTGAGAAGGTCTTTGAAAAGTTTATCGCAGACATGTAAATGGGGCAAATTGGAGGCTGTTTTGTGTCTTGGCCTAACTTCCTGGCTATTCTGCTTCCTGTCTGTGCTTCTCCAACTTGTTGAGCTGTATCCCTTCTGTAGCTGTAAGCCAAAATAAATCCTCCCTGAAGTTACTTCTTGTCTAGTATTGGCCATTCCAGTGACAAGCGTAGCTAATGCACAGGCTGAACTAATGAGAAGCAGGGAGTCCAGCTGGAGGCCATTGAAACAAAACAGAATGAAGCAACACACAGTTCCTGGTAATGAAACAATAGAGGGAAAACCCAGGAATTATGAAGGACTCTGTTGTGGTTTGAATAAGAATGGTCACATGGGCTCATATGTTTGAATGCTTGGTCATTAGAGAGTGGCACTCCTTGGGAGGGATTAGGAGGTGTGACCTTGTTGGAGTAAGTGTGTCACTGGGAATGGGCTTTAAGGTTTCAAAAGCTAGGCCCAGCGTCACTCTCTCTTTCTACTGCCTGCGGATCAAGATGCAGAACTCTGGTCTCTTTCTCTAGCACCATGTCTGCCTGCCACAACAATAAAGGACTGAAACTGTAGTGACCCCTGGAACTGTAAGCAAGCCCCAATTAAATGCTTTCTTTTGTCATGGTCACGGTGTCTCTTCACAGCAATAGAACACTAAGACAGAAGCCTAGCTCTCCTGCTCTATTCCTCTCTTACGGTGTGGTTGGTGAGACTGGGTCAAAGCTCACCGTCTTTCAACCTGAGCTTCATATACTATATGAAGTCATGTGAGTACAGCATGGTCTAGATAGAGAGGCTGCCAGTCCAGAAAGAAAGACTGGAGTGGAGGCTTGCTCTGTCACTCAGGCTGTCCTCAAACTCGTAACCCTCCTGCCTCAGCTTCCCTTGTACAGGGATTGCAGGGGTGTACCCCACTCCCAGCTCCAAAGCCTCTGGACCTGAGGGTAATTTTTCCAATAGTAAACTATAGTCAGATCTGTGTGGATCTGGAAGGCTAGCCCATACCTGTCATTAGGAAGCTGATTTGAATTTGACCAAAAGTTTCTAGCATAAAGACCCATCCCTGCCTTCCAGGGATAGGAGCCATTGAGTAAGCCCAGTGTGAACCATCCCCAGCCTGCAGAGAGCAAAAATTTGTACTTAATGTTTCAAGAAAGTTATGGCAAGCATGTTGGTGAAATGCTGATAGCATTTTAAAAACGTTTTTGCAGTTTATTAAACCTCTCATGAAAAATCTACTGAATTCCTACAGACAGGGCTATTAGAGAACCTTCATTCCTTCCAGTGCCATGATCTGCACAGCTTGGCTAGGGAAAGCAAGGGAATGAAGAAAGAACAGACACACAGTACAGCAAAGCCAGGATTAGATGGGGTTCTGCTTATGTGGGATTCTGCTACCAGCTACTGCTGCAACCCAAAATCTCAGTGTGTTTATTAGGTAGAGTTGTAGGGGAAGGGTTGACTAATTCAAGCAGGAGGTTTTTGTAGGTGAACAGTTTCAGGCTGTAAATATCCATGAAGAGTTTGCACGTTCTGGTCAGTTGTCCATAAACACACTCATGGGTAATGGCTTTGGAGTCCTCACACGGCTGGACTGTGTCAGCAGTGCCCATTTACTCAGGACTTCACAGTCCAGCAGCAGTCTCGGGCTTTGTGGTCCCCACCCCACCATAGCTTTTCTCGTGCTGTGCCCGTGCTGCTCCCACTGGGATCTGTAGCTTCTGTGTTGGCTAGTCTAACACCTCTGCTTCTTTCATTTTTCCCTCAGTAATCCAAGGAGTCATGAATCAGGCCAGAGCCAGGAAGGCTTGATCAGTGTGGACTCTAAAGCTACGCACAAAGATAATACCCGGTGTGCCTTTGTGCATTTTCATGAGTTTTTCCCAATTGTTTTTTAGGTATCATTATGTCTCCCTAGAATGAAGAATGGGGATGATTGTTGAAGTAGTCACTTGATTATAAACTTCTTGGTCTAAGTAGTTACCTCTTGTTCATGACAGTGGTTTGTGCTTGGCAGGCAGGGATGACCACAGTGTTTTAGGTGTAGACATTATTACACATGTGCAGACAGAAGCAGAGTACTGGACATGGAGAATCAAGGGATTTGTAGACTATGCAAATGGATGAAGAAGGACCAGGAGAGAGTCAGGGAATTACAGATTAGAAATAGATGAGTTTGTTTTTTACTTTGAATACAAAGACAGACAGACAGACAGACAGACACATATGTGTGTATGTAAAAAGCTATTTTAAAGGAAACTATTTTAAGAGCTTTAAAAGTGAAGCAGTGAACTCTGTATACTAGCATTAAGATAATCTAGGTTGTCTTTCATTGGCCTCTTTACTCACAGCCTGTCTTTCTTACTGTTCCCAAGGCATGTATTAACAGGCTACTAAAACGTGTCGTGTTTGTTTGCTGGGCCTCTGTTCACGCTTATATCACAAGTCCAAGACTTTGCAGAGTCCCATAGTGGTGATGACAAAATACCTGTAATTTTGCTAGCATTCTTATTTCAAGTAGAAGCAGTTTTAAATCATTTGTTAAGTATTGAGTTTGTATTCCAATTTGAAGACAAATAAGAGTAATTTACAATGGCTTGTTCTACTTATAAAACACTCACAAGTTACATATAAGAGATCTACTTATATAAGTGGATAAAACAAATCACTAGGCATCTAGTGACACATTTAAGAAACAGATGGGGATAGCTCAGTGTGAAGTGTTTGCTGCACATAAAAAACCAGGCAGCATGGTTAAGCATAAAGCCAGTCATGATGGCGCACACCTTTAATCCCAGCACTCAGAAGGCAGAGGCAGGCGGATCTCTGTGAGTTCAAGCCAGGCCGGTCTACATAATGATACCTTGGGTAAATAATTGTTTTAAAGATTTACTATTGTGTGTGTGCTGTGTTTGCCTGTCTGTGTTAAAATGTGTGCAGGTGAGAGCTGCTTCTCGGAGGCTGAAGGTGTCAGATCCCTAGAGCTGGAGTTACAGGTGGGTGGGTGCCGCCTGAAGTGGGTGCTGGAAACAAACTCAGGTCCTCTGGAAAAGCAGAGGTAGTGGTCCATTTCTGCAGCCCCCCCCCAAAATAAATAATTTTTAAAATAAATAAAATTAGCCTGGCTGTGGTGGCGCACTCCTTTAATCCCAGCACTCAGGAGGCAGAGTCAGGTGGATTGCTGTGAGTTTAAGGCCAGCCTGGTCTAGAAGAGCTAGTTCCAGGATAGTCAGAGCAGTTACACAGAGAAGCCTTGTCTCGAAAAACCAAAATAAGTAAGATATAGAGTGTTAATCTCTGTTCTACACACACACATACTATATATGTATGTATGTATGTGTATGTATGTATGTATGCATACACACATGCACATATTTACAATGAAATATTCAAATCAAATCTCAGGGTATTAGTGTTAGATTAAACATTTAAAAAATGATTTAGTCAGAGTCAATAGATGATGAAAAGAATGGTTGTTGGTGACTGAGGCTTAGTGTGCTCAGTGGTCCTTTCAGTTAAGTACACCTTCCACTTTTGACAAGTGTTTTTATTTGTTCATTTTTTAAATGAATTTAACCATTAGAACTACCCTAGACCACTGACTGACAGCCAAACATCACAAAACTAACATCACAAGTGTTTTCCCTAAACGATGAAACATCATTACAAAGTGAATAAGGTTCCTGCCTTGAAGGCTGAAAACCTGAGTTTGACTGCTGGACTCTAAATCACATGGTGCAAGATGACAACTAGGAACTGATGCCTGCAAACTGCTGTCTGCCCTACACACACACATGCGAGAGAGAGAGAGAGAGAGAGAGAGACAGAGACAGAGACAGAGACAGAGACAGAGACAGAGAATGAGTTCCAGAAGATTAGAGAATACCATTCTGTTCAGAGGACAAGAACAAAAATCTCAGAAGTATAACCCAAGCATTCGGTTACCACCCATCTGTGTATAACTGAGTCCCTACTTTGTCTCTATCACAAACTACTCCTGAGCCCTGAAGCTGAATGCTAACTGCTTATTCAACACACATCCAAGACCGGATGTATGAACTGCACTAAGGCCAGGAGTTCAAGATCATCCTCCACGACATAGAAAGTTTAAAGCCAGCCTGGGATGTAGGTGACCCAGTCAAAAAAAAAAAAAAGGAGCTAGAGATGTATCTCGGTTAGTGGATAGCTTGCACAGCAAGCATGAAGTCCTGGATTCCATCCCCGGTACACATGAACCAGGCACAGTGGAGCAGTTTTGCAATCCTAGCACTCAGAAGACAAAAGCAGACCGATCAGAAGTCCAGAGTCATTCTCAGTGACATAAAATTGAGTTCGAGTCTAGTCTGCTCTACAATAAACTCTGTCTCAAAAGACAAATAGATAATAAAGATAATAACCTATAATTACTAATAATAGTAACCTATATTGGTTAAAAATGAAGGAAATGGAATTTTTTTAGTTTCTCCCCATAGCCTCCCATTTGGTGGTGAAAACCCATGTTTTTCCCTGGGAATTTTAGAGGGATTGAGAACACCACAGTAGAGCAGCATCAAAGTGGCACTGTGAGGCTTGCCAATCATTGAAGGGTCTCTTAAGGCTCTCCTGGAGCATTCGCTCTCATAGCGCCCCCTTGGGACTCAACCACTGGCTGTGAGGCTGGGTGTTCAAGTCGTCAGTCCCACGTGGGACTGATTGATTGGTAGTGCATGAATAAGTCATCTTGCTGGAATCAGATCCCTGGTCATTCAGCTAGTCCATCCCAGCCAGTAGAATTGTTCCCAGTTGTTGTGATTTAAAAATAAAAAGTCCACCATTGGCTTATGTGTTTGATGGCTTGGTCTGCAGTTGGCACTGTTTGGGAAGATTGTGGAACCTTGAGTAGATGGAGCCTTCCTCAATGAAGTAGGAGACTGGGGAGAAACCTTGAGGTTTTATAGCCAACCTCCACTTTCTGTTCATTCTCTATTTCCTGACTGAATGCATTGTGACCAGCTGGTCTCCTGCTACAGACCGTGTCTCCTTGAACTGTAAGCCAGAATAAACTCTCCTTCCCTTTAGTGTATCTTGTTATCTTGTTGGGTACTTTTATCACAACAAACAAGAAACTACCAGACCAGCCAACCGACTGAGATCTGTCCTGAAACAGAGATATGCCATCTTCACAGAGCCTTGTTTAAAGTCCCGACCCGCAAAAATATCTGTGAATAATGAAGTGACTGTTGTTTTATGCCTCTAATTTTGAGGTGGAATGAGATAGGTAACCAGAAGGTAGATATTTTCAGAAACCTTCAAGACAGTATATTAATTTCTTGGTTTTGAAGACAATGCTAAAAAATGTGGGAAGAAGTGTTATAAATATGCTTATTAGTCACTAGTCACAAAGTATCTGACAGCAACTTGAGGAAGGAATGAAGTATTTGCCTTGGCTCATACTCCGGGTGTGTCTATCATGGCAGGAAAGCCTAGTGGGCAGGGTATGGTGCAGCTGTGCACAGTGCGTCACAATCAAAAGCAAAGAACGAGTGCTGCTCATCTGGCTTCCTCTTTTTATCCACAGACAACTGGCTTTACTGCAAGGATAGGAAGATGACTGCAGGTTTCAGGACAACAGAGCTATATAGAAAGACCTTGAAGAAAAAGAAAGAAAAACACCTCCAGCCAGGGTTTCTCTGTGTAGCCCTGGATATCCTAGGATGAGCTCTGTAGACCAGGCTGGTCTTGAACTCAAGAGATCTGCCTACCTCTGCTTCCCAGGTGCTGGGATTAAAGGTGTGGCCCAACAAAAAAAAAGAAAAACAAAAATAATGATTACTGGTTTAAGTCCTTAACTGAGTGTGGTTGTATAATTCTGCTGGAACTGCCATACATAGTAGATATGTATTTATCACAGTCTGGAGGCTACACATCTGAAGTTCCAGGCAGTTTAATCTCTAGTAAGGACTCTCTTCCTTGTCTGTGGACATCCCCTGTCTAGAGGTGTCCTCACATAGCAAAGAAAGGCAGTAGTGGAGAGTGTTTTTGGTGTCTAATAACAATTGAGGACACTAACCTTACTTTTTGGGGCCACCAGCTTATGACCTCATGTAACCTTAATTACTTTCTTGCTGTGAAGATGCCCATGCTCAGGATCATGACTTGAGAAGACAGACATGTATCTGTAACAGTAGTCAGAGTCACCCCATCTTCAGTGCACATAGACCACACTTGGCTTTAGGTTCTGAGTTCAATTCCCGGCAACCATATGGTGGCTTACAGCCATCTATAATGAGATCTGGTACCCTCTTCTGGTATGCAAGCATATGTGGAAGGAATGTTGTATACATAATAAATAAATAAATCTAAAAAAAGTTTTTTATTTTTAATTATTTACATGTGGCAAAGCACACATGAATATGGTGCCTACAAATTCCAGAAGGCATCAGATCCCTGGAGCTGGAGTGACAAGCAGTTGTGGGCACATCACCTGGGTGCTCTTAATAGTTGAGCCATCCCTCCAGCCCTTACTCTACTTTAAAAGTGTGCTAGGCACGGTAACCACAGCTATAATCCCAGCACTCTGAAGCCCAAGGCCATCCTCTGCTTTGTGGTGGGTTCCAGGCTGGACTACATGAGATCCTGCCTGCCCCCACCCCAGGGGGAAAAAAACAATTCAAAGGAAGTAATTTAAGCATTAAAATGTGGATTTACAGGAATCTAGTCACTATCCTACCCATATTTAGGTTGTATTTATAAAAACAGTGGCCCAGAATCTGAATCTAAAGTGGGTATCCCGAAACTGACGCGTCTGTGTGCACAGTGGGGTGTGAGGGCGCATTTGGAGATGCACATACTCTTTCCTAACACATGCTTCTAGCTGAGCACATCTCCAGCCTTTGCCTACTGTAAAACATTCTTTCAACTCCACAGATGGTCAGCTTCTGAGTGTCGAAAACTCCTGATCAAAATAGTTTGTCCCAACAGATTCTGCATCTCCCAGGCCCAGTAGGTTTGTGTTTGTTCAGTGACCATGGACCTAACCTTGAAGCCCCCACAGCCATGGTAACAAATGGTCTCCCATGAATAGACACAAATGTTTTGCTGCATGAGCAAAACATCTCACACACAAAAAGTGAGAAAGAATCGGGTTCTTAATAACACGCCAGTGTCCACAGCCATACCACCCTGGTTGTCCATATACTCTTTTGAATATACCACCAGTGTTGCTGTCTCAGGCAACATCAACCTACCGTCTGTTATTCAAACAGCTTTACCCAAGTAAAATAAATCATGAGCTAGGGAGCACAGTTACAGTAGTCTAAATTAAGATACCTTTGACAGTTATTCAATATGCATAATGGCATAATTACATATTATTCCCTCCTAAAATAAATTCCATCAAAAGTAAATATTCACTGAGTATATCATCTTTTCATATATAATAAATCTTCAGTAAGATCTTCATGTAGGGCCAGACATGGTACTACTCCCCTTTAATCCCAGCATTTGAGAGGCAGAAGCAAGCTGTCCTCTATGAGTTCTAGGACACCAAGTCTATATTGACCCTGACTCAAACAAATGAATAAATACATAAATATACAAACAAGCTTCATATAAGACTGGGCATATAAGGCCTAGAATCCCAGCACTTAGGATGCTAAAGAAGAGAATAACAATTACAAGGCCAGCCTAGACTATCTAGTGTCAAAACACACACACACACACACACACACACACACACACACACACACACAAGCTGAGGATATAACTCAATGATAGCATGTTTACCAGCCTGCTGGAAGTCCTTGGTTCAATCCCTATACCACAAAAGGAAAAAGCAAACTTTCTGTAGTGAGATGTGGTGGCATACATTTATATTCCAGCACTTGGGGTAGGTGCAAGAAGATCCATAGTTCAAGGTCATCCTTGAAAGTACAAAGTTGTTGAGGGCCAGGCTAGCCTACATGAAACCCTGCTCAAAATAAATGAGGCTGCATGTGTAAAATTCTCAAAGAATCAATTTAAGATGTTTTTAACCCTGTACATATTGTGCTGCAGTGAGTATGTATGATCTCTTTCTTCTTCTGACTACATTCAGCCACTTCACACCCATTCTGTATATCTGATGTTTAAAGAGAATGTTTAGATGTGGCCATCATACCAGTTTTCTTGACATTTTAAAATTATACATTAATTTTCCTAAAGCATATTTTCTTAGTATATACGTGACAATCTGGTAGAAATGAATAGAAGAATTTTCCCTCATTAATAACCAAGTTCATAATAAGTAATAACTTGATGTTCAGGGAATAACATTTCTGATTAACTTAGGAGCAGAGTTATTAACTTATGGTCCAATTAAGTTATGGCAGTAGATTTCATGGGACCATAAATTAATTGTTTCTGGTTATCTGAATAATCTTTTTCAGAGATTGTATGTTCCATGAATAATTTAAAAATATAAAAGTGATGAATAATAAAGAGTCTAAATCCCAGTAAGGCGTACATAATGAACAGAACTGAACCTTTGGTGGTTTCAGGTCCTGCAATTAGCCTTTTCATTTACACAATTACAAATACACATATACAATAATATACAATTAAATTATTGTATAATTTAAAAATGCTAGCCACATCTAATGTGTGTTGAAAGTTTTGTCTTCTGTATCCATATGTTTTTTTTTTCTTTCTATCCCTGGACCATGAACTTCTTGAGGACAAGCTGCTTATCAGTCTTTGTATTTAAATTGCTTTGCCGAGATCTGGCCCACAATGCATAAATGAGTGTGTTGCACCAACAACCAAAAGTTAATCAAGAATCATAATTGAGTCATTTTAAAATAACTTATTAATGTATGTCCCTACATGTATGCATGTGCACCACGTGTGTACCTGGTCCCATGGAGATTAGAAAAGGGCATCAGGTTCCCTCTGGAGTCACAGACATTTGTGAGCTGCCATGTGAGTGCTGAGCCAGGTTCTGCAAGAGCAACAAGTGCTCTTAAGTACTCCATCATTTCTCCTCAGCATCCTGCCTTGAGGTTCATCCCTGACATGCCATGTACCAGTAGTTCCATTTTAATGTATTGTCCCATTAGCTTTTAAAATTAAAATAAACACTGGACTACATACTGATAACCGGGAATGTAGTCACTTAACTGAAAGTCATTAAAAATTAAATGATGCCTAAATGATTAAAAAATATAAAATTGACTAGGAGTGACCTATGGCCAAATGTCAGAGAAACAGGTATTTAACCACTCACCCAATTCAGAGAATTTAGTATCAAACTGCAGCTAGGTCATGTTTTCCAAAAGAAGCAAATATTTTTGGGAATATTTGAGAATATTCTTCAAAGTATATTTGTACTGGATATATTCAGTTTAGTGGACAGAATGTTTAAGAAAATAATCCCTTTGATGAGAATAATATTTCAAAATTTCTACAAATATAAAAGTAGTATTCAAGAAATAACTAAGTGTCCTGTGTTACTGAAACACAGGTCACATAGTTATTTTGGGTAAGAATTGAGCCAAGGAGATTTTGCTTGTTACCATAAAAGGGAAGGTGAACTGTTATGATTTAGAGTTTATAGATATGAGAGACACTAAAGGATAATTATTTTGATTATTTATTTCAACCAAGGTAGGAAGGACAAAGGAAACAGAAAGAGGATAGAAATACCAAAGACTGGGAAAAGATTTTATAAATACATATTATATACCTCACATGCTATCGTAGGTGCTTGTATGTCCCCCAGGATTTGTGTCTGTGGGTCACTTGAGGATGACTGCTGTCCTTGCTTTCATGGAGCTTATACTCTGAGGAAGGAGAAAGACAAATCCTTCACCGAAGGAGGCTGTGAGACATCTGCCGTGGTCAAAGAAAAGGTGTTTAAAGCAGAGGAAGGGGCTAGGAGGCCGTGGGAAGAGAAGTAGATTGCTGGTTAAAGGGAACTTGAATGTTGAGCAGAATCAGAAAGCAGTGAGGGATCTAGCCATGCACATATCCTGCAGGCCAGTTCGATTCTGGATTCTGTTTTTAAGCAAATGTCACTGTGTCAGCTAGATGATCAGGGACCAGACCTTCTACTGGTCCACTGTACATGTGTGTAATGCATAAAATGACTTCTAGATGTGTAATTCCTAGGTCATGGAGCAAATGCATTAGAAATTTTGATAGAAATACCAAAATTTCCATCTAGTTTCCCCTTCCACCAGCTAGTGTAAAAGGCCACAAAATCAAGAAGGCAACAGCAATGCATTCCTTGTAGAGACTTCTCTAGGGAAACCCATGCCCTTGCCTGCCCTAGTTTTGAGGGGTATTGTTGTTAGTGTTGTTTGCTTTTTCAAGACGGTGTTTCTCTGTGTAGCCTTGACTATCCTGGAACTCACTCTGTAGACAAGACTGGCCTTGAACTCAGATTTGTTTGGCTCGTAGTGGCCGTCTTCAGATCCAGCAGCTCACATGAACCAATGTCTCTCATTTTTATAACCCTGATTCTGGTGCCTCGCTTACCAGGACATGTGAAAAGTGCATGATTGTGCATAAGACAGGAGAATCAAGAGCTCAAGTCGCCTCAGCTTCGTAGTGAGCTCAAGGTCTAAGCTACCTGAGACCCTGCCTCTCAAACAGAGAGATAAAGACCCTGTGGTTTCATACTGCCCACTCAGTCAATCCTCTGTCTCACCACCCTAAATTCCATCTGATGGTTAAAACCTTGCTCCTGTGCAAGGTAACATGCAAGGTTCCAGGGATTAGGAGGTCTACTTACATGTGAGGGGAAACGCAGATCAGAGTTCACTCTTCTCCAAATAGTTCTTTCTAGTAAATGGTACATTTCCTGGAAAGCCCAACTCAACTTCTCCATAAAATATAGTAAATTTTTCATGTACGTATTTTTATTTTTTATTTTAATTATGTGTCTATGTATAGATACATGCATAGATAGTCACGTGGATCTATATGTATAGATAACAGCTCTTTGCAAGCGCTGGAAGTGCTCTGTGGAGCCGTCTCTTCAGCCCCAGTTTTCATTTTTTGTGTTTTGATTACTGAGTCTTGGTAGCACTGCTTTATCAGGTGGGGCTAGGTACAATTCCGTGTTCCTGTTTGCCCACCCCACTCCATTCTGTTTTCAAGACTGTCCTTGATATTCTCCTTCCCTCCTTCCTTGTACTCCTACTTATACCCTCTGTGGTGGTTTGAATAAGAATGGCCTCCACATGCTCATATGTTTGAATGCATGCATAGTCACCAGAGAATGGAACTGTTGAAAAGGACTAGAAGGATTAGGAGGTGTGGCCTAATCAGAGGAGCAAGTGTGTTGCTGGGGTTGGGCTTTGAAGTTTCAAAGGCCTTTTGCTAGGCCCAGCATCTCTCCCTCTCTTCAGCTGCTGCAGATGGGTCAGGATGTTAAAACTCCCGAGTGCTCTAGTGCTCCAGCACCATGTCTGTCTGTTGTTTCCTATCATCATGATCATGATTTAGTAGTCTAAAACTGTACACAAGCTACCAATTGAACACTTACTTTCAGCCTGGTGGTGGTGGCACTCGCCTTTAATCCCAGCGCTCGGGAGACAGAGGTAGGCAGATCTCAGTGAGTTCAAGGCCAGCCTGGTCTACAAAGCAAGTTCCAGTACAGCCAGGACTTTTACACAGAGAACCTATGTCACAAAAAAAGAAGAAGAAGAAGAAGAAGAAGAAGAAGAAGAAGAAGAAGAAGAAGAAGAAGAAGAAGAAGAAGAAGAAGAAGAAGAAGAAGAAGAAGAAGAAGAAGAAGAAGAAGAAGAAGAAGGGAAGGAAGGAAGGAAGGAAGGAAGGAAGGAAGGAAGGAAGGAAGGAAGGAAGGAAGGAAGGAAGGAAGGAAGGAAGGAAGGAAGGAAGGAAGGAAACACTTCCTTTCATAAGTCTTGGAACTAGCTCTTGTAGACCAGGCTTGCCTCACAGAGCTTTGCCTGCCTCTGCCTCCTGAGTGCTGCGATTAAAGGCATAGGCTACCACCACCCGGCCCTTCCTTCCTTTTGAAAGCAGGGTTTGTCTTGGTTCACAGTCTGAGGATGAGCTGCTCGTTACATGGCACTGGCCAGGGACTGGAGCACACATGTTCCTCCTCCTTTGGACGTTTAGAATCCACTTGCCTGTTTTCAGGACGGGATGGTCCATTGCCGGCACTGGACTAGCCCTCTGGTCCCGCTCTCTTGAACTTGCTGCATCCTTACATTCTCCCTCTCACCTTCATCCTGTCAGGAGCAAATGTAGTCATAGCTGTAGGGGTAGCCCCAGCCAATCGCCTTGTTTGTAGGGCGGGGTCGCCTGAGGATATTTTTTACTAATAAATATTGCTGGTGTGCTCTCCCCCGCCCCTTCTGCTTTCCTGTTCTCCGCTGGAACCACAGGTTCTGTGACTCTTTCCCTAATTAAAGCTGAATATATTCTTATAATTTCTGTCTGCCTTCATTTACGCCGTTACACAGAGCCTTTACTTGGTTAATTATTTGGGCTTGGTGTTTGAAACAGTCTCATGTGGTCCAGGTTGGCCTTGAACTCTTGATTCTTCTGCCTTCACAGGTGTGTGACACTGTGCTCAGCTCTAGTTTTTTAAATTTATGTGTATATAGTAGAATAAAAGACCTTGTCTCTAACACTTTCTGTTTGGTTTTATAGTTGATTATGTCAATTATTAATTATGTCCTCTGCTCCTATATTCAACAGTCTTCTTGTTTGTAGTAAGTTTTCCCTATTTACACTGTCTTCTTTATGCCCCTACTATTTTCACCTAAGTTGGATGCAGTAGGATCCTCATGTTTCAGAACGCTCAGTGACATGCAAGAACTGATAGCGCATATAAGCAGGAGTCAGTTTAGACATCTGAATCCCTATGTGTTTGTTTTAAATGGTAGTGTATATTTTATAGAAGTTCTCAAGCTCAAAATTTTAAAAAGTGCTTTACCATTTCCCTCACCTTTTCTTCATTTCCACAGTGAAACCGTCACCCAGTGCACTGCTCTTGGTGGCTCGAGCCGGGGCTCAGCTGCTTCCATTCCCACTTGTTCCAGAAGCAGCAGTGTTTGGAGTTGTTCCTTACAATGTTGTTGTTTTTCCTAAAACAGGGTAGCTCTAGCCTGGAGTTTACAGGCTGCCTCAGCCTCTCCGTTACTACACACCTTGTTATTGCAACTGTACACCTCCAGACCTGGCTGCCTCTTGAGGCTTTTACCCTTCAAAAACACAGCTCAGTTTATCTACAGCCTTTTCATCTTGGCCTTTTTACATTTTTAGGAACACTCTATCACAGATGATATTGGAATGTCGACTTGGAAGGAGCAGACTTTTCTGTCCCATTGTGCCTTGCTAGCAAAGAGCTGCCAGGCTGCAATGGAATTGGCAAAGCACGGTGCTGAGGTCCAGGACATGGCATTTCAGTATGGGAAGCACATGGCCATGAGTCACAAGGTATTGTACACCCTAAGTTCTGCATACTGAAATGTGATAAATATGATAAGTGCCAGGAAACTGCTGGCACTTGATAAGCTGCTTTTATATCTTGAAAAATGCTTATTGTATATGAAAAATATGTCAGTCAGAGAGAGTGGTGGTTATATAAGCGGTATAATTGGCAAATTCTATGTAATTTTCATGTTTGTTTTCTTACTACCTGAAAGAATTCTTGAAGTAACTCCTTAAAATTATTAAATAACACGAAATATTATTTCTGTGCAGTGTGCACTATTTTTTTATTTTTGCTATGGTTCCCTCATAAATAATTATGTTAAACAAGTTGTGAAAAGTTCATAAAAAATTGTACTGAATAAAATTGAAAGCTTTAATTTTAATATGTGATTTAATTTTTTGTCAAAACTGGAGCATAGATTTATTAAGAAAAAGTAAGAGCACTCCCAAGAGTAGGAGAACCTAGAAGGGAGGAATACCATTTTTTTTCAAAGATGTATGAGATATAAAATTTTACTAAACCTGCTGCATTTTGATTGCCTTCATCTAACTTTACATTTTCAGTTACCTAGAGCAGCCAGCATTATATAATAGAAAGGCTCAATCTCAAAAAACAAAAACAAAAAAACATAATACTCCCAAAATTGCAGTTACATGCTTTCAGTTGTTACTTAACTCATACAAGGCAGGAAAACATACATGTTTGTGTGTTTCTGTGTGTATGCATGTCTATGTGTCTGTGTATATATTATGTATACGTGTGTGTATATATGTGTGTGTCTGTGTGTTTATATATGTGTTTTATGTGTGTGTAATTCCTGGATGAATTTTTCACATTGAAACTTGGGTTCCTTTATAAACTAGTTGTATTTATTATGTGTTTATTTAAGTCTCTACATTTAACTGAAAGAAGAAGGGGCTGAGGATGTAGCTTGATGGCAGTGACTGCTTACACTCAGGTCCTAGATTCATCACCAGAGGCATACATATTATGAAAATTAAATTCCAAAGAATTGTAAAGATTGTTTTGCTAAGTCATCCAGAATGTTGGTGCTCATTGAATCCTACTACAATGCATGGAAAGACAGTAACTGGTATCCTGAATTGATACATTGTACTCATGTAGCTCCTCTAACTGCTCCTTCTAGATAAATTCTGACCTTCAGCCTTTTATTAAAGACAAGACCAGTGACTTTAAGACTTTTGACCTAAACTCAGCACCTGTAGTCTTACATCAGGAGTTTCTTGGAAGAGATTTGTGGATTAAGCAGATTGGTGAGGTAAGTTGAAATCACTCCTATTTTTGATACCCTTGGTATGTAGTTGATCTTAGAGCACAGTACCTAGTGCATGGTGGCAGCCTGTTTTCTTTGCAGGTGGATTCTGTATAACCTACATGTTTAAGAGGTAAAACACTGGTCCTAAGCTGAAGGCCACACTGGCATGTTATCTTAGGTCCGAGTGCATAGACACCACAGCATAGTGCTAGTGCCTGTTGTGAATGCTAATTAACTTTGGGAGTTTTCCTAGCAGCTTCAGAAACTGGGCATGGTAGCACTACCACCCTTTAACTGACGGCAGTTTCCCATCTGCGGACTCGGGTGCACACTGCATAGTAGCAGGAGCTCCGTCTGTCAGCTCATTGGGTTATTTTAAAACAAACTTCGGCCTTGAACGCCCATTCTGAGACATTATCAAAACCAGGAGGGTGGGGGAGCATGGTGGAGTGGGAAGAATGAAGGGACGTGGACTGGGGATGGCAAAGTAGAGGGACTATTTGGTTTCTCTTAGTATAGAAACTCTGGTTAAAAAAAAGCTTCCTGCCTTTTCATCCAGAGTCTCCTGGGATTGATTTAACTAAATGGCTGTAGCTGGCATTGTTATACTGAGTCTGTAGATGTAGGAAGGGTGACAAGCGCAGCTGAGGGTAGGAATACAGGGGTGGCAGCCTTACAACAGAGCGCCTCAGTGAGGATCTGCGTTCTGAAGACAGAATTTTCCCTCTCCTAATCCTCAGGTAATGACTCTCCAAATGCTAGCGGCCAGCTTAAAATCCCTCATATTCACCAGAGAAAACTGGAAGAGTTCATTCTTAGGGAACTGTCAAACCCCAAAGAAAGGACTGTCGGGGCCGGAGGGGCAGTTCAGGGACCACTCCATGAAGAGTCACCTCCAGTGACCAGTCTCAGCATGCCCCATGACTAGCCACCTCACCCTGGAGAAGAATATGGAAGAGAGGACCACAAGGCACTGAGAAAACACCCCACCATTAAAGGCAGTCTAAAGCAAACTGACAAAAGGGAACGTAGAGGAAACAGAGACAAAGTGAGGACAACTTAGACACACTATTATAGTACCCTTAGCACAATATTAAACCCAAGAAACTGACCAGGTAGTATATGAGAAAGGACAGACCTTGAACAAGAAATTAGATTATAAAACATAAAAATATTGTAGGTTTATTTAATAAGAAGTTTGTGGGTTTGGAGACATAGCTCAATGGATAGGAGCACTTGTTGCTCTTTAGAGGACCCAGATTCATTTCCGTTCACCCACTTGGCAGCTTACAACCTCTATAACTTTAGTTGCAGAGGATCTGATGCCGTCTTCTGGCCTCTGGGGTCACCAGGCACACTTGTAATACACAGCCATACATGCAAGGAAGTACTCATATATAAAATAAAAGTGAATTAAAAGTAAAAACAAGCTTAGAATAGGCAAATAAGCAGCTGGGCATGGAGACTCGTCCCTATGTTCTCTGCGCTCATTAGGATGCGAAATGAACATTGTAAACTCAAGATCTATAGAGTGTCAGGAAACTTACCTTCCCTATCCTTGTTTCTGAGAGTATGGAATATATTCTGTCAAAGACAAGGAGACAGGGCTGAAGACACGGCTCAGTGGTATGTGCAAAACCCTGGAATCAGCCTCAGCATTATTTAAAAAAAAAGTCTAAAAAGTAGGTGATGAGACACAGACATGAACCATAATAAGGCCTACAACAGCAGCTTGTACCTTATGTCAAGTTTTGTTCCAATTAAGAGTCTGAGGCACAGAGAGAATAAGTAACTATCGAAGTATCCCAAGCAGATGCGCTGCAGGGTCAGTCCAAATCCCTCAGTAGCATGTTTCCCTATGTGTCATGCTAGCAAGTCTTAGACTCATAGCTGTGCATGCAAGCGTCACTGAGACAAGAGGACAAATAGCTCCAGGAGGAATTCCTCTTTTTTAAAGTGTGTGTGTGTGTGTGTGTGTGTGTGTGTGTGTGTGTGTGTGTGTGTTCATGTGTGTGTGTGTTCATGTGTGTGAGTGTTTGTGTGTGTGTGTTCATGTGTGTGTGTGTATGTGTGTGTGTGTTCATGTGTGTGTGTGTATGTGTGTGTGTGTGTTCATGTGTGTGTGTATGTGTGTGTGTGTGTTCATGTGTGTGTGTGTATGTGTGTGTGTGTTCATGTGTGTGTGTGTGTATGTGTGTGTGTGTGTGTTCATGTGTGTGTGTGTATGTGTGTGTGTGTGTTCATGTGTGTGTGTATGTGTGTGTGTGTGTGTTCATGTGTGTGTGTGTTCATGTGTGTGAGAGTGTGTATGTGTCAGTGACAGTGCACACATGGCACAGCCCACATGTGGATGTCAAGCGACAACCTCAGATGTGAGTCCTTGCTCACAGTATGTTTGAGGTAGGCCCTTTTTTGTTCACCCATGAGCTCCTAGGGACTCTCCTGTCTCTGCCTCCCATCTTCCTGTAGGAGCACTGGGATAACAGATTACGTTCCTGCATCTAGCTTTTCTGGAGGATCCACACTGCAGTCCTCATGCTTGCTGAGCTATCTGCCCTACCCCTGGAAAGTATCTCTAAGAGTAAAACTGGGATTAATGAGTTACCTAATATGCTTGATCATATTGAGAATTACAGATGGCCAGGCAAGATGGTTCACACCTGTAGCCCCAGCATTTGTGGGGAGAGCAGGAGGATTAGTAGTTCAAGGTCATTTCTCAGCTACATTATCTGATTTGAGACCAGCCTAGACAACACGAGACCCTGTCAGAAAAGAAATTAAATTTGGGGGTTAGAAAGGTGACCCAGTGCTTCGGGGCGCTTGCTGCTGTTGCAGAGACCCAGTTCAGTTCGCAGCACCCACATGGGGCCTCATAACCATCTAGTTCCAAAGGCTCCCTCACCTTTCCGTATAAGCATCCAGCCAGGCAATGGTGGCACCCCTTTAAAACCAGCACTCTGGAGGCAGAGCCAGGGTATCTCTGTGAGCTTAAGACCATCCTGGTCTATAGAGCAAGTTCCAGGACAACCAGGGCTACACGGAGAAACCCTGTCTCAAAGACTCTCCTCCCCCAGAAAAGAGTGTCCATGAAATTGAATGGCATACTTTGCCAAGCCTGGAATCCCAGTTCCTGAGAAGACTGAAGCAGACAGATCCCCAGGTTCAAGTCCTGCCTGAATTACAGAGTGAATTCAAAGCCAAGCTGAGCAATTTAATGAGGCCATATTTCAAAATAAAAAGTAAAAATTAGATGAGATGGAGGTGAGTTCGGTTTTAAAGTGCTGGCTAGCATGTGTGAGACCCTCGGTTCAATCCCCAGAATTACACGATAATAAATAAAACAGCCACACATGGAATAAAATGAAGCAATTATTGGCCTATCTGCAGAGAAAAATTAAAAATGCATAAGAAAGGAAATGTAATCACAATGTTCCATATGGCTTAGAGACTAATATTTATATAACATAAAAATTTAAGTCCTGAATATTTTATAAAAAATGGATTTTGTTTATGAAATGATGCAAATACCATTTAGAGTTAGGAAACATTTTCAATTTTTATTCAAAAATTATTAACCAAAATTGTAAAAGTAGATTCATTGAGCCAAAATGAGAGGAAAATGAAAAGCATTCGAGAGATATCATGCAAAGTTCCACAGGACCCACATGCCGTGGAAATTTGCAGTCAGCCCGCACTGCGCACTGGTCCCAGTCATGCTTGCCCTCCTCACCAAGTTCTTCCTCATGCTTGCCTTCCTCACTGACCTGTTGAGACTTGGCTCTGCTTTCGGGAGTTTGCTCTGGCCTTTGTCCAGCTTTAGCCTAGCGATAAGCGCCTTGCTCAGGTGAACAAGGGCTGTTGTGTGGGTGCTGCTCCCTCTGCACTGCATATTAATGTCGTATTTCTCTATCGTGACCTGAACTCCCTTGCCATTAGCTGGCCTTTGCAGTGTCTTTGAACCACCTCAATCTTATTGCTCTTACCAGCAGCCAGGGAGCAGGCGTATACTGCAGCAGTTCCCCAGGGAACAAGCGAAACACGTGTGGCCTTCCTGCACACTGAGGGGCTTTTGTGGGGCTTACTGCAGTCTGAAATCACAAAGGGATGAACTTCACGAGCATCATCCAGCACCAGTTAGAATATGGACTAATCAAAAAGTTTGATTGAATAGGAGGAAGGTAGGGGGAAGTGTTTGAACATTCAAAAGATTTAAGTATTTCTTTCATGTATCAATGGATAATGTCTAAAATTTTAAAATCAGGAAAGAGCAATATTTGAAAATAGAAGAAAAGACTAAAGAGAAGGACTTAGGGTCTGCAAGGTGCTGAACGTTTTTTTTAAAGAGTTTTATGCATGACTTTTTAAATACTATCCTCTTTATTTCTGTTTTAAAACTATAATTTCACTTAACCTCTGTCATAAAAAAAACCTTTCAGAGATGTGGGCAAAACATACTAAATATTAATTGTAAAAGAAAGAAAATTAAAATTGACCCATTTAAAAAAAATGTGAGATGGGTATGGTGGCTTATGCCTGAAATCTCAGGTAGAAACAAGAGGTTCGGGAGTTCGTGGTCACCCCCAGCTTCACGGGACCCTGCCTCAAACAAACACGTGTATGAAAAGGCTGCGTGAAGTATGAGGCAGCTGAGGTTGTATGCGAGGTTATTCTGACAGCTGAACTGAATCTATGTATGCAGATGGCACTACTAACTCTAATTGGGTTACATTAGAATACATTGCAAATTTACATTTTGGTTGAAAGATGCACTGAGTAAGTTAAATGAAAGCTAGCCGCTCTCCCTTGGAGTTAGAGGTACTTATGAAGCCATAACATAGATATGGGTTATGGGGAAAGCAAGTTGTAAATCTACACAAGAGTGGTCCAGGAACACCCAAATAGTTGGAGAAACGTCCTAAAACCTAAGTCTTTATCCCCTTACTGACTTTAGGTTTAGAGGGAAATGATGTGGAAGAGCATGTTTCCTGAGCATCCACTCAACTCAAGCGGAGCTGGTGTGGAGGCTGGAGAGCACCGAGATGATGCGAGCAGTTTCCACCTCTGCCCCAGGGATTTTGTGGACACTGCTCAGTCCTCATCCCGTGGGAAAGACTGGCTTATCGTCCGTGCACGAGCTTTCCTGTCTGAGTTGTGAAGAAAGAAGCCACAGTAAAGAGAGAGACTCACTCAAAGCAATTAGTTTCTGACTATGTGCTGACCTTATTCTTCAGACTAAAAACTCTTTCCTTGAGTTTTCCTAGTCACCTAGATTGTAGTAACATGTTTGTGTGAACCTCATTAAGATAACGATCTGGTTCCATGAATAACTCAGAGACAGTACACACTATCTGTGTACCATAACTAAATCTCAAAGAGGGTTACTCGATAATCTCCAGTTTGTTCATGTGATTTGTTCTTCCATTATTTCTGTGATCCAGTCTCCCTCCAGTTTTGAATTTGACTGTAAGATCCTGAAGAAGAAGAGTAGCAAGCTCACTTACTAATGACTCCTAACCCTGGCACCGGTGCTTGGAGTTGTCGCCCGTTTGTCCAGAAGTGTCTGCATGGGCATGTGTTTACATTTGCTTGTCTCTGGGTAACGCTGTTGGCGTCAGCCTGTTCTGTCGAATGGAGTCAGCTTGGTGGAAGCAAGGTGCCCGTGGAGGACGGGAGTTAGGCCTGGCCTCTGCCGCATTGTGTAACTGTAATCACATTCTCTCATATCCCTTTTATTATTTTCTGTAAATTTATGGCATTGAACTGGATCACTTATAAACTATGTTTTAGTTCTCAAATTAATCTGAAATGTAGATTTCTTAAGAGATGCAATACAAGAAAAAGAGACATCTCTATTTAAAACTTAAACCAGGACCGGTGAGACGATTCAGCAGTAGAGACGTCTGTGGACAGGCCTAGGGACCCGAGAGCCATCCCTGAGACGTCATCCCCTCCGTTGTCTTCTCACCACCACACTTGATGTGTCTCCCCTACACAATAATCACAGTGGAAATGTCAGGTGTGGTGGCACATGCCTTTCAAACCAGCACTCAGGAGGCAGGGGAAACGGATCTCTGAGCCCAAAGCCAGCCTGGTCTACATAGTCCCGGTGCAGGCTAGCTGCAGTGATGCCGTGTCAGAAGAGAAGGGGCTGGTCGGACGGCCGATGAGCTGAGAGCACCATGGCTCTGGTTCCCTCACCTCCGTGATGATTCGTGTCTGTGACTCCGGCTCCAGGGGCTTTAGTCACAAAGGGTGCACTCATCCACATACAATAAATAAATCTAGAAGAAATTCTTCTGGAAAGAAAATATTGTTTCTGATGTTGGAAGACCCATGTGATATCTCCTTACCACCTGTAAAGCTACTTTCTGCCCTGCTCCAGCAGGTTGGTGTTGTAACTGCTCTTTGATTTTCTGTGCGGAGAGGGAGGACTAGCGACTGGATGCGGACGCAAGCTCGCTTTCTCTTAGTGCCTGTTCGGCAGCGCTGTGAAGCTAGAACAGCACCTTGCAATGTCTCAGGCTCTGCTCCCGCAAAGCTCTGCAGCAGCTGTCCTGATTAGATACTGGGCTGTCAGCCGCTGAGCCCTGAGCATAGACACCCTTCCTCAGGAGACAGTCGGGAACGAAACCGGGCCCGTAACAGCTGAATAGCTGTTGAGCACTGTCTCCATACTAAATTCAACACATCCCTCACTACCTTCATTTTAAATTTAAATTTGTAGCTGCTGAAAAATAATGATGAGGTGAAAATGCAGTTAGTGAATGGGTGATTCACCTGGGGAGGTAAAGTCATTACTCGGTTTTCATTTCACTCTAATAAAGGAAGTGAATCCTTCGGAGAGCCGCAGTGCCCTGACTCTCTCGGGGCGACCAGGGGCTATTGCAGGTCAGCAAGCTTTATTTTTAATGATCCCGCTAGTTTTCTGCTGCCATTGTAAGTCACCTGAAGAAATAAGAATTATGATTATATTCTCGGCTGTTCCTGAAAGTACTGAAATGTCACTTAGGCTTGCCACATTCTGACACTGTCATAACCAGCTGTAAAATACCTTAAGCGCATTCCACATTGCTGTTGCCGAGCTGTAACTCACTTGTCCCTGGATAGCCTCTGTTACTTTTTTTTTTTCCGAGATAGGTTTTCTCTGTAGCTTTGGAGCCTGTCCTGGAACTAGCTCTTGAAGACCAGGCTGGCCTCGAACTCACAGAGATCCACCTGCCTCTGCCTCCGGAGTGCTGGGATTAAAGGCATGTGCACCAGCACCACCCAGCCCTCTGTTACTTTTTATTCAAAAAAGATAACAAAGACTACTAGATAAGTCCACTGTGTAATGGAAAAATTAAAAATGCTGCGAGATCCCCAGCAGCAGCAGGCAGCAGAAATGCTGTAGGTCCCCAAGCGGTGGTAGCCGGCCATGTGGCAGCAGGCAGCGGGGCCCTGAGAGCAGCCAGTCCCAGGCAGAGACGGCTGCCAGTCTTGAAAAGGGGGAGGGGATGAGGGAGAAGTGGGGAGAGGCAGAAGCTGCCTCTTCAAGAGAGGAAGGGGGGAATAGGAGAGACTAAGGCTGTAAGTGGGAAGGAAGACCTGCCTGCCTCAGTGGACGGGAAGGGAGTGGGCGTGGCTTGTCTCTTAAAGAGACAGAACAACCATTACACACTGCATAAAAAAATAGTTTCTTAAATGAAAGAGATACACATTAGAAGTTCTCACAAATTGCAAATGTGAAATTCTCCTAGTTGTTTAAGGTAGTTTGATTCATTTCTGTCTGGAGGGAGGAGTGTGTGTATGATTGATTGAGTCAGGGTCTGATGGATCTCAGGCTACCTCCTAAAATGACCTTGAGCTCCTGATCGTATTTGCCTCGGCTTCCTAAGTGCTGGATTAACAGATTAGACCACCATGCCTGTGCTATTTTGAAGCATTTCTAAGGAAGTAATGTTGTGAGCATTTGAAAGAACTATTTGAGTGACCTTGGATTATGACTGGATATCTTCTGAATTGAAATATTCCTTAAGTAATTCCACCATAGGCTAGAGATGCAGCTCAGTTGTTAGGGTGCTTGCCTAGCGTGTATGAGGCCCTGGGTTCAATCCCCAGCACCACATACAAATAGGCATGGTGGTGTTCACCTGTCATCCTAGCACTCAGGAAGTGTAGACAGGAAGATCACAAGTCAAAGTTTGAGGCCAGCTTGAGCTACTTGAGACTGTCTCAAAACCACGTAAGTAAATTGTAATAAAAAAGAATCCCAGCACTTAGGAGATAGAGGTAGGCAGATTTATAGTCAGAGGCCAGCCTGTGCTGTATATCAAGAATCTGCCTTGGACTGGAGAGATGGCTCAGAGGTTAAGAGCACTGACTGATCTTCCAGAGGGCCCAGGTTCAATCCCTAGCACCCACGTGGCAGTTCATAACCATTTACAACTCCATTGCCGCCTTCTGGCTTCTGTGGGTGCCAGACACATATATGGCACACAGATATACATGCAGCCAAAACATACATTCATACACATAAAATAAAAAAATAGAAAGTATTTTTAAAAAAGAAAAAAAAGACCCTATCTCCAAACAAATGACCACAACTAGTGAACTAGTGTCTGTGTGTGCGTGTGTGTGTGTGTGTGTGTGTGTGTTCATATGTTGTATTGTCAGAGAACAAAGTGACTGACTATAGAGGGTGCAGCAGTAATTTGCCTTAAGGTTTCTTGTTTTATTGAGGTGATAGGAGAAATGTACTGAGATTGTAATGTATAGATGTGTGAATATCATTGTAATTAATGCTGATGGTGGGAGTGGGCCTAAGAAAGAACTTGTGTCCAGTTGTAAGTTGGGACAGGGCTTTGAGAATGGTGACATGGGCTATAGCTCTTGAAGAGAGCTTGATTATGAAGATGGGAATGGTTACGTTGATGGGATTGGAGGAGCAAGAGACCAGTGAAGACACTTTGATGCGTTTTTCTTTGACCTCCCTTAACTTCCCATTTTCATTGGCAATCCTCTGCTTTGGACTTTCCACCATCAACAGGGCCCTCAAAGTGTCTTCACTGGTCTCTTGCCGGACAGAAATCTCAAGGTCCAAATCAGGAGCAGAAGGAGACGAAGCACGAGCAAGGAACTCAGGACCACGAGGGGTGCACCCACACACTGAGACAATGGGGATGTTCTATCGGGAACTCACCAAGGCCAGCTGGCCTAGGTCTGAAAAAGCATGGGATAAACCCGGACTAGCTGAACATAGCGGACAATGAGGAATACTGAGATCTCAAGAACAATCGCAGTGGGTTTTTTGATCCTACTGCATGTACTGGCTTTGTGGGAGTCTAGGCAGTTTGGATGCTCACCTTACGAGACCTAGATAGAGGTGGGCAGTCCTTGGGCTTCCCACAGGTCAGGGAACCCTGATTGCTCTTCGAGCAGATGAGGGAGGGGGACTTGATCGGGGGAGGGGGAGGGAAATGGGAAGCGGTTGCAGGGAGGAGGCAGAAATCCTTAATAAATAAATAAATTTAAAAAAAAAAAAGAAAAATGCATCAGAGCTAAAACTATAAGCTGTGAAGACAATAGAAGAGCCTGCAGGTGGGAGAGGCATAGACAGCCAGGATGCCAAGGTTGGGTAACAGGAAGACGAATGTAAATGGAAAAGCCAGTCTGTTAGATTCTCAACATAGTGTGCTTGAAGTGCACCCTCCAAGTTAATGGCCACTGTCTTGGGACCTTCTGCTGGGCAAAATCACCTCTGTGGTTAGCCTGGTTTCTTGCTCGTGGCTATTCTGAAGCAACAGTAGATTTTTGTTTGTTTGCTTTCTCCTGGCCAAACTGGGCAACTTTAAATTCATGTCTTCCCAAGATTCTCCAAAAGCACCAGAAATCAAGTTGCAAAGGATAATTAAGACCTCTAAGCAGAGAGATTTATTAAATTTGAGAGCTGGTCTCTATGCTTCCCATTTGTGTATTTCTCCTCCGCTTGCCAGCGGACCAGAGGAAGAGACGATGAAGAGCTGCTCCGGCCAGCACTGACATTTCCCTCCTGGTACAGGTCAGCTTTCCCAGATGAAAGGATGGTTCAGTCCATTGTCCAGCAGTTCTGCTCTGAGAATAACTTCCTTGTCAGATGCCTCCCGTGCAGCGTTATTGATAGTCAAAAATGGTTGAGGCCGAATGGAGAGGCTTTCCCTGGGTTTGGCTGCTTTTCAAGCTTTGTAACCGGAAAGCCTGGCAGCAGGAAGCCTGGTTCTTAGCCAGAACGCTGAGCTGCTCTAACTTCATGGCAAGTGGACCTGGCTGGTTTCTGTCTCACACTGTATCCAGACCATTCTGGAGGATGGTGGAGATGTACTTCCCCTTGCTCTGTGCCCTCCGGACCTGCTTTTTAAACATGCACTTCACTTTTCCTCTCAGCGCCTCTCAGTGCATATGCACAGGGACTTGGTTTTCAGGAAGACCTGTTTTCTCCGTACAAGGCAGGAGGCTGAGGCAGGAGGGTTGCCACAAGTTTGAGGTCATTTGCTACAAAATGAAGTCTTGTCTCAAAAAGCAAAACAAAACTGGGGGGGGGCATGGAGAGGATGGGGAATAAGAACATGAGGGAATGGGGTGGTTGAGTTGGGAGAGGGACAGATGATGAACGGGTAACTAGTGGTGGTAGGATTTCCTACAGCAGACAAAGAGGGAGAGCAATGAAAGAGATGTCTTGATAGAGGGAGCCATTATGGGGTTAGAGAGAAACCCCAGCTAAGACGCCTAGCAGTAGTGATTTTGGTGGGGGCCCACATGTGCAGCCAGAGAACAATGACCAGAACCTGGAAGCAACCTAGATGCCCCTCAACTGAAGAATGGATAAAGTCAATGTGGTACATTTACACAATGGAGTATTAGCTCAACTGTGAAAAGCAATGACATTATGAAATTTGCAGGCAAATGGATGGAACTAGAAAAAAAATCATCCTGCGTGAAGTAACCCAGACTCAGAAAGACAAACACGGTGTGTTGTCACCCATAGTGGGTATGAGACGTAAAGCAAAGGACAACCAGGCTACAGTCCACAGCCCCAGAGAAGCCAGGACCCTAAGAGGGATGCATGGATCACCCTGGGAAGGGGAATTAGATGAGATCTTTTAGGTAAACTGGCTTTCTCCTTTATCGGATTGGTGACTACCTTAATTGTCATCATAGAACTTTCATCCAGCAACTGATGGAAGCAGATGCAGAGCTGCACAGTCAAGCAGTGGGCCAAGCTCCTGGAGTCTAGTCAAAGAGAGGGATGAGGGATTATTTGAGCAAGGAGGGATCAAGATCATGATGGGGAAAACCACCAAGACATCTGACCTGAGTTCGTGGGAGCTCATGAACTCTGAGTGGACAGCTGGGGAGCCTGCATAGGATCAAACTAGGCCCTCTGCATGTGGGTGACAGTTGTGTAGTTTGATCTGATTGTGGACCATGGCAGCAGGGCCAGGATCTATGCCTGGTGCATGAGTTGGCTTTTTGGAGCCCGTTCCTTATGGTTGGATGCCTTGCTCAGCCTTGATTCATGGGGGAGGAATTTGGTACTACCTCAACTTGATGTGCCAGGCTTTGTTGACTCTCCTGGGAGGCTTTACCCTTTCTGAGGAGTGGATAGGAGGTGGGGAAGAGGGGGGCAGGAGGCAGGGACAGAGGGGAAACTGGGGTTGGTATGTAAAATGAATAAAAAATTTCAAAGAAAAAAAGGTGTCCCAATATGCAGCTTTCAAAATGTAGACAATAGTAATTGGAAACTGGAAACCATTTATGTAATCTCATCCCTCTTTGTTACCTGACTTACAAGAAGCAGAAGCCCACCCTGTGCCTCCATTACTTAACCAGCAGGCATGAATCTGCCTGCCGTGGTCCCGGTGGACCTGAGCATAACCTCTTGAGGTGAATCCCTTCCTGCACCCTCCGGATCAGATCCTGCTCTGGCGGAGCTCTTGTAGGCTGCATTGTTTTACAGTGCTCACAAGGCTGAGGAGTTCCCCTGTGCTGGCAGCACTGAGCGTGTTCTTGTCTATTGTTGTATTTTTAAAAGATAAAACAAGGTTCAAACTCCACATTCTCTGTGAACTGCTAAAGACTGGGAAAAATTACTTTCTCTGCTCATGACCTGGATTGAAAAGCACACCTACAGGCAAAGAGATGAGTGAATCCCTTCCAAAGACCCTCCTAATGAAGCCCCCAGGGAGTGCAAGGTAGAATTCACCGGGGTTGAGAGATGAGCGCTGTGGCAGGGGGAGGTGCCGGACTAGAGCTGGATCACAGCATTATTTTGCGTTAGCCTGTTTTGGGCCCCTCGGAAAAAGACATTTTAACAGTATCTTGCTTGCTGGAAATGCACATGACAAGTGGCAGATGTCAGAGAACGGGATTATACACTGTATTCTCCTCGGGACCTAAGGAGTCCACGGAGAAGGGGATTTACACACTGTATTCTCCTCGGGACCTAAGGAGTCCACGGAGAAGGGGGTTACACACTGTATTCTCCTCGGGACCTAAGGAGTCCACAGAGAAGGGGATTACACACTGCATTTCCTCGGGACCTAAGCAGTCCACGGAGAAGGGGGTTACACACTGTATTCTCCTTAGTACCTAAGGAGTCTACAGAGAAGGGGATTACACACTGCATTTCCTCGGGACCTAAGCAGTCCACGGAGAAGGGGGTTACACACTGTATTCTCCTCGGGACCTAAGGAGTCCACGGAGAAGGGGGTTACACACTGTATTCTCCTCAGGACCTAAGGAGTCCACGGAGGAGGAGGTTACACACTATATTCTTCTCGGGACCTAAGGAGTCCACGGAGAAGGGGGGGTCACACACTGTATTCTCCTCGGGACCTAAGGAGTCCACGGAGAAGGGGGTTACACACTGTATTCTCCTTGGGACCTAAGGAGTCTACAAAGAAGGGGATTACACACTGTATTCTCCTCGGGACCTAAGAAGTCCACAGAGAAGTGGGGGTTACACACTGTATTCTCCTTGGGACCTAAGGAGTCTACAAAGAAGGGGATTACACACTGTATTCTCCTCGGGACCTAAGAAGTCCACGGAGAAGTGGGGGTTACACACTGTATTCTCCTCGGGACCTAAGGAGTCCACTAGCTGTTCTCCTCAGTTAACACAGATGCAGAAAGCAGCATAATCAGGAAGGATGCTAGACAGAGAGCAGGCCAGTGGTCTCAGACAAATCAGAGTCTCAGACAGGGAACTGGAATATCTGCTTCTCACAAGCTACCTGGGGGATTCTAAAAACACCAGCCCAGAATCTGAGAGATCCCAGAATTGGGGAACTACTAATCGTCCAGTGTTTTTTTTTAATTTTTATATTTGCTTACTTATTGTGTGTGTCTGAGTATCTGTGTGCCCCAAGCATGCACGTGTGGGGGCCGACATGTGCAGGTCAGAGAACAGCTCGTGGGAGTCGGTCCTCTCATCCCACCATGCCATGGATGGAATTCAGGTTACCAGACTCGGCAGCAAGCACCGTTACCCCCCTTAGCCATCTCACCACCCTAGTCCAGTATTCTTCCATTCCAAATCCAGTTAAGGTCTAGAAGCCATATTTTCTAGAAGTCTCCCAACACATCTATCTTCCAAAAAAGTCACAGGTCTTCTAGAGTGGGTGCAATTAAGACCTTAGAGTATTTGCTGTCCTCAGGAAACGGCCCTCCCCTCCGAGGCTGGGTGAAGTCTCTGGTGGTCACCTCATTCCGTGCTAGTCTCTTTGCTCTTGTATTTGTTTTGTGTGTGCTCATGTGACAATCAGGACACATGTTGAAGGTGCTGATTCTCTCCTTCCACCACGTGGGTCCCATGGATCAAACTCTGGTCACCCAGCTTGGTGACAAGTGTCTCTTCTCAATGAGCCTTATTACCATCCCCAGTCTTTTGTTTCAATTTTGATTTTTGGGAGTCAGTTCCCTCCATCATGGGGCTTCTGGAGAGACAGAACCAGATTGACGGGATTTTCACTTGCTACACCATCTCACTGGCCCTTCTTTGCGCCTCTTCAACTTCTTCAAAGGGGAATTCTCTCTCTCTCTCTCTCTCTCTCTCTCTCTCTCTCTCTCTCTCTCTCTCTCTCTCTCTCTGTGTGTGTGTGTGTGTGTGTGTGTGTGTGTGTGTGTGTGTGTGTGTGTGTGAAAGGACAGTTTATAGGTCTCAGTTCTCTTTCTACCATGAGGGTCTTGGGAGTCAACTCAGGTCATCAGGCTTGGCGCTAAGCCCCCTTACCCCTGGAGCCGCATCTGACAGTCCGAGTTGGAGGCCTTTAATTAGTGCTGCTGGATCATTCCTGATTTCATCCTTTGTTCTACGTTAACAGAGCCTTTGAGGTTGTTTTGGAAGGTTGCAGTTTAGATTCCCTATTATCTACCTGTAAATAGAAAATGAAAACGGCATTGGACAATATGGGTAAACTTACTTGGAGCTAGTACGATGGCTCAGTGTATAAGAGCACTTGCTTTACAAGCGTAAGAGTCTGGGACCCTGAGTTCAGATACCAGACATCCGCATAAAGAAGCCTGTGTGCCTGCACGTGCCTGCAACCCAAGTGTTAAAGGGCAAAGACAGGTGCGTCCCAAGAACTCACTGTCCGGCTATCCTAGCCAGAAATGAGAGCTTCTGGCTGAGTGAGAGACCCTGTAGCAAGTCAATAAGGTGGAACAGTCAGACGATAGCCTCCCTTTGCTCTGACCTCCACATATGTGCAGAATGGCCATATACACCCACACGCTCACACACATACAGCACACACACGCACACATTTGTAAGGCATTAGCTGTATATTAACTCATCCAACTTCCCTAGAGGCGGTACACTAGGTCAGTCTCTGCGCTAGACAGTACACAAGCAACACAGTTAAATAGAAAACATCCATCTCTCCAACCGCTCATTCAGCCAGACACTAATCTAGTGAGCAAGGAGAAGCACTTTCCTGACCTTTGTGGAGCTTCACTTCGAGAGGGATATTTCATGGGACAATGGGGAGACTTGAATATGTAGGTTAAGGTTTTAGTTTGATGGCTACCACATGGTTCTATCTGAAATAGCCCATGAATGCTCAACCTGTGCTGAAGCCAGCCTGGTGAAGAGTCATGACAAATCCAGATGGAGTGTACATATGCTTAGAGTCCTGCTCTTTCAACTTTTACTTTAAAATTTTTATAGACAGGGCCGGGATAGACCTCTGAATAAACTGCGATGTAATCGTGAGGACCTGAGTTTGAATCACTGACGCATGTGTAAAAGATGGGTGTGGCGCCACATGTCTGGAACCCCAGCACTGGGGAGCTGAGACAGGTGCACCCTGAGAACTTGCTCTCCAGCCAAAAAGAAAGTAGTGTGTCCAGGCATGTGTACATGCCTTTCAACCTAGCATTCAGGAGAGATCAACAGATTTCTGTGAGGTTAAGACCAGCCTCGTATACATAGCAAGTTCCAGGCTAGTCAGGACTACACAGCGAGACCCTATCTCAAAAAATACATAAGGTAGAGAGGTGATTGATGGAATTAAAGAAAACATATTAATATCAACCTCTACCCACCACGTATGCCTATGCCTTCAGGGACAGAGAGAGAGAGAGAGAGAGAGAGAGAGAGAGAGAGAGAATGCTGTAGGCATATGCATGTAATGTGTGCATGTGTGTTTTTGTTTGTATATGTATAAATTTCAAACAAAAGTTGAAAGAACTCTTCAGATGTACATATATATGAATATATAGAAAGAGAAATCGCTAGCTATATGATTATGTATATAGTTCAATATATGTTAAATAAAACAGGAGGTTTGGGGAAAAGGAATTGAATTTTATTCTTTTTTAATATTTCTACTACTTTTAATTGTGGGGCGAGTATGTGCATGTGAGTGCAGGTGGCTGCTGAGACTAGACGCATCCGCTGCCCCTGGAACTGCAGTTCCAGGTGATTGAAGACCTCCTGACATGGAAGAGCAGTGCATGCTCTTAACCAGGGAGCTATTTTTCCAGCCCCATGAATTTTATCCTTTAAGAAACAAAACAAACCAGGCAGTGGTGACGCACACCTTTAATTCAAGCACTCAGGAGGCAGAGACAGGCAGATCTCTGTGAGTTCAAGGCCAACCTGGTCTACAGAATGAGTTCCTGGATAGGCTCCAGGCCTCAAAACCATGTCTTGAAAAGGGGGGGGGGGACAAAAACACAAAACACTAGAATATTCCTAAAAGGGAGTGAAAAACAGAACTAACTATTTTCTTCTTTTCTCTTTTAGGCTCAAGAAAAAGGAAGACTAAACTACACCAAGGTGGGTCTATTTTATGCATACTACTACTATCTGCTTTACAGGTGGTCACTTTTATATCTAAACGGTCAAAAAGGAAGCATTATGACTAAGCATGGTGACACTAACTTTTAATCTCAGCACTCTGGAGGCAAAAACAATCCAGAGCTCTGTAAGCTTAGGCCAGCCTCATCTGCAAAGAGACTGCCATTCCAGCCAGACCTACATAGTGAGACCACCTCAAAAATAAATAAATAAACAAAATGGATTTGATTGCCAGAACCTGAATCATGGCACACAGCCATTTGTGACTCCAGTCCCAAGGAATACAACACCCTCTTCTCTCTCACATACATGGTGTAAAACATACATGCAAGCAAAACACCCATACACTTAAGAAATAATGTCACTTTTTAATTTAAAAAATAAGTTATAGGGCTGGAGAGAAGGCTCAGAGGTTAAGAGCACTGACTGCTCTTCCAGAGGTCCTGAGTTCAAGTCCCAGCAACCACATGATGGCTCACAACCATCTATGAGATCTGGTGCCCTCTTCTGGTCTGCAGGTGTACATGCAGGCATAACACCGTATACATAATAAATAAAATTAAAAAAAGAATTATTAAAAAAAATAAGTTATAAAGAATCATGATGTTTAAAGCTATGAGATTGCCATTAGCAGATAAAATAAGATTCATTCAACAATGTGTGTATTTATTCCATACAGTGTGTTAGATATTGGGAATAAAATGGTGAGGGCCAGCAAGATGGCTCAGCAGGTAAAGGTGCTTCCAGCCAAGCAGATCAAAGCTAAGCCTGGTGATTTGAGTTAAATCCCAAAACCCACATGATAGAAGGAAAGAACCAGCTCTTCAAAGATGGAGGGCATTAAGTGGTTAGAAGCAGCAGGCATGCTAGCTAAGTATCTCCTCTAATGCATCATGGGGGCCCTGCCTTCACAACCTCACCTGGTCCTGATTGCACCCTAAAGGTTCCTCCTCCAAAAATCATCAGCATATCAAATAGGGAACCAAGTTGGGGGCACATTCAAACCATACTACCAGTGGCATGTTGTGTAGCATGGAACTTGTATGAGCACAAGTTCCACACCACCTGTGGGGCTTTTGAAAGCACACACAAAAAGCACATTGTATTATGATATGTCTTACTGTCCTACATGGAGCTTTACTGCTACGAAGAGACAGCATGACCACAGCAACTCTTATAAAGGAAAGCATTTAACTGGGGCTCACTTATAGCTTCAGAAGTTTAGTTTGTTATCGTCATGACAAGAAGCATGGAGGCATGCAGGCAGGCATGGTGCTAGGGAAGGAGCTGAGAGTTCTACATCTTGATCCACAAGCAACAGAAAGTGAACTGTGTGCCATGCTGGGTATAGCATGCTGTGGGTTAATGCTCTTGTACCCTGTAAAGATTTGTCACTCGCTATGTTCAGCGAGTCCAGTTTTCCTTTGGGTTCACCTTCTTATTTAGCTTCTCTAGGATCACGAATTATAGGCTCAATGTCCTTTATTTATGGCTAGAAACCAAATATGAGTGAGTACATCCCATGTTCCTCTTTTTGGGTCTGGCTTACCTCACTCAGGATAGTGGTTTCTATTTCCGTCCATTTGTATGCAAAATTCAAGAAGTCATTGTTTTTTACTGCTGAGTAGTACTCTAATATGTATATATTCCATACTTTCTTCATCCATTCTTCCATTGAAGGGCATCTAGGTTGTTTCCAGGTTCTGTCTATTACAAATAATGCTGCTATGAACATAGTTGAGCATATACTTTTGTTGTATGATAGGGCATCTCTTGGGTATATTTCCAAGAGTGACTACTGAGAACTCAAGAACAATAGCAATGGATTTTTGATCCTACTGCACGTACTGGCTTTGTGGGAGCCTAGGCAGTTTGGATGCTCACCTTACTAGACCTGGATGGAGGTGGGTGATCCTTGGACTTCCCACAGAGCAGGGAACCCTGATTGCTCTTTGGGCTGACGAGGAAGGGGGACTTGATTGGGGGAGGGGGAGGGAAATGGGAGGCGGTGGCAGGGAGGAGGCAGAAATCTTTAATAAATAAATTTAAAAAAAAAGATTTGTCACTCGTATTGGTTTAATAAAATGCTGGTTGGCCAGTAGCCAGGCAGGAAGTATAGGTGTGGCTACCAGACTAGGAGAATTCTGGGAAGAGGAAAGTCTCAATCTGCAGTCATAAGTCAGATACAGGGGAATCAAGATGAGAATGACTCACTGAGAAAAGGTACCAAGCCATGCGGCTAAACAGAGACAAGAATTATGGGTTAATTTAAGTTGTAAGAGCTAGTTAATAATAAGCCTGAGCTAAAAGGCCAAATAGTTTATAATTAATGTAGGCCTCTGTGTCTTTCTTTGGACCTAAAAGGCTATGAAACTGGGCAGGACAGAAACCTCCATATACAAATGGAACCAGCGTGGGGCAACTACATTCACATAAAACTTGAGAGAGCTTGGGAAGGAATTCTAGACACAAAAGAACAGAGTTAAACATGGTTTCTTGGTAGCAATATTTTCTTTTTATATATTTTTAATACGTTTTTATTGATTTTATTGAGCTATACATTTTTCTCTGCTCCCCTCCCTTTTTCTCCCCTCCCCTTCAACCCTCTCCCATGGTCCCTATGTTCCCAATTTACTCAGGAGATCTCGTCTTTTTCTACTTCCCATGTAGATTAGATCCATGTATATCTCTCTTAGGGTCCTCATTATTGTCTTGGTTCTCTGGGATTGTGATTTGTAGGCTGGTTTTCTTTGCTTTATGTTTAAAAGCCACTTATGAGTGAGTACATATGATAATTGTCTCTCTGGGTCTGGGTTATGTCACTCAATATGATGTTTTCTAGCTCCACCCATTTGCCTGGCAGCAGCATTTTCTCGGGTGGGCTCTGTGTCTCCCTCAAGAGAGGCTTCCTGACTCCACATTAGAGCAAAAACTGCAGCTTTTTTAAGAAGTCCTGCCACCAAACACTTAACTGGTGTTTCTGAGCAGCCAGCGGCATGCTTCTACCCGGAGCCCTTGGTTTTCAGCAGGGTGTAACTCACACTCGGTGGTATACCTTAGTCCACTTTACTCACCTGTCCTGCTGGCGCTGTCATCCTACCATAAGTCATGGGAGAAAGTGCACCCATATTACTGTGTGTTTTTACCAGATCATACCAGTGCCAAATTCTGTATTTTCTCATATCCTGCCTCTTCCCTTGCTTAGGCTCATATCTCCTCATCTGAACCACTGAAAATCCTATCACCTGGGCTCTCTGCCTCTTTTGTCAGAATAGACCCATTGCCAGGTAGAATGTCTAAACCTCAGTGCTCCTTCAAACCCCCTGATGGCTCCACACTGTCTGCTGGATGCTCAGAGCTTGCCAGGCTGGCATGTGTAAGGTTGTGTAACCCATCTCTAGAAAGACTCCAGCGTCACCCTAGCAGCACCAAATCACATCTGCACACTGTTTGTTCTCTGTGTCTTTTGTTTTGTCTTGTTTTGTTCCTGGGGATTGAACCTAGGGCCTCACTCACACTAGGCAAACCCTCTACCACTTAGCCACATCTCCAGCTCCTCTTCTTATTTTTTATTTTGAAATAGTCTCACTGTGACCCAGACTGGCCTTGAACTTACACTACTAGCCTCAGCCTCCCAAGTAGCTGGAATTATAGGCTTGCATCGACAGGCCTGGCTTAGTTTTCTCCGTCTTGGCTCTTACTGTCTGCTCTGCTTGGAAGATGCTTCTCCTCGTTTCTGGCTCCTTCTGTCCCTCCTATAATGTAAATTTTAGGATCATTGCCTATAAGGAGGCCTCTGCGCTTGTACAGGCTGGATTAGATATGTCCCTCAATCTTTAACAGTGTGCATCTCTCACTGTGTCTTCTCCGTTGACTGACAGTGGCCCATGATGAGATCGTAGACTGTGAGCTCTTCTAGGGCAGGGACAGTGCTGGCTTAGGTTTGTCTTTGTTTGGTTTGTGGGGAGGTATTTGGTTGGTTGGTTTTTGTTTGTTGGTGTTTGCGTTTGGCCTCTGGCTCCTAACACTTGCTGCTTCGTACTGAGTGAATGGAGCCCATGCAGAAATAGAGGGCACTTTGGAGTAAGGCAGGAAGAAGTAAACTGCAGAGAAAGCTGGTCCAGGGCTTTTCATCTCAGCGCAGAGCTAAGCAAACGAAGGAAACTAGTTTGAAGATAAAGGATGGGTCTTACTAAAGGTGAGGAAAACTAGTTTGAAGATAAAGGAAGCATGAATCAGAAGGGAGCGGGAAGTGACTGTTGAGCACTGAAGCTTGTTTGTGACTTAAGGACTTAATACAATTTCTTTGTTTTTTTTAATTTGTATTTTTATGTACATTGGTGTCAATGTGAGGGTACCAGATCCCCTAGAACTGGAGTTGCAGACAGTTGTGAGCTGCCATGAGGGTGCTGGGAATTGAACCTGGGTTCTCTGGAAGCGCAGACCATTATGCTCTTAACTGCCGACCCATCTCTCGGGCCTCATAGAATTTCTTATCAAAGAAGCACTTTGATAGGTGGGTTGTGGTGGTGTACACCTCTAATCCCAGCATGAGGGAGGCACAGTTTGAATCTTTGCAAATTTGAGCCAGTTTGGCCTACATAATGAGTTCTAGACCAGCTAGGGCTACATATAGTAAGACCTTGTCTCAAAAAAGAAAGAGAGGAAGGAAGGGAGGGAGGGAGGGAGGGAGGGAGGGAGGGAGGGAGGGAGGGAGGGAGGGAGGGAGGGCATTTCTAGACCAAGCAGTGTCTGTACTACCAACTTACTGCAGAACCTGGTGTGCGTCACTTAATTACCTTGTACTTTGCTGTGCTAATCCCTCGAGGACCACATGAACAAGAGTCCACAGGCTGACATCACAAGTTCCCTGACTCAAGCCTCCCTGTAGACACTCCTCTCTTCCTTAGCATCATCCTGATCTAAGATGATCACTTCCCAGTAGAATGAGAATGTTCTGAAAGCAGCAGCCTGTCTGCCCTGGCCTCCCAGTACTTCAGTGTGTGTGTGTGTGTGTGTGTGTGTGTGTGTGTGTGTGTGTGTGTGTGCGCGCGCGATGGCCGCAGCTGGAGGCTCAGAAATGCAAGCGGATACTGATGTAGAATATGGCCCATCCCCTGCTTGCCTCAGTTGCCTTTCCCAGAGCCCAGTCACTTGTATTTCTCAGCGGACAAAAAGTGCTCCCTGACTTTCTAGTGCTACTGTGACAGTTAAAGAGAAAACAACAGTGAACTGGAGGGATTGCAGCCTTGTCACCCTGGCACAAGCGTAAGCCCGAGGATTACAGGGGGAGGAGGGAAATTTTGTCCTCTCTAGGGTGATAGATGGTCAAAGGCGCAGCTTGTGGTGCAGTGCACTGTGGGGCTTGGGGGCACTAATGTGCAGACTTCAAGTCTCCGCCTCTCTGTTCTGCTTGGTGTGGTCTCATTGCTATTGATTGATGTTTGCTCTAGCTAGTGCAGGCAGCACGGCTGGCGGCGTGGGGTTCCCTGATAGGATTATCTACAAGATGGAATTTGAAGAACTCAGCAGCCATTTCAGGAGATTGTGCTGAAACTCACTTGCTGCTGAAATTTTCTTCATTCCCAAGAGCCTAATTTTATCCAAAAAGAAAAAAATCAGTTTCAGAAAACCATAAAAAATTAATTTCAATTGTTCATGCTAGCTTTATATCCCATCACTCAAATTCAGTCAGAGATGAGGAGGATGGAAGGGAGGGTGGAAAAGGTGATCATTTTTAAATCAGTCCAGCGTGATTTTCAGAATGCCTTTCACATTCACTTGGTAAGATATTACGTTTCTTTTTCTTTTTCATTTGGGCATGTATTTAGCTTTGTAACAGGATTTCACTATGTAACCCAAACTGACCTAAAATTCCTCAGCCTCCTGCCTCAGCTTTCTGAGTGCTAGAATTACAGGCATGTGCCACCACACCTGGCTTCCCATTACTTTTTTTTCTCTCTTCTTTTTTTTTTTTTTTTTTTTTGAGACAAGGTTTCTCTGTTGCTTTGGAGCCTATCCTGGAACTAGCTCTAGTAGACCAGACTGGCCTTGAACTCACAGAGATCTGCCTGTCTGGAATTAAAGGCATACGCCACCACTGCCCGGCCCTCTGTTACTTTTTAATTGAGTTTTGGTTGTAGTGGATCCTGGATATGAATGTTTTATGGTGACTTTCTTCTTAAGATAAGTACCCAGCAAATTTCCATTCATTAAATCCTTCTTTCTAAGGTAGATGGGCAAGGGTGGCAGTTCTGGAGTGTTAGGTGAAAACAAAAGCTCTGTCTGACTTGTACAGTAAAGATTCCAGAAAGGGGGACTGGAGAGATGGCTCAGCATCTAAGAACATTGGCTGCTCTTCCAGACGACCTGGTTCAATTCCCAGCACCCACACAGCTGCAACTCCATTTGCAGGGGATCCTACACTCTCACACAGACCTGCAGGCCAAACACCAATGCTCATAAAATTAAAAAGAAAGAGAGAGAGAGAGAGAGAGAGAGAGAGAGAGAGAGAGAACTCCTAAAAGGAATTTGTAAGATGTGATCTACTTACCAAAACTAAATTGTGACCAAGTAGCTAGTGCCAAGATTTGGTCTTGTACGCGGTGCTGTGGGGTAGTTAGTGACCATGTGTCACTGGGTGGTTAGCTCTCAGGCTCCTCCCTATCCATCAGCACTGCTGATTCTGCTCGGGGCTGGATGGAAGAATGCCTGCCACCTCCTGAACTGCAGAGCCTCTCAGACCCTGGGTAGCGCTAAGTCTGGAACAGAGCCTCTCAGACCCTGGGTAGCGCTAGGTCTGGAACAGAGCCTCTCAGACCACATTCACACTTGGTTTGCTATGGCAACTACTAAACGTGTCTAAAAGAAAATGAATATGTTGACTACTTTTCCTTAGAAAAACATCTACAAACGTCTGTGTATTTCCCCCAGCTGGAGCTGAGCGTATGCCTGTAGTTGAGCTGACTGCTCCTTGAAATAAGCATGCTGCTAAAAGACTGGGGCAGATGGTATTTTTACCACTTCAGGCAAAACATGGCACCTATGGTTCGACTTTCTACAATTTTAATTTTTTAACATTTTCAAGATGGCTTGTTTAAATATCTCCATCACGGAGACACAGACTTGTTCCCGATTTCTTTTAAATCGTTGCTTTAGCTATACAGACTTTGGCAAAACTGACTTGATCAAAACCAGACATTGAAGCACTCTGGAGTTTGCCTTCTGTTCAATCTTTACCGAGTGCCCAAGAGTGTGCCTTAAATGGCCCTTGACATTCATGCTAATTCAGACATAAAGACTCTGGTTAGGATGGTTCCTGTTACACACACTCTGCTTTATTATGCATTTCTTAGCATTTGGCCTAGGACTCAATACAAATGTGGGTTTCTTTTCACTTTTTGAAAAGGTTTCTGGTTTTATTCTTTGTTTCTGAGAGGTATGTGTGAGAGAGAGTGCACACCTACATGAAACTCAGAAATGAGCTCTCTCCTTCTTTGGTAGGACCTAGAGATTGAGTTCAGGTTGTCAGGATGGCATTATCCACTGAGCCGGCTCACTGACCCTGTTTGTTGGTGTTGTTTTGGGTTTTTTAGTTTATTTTATTTTATGTGTGTGTTATCTTTTACCTGCATGTATGTCTGTGTGCCACATGGGTGCTTACTACCCATGGAAGCCAGAAGAGAGTATCAGATATCCTGGCACTGAATTACAGGAGGTTGTAAGCCACCCAAAGTGGATGTTGAGAGCTGAACTCAGGTCCTGGGGAAGAGCAGAATATATTCTTAACTCCAGAGCCATCTATCCAGCCCCCTAACGTCCTCTTTAGAGATTCACTCTAAACACAGAACAGCTCAAGGGTACACACTGGGCAAACAATTCTTTAGGCATCCAGTTCCCTATCAAGTGGAAGAGAGAGAGACCCTTGGGCTGGCAGCCTGAGCTCCTGCTGTCTCCCAGGGCTGGTCGTGATTCCAGGACAGCAGGCTCCAGCTGCGCTGCATGCCTCTGGAAGCAGTGCCTGGTCGCTGCTGCTCTCCTTTGCCCTCTTAACCTCCACAAGTCCTTGTGAGACCTATGTATTTGCATAAAGCACACATTAAATCCTCTTCCCATCATCAAAGATGCCCGCTCACATTTGCATTCACACGATCACATCCTCACTTCCTTTGGGAAGAAAAAGAATATTTCCTCTTTCTTCATGGCTATCCCCTCCCAAGACATGTCCTGCTAGCTAGCCATTTCTTTTTATTATTCATAAATGCTTCAGCCATGTTGTTATAAACTGGATCCCAAATCCTTTTGGGGTGGGGGTAATTGAGTAGTGAAAAATATTAAGTACTACTACTCCTTCTTTATACACAAATCCAGGCTTATTTATTTGTGTGTCTATTTACTTATTTCTGACGGACAGTTTCTGTGGCATGCTTAACCACAGCCCCAGATAGCTAGCCCCGGAAAATTTTTATGTTGGCACAATTAGACACCAGATGTTGCTGTTTTCTCCTCTCTGTCCCCTTTCCTTGGGCAGATGCTGTTCTCCTGTCCTGGGACTTTGTATCATCATCAGGGCAGACACGGAGTCTCTCATTTCCTCCAGGCTCCTGAAGATGTTTTACCGTTAGTGTGCCGGTTTTCGTTAGTGATAATTATGGAGACCGCCTGCCTAGGTGCATTGACCTTTTCTGTCCTGTCTTGCTCCTGAAGGACTTGCAGTGCAGGAGATAAGATGTTTATAGCAGACTTTAAAAGGAAAAATTCCAAGTGAAAAACCATATGACATGGGTCTAACTGAGTAAAATGTTCTGTGCTTAATAAAGACTGGAAACTAGCATGTCACGGTGTGTGAGTAAAGGCATGTGTTAGAGGAGAAATACATTGTCACATGTCACGATATGAGTAAAGGCATGTGTTAGAGGAGAAATACATTGTCACATGTCACGGTGTGTGAGTAAAGGCATGTGTTAGAGGAGAAATACATTGTCACATGTCACGGTGTGTGAGTAAAGGCATGTGTTAGAGGAGAAATACATTGTCACATGTCACGATATGAGTAAAGGCATGTGTTAGAGGAGAAATACATTGTCACATGTCACGGTGTGTGAGTAAAGGCATGTGTTAGAGGAGAAATACATTGTCACATGTCACGATGTGTGAGTAAAGGCATGTGTTAGAGGAAAAATACATTGTATGTTTTAAAGATTTTCATTTTATAGTTATAGGTTCTGATCTGAATTGGATTTTTTTTTCTTTTAAGATTATGACCTAGGGCTGGAGAGATGGCTCAGAGGTTAAGAGCACTTAATTGCCCTTCCAGTGCTCCTGAGTTCAATTTCCAGCAACCACATGGTGGCTCACAACCTTCTGTAGTGAGATCTGGTGCCCTCTTCTGGCGTGTAGGTATACATACAGGCAGAATACTGTATACATAATAAATAAAAAAATCTTTAAGAAAAAGAAAAGAAAGAAAGAAAGATTATGTCCTAAACTGGTGATAATTGAAAATAAACTATCTGAAGTCTTGTTTCTTGTGAAGTGGTCAGAATTTAAATCTAAGCTTCTAGGGAATTACTGATGTCTGTGGCAACAGGCTGAACCCTCATTTGGGGCCAGAGCTTGTTTGTGAGGGTTTGAGTCTGGTGTATTCACACCCACGCACACACGCGCCCACGTGCGTTATGCATGTAGTTAACGAGGTAGTTATCTTCCTCCACCTTTATATGGATCCCAGAGACCAAACTCACATTGCTAGGCTTACAAAGCAAGTGCCTTTACCTGCTGAGCTATCTTACTAGCTCTTGGTTTTGATTTTTGAGACAAGGTTTCACTCCAGTTCAATCTGACCATGAACTCATAGTGATTCACCTGCCTCAACCTTCTGAGGAATGGGATTTCCAGTCTGAGCCACCACCTACCTGGAAATATAACTGATTTTTTGTGCTGGCCTCAAGGAACAGCAGAGGAGCTAGGGCACAACTGAGGAAGAGGGAAAGCCATTGAACTGGACAGGCCCGTGCATGTGGCTCTCGTGGCACTGTGGGAGAAGCCCTGCAATGCGGGCCAGAACTGCCTTCTGAAAGGTTAGATCCCTGTCTTTGGCTAGTTACTCTTCTCTGGGCTGTCACAGTTCAGGCAAACAACAGGAGCAGAGTGTTTCTAGACTGTTTCTGTTTGATTCTTTTTTGAGACAGAGTCTCACTACTTAGCCTTGGCTAGCCTGGAGCTCACCATGTAGACCAGGCTGGCCTAGAACTCACAGAGATCCACCTGCCTCTGCTTTCTCAGGGCTGGGACTAAAGGCATGCTCTACTATGTCCTACTAATTCTAAACAGTTTGCTTCAGATAGTTTTTAGCAATCACTGCTTGATTTCAAGTTTTCTTCAAGGTGATAGAAAAATAATAACTGATCGACTTTTTATTATTTAGTAAGTTTGTGTTGGCTTAAAACAGTTTATAGCATCTTTTCTATAGATTTATTTTCTCATATATATGCCTGCGCATATATGAGTGCAGAAGCTGTTGGAATCCCTGGAGCCGAAGTTATAGGCAGTTCTGAGCCACCTGACATGGGTGCTGGGAATCAAACTCAGGTCCTCTGCAACAGCAGTACATGTTCTTAACTGCTGAGCCATCTTCCATCCCTACTTGACCAATTTCTGTCCATAGCTTTTGTATGGAGCTTAGCTTGTTCTTCCAGAGGACCCACATTCAATTCCCAGTGGCTACATCATGACTCATAGCGGTCTGTAACTCTAGTTTCAGATCTAATGCCCTCAGGCAACAGGAACAAACATGGTGCACAGATATACTTACAGACAAAACACCCATACACATAAAATAAAATATAAAATATTTTAAAATAAAGTTTTTAAGAAAATATTGTACCATATGAAACATTTTGTCAAAAAAAGTTTTTTTCTAGAGCTAGGCACAGGGGTGCACACCTGTGGTTCAGGAAGTGGACACTGAGCACAGCGGTGCACATCTGTGGTTCAGGAAGTGGACACTGAGCACAGCGGTGCACATCTGTGGTTCAGGAAGTGGACACTGAGCACAGCGGTGCACATCTGTAGTTCAGGAAGTGGACACTGAGCACAGCGGTGCACATGCACATCTGTAGTTCAGGAAGTGGACACTGACCACAGCGGTGCACATCTGTGGTTCAGGAAGTGGACACTGAGCACAGCGGTGCACATCTGTGGTTCAGGAAGTGGACACTGAGCACAGCGGTGCACATCTGTAGTTCAGGAAGTGGACACTGAGCACAGGGGTGCACATCTGTGGTTCAGGAAGTGGACACTGAGCACAGCGGTGCACATCTGTGGTTCAGGAAGTGGACACTGAGCACAGCGGTGCACATCTGTAGTTCAGGAAGTGGACACTGAGCACAGCGGTGCACATCTGTACTTCAGGAAGTGGACACTGAGCACAGCGGTGCACATCTGTAGTTCAGGAAGTGGACACTGAGCACAGCGGTGCACATGCACATCTGTAGTTCAGGAAGTGGACACTGAGCACAGCGGTGCACATCTGTGGTTCAGGAAGTGGACACTGAGCACAGCGGTGCACATCTGTGGTTCAGGAAGTGGACACTGAGCACAGCGGTGCACATCTGTAGTTCAGGAAGTGGACACTGAGCACAGCGGTGCACATGCACACCTGTGGTTCAGGAAGTGGACACTGAGCACAGCGGTGCACATCTGTAGTTCAGGAAGTGGACACTGATAACAGTGGTGCACATCTGTGGTTCAGGAAGTGGACACTGAGCACAGTGGTGCACATGCACATCTGTGGTTCAGGAAGTGGACACTGAGCACAGCGGTGCACATGCACATCTGTGGTTCAGGAAGTGGACACTGAGCACAGCGGTGCACATCTGTAGTTCAGGAAGTGGACACTGAGCACAGCGGTGCACATCTGTACTTCAGGAAGTGGACACTGAGCACAGCAGTGCACATCTGTGGTTCAGGAAGTGGACACTGAGCACAGCGGTGCACATCTGTACTTCAGGAAGTGGACACTGAGCACAGTGGTGCACATGCACATCTGTGGTTCAGGAAGTGGACACTGAGCACAGCGGTGCACATCTGTGGTTCAGGAAGTGGACACTGAGCACAGCGGTGCACATCTGTAGTTCAGGAAGTGGACACTGAGCACAGCGGTGCACATGCACATCTGTAGTTCAGGAAGTGGACACTAGCACAGCGGTGCACATCTGTGGTTCAGGAAGTGGACACTGAGCACAGCGGTGCACATCTGTGGTTCAGGAAGTGGACACTGAGCCCAGCGGTGCACATCTGTAGTTCAGGAAGTGGACACTGAGCACAGCGGTGCACATCTGTAGTTCAGGAAGTGGACACTGAGCACAGCGGTGCACATGCACATAGGTGGTTCAGGAAGTGGACACTGAGCACAGCGGTGCACATCTGTAGTTCAGGAAGTGGACACTGAGCACAGCGGTGCACATCTGTAGTTCAGGAAGTGGACACTGAGCACAGTGGTGCACATGCACATCTGTGGTTCAGGAAGTGGACACTGAGCACAGCGGTGCACATCTGTAGTTCAGGAAGTGGACACTGAGCACAGCGGTGCACATCTGTAGTTCAGGAAGTGGACACTAGCACAGCGGTGCACATGCACACCTGTAGTTCAGGAAGTGGACACTGAGCACAGCGGTGCACATCTGTACTTCAGGAAGTGGACACTGAGCACAGCGGTGCACATGCACATCTGTAGTTCAGGAAGTGGACACTGAGCACAGCGGTGCACATCTGTAGTTCAGGAAGTGGAGACTGAGCACAGGGGTGCACATCTGTAGTTCAGGAAGTGGACACTGAGCACAGCGGTGCACATCTGTAGTTCAGGAAGTGGACACTGAGCACAGCGGTGCACATCTGTAGTTCAGGAAGTGGACACTAGCACAGCGGTGCACATGCACACCTGTAGTTCAGGAAGTGGACACTGAGCACAGCGGTGCACATCTGTACTTCAGGAAGTGGACACTGAGCACAGCGGTGCACATGCACATCTGTAGTTCAGGAAGTGGACACTGAGCACAGCGGTGCACATCTGTAGTTCAGGAAGTGGACACTGAGCACAGGGGTGCACATCTGTAGTTCAGGAAGTGGACACTGAGCACAGCGGTGCACATCTGTAGTTCAGGAAGTGGACACTGAGCACAGTGGTGCACATCTGTAGTTCAGGAAGTGGACACTGAGCACAGTGGTGCACATCTGTGGTTCAGGAAGTGGAGACTGAGCACAGGGGTGCACATCTGTAGTTCAGGAAGTGGACACTGAGCACAGCGGTGCACATGCACATCTGTAGTTCAGGAAGTGGACACTGAGCACAGCGGTGCACATCTGTGGTTCAGGAAGTGGACACTGAGCACAGCGGTGCACATCTGTGGTTCAGGAAGTGGACACTAGCACAGCGGTGCACATCTGTGGTTCAGGAAGTGGAGACAGTTGGATGAGGAATTCATCGCCAGCCTAAGATACATTATACTTATCTCAAAAAAAATATTTTTTCCTCTCCAGTGCCCAGGTTGTTGCCCTCCTTGAGCTTGTACTCTGGAGGTGGGGGTAGGAGGAGCTTCACTTTCAAGCCATCTTTAGCCCCACATAGCTTAAGACTAGCCTGAGCTACATAGCAATACCTTGTCTCAAAAAAAAATAAAATAAAATAAAACCTTTTCTAATCACAGAGGAAGTGACCAGTCTCCCGAGACAGGGTCGTCTCTTACCACGAGCTCCCTCTAGACTTGCCTTCCTTACTCTGAGTGCACTGCGTCATGCTCCCCGGTGACTATCATCCTGCGTTGGTGATGTAGTCCTCTAATTTCATAATGTTATTTTTAAATTAGATTCTTGTTCTCTGGATATTAGCAGTCCTACACACCTCAATGATATCAATAGATTCAGTGATCCTTATATCTATTCCTTTGTGGATCATGAATAAAATTATTAAATGATTTTCATGATAAGCCTCTTTTATGACATTATAACATTATGAAGTATGTCTTCTCAGTAATTAGCCCAACTTCTGTTGATATTGTTTGAATATGGGCAGTTGTAAATTGCTCTTATTTTTTCCTCAAATATTCCTTGCTGTTGATATTTACTTTATAATGTTTTACATAAAGTGTTGAATTGCTTAGCTCACAGTGATAATAGTTAGTGGAACATTCCATCCTATTCTATTTTGGGTTTTTTTTTTTTTTTGGTTTTTCTAGACAGGGTTTCTCTGTGGTTTTGGAACCTGTCCTGGAACTAGCTCTTGTAGACCAGGCTGGTCTCGAACTCACAGAGATCCACCTGCCTCCCAAGTGCTGGGATTAAAGGCATGCGCCACCACCACCCGGCTTCTATTTTGGTTTTTGAGACAAGTTTCTCTCTGTAGCCCTGACTGTACTGGAACTCTCTCTGTAGACCAGGCTGGCCATACTTTTGATCCTCCTGTGCCCTCCCCCAGCAAATTCTACCAGTGTGCACTAGCACCACCAGTCCAGCCCATTCTTAAATTCACTGTTTTGTTTGAGCTGTCTCTCCAGCTGCTTGAGTGTTTTGTCTGCATGCTTGTCTGTGTGCCACATGCATGCAGGCCAAAAGAAGAAGGCATTCAATCCTCTGGAACTGGAGTTACAGATGATTGTTAACCACCATGTGAGTGCCAGGAACTGAACCAGGGTCCTCTGCAAGAGCAGCAAGTGCTTTTGACTTCTAGGACATCTTTCTAGCTCCTGGAGTTCATATTTTAGTACTTAACATTTATCTTAAGGCTACAGCAGATATTTATGGTTGAAGACCAATTCTTGGTTGCTATCATGAATAGTGTGTGTGTTCATTACTGTACTTTGAAGACTTATTGCCTCATGCACAGTAGCTTCCTAATAAGTATTTGTTGAATGAATTGATGAATAATTCCAGATGTTCATCTGTTTGCACACATCTCACTTTTCTAGTACGTAAGACTCCTTCTTTGTTCCTCTTATCTTCCCTTAAGTGTGTATGTCTAGATAGATGGATGATAGATAGATAGATAGATAGATAGATAGATAGATAGATAGATAGATAGACTGACTCCTATATAGATGTTAATATAGTTTTTGAGACAGAATCTTACTATGCAGCCCCAGCTGACCTGGAACTCACTCTGTAGATCAAGATGACATCAAACTCACAGGACTCTGCCTGCTTCTACCTCGTTAGTATTAGGATTAAAAGTATATATCAGTTACTAGATATATTTTCTATTACTAATTAAATATAATATTTTTAGAATTTCATAATGCGTACTACATGCTGTGAGCATATTCAACACCCCTTAACTCCCCCTCAGCTCCTTTCAGGTCTACCACCCACTCCCCTAACCCTCCCTCCCAGCTTCATTTCCTGACGTTTTTGGTTTTTTGTTTTGCCTTGTTTTTCTTTAATAGCCCTCTGAGTCCTGTTTGTTTTGCCTATATACTTGTGGGTGTGGCTGTCCACTGAAGCAGCCTCCCAGGGGCCACATCCTTAAAGAGAATTCACAGAGAAAGGAGAGAGAGAGAGAGAGAGAGAGAGAGAGAGAGAGAGAGAGAGAGAGAGAGAGAACCAGCATTGTCAGTAGTCTCAGCTAACGGCAGAGGTTCATGAGCCCCCCTCCCTCTGTGTTGTCCTGTTGACTGGTTTAGTCTTGTGCAGGCAACCACAGTGCCGTGGGAGCTCATGGGTACCATGGTCCTCTTGTGTGCAGAAGACATAATTTCACTTTGGTTCTCCCCGACCTTTGTCTCTTACACTCTTTCCACCTCCTCATCCATGTTAGGCCTGATCTTTGGGGAAAGAGTAAGATACAGATATTCCATTGTGGTTGAGCACTCCATAAACATCCATAGACAGTTATTCTCTGTACATGGACCAGTTCTGAGTTTCTGCATTAACCACCCTCTGTTGCGCAAAGAAACTTTTCTGATGAGCTCTGAGAGAAGCACTAATCTGTGGGTATAGAGAATAAGGTTACAGAGCAGTTTGACATTATATCCACATAGCAAAATAATAATAGGTTCACCCCTGGGGCCCATTAGCTCTCCAGCCATGGGGTCTTGATGAGGTGTATAGCATGAGGCTTACGTTTCCTCCAGTGGAGAAGATCTTCAGTCTAGTCAGAAAGCATTGGTTATGCCCATAACATTCATGCCTCTGTTGTACCCATGGGCATATCTTGGCATGCCATTTCTCATTGTATAGCTCACAGTGTTCACACCTGGGGAAGACTTGATGACTTTTGTTCCTGAGTGACCTTCATATACCTTCTGGTACTCTGAAAGCCAGCTAGCAGGAAGGACACTTCTTAGTCAGTGCCAACGTAATGTCTCCATGTTCTGTGTCCAAAGTTTCTGGTGTCTTCAGCATAGGATAGGGTCTAACCATCAAGATCTGGTGGGCAAATATGAGCCATGACAATGGGCTGTGTTGTTTCAGGGCCTCCAACACATCCCTGAACAACATTTTGAAGGCAGGTATCCCAAAACTGAAACTGGACTTTTATTTGACAACCTATGATTTCTTTGTGTGGTACCTCCAATTAAACCCTGTGGGAGTAGGGGGTGGGGACAGGGGGGGAGAAGACTAGGTTTCCTGAGCTGGGCATGGTAAGGCATACCTTTGACCCCAACACTCAGGAGGCAGAGGCAGGCGAATCTCTGAGAGTTCCAGGACAGCTAGGGCTGTTACACAGAGAAACCCCATCTCAAATAACAACAACAAATAAACAAACAAAAATGAATAGATTTCCATATGGCTTTTCAAGCATCCTTAGTATTACTTGACCCTCCCTCCGCCCCCTCCTCTGCCATACCCCCTCTTTCTCCCCACTTAAATGCCCCTCCTGGTTATTTCCGCTGTTCTTCTTCATATCACCGTCCGTGTGTGCTGTCCCCTTCCTTAAGGTCTCGTGATGTGTATGCTTAAGCAAATAGTTATGTCTTCACTTCCTTGTACTTCTTAGGTTGAAACAAAGCTCTAGCTAGAGAGATCTTTAGACTCGTAGTCTGGAAAGCTTCAGTAAGGCTGCCCTGCAGGCTAATGCTGTGGGTGAGTGTGCTGCTCTGTGGGGTAGCTGCATTCAATTATTTCTCCCAGTTTGTGGTGCTAGGAACCACCTGTGCACAGGGAGCGCCTGTGTCTTTATGTGGAGAATGGAGCCTTCTGACCCCTAGGAGAGCCCGTTTGGGCCATTAAAATGGGTTTGAAGTCGATATAAAGGGAGTGTTCTTTCCTCATCTTAAAAAACAGTGGAGAGGAATGGATTTTCTGAAATTTGAGAGAAAAGAGAAGCACTTCTTCATAGCTTTGAATGTGGCTTTAGGAAGTCAGAAGTCTTTGTTATTGTCAAACTCATAGAGTCTGATTTTCTACAGAATTAGGATTTTTGAGATGTCAAGCTGTGTGGTCCCTGAGAAAGCTATAATCTGTTTGCTTGGTATATCTGAAGCCATTCCCTCGGTGCTTTCTGCCCAGCTCCCGCAAGCACACTAAGCCACCCCCATTTACATCAGACAGAGTATTGATCATTGGTAATGTGCTTAGCCATCTTTTCTGTATAACAAGGGGACTGGGCACCCTCCGTTTTCAAGCAGAATTACTGAGGTAACAGTAGAGCTTGCAGGAACTGCAAACACAGCTGGAGGTGTGAATGCCAAGTAGAGACTGGGGTAAGTAGATCTTAGCCCTGCCCCTGCAACCCTTGGCTACTTAGCTCAGTGAAGGTCTCGACTGCTCATGACATCATAAAGCCAGGCTCATCACAAAGGCTGCCTAGTGCACAGCTCAATGGCGCCCTCTGAGGAAGGGCTCCCTGCCCTAGTCCTAAAACAAGTATGTGGACCTGTATTTTTTGGTTCATTCTTGACCCCGATTTGTGTGCACCTGTTTAGGAACAACTTGCAGCCTTTCTGTGTTCTCCACACACACACCAGAGTGCTCATGTTTTGCTGTATGCCTGACTGAACACACTAAGTGTCCCCTAGTTATGTTACAGTCGGCAGACCCTACAGTGTCTATGCTTTTCTGTCTGCCAACAGACTACAAAAGTTGTAAAACAGGCTTTGCTCTTGGAGGTCTGAGAATAACTATGCATTACTTTCTGGTGTAACATAGTTCCCTTCTTAGAAATGGTGTTGCCTGATAAAGAGACTTATGTTTGTTGAGCCAGTGTAACGATTCGTGTGACTTTTAAAAAGCTAGTAAGCACAGTATAACCACTTAACAAGTTCTCATAGCTGGACATAATATGTGTGCATGCAATTCCAGCTTTGGGGAGACCGAAGCAGGAGGATCATGAAACCTAGGCTAGGCGCCTAAGCTATATACTGAGAACCTGCCCTCACCACCAAAACAATTCTTAGCACCATCCCCTTGAGGGAAACAAGTGTCCAAATCAACAATATACCCATAATGCCCTTCCATAGAATCCCTACATGTGGGCAGACAAGATAGCTCAGCAGGTAAACAGCTGTCATGCCTCGCAAGCCTGGCACCTAAGTTCAATTCCCAAAACCCATGGAAAGGTGACCAGAGAGAACAAATGGCACAGAGTTGTTCTCTGACTTCCACATGTGAGCCATGGCACAGATACACATGCACGCGCGCGCGTGCACACACACACCCACACACACACATACACACACACATGCCTTATGTGGAAGGAACTGTGAGTCCGGCCTGCAAGTTTGATTGTACCTCCATGGCCCAGGCAGTGACATCCTTACTCCATTGTCCATCTGACACGGGAGATATGGTGAGGCTCACATTTCTGTCGTTATCTTTATTCTTATTCTTTTTCTGTTGTTGTGAGTTCTTTCTAGTGAAGTTATGCCCATCAGGATGAATGCTAGGTGCCTACCACGCTGGGGTAACGAGGATGGTTGTAGTGGCAGCATGGGGCTAATAGTCCCCCAGGTTTGAGTACTCATATACTAAAGTCAATAACAGTTTGGGACATGAGTAAGCTCTACAACAACAAAAAGAAATTGATAAGTAAGATAAACTCAAGTAAAATCCTAGAAATTCAAAATCACTCTCACATACTGTCTGTGTTCCTCAAATACCCCAGCACATGTGATCCCTACAAGGTGGGCATGCTCTTGTCCCAAGGCGTTCCTTTTAATTAAATACCCAGCATAGTGTTTGTCATGAGAGTACAACGCAGAATATATAGGAATTCAAAAGGAACCACTCGACAGGCAGAAGTGGCTGCTGCAGTCTGCACCTGTGGCTCCTTTGTTGCTTGCTGAATTTTTATTACAGAATTTACTAACAATCTCCATGGGACCCAGTTAGGCTTTCTGGAATTCAATGTATAGAATTAAGTTCCTATTTTGGAATATGATACTAAAGTTAAAAATTAACTTTGAATCAGAATATGGATAAACTTATGATTATGTACAAATCGTAATTTTTTCTTTGGAAGACATGACAACCAAGAAACAATGGCTGTTTTTCCTTTGGAGAGAACCTAAATTTAATATAATTCTATATTACTAACCTCAAATGCCCAGCCTACAAATTTTTGATGATCATTTATAAATTAAGAATTAAACTATTTTTGTTCCATTTAATTACATTCTAAAGTCAGGCTTGTCTTCCCAGACCCTGGATTACACAAACTTATCTCTGCCTTGCCTTTTATTGGTGCTGTGTTGTTTTGGGTTTTGTTTTTTTAGTCACACGAACACAGATTTACTAAGGAAATGTGAGGAAGAGCTCCCAAGAGTGGGAGGGTCCAGAGGAGGAGTCTCCTGTCTCTGTTTCTTGAAGCACCAAGAACCGCTTTGCCTGAACTTTGTATCATGAAAGATTACTACATACCTAAACCATATACACATATATGTTTATGTGTATATGCACACAGAGTTTAAGTCTGCTTATATATTTGGTAGGGTGTATCTCTTCAAGTATGATCATTTGTATTGTATGTGTTGTTGGGTTCCATTGCTCTCTTTGCTGAGGCTAGCCTGAGCTACATAGTAAGTTCCAGGCTATCCTGGGCTACAGAGTGAGATTCTGTCACAATAAAACAAAAGTAAATGAATAAATGAAAACATTAACATGATCTGTGAATTTGTTTTCAAACATAAGCCTGTTTCCAGTTCATTAGCAATCAGGGCCCTCGACTACTCCAGAGACCTGCATGAGCCCATGTGGAATCATCTTTGACTGTTCACACTTATATAGCTAGGTGAATCATGAGCATGCGTGGATGTTTTGCCGTGACCCCATGCTCTTCTTCTCTACACTTTGCTAGTTTAAATTATCTCAGGTGCTCTCAGTAATTCTGTGTGCTGTCCCTGTCCTGTAAGTATTCTTCGTCATGTCCAGCTGAGGAAACTGGGCTCAGAGGCTGCATAGAGCCCCAGCCTTGTCTCAGCCCTGTGCTCACTGCCCCCATTGTTTTTCTTGTTTGTGTGACTGTGGGAGAGAGGACAACCTCAGGCCTTGTTCCTCACCTTTCACCTTGTTTGAAGCAGGGTCTCCATAGTGATTTTGTTTGTGTTTGTTTGGGGTGTAAACACCAGGCTAGTTGGCTAGCAATCATTCAGGGATTATCTGTGCCCTCAGGAGAACTCAGATTACAGGGACTCACTTGCAGGTCTGACTTCTGGAGATTCAAACTCATAGTGAGTGCTTTAACCCAGTGAGCTCCCCTCCCAGGCTTGTTGTCTGTGATTATGAGACACATCAGAAGCGAATTGACCCTGGAGTGTTGAGTTAGTTGAGCTTACAGTGTTTCCCATTAGATGTAACAAAGATTCTTGTGTGGCTTCACCTGTACTTAAGATGATGCCATCTCTAGTAACAGTGGCATTTAGTCCCAGAGCCTCTGTCTCCCTTTATGTCCCATCTCAGGGGGCTTTGGGTCACAGAACTCGTTAAGGAAATGGAGATCAGCATATTCAATATCATGTGTTTCCATAATAGTGTATAGGATGATTTAATTCACAAACCATAGATGGGCTTGTTAAAATGTATGTTACATATTACTCCATATTTTTCACATTATAAGAGTTTTATTGGCTTTTAAAAATAAGTTTATTTATTTTACTCACTGTATTTTACACAGGGTCTCACTAAGTTGCCCAGACTTCTGACCTTTTGTGGTGGGTAGAGTTGGCATGGTCACAGCCTGCAAGAGTTGGTTGTCTCCTTTTACTGTCTGGGTCTCCTTCAACCATGTGGCCCATGTGGAACTCGGGTGATCAGGCGTGGCAGCAATTCCTACTAACACACCGGCCAACCAATCTTAACTCCTGTAGCACAAGTTGACCTTGGATTTACAACCCTCCTGTTCTCCGAGTAGCTAGTATTAGAGGCTACTCTGTAAGACCCAGTTTTGATTTGTTTGTTTTGAAAGAGAGTGATAGTTTGAATGAGAGTGTTCTCATAGGCTGGTGGCTGTCTGAACTCTTGCTCCTCAGTTGATGACGCAGGATTGTTGGAGGACACGTACCCCGGGGGGTGACTTGAGAGTCCATAAGCTGCTCCACTTCAGTTTGCTCTCAACGTCATGCTGTGTCTGCTGACGTGGACGCCCCCTCTGGACCTGCAAGCTAAAACATCCTTCCTATTACAAGTTCCACAAGAAAAGTAATGAATGCAAGGGTCTTGCTACATTAAGTTTAGTGTTTGTATTATTTGAGAATGTCCTTATTGGCATGGTTGCCTCGCCTCAGCCCCCAGTGGCTGACGTTAAAGTAGGCACTACTGTGCCTTGCTGAAACAGTTTTGAAACTTAACTTTCAAAGACCATCCACACCTGTACTTTGGACATGGCCATCTGGTAGTTCTTACAAAACGTGCATTTGCCTTTTTTATCTACAGCATGGTCTTGGCTTAGATAAAGAATATAGTTTTCAGAGATTCTGAGACTTTCTGTGACTCCCTGCCAAATGAAAGCTTTTCCTTTTACAATTATTGAAAGCCAGATGCACAGCTACACCATTAGCACTGCGAAACACTTCATTGACTAACAATGGCTCGTCGTCCAGCATGTCAGAAGCGCTCCAATCTAGATGCTGCCCATTTGTAAGCCATCTCTCTGGCAGTGCGACATATGAAAATTAAATTTCAATATGCATCCCCTCTTCATCTTCAGTTAAGTAGCTCCTAGAAATGTGGTAAAGGAAAGAGAGCCAGTATTGCATCCTGGCAGCAGGGCACTAGAGATGGCTTTCATCTGCAGTACGACTGCACTAGAAACCATTTTCTAGTAAGTTCTACGTATGTGTTCAAATCACATTGTCATATTCTTTACCAAACCCTGACTTACACGTGAAGGATAAGTTTCTGGAATCTAAACTTTAAAATCGCTCCTATTTCTGAAGCTAAGAACCAAATGCCCCTCCCCCCACCTAAAAAAAAAGAGGTACTCAGTGCTTAAAGAGGCTTGCTGTATAAACCTGACAATCAGAGTTTGATCCTTGACCCACATAAAGATGGATGAGCAGAACCAACCCAAGAGTTGCCCTCTGCCCTTCATATGTGCGCCATGGCACACAAGCCTACACACACACACACACACACACACTAATGATAAGTTTAAAATAAACAAAAGAAGGATTGTGGGCTGAAGGTGTATCTCAATTGGAAGAGTACTTGTCTAGTTTGTCTAAAACTCTATGCTCGGTCCCCTAGAAAGATGGCTCAGCAGTTAAGAGCATTGGCTGCTTGCTCTTCCAGAGGACATGGGTTCACTTCCCAGCACCCACTTGGTGGGTCACAACCTTCTCTGACCTCTGAGGGCACCAAGCATGTATGTGGTACACAGCCATACAGTCAAAACACCCACATACAAAAAAAATAAAATATAAAACTACAAGGTGGGGTGATACATGCCTGTAATCTCAGCACTCGGGTATAGAGGCAGAACCAAGGAGCTAAAGGTTCTCAACTGCTTTAAAGATTTCCTTCTATTTCAAAAATAATTTTTTTATTCATCTATTTATTTTACCTCACAGCTGAAGCCTCCCCCAGCCCCACCCCCAGTCTCTCTCCCCCATTTTCCCCTCCCACCCCCACATCCTCTCCTCTTCTGTCGCCATCCAGGAAAAGGCAGGTCTCCTATAAGTATCAACGAAACATGGCATATCAAGTTGAAGTAAGACTAAGCACCTCCCCATGTGTCGCTGGGCAAGGTGACCTAGTATGAGAAGTAGGGTCCCAAAAGTCAACAAAAGAGTCAGAGACAGCCCCTGTACCCGCTGTTAGGAGTCCCATAAGAGGACCAAGCTACACAATTATAACATATATACAGAGTGTCTAGGTAGGTCTCATTCAGGCTCCCTGGTTGTCAGTACAAAATCCACCTAATGTTAAAAATAAAATTTTAAACAGGACTTCATGCCCACTTCCACATTGAGGCACCCCATGTGACACTGGGGTGCGGAGCAAAAAGAGCAACCCAAGTGACCAGAGCAGTGCCTGGGGTGCAAGTCCTAATTTGCTCTTGGTCTTGATTGGCTTATTGACTTGTCATGTGGACGCTGCATCCTCTTGCTGTCCCTCCTGCTCTTGCGCTGCCATAGGATCACTGCCCATCACTGTGAAGTGTGGCTCGATTTTGATTGGTAGTTTCTCATTAAATAGGCCCCTCTACTCCCAACTCAGGACCAGGGCAGGTAGCCGTGTCGCTCAGTGGGGAGACTTGAGATTCGCAAAGGCTTGGGTTCTGCTCCAAAAAGACTAACCTGTGCCGGGGACACCATTACAATCGCCAGCCTTCTAGCATTCATGAGCCATCTGTCTAATAATCTCTGGAACCTCACCGTAAACTCTCTAGTCCAAGTGCCATCATGCGCCTTCTCATTGACCCTGCTTAAAGACACGAGTCAGTCACTCGTCACGTCTTGATCCTTCACAGCCCTTCAGTGGGTGACAAGCACATGGACATTCCCTGCCTGCGGAGCACAGTGGGTGGCCACCTGTGATGGTGCCCTGAGTGGAGACAGAGAGAGGAGGGGCCTCTTAGGAAAGCGAACAGAGCTGGTGCAGGAAAGGCTCGCTGGGTGACCCACAGTCTTAGTCTGGAGTCTAACGTTGTGTTCAGAATGGGAGTGTGGGTGGTCTCAGAAAGAGATGGACACAGAAGCTAGACAGAAATGAATCCCAGGCTCAGAGCTTCAGCCAAGGCCTCCTTAACAACCTGGGACTAGATGGTGGAATATACAGGTGGTCCTTTCAGCCTTCTGTCCCTAGTATTTATTCAGTCTTTCCTCCCTCCCTCCCTCCCTCCCTCCCTTCCTTCCTTCCTTCCACAGTCTTGTGTAGTCCACTCTGGCCTTGGATTTGCTATAGCTAAAGATGACCTTGAATTTCTGCTCTTCCGGCTTCCCCAAGTGCTAAGGATTACAGATGTGTGTCACCATTCCCAGCTGTGGTTTTACAATTTTAAACTCATTTCATAGCTGCTCTGCTTCCTGTTTACTTCCGTTAATAGGAGATTTATCATTTCACATACTGGAGAATCCTTGTTCTTCTTGTTCAGCCTACAGACTTCAACTAGTATATTTTTATTTTACTTGTTATGTATATATTATATATGAGTATTTTGCCAGCATACATGTATGTGTACCACATGTATATACCTGGTAGTGTCCATAGAGGTCAGAAGAGGGTGTCAAGAGTCCCTGGAACTGAAATCACCGATAGTTGGGAGCCACCATATGGGTACGCTTAACCCTTAAGCCGTCCCTCCAGTTCCTACTTACTCTTTTCTTTTTTTAAGATTTGCTTCTTACTTTTATTTGTGTGTACATATGTAGATATGTAATTGTGTTTGTGCGCATGTGCATGCAGGTGTCCACAGAGGCCAGAAGCGGACATTGAATCCCCTGGTAGTGGAAGAGGCAGTTGTGGGCTCCTTGAAATGGGTGCTGGGATCCTAACTCAGATCCTCAGGGACAACAAGTGCTCTTACCCCTGAGCATCTTCCCGGCCCCTAATTTATTGGTTGGTTGGTTGATTGTTGAACATAAAACAGTAGGCAGAGTTTTTGGTTTGTTTGTCCTGGAAGTCACTCTGTAGACCAGGCTAACCTCAAACTCACAGAGATCCTTCTGCCTCTGCTTCCCAAGTGCTATGATTAAAGGTGTATGCCACCATGCCTAGCTAAGGGCTTTATGTGTTTACTTTGAGATGGGTTAACCTCCTCTCAGACCCATAATGTCTTTCTTCAAGTCTCCTGGGCGCTGGGACTAAATACATGGTATGTGTCACCATGACTGTCTCGGACGTTACCCTCTTAAATCCTGGTTTTGTTTCCATCAACCTCCAACCCCACTCCACACACCCATCCATTAAGTCCTATGAGAATCTTAATTTGGGCCTTAATGGCAGATTGTTTCTGAACATTTTCTATCAGAACAAAACACACTAACAAGGACTAGAGAGATGACGGATGGCCGTTAATACAGTGTGCTGCTCTTGCAGAGGACCCAGTACTTTTCCAACACCCAGGTCAGGCAGCTTCACAGCCACCTGTAACTCCAGTCGCAGGGGTTCTGACGCCCTCTTCTGGACTCTGTGGGTCCTTGCTCTTGGGCACATTCTAACAAACACATGTATATACATAGCTAATTAGCATACATAATTAAAAGAGGCTCTGATTCTCTTCAAAGACCTGACCATGCTGCACATCCCTAATGCCTGGGCCTGAACTCCTCAGAGCACTCGGGCTTTTCCCCTCTGTCTGTTCATGCATTAATAATTCTCATAAACTCACTAGGCATCAGTAACAAGAAAACATAATTTTTAAAGCTTAACAACTGGGTTGGTAAGATGGCTCATCAGGTAGAAGCATTTGCTTCCCCGGGCCTGATGTCCTGAACCTCCCCACCCACAGTGGGAAGAGAAAACCAGCCCCTAAGTCATCACTGGAACCTCCAGACAGTTGCACAAGCACACACTCACATCTCTCCACAGCGGGAGGGAGGGAGCAGTAATGAAAATGTCTAAAGCTACTCACAGCACGGCCTGGTAGCACACTCCAGGATTCTCAGATGTGAGGTGTAGGATTACTGTAAAAAACAAAATAAATAAATCACCAAGTCAGGCATAGTGGCTCCTACCTACAGTCTCAGCACTCAGAGGACAGAAGGAGTTCAAAGCAGCCTTGCCTACCCAAATCCAGCATCAAGAAAAGGAAGAGAAAAAAAAAAAGAAAGGGGAGTGTTTAAAAAATTAAAACCTGTAGCTGTGTCCTGCTGACAATTTTGCCTTCGGTTGTACAGCCGTGGCCCTCCTTTGCCAGGGCCTGCAAATCAGGGAGAGCCCTGGTGCCAGCCACGCCCCACTCGGAGGCAGGTAAGTGCTGCTGCCTGAGCACAGAGAGCCATTGCACTGGCTTGGGGCAGGGCCTTCGTCTCGGGGCCTGCTCCGACTCAGGACCTTAGACGGTGCTCTCACTGCACCTATTCCTGCATCACATTTTCTCAGCTCTGGCTCAGTCTCTGAAACTGTGATGATTTGTCGTCTGGTTTGGTTGGGTTTTGATTTCGGACAGAGGGTCTCCCGAGTAGCCCAGCCTGGCCCACAACTCACCATGTAATTCAGTGCTGGATTATCAATGCATTCTATCATGCCTGGTTTACTTCATGGATTCTCACATCAAGAGAACATGCTTTTTTGTTTGTTTTTCAAGATGCTGATCACTTTTATATCCCATTATATAGCCATAATTAAGTAAAAAGTGCTCCTGCTTTCTAATAAATAAAGTTATTACAGCTAGGTGGGTTATCACAGCCTGTAATCCCTGTACCCAAGAATCTGTGGCAGGAGAATCACAATTTCAGCGCTAGCCTGGACTACATAGAGAAACTTTGTCTCAAAAAAAAGAAAGGAAGGAAGGAAGGAAGGAAGGAAGGAAGGAAGGAAGGAAGGAAGGAAGGAAGGAAGGAAGGAAAAGAAAGAGAGAGAGAGAGAGAGAGAGAGAGAGAGAGAGAAAGATAGATGATAGATAGATAGATAGATAGATAGATAGATAGATAGATAGATAGATCGATCGATCATTCTCTGGCCAGGTGTGGTGGCTTTGCATGTAATTACAGCCCTTGAAGACTGGGCAGGAGGGTTGTTGCCAGGTCCAATCCATCTTGGGCTACAGAATGAGACCCGGTCAGGAAGGAAGGAAGGAAGGAAGGAAGGAAGGAAGGAAGGAAGGAAGGAAGGAAGGAAGGAAGGAGGGAGGGAGAGAAGAGGGAGGAGGAGGAGGAGGGATGGAGGAAGGAAGGAAGGAAGGAAGGAAGGAAGGAAGGAAGGAAGGAAGGAAGGAAGGAAGGAAGGAAGGTTGGAAGGTTGTTCTCTGTGGACTCTTGTCCACATCACTTGGTATATCATCCCAGCATCCTCTCTGACAAAATGGATGTTTCCCATCTTTCCCTGCTATCCTTGAGCTGAATCGCCACTGTGTCCACCTCATAAACAGTCACACCCCATGCTAAGACTCCCCCCTTTAATATTCTGAGGGGTTTGTATGCCTGTTTTGAGACAGGGTATCACTATATAACTCTGGCTGTTCTACTGTGTAGACCAGCCTGGCCTCAAACCCATGGAGTTCCACCTGCCTCTGCCTCTGTAATGTTTTTTTTTTACGTTAGTAGTTGGCAATCCAGTTTTTATTTTTTTATTTTTATTTATTTATTTATTAAGGATTTCTGCCTCCTCCCCGCCACCGCCTCCCATTTCCCTCCCCCTCCCCCAATCAAGTCCCCCTCCCTCATCTGCTCAAAGAGCAATCAGGGTTCCCTGACCTGTGGGAAGCCCAAGGACCGCCCACCTCTATCCAGGTCTAGTAAGGTGAGCATCCAAACTGCCTAGGCTCCCACAAAGCCAGTACGTGCAGTAGGATCAAAAACCCACTGCGATTGTTCTTGAGTTCCCATTCTTCCTCATTGTCCGCTATGTTCAGCTAGTCCAAATTTATCCCATGCTTTTTCAGACCCAGGCCAGCTAGCCTTGGTGAGTTCCCGATAGAACATCCCCATTGTCTCAGTGTGTGGGTGCACCCCTCGCGGTCCTGAGTTCCTTGCTCGTGCTTCGTCTCCTTCTGCTCCTGATTTGGACCTTGAGATTTCTGTCCGGTGCTCCAATGTGGGTCTCTGTCTCTGTCTCCTGTAATGTTTTAAAGAACTTGAACGATAGCTTCCCAAAGCAGACAGGGATTCTGCTCAGACCGGTCTAAACATGAGCAGCATTTGTTACTCAGAAGGTGTCTAAAAAATGTCAAGTAAAATGCCCTTCACCTTTCCTGCCCCGCTCTTTCTGTGCATGTCTTTAATGGGATGCTCTAGCGGGGTATTTGCTTAATTTATTTAAGGTGGGCTGCACTTCCACAGTTATAAGGTTGACTTCTAGATTTAGTTATTTTAGTGTCCTAAAGTGCTGTGTCAGAGAAATACAGACTGCCAGGTCACTCGTTTGTATTTGTGTGTGTGTGTGTGTTGCCGTATGCCCCGTGCCGTGTGCCCTGTGTTGGGAGTGATTTTCAAGCCTGAGAACCAAAGCTCTTTCTGCCCATCACCTTTTGCTTTTGCCAATCAAAATATGCATGAAGCAAGAAGTAAAGAATTGGTTTTGAATTGTTATTTGTTATTGTGCATATGTATGTCCATGGTGTGTGGACACCTGTGCCATGTGTGGACATGGAAGTCAGAGAACAGCTTGGTTGTGTCAGTTCTCCTACTTTTACATCAGTTCTGAGGATCGAACCCAGGTCCCCATGTTCATACAGCACACACCTTTACTTTCTGAAGCCATCTTACCAGCCCCCCTTACCAGGTGTCATGTGGTACAGCTCTTTAAGCCCAGCCATTTGGAAGACTGTGGCAGAAGAATCACGTGAACCTAGGAATTCTAGGCCAGCCTAGGCAATACCAAAATTCTAACTCTAAAAAAACTAGTAAAGCACAGTAACCCAAAGTAAATGCCCCTTTAAGTAAAGTGCACTCAAATTAGGATAATAACTAGAGTGATCTAGGAAGTGTTTCTCAGGCTGCAACTCTGGCTCTGTGAGTGTGTGTGTGTGTGTGTGTGTGTGTGTGTGTGTGAGAGAGAGAGAGAGAGAGAGAGAGAGAGAGAGAGAGAGAGAGAGAGAGAGCGCTGGAGAGCTGGGATTACCGCTGTGAGCTACCACATCTAGTGGCTTCTGCTTGCTCTTTTCTAGGACAGGTTCTCACTGTGTGGCCCTGGTGGCGCTGGCCTGTAACTTGCTGTGTAGCCCAGGATTGGTCCTGTTGCCTCCTGAGTGATGAAATTAAAAGCATGTGCTCACATCTGCTTTTTGAAGTTTCCTATGTGAATCTTGTGATCAGCTTCTTCAAGCTCAAATTAATGTATCTTTTCAAACAGTATTTTTAAAATTATATTATCTGTTGTGTGTTTGTATATATATGTGGGCATATGTTCTAAGGTGTACATATTGGGGTCAGAGGACAACTTTTGAGAATCAGTTCTGTCCTTCCCTTCCACCCATAGGTTCTGGGGAGAACTGAACTTAAGTCTGTGAACATTCTGGGGAAAGTGGTCTACCAAACTAGAAGCTCTATTAGCTATCATCAAATATGCAGTTGAACCTGTTTCAGTAAAGATCATAGGGGATTGAGTGTAGTTCAGTGGAAAGAGCAGTTGCCTAGTGTATATGAATCCCTAGGTTCAGTAGAAGAGGCAAGTGGCACATAGGCCTGTAATTTCTGCACTCAAAAGGTAGAGTCGAGGAGGTCAGAAGCCACACAGTGAGTTGGTGGCCAGCCTAGACTGCATGAGACTCTGTCTCAAAAGTAAAATAAAGTTCACAAAATATCCTACAACATAAAAATATTCTACAGCATAGCCTGTAAAAAAAAATGACAGTGTCGTTGGGCATAATGTCCCACGCCCACAGAAGACAGAGGCAAGTGTACCAGGACAAGTACAAGGCCAGCCTTGGGCACATAGCAAGTTTCAGGACAGCCTGGCTGACTTAGGGTTTCTATTGCTGTGATGACCAGAAACAACATGGAGACGAACGGGTTTATTTCTTACAATGCTCAGGACATCCTCGTCACTGAGGGAACTCAAGGCAGGCACCTGGACGCAGGAGCTGAAGCAGAAGCTATGGAAGATTGTTTACTGTTTGCTCACGTCAGCCTGCTTCTTATGCAGCTCAGACCACACGCTCTGGGCCAGCACCACCCCTGAGCCCACCCATGTCCATCAAGACGATGTCCTACAGAGTCCTTATGGGCATCTGGATGGAGGCATCTTCTCAGCTGACAACATGAGCGCGTGTCAAGTCGACAGAAAGCTATTCTCACACAAGGAGGCAAAGACAAGAGGGTCTTCCCAGGTTCAAAGCCAGCCAGAGGCTGCTTAGTAAGAGCCTATCTCAAAGCAAGCAAACAAAAGCCAAAAATGTCATTGCAGACAAATGTAATATGTGAACTTTGATTGATCATGGTTTGGAAAAAAAAAAAACCTGGGACAAATGGACTGAGGTGTCCATTAACTTATCAAAGCAGATGCTGGCCTCCAGAGGCTCCCTGCATCCCTCAGTCTCTACCTGTTACAGGACCTTCCTGACTAGCATACCCATCCCCTCCCCTGAACTCTCCAGCCCAGGTGTGGGCTGGGCTTCCCTCCTGCCAGCTCCTCTGGCCCCTCCCTGTATAACAACCATTTTGGCCATGCCAGTCTCTTGGCCCAGGCCACGCTGGGCTTCCCTCCTGCCAGCTCCTCTGGCCCCTCCCTATATAACAACCATTTTGGCCATGCCAGTCTCTTGGCCCAGGCCACCCCTCTTGGCTCCTCTCCCCTCCCACTTCTCTTCAAATGGCCTCGCTCAGTGTCATAGTGATCCTGTCCTCTTCCAGATGGCTATGCTCGCCCTCGTATCTAAAATAAACCTTCTCCACCATATCTAGGAGCAGTCATGTCCTTCCTTTTAAATTTTTTCTTCATTGAAAAACCATTGGACTGAGCTGGAGAGATGGCTCCACAGTTAAAAGCATTGACTGCTCTTCCCGAGGATGTGGGTTCGATTCCCAGCACCCACATGGCCACTTACAAATGTCTGTGGCTCCAGTTCTGGGAAATCCAGCACCCTCTTCTAGCCTCCTCGGACACTGCCCAAGCATGGGATGCAAGCATAGGTGCAGGCAGAAGACCCACACACATTTTCTTTCTTAGTTAAATGGACGAAGGGTAAGACAGGACTAAATCTGAGATATAGGAAATTATCTAACTCTTCACGTTAACCTTTGGTGCTGGCGAGATGGCTCAGCAGGTAGAAGCACTTGCTTGGCAGCCTGTCAACGCGAGGTTAGTTCCCAGGGCCCAGGATGCAAGAAGAGGACCACATCTGCATGGTGGCCTCTCACAGACATACACAATAATAATAATTAATAAGATGAATTAGAACTGTTTCTAGTTAGCTCTTAGAGAGATCACAGTGTTGTGATTATGTGAAAGAATGTTCAGGTGAAAACTAGGAGGAAGCACCCTGCTGCCAAGGATGTGCCCAAGCCAACTCCCAATGGTGATTATGAAATAGTTAAGAATTTTCTGATCCCATGCGCCGTGCCATCTTGAAATCAGTCATAATAGGCATATTATGATATTATAATACAGAAGTCTTCAAATGCTACATCAAGAGCTAGTTTGCAAACATACTACTGCTTATGGTTTCTCTCTCTCTCTTTCTCTCTCCTCGCCCCCTTCCTATATTCTTCCCTCCCTCCCTCTCATGTAATCCAGGATGGCCCCTGAACTCCTCCTCTTTCCAACTCCTAAATGCTAGGATGCTGAGATTACAGGCATTACTACCACATACAGCATTCAAGTTTTCAAATACTTTATAATTAAACTTTGAAGAAAAAGAAATACAAATGTCTTAGCCTGGTCTTCAGAGCTGCCCTGGGTCCCCTGACATCTATCTCTGCAAGCTGTGCCATTTGGCTGTGTTCCCTCCCTGCATGCTCTGCCTGCTGCTCTCTGCTGCACTCTTCCCTGCAGTCTCTTGCTGCTCCTGTCCCGGCACCCGCTTGCTGTCAAGCCCGCTCTGCAAGGCTTTCTGGAGCGCCCTGTACCTGTAGTCCCTCATTACTGCCTCCACTTTCTTGTTAATTAGCTCCCCAGCCACGAGCAGAGAAGGATCATTCCACTCTTCCATGTAGTGGATGCTCCGTGAGTTCTTAGAAACTCAGCAGAATTCTTGTGGACACCCACCTGCCTGCAGTCGCCAGCCAAGGATCTAAAGCACTGGCTTGTCTGGTTTAGATCCAGGAAGATTACAGATAAAGAAAATGGGGGCATACCCTGCCTACTCTGAGTCCAGCTGCCTTGAGGTTATTGTATACCAAATCAGAGCAGATCTGACCTGATCAGGTTGACTGCCACAGGCGGCAGCAGCTGAGGCCTTGGAGGGAGAGCTAGACAGATATACCACCCAGTGATCCATTCTGTCTCATGGAGCCCCCCAACCTCCCCTGAAGAACAGATATGATCTTCACTTTGAGCTGAGAACAGTTGATTGGCTTCCCTCAAACACCAGCGCTGCAATAGAAACTTGAAGCTGGCTCTGCACTAGGGAAACCTAGGCTGGAATATTCTCTGTGTGGGTGCTCAGAATTGGAAGTTTAGTAAGTGCCTCTGGAGGCTAAGGCGTCAGAAAATGCAGCCTCTGGGGTAGGTGGTGCATGTTTTAGCCCCATCTCTTGCCCATCTAAAGCTGAAGCCGAAGAATTGCCAGAGAGTAAGGCAGGCAGGGGCTATATCGTGAGTAGGGCAGGCAGAGTGATATGCTGTGTCCCCCAAATGTGAAATGGCCTGGCAGGTAAAGGCACTTGCTGCAGAAGCTTGACATGAGTGTGATGCCCAGAATCCACGGAAAGGTAGAAGAAGAGAACCTGATCTCATCACACATGATTTGGTAGGTGTACACACACACACACACACACACACACACACACACACACACACACGTTATAAGAAAAACTGAATAAGAAATGTGACCTCTGATCTCAGCTTTGCTGAGTTCCGTCTGTTATCCTGAGTCACTGAGTTTCTCCGGACCTCTGGCCTCTTGATTGTAATTAGAGTAATAAACCAGCACATATTTTTTATTCATGTTGCATAAATTATACAGTAGCTTAAAATCTCACAAGGAAGCCAGTGGGTAGAAAATGAAAACACAACACTATGTAATAATACTGAACTCCAGATGTGTACAGGATAATCTAGGAGCCTAGAGGAAGAAGAGCAGCTAGCTCCTACTGCCGTAATCCTAGCGTGCGGCGTGCCTTCCGTCCAGGTGAAGTCTGGGGAGCTTACTAGACATGGAAAGATGACCGCCGGAGAACCGGTGTATCAGCTTTGAGAAATGCAAGCAATTCCTCTTAATACATGAGCAGAGGCAGGAAGAGGGGAGATGAAGCTGGGTAAGAGCAAGAGGAAGGACTTCCTGAAACAGCTTAGATTGCTAAGGCTTTTGGAAGGCAGCGACAAATTTCAAACAAGGCTGTATTTGCAGTGTAGTAGAAATTCTTCTTGGCAATGTGGCATGGTAGATGGAGTATGAGGTGCAGGATGGTTTGGGGAGGCTCTTTGGGAGGTAATCGTGAAGTGTAGCCTAGCTGGGGGCTCCCAGGGTTCCCAGTAGCACAGTTGAAAAGAATGAAGCAGAAATCTGAGAGCTCGGATGGAGCTACAGGATGAGGGCTCACTGAGTGCATCAGAGAAAACGTCCACATCAGAGCCTGGCGGTGGTGGCGCACGCATTTAATCCCAGTGCTCAGAAGGCAGAGGCAGGCGGATCTGAGTTCCAGAACAGCCTGATCTACAGAACAAGAACCAGAACAGCCAGTGCTATGCAGAGAAAAAAAAACAAAAAGAAATGCCCATGTCTGTCGCGAGCAGGAGAGACATACAGTAGTCACTGCTGTGACTCAGGTATCCAGGCTGAGAAGTACCTACTGTGTGGCTGTCCCTGGAGCCAGAGGGAAAGCCCTAGAGGGATTCACAAGGACAGTTCCTTGCTGCAGCCTGTAAGTAGCATGCATCTTCCATGACTCACAGGCTGGGTCTTGTACAGGGCCCCACTCACCTCCACTCTAGGGGTCAGAGGGTTTAGCCTGGGATTGGTCTGGTGAGCTAGCCTGGGAGTGCCTGGGTTGACTGACTGATGGAATGAGAGATACCCTCAATGCGCTCACTGATGAGACTATCAAACTGGAGCCAAGTAACTTAAGGTCAAAAGATGAAGCCTTTTCCATCTCTAAATCATAATCATTTTGTTAGGTTTTTTAAAGATGTTTATCATTGGTTATGTGTATGGGTCTCTACACATGAGTGTAGTTGCCTGTGGAAGCCGTGTATCCCTGGAGCTGGAGTTACAGCTGTTCTGACCACCTACCATGGTGCTGGGGACTGAACTCGGGTCCTCGGAGGAGCAGCACAAGCTGGGTCCGATCTACACCACCCTCTTTTGGTTTTTTGTTTGTCTTTGAAATAGGGTTTGGCCATGTTGTCCAGGTTGGCCTCTATCTCAGAGAAATCCACCTGCCTCAGCCTGCCAAATTTTAGGATTAAAGGTGTGCACCACTCCTCCTGACTCCTTGGTTCTCTCTTACAATCCCAGAGAGAAATTGGAAGTCAGCTTGTTGGCTAGTGTGAGTCTGTTTTATTCTTTACAAAAAAGGCTTTGCTTCATTCTTCCCAAGTGAAGTATTTTGGTCTTAAATAAGTCATAGTCAGGTTTTTAGTAATATATATCTTTCTCGTGTTTTCATTTTCATTACTGTGTCAGCATAAGGCTTTTGTTGTTGTTTGCTGTTGTTTTAATTCAAGTTTGAATGAAGATGTTAGTGGAGGCTTCCTGGAATAAAATTGGGAATGCCAGAGAAGTCAGGGCTTGGCCTTGTGCTGCCTTCCCAGCAGGGCACTTTCAGCAGATCAAGGGGTGGGTGTGGGAGGAGATGTAATTGGGCTGATTGGAGCCTATTGTGCTGCTCTGGAGAACACTCCTGTAGCCTTAGGGGGATGGTGCCTGGAGATGGCCTGGAATGATGGCCTCTTTCCTCCGCGGGAGGGAGCAGGAATACGGATTCACATCTGTCCCTGCCTTTGTTTCCAACACGTACCCCCAGTTAAATTGTAGCCCTCACTGTACAACCGAAAACTGACTTATTGTGCTTTTATTTCTTAACAGTTGCGAGAAACAATCAAAGCTGGCAAAGGTGTGACTTCAGCTATTGACCTGTGTCGTTACCATGGAAACAAGGCACTGGAGGCCCTGGAGAGCTTTCCTCCCTCAGAGGCCAGATCGGCTTTAGAAAACATTGTGTTTGCTGTGACCAGATTTTCATGACACCACATTAAAAAGACACTATTGTTCCTTGGCTGAAAAACCCAGAGAACAGGGTGGAGAGGAGAGCTTTTGAGATGAAATAACTAATATGTTAATGATTTTTAAAACGTATGCATTTTTTTCCTATTCTTTTACCCCGTTGCTTAATGAATCTATCTTTTTGGAACCACTACAAACAAAACGAGAAGGAAAAAAGGTCACCCAGTTTTCACTTGTCACGCCAAAGCACACTTGAGGCTGCAGCAACAGAAATAATTAATGAGACCCACTCCTGTGACCTCAGCAAATGGACAGGAAATAAGTCCTTATTGATTGGACCACGCCAGGGATGGCGCCAGTCCGATGGCTGTGGTTTTCTTCTGAAGAAGACAGAACAAGCTGGAAGCTGCAGGTGTCAAGAGAAACACTGGGTGCCAGCCAGCATGGACACATCAAAACCTGATGACCCGTCCGTTGTAGTGGAGACTTGTTCTTCTATAAGTTAAGAAAAATGGGCGTTGCTTGCTGTCTCAGAATCATGTCTGTGTGGCTATATCGTGAGAGGCCTGTGCATCTCAGTTTTTATCATATTTGGGAGAGGTGGGGAAAATGTTCTTAAGTTGCCAAATTCTTGAAGTTGGAGATTAAAGTTTTACCAGGTGTTGATTCAATTGTTATCAGAAATTGTCTGTGTAATGGAAAAATTAAAAATGCTTTGGATTCCCTGTGGTGGCAGGCAGCAGAAACGCTTCAGGTCTTCCAGCAGTGTCAGCGGGCCCTGAGAGCAGCCAGTCCCAGGCAGGGAAATGGTTGCAGGTCCCTGAACAGTGGCTGGTCCAGGGCAGGGAGACACGCGGCAGCGAGCAAGAGACAGAGACATGGATAGGCACGCCATGCAGAGTGAGGTTAGATATTTATTCTGTGGATTATGGAAGGGAGAAGGGGAGAAGAGCAGAGAGAGAGAGAGATGAAAGAGAGAGAGAAGAGAGAGGGGTGGGAGAGAGAGAAGGGAGAGACAGAAGTGAGGAAGGGGAGAAGTGGGGAGAGGCAGAAGCTGCCTCTTCTAGAGGGAGACTGAAAAGAGAGAGACTCAGGCTGGAAGCTGAAGATCTGCCTGTCTCAGCAGATGGGGAGGGAGTGGGTGTGGCTTGTCTCTTAAAGAGACAGAACAGATCATTTACAGTCTGCCTTTCTGTCTTAAAGATCAAGTCCAGGACACATTTCAAGCCAAACCTGGTGGTGCATGCCCTTAATCCCAGCTCTTGGAAGGCAGAGGCAGCATGGTCTGCAGAGTGGATTCTAAGACAGCCAGGGCTATACAGAGAAATGCTGTCTCAAAACAGAGACACATTTCAAAGGCCACTGTTTTTATTTCAGACACAGCATACTCACCTATGCTACTTTGATTTAGGGACTGCCTCTGTTTTTTACGACTTTCCGAAATGTAACTGCTGTAATGGGACTCCTGGTAGGAGATCTGTTTTAAACTCAGAATGGCAGCTTTTGGTCTTGAGCCACAGACACTGAGTTACAGAAAGAGTCTGAGCAATCGCATAGGCTGCAATCGGACACTGTCTCAGCGTGGTTCACGGGAGATGGTTTCTGCGGTCTGCACACATGCAATATGAGGATACCGTTGACAAGAAGGCTGAGTTTACACAAATGATCCCGACTGAGATTCAGCTGCCATCCTCCGTGTGTGCTGTAATTACAGCCCTATCTGGAAACAGCAAACACAGTAGCAGATTGTATTACCCGCCTCGCTCAAACACGAGGGGAAGTTATTTTAGTTGAATTCCTCCTCCCAAAAGCTTCACCCTGGCCCAGCATGTGGCATGCAGTGAGGAGAAAATGGAAGCCTACAGACGGTAAGGTATTATGAGCCGGCTCTGTGATAATTGAATGGCTTACACTGCCGCCTTCTGTAGTCCTTACATTGTCCATAGAGCCTTCCACTCCGCTGTTTGGAATGGCTCTTCTCGGTGAACTTGGCTTAATTAGTAACTATGGCTACAGTACTATAACGCTGGCTGGATTCTAATCATTAACCACCACAGGGAGGAGCCCGGATGCAACTGGATGGCCACACAAGACAGGGAGCCTGCATCAGGCCTGGGGTCTGGTTCACTGTCTGGCCTCTCAACAGTCACTCCGTCTCACCTCAATTTCCTCTTCTGTAAAATGAGATTAAATGAGCTGAGTGCCAAGTCCCCAAGGATTGCTTCACTCTGTGACTTTACTATGTCACGCTGGAGTGGCCACACCAGGAGTCCAGCACTTTGGGAGGCTGAGTCTGGCTAGGCTCCAGAGTGAGTTCAAAGGCCAGCTTGGACTAAATAGACCCTGTCTGAAAAAAAAAAAACCAAATAAATCAAAGTTTACCATTTCTGACCATCTAGTAAACGTGCTGCTGCAGAAGACCCAGGGAGGAGGAAAGGGGAGCCACGAGAGCCTCTGACAGAAGACAGGAGCCTAAATAGCAAGCTTCTGCCCCAGCTGCCTCACGTGTGGCCTAAGCCACATCTGAAATCATAAGCCCAGATACTTCTGTTAGTTGTCTTGGTCATGGTGTTTTATCATAAAAGAAGAGTAGACTAAGACAAATGATATCAGCTACATATTGATTAGATGGTGAGCTAACTCATTCACGTGTGGCTCAGTCAAGTGCCTGCCTAGCGTGCACAAAGCTGGGGTTCTGAAGAGGCTTTGCATCCCCATAAACCTCTCCACCAACACAATAATCCAAAGCAGACCAAATCAAACCGAGTTAGAAAAAGCCCAGGTAAAACCACGCATTTGTTCTCTGGGTTGCTGTTTAAATACCCTGTGGGCTGAGAACATGGGGATGTTCTATCGGGAACTCTCCAAGGCCAGCTGGCCTGGGTCTGAAAAAGCCTGGGATAAAACCGGACTCGCTGAACATAGTGGACAATGAGGACTACTGAGAACTCAAGATCAATGGCAATGGGTTTTTGATCCTACTGCACGTATTGGCTTTGTGGGAGCCTAGGCAGTTTGGATGCTCACCTTACTAGACCTGGACGGAGGTGGGTGGTCCTTGGACTTCCCACAGGGCAGGGAACCCTGATTGCTCTTTGGGCTGACGAGGGAGGGGGAATTGATAGGAAGAGGGGGAGGGAAATGGGAAGCGGTGGTGGGAAGAGACAGAAATCTTTAATAAATAAATAAATAAAATATATAAAAAAATAAATAAATACCCTGTGGGAGTGGTCTTGAGCATCTCTGAGAAGGGGCCATCCTTTGTCGGGCTTTCTTGGGGGTGGAGTCTGGACTGAGGCAACTCCCAGGGGAGAGGGCTTGGGATGGAACTTCCACCCAAACATTTCAGACTCCTTGGATATATGGATGGCAGGGACTGGGGAGAAGCCTTAACCCAAGCAGGTTCACTCCCTAGCACTCCAAACACTGGATGTGGTAGCTTAGCTCTTGGAATATAGAGGCCAGGCTTCAATCCAAGACTAACCTCAGCTACATGAAACCCTGTCTCGGAACGTAAAAACAAGGAAATGCAGCTATAGTAAAGGTTTTGGGGACACCTTCTGTTAAGCAACACTTCATCAAAGGTTTGCCCAGAGACAGGGTCTCATGTAACAGGTCAGCGTGACGACACCCTGGCCATCCTAAAACCACTCCCTACATAGACCAGGCTGGTCTTGAACTCACAGAGATCTGCCTGTCTCTGCTTTCTAGTGCTGGGATTAAGGGTGTGCACCTTCACATCTGCCTAATTTTGCTTCTTCAACAAATCTAAATGAATAAGTAATTTAAAGACCTTTGAACAGTGGGGACAGATGTCACTCAGTGCTGGAGACATGAGTTAGCAGTAAAGTGCTGACCTAGCATTCGCAAAGCCTTGTATTACCCAGCGCTAGAAGACGAAAGGGCTGGGCATGGAGAGATGCCCCAGAGGTTAAGGGCACTGGCTAACTTGGTATCCAAGGACCCAAGTTCCCAGGACCCATGTGGCTACCCCACTATGGAGAACATTTTTCCTTCCCATAGCAACCCATTGTCGGCCTTTAGATCCTCAAGGACGGATAGGAGCTTATCAAGCCCCTCCCACACCATGGCAGGATACTGATGAATCCAATATCTCTGTGCAGAGTTTGTACCGCAGGTAATCCCCGCTGCTGTGTCTTGGGGAGAGAAACTGCCTCGTCTGGCCCGGAGGACAACATTCCTCAGTTCCCCACCCTTCCTAAGATCCTTACATTCTTTCCACCCCATTTGCCCTGTTCCCTGACGTTTGCTGCTAGGGCCCTAGCTCAGTGTCATGATGCTTGCCTAACATGCGCGAGGCCCTGGGTTCAGGTTCAACCGGGTGTAGAGTCATATGCCTCTAAGGGTTCTGGAGGTAGAGGCAGGAGGATCAGAAATTCAGGGTCATCTTCAGGTACATAGAAAGCCCAAAGCCAGCTCTGGATACATAGAGACCCTGTCTTTCAAAACAAACAAACAAACAAAAGAAAACAAACCTTTTATGTTGCTATAGCGAAATGCCCGAGGCTGGGTTCTTTATGAAGTTGACTTTCTTAGGATTCTGGTAGCCAGAAACTCCAGACTTCATGGTGCTGACGTCTGGTAAAGGGCCCTAACTTCATGAAGCAGTATAGGTGTGGAAGAGATCACGTGGTGTGAGAAGAAACAGAAAACTGAGAAATCTGACTTGGTTCTTCTATACCTCCTGACCAGAAACTAATCCAGTCCCAGGAACTCTGACCTACTCAGTGACCTAAGCTGATGAGAATGTACTAATGTCTCCACTGGCGGCACCGCAGGACCTACTCACCTCCCACTAGTTCCCACCTCTTAAAGGTCCACCCACCTCTCATCCACATACCAGAGATCCAGTTTTTAGAACGTGGATTTTTGGGGAATAAACTATATCCGAACTGTAGGGACCATCCTGAATGGATTAAACTGGGCTATCAGCTAGTTTCCTGCCTGGGTTGATGATGCTTCTGATGTTCTTGCTATTGCTTGCTTTCCCAGCATTGGCCTCTCGGGGCATCTTGCCCTAGCGCCCCGTTACAGGGCTGCTTAGATGCGCCCCATACATGGCTGCTTAGATTGGGGGGGGGGGCGTGGCTCCTTGCTGGTGAATTTCCACAGCTGCTGCTTCCTGTGCTTCCTCCCTCCCCCTCCCTCCTCCAGGAGGGTTCCTCTCCTTGCATGGTTTACATACCATAGCGCACACGTGGAGGTCAAAGGGCAACTTGTAGCTGTCAGTTCTCTCCTTCCATCCCATGGGGGTTCCAGAGAACAAACTCGGGGCTGTCAGCTTGGTGGCAAGTACCTTTCTCCACTTGGCCACCAACTAAGTAAGTGATAGAGAATAAACATGGTCTGCCTGCCTTCCCCTCCCGAGAGCTGAGGTTACAGACATGTGATACCACGTTTGGATCTTTTTGCATCTTGTTTCAAAACATCTTTACTGAAGTACAGTTTATATAATATATAATAGAAATGCTTGTATTCATAATACATGATGTAAATTTCATAAATTTTGTTTATAATTCAATGACTATATAATACTATTAATATATAAATAACATATATGTAATATATATTATATATATAGCCAAACATGTTGGTACATGCCTTTAATCCCAGCACTGGGAAGGCAGAAGCAGGAAGAACTCTATATGAATTTAAGGCTAACCCAGTATGCAGACAGATTTAAAGGTTAGGCAGGGCTGCGTAATGTGACCCTCTTCTTAGACAACAAAAACAAAACTATCTACCTGTACATGTGCGTGAGTGTGTGTGTGTGCGTGCGCGCATGTGAGGGTTTGGTTTGTTGTGTTTTTGAGACAGTCCACTAATATACCCCAAGTTGCCCTCATGATCAACAGCCAAGGGTGACTTAAAATGTGTGTGTAGGTTCTGCTCCATAGGCCAGAAGAGGGTAAACTGGGTCACAAATGGTTGTGAGCAAATAGAAAAAAGAAGGAAGGGGGGAGGGAGGGAGGGAAGGAAGGAGGAAAGGAGAAAGGGAGGAAGGGAGGGAGAGAGGGAGGAAGAGAGGGAGGGAGGGAGAGAGGGAGGAAGGGAGGGAGGGAGGGAGGGAGAACAGTCTCCAGCTATAGGCTGCTCTTCCAGAAGATCTGGGTTCAATTCCAAGCACCCACATAGCAGCTTGCAACTGTAGGTGGAGTTTTTCTGTGCTGGCAGCCAATCCCAAATAATCACTCAGAAACTTAATTGTAAATGCTTGGCTGATGCTCAGCCTTATTACTAGCTAACTCTTACATTTAAATTAACCCCCCCCCTTTTTTTTAGTCTACACTTTGTCATGTGGTCTGGTACCTTTTCTCAGCATGGCATGCCCATCTTGCCTCTCCCTGACTCTGATGGAGACTCCAAACTCTGCCCTTCTTCCTTCCAGCATTCTCCTAGTCTGGCTCTCCTGCCTAACCTTATTCTGCTCAGATATCAACCAGTCAGCTTCTTTATTAAAACAATCATGGTGACATATATTCATCCAGTGTAAAGGAATATTTCACACACAACCATCTGTAACTCCAGGCACCCAAGTGGTGCACAGACAAAAGACCCATACACATAAAATAAAATGCAGAATAAGCAGACAAATACAGACTTTATGTACTCACACCTTCATATTCATGTGGGTGTGAAGTAAAAAAGTAAGGGCTAGAACAGTCACATATACCCCCCCCTTTATTTTTTCTTTAAACATCTAGCATTTACATCTTTCTTCCTGGGTCCTAACCATCAGTTTCTGGCATTATTCCCAGGTTAGCCTGCTGAGATTACATGGACCATGACATCCCACTGTAAATAGCACTTTCCATCTTTCTCTTAGTCTGTGATTTTTTAAAAAATTATTACACTTTTATTTAGAGAGAGTGTGTGTGTGTGTTCATTGTGTGGGTGTGTGAGTGTCACAGTGTAGGCGTGAATCTCAAAGGACAATTTTGGGGAGTCAGTTCTTTCTTCTACTATGTGAGTTCCAGGATTTGAACTCAGGTTGTCTGGCCATCTTGCAAGCCTCAGTCCTATAGCTTTCCTTGCCTTGTCACAGGATTATTTAATCCAGGAATGTCTTAGTTGTTTTTCTGTTGCCTTAATAAGACACTATTGCTGTGGGACAATGGTCTGCACCCTGTCAATTATATTTTAAATAAATGCTGATTGGCCAGTAGCCAGGCAGGAAGTATAGGCACAATGACCATACAAGAAGTAGAGGTGGGACAATGAGAATTCTGGGAAGAGGGAAGTTTGATTCTGCACTCCTGATCCAGCCACAGAGCAAGCAAGATGTGACTGCCTCACCAAAAAAGGTACCAAGCCATGTGGCTAACATAGACAAGAATAATGGGCTAATATAAATTATAAGAGTTAATAAGAAGTCTGAGCTACTAGGCCAATCAGTTATAACTAATGTAGACCTCTGTGTGATTTCTTTGGGACTTAACAATTGTGGGAACTGGGCAGGACAGAAACCTCAGTCAACAAACGGCACCCACGTGGACAACTACATCCACATAAAGCCTGAGAGAGCTTGAGAAATAATTCTAGACAAAAAAATAGAGTAAAGCACAGCTTATTGATAGCATCACTTTCTTGGGTGGACTCTGCTTGCTAGAGGCAAGCACTCTCATTTAAGAGAGGATTCCTGACTCAGCTTTAGCTGTAAAACCTTGCAGCTTTTTTAAGAGGTCTTGCCACAAAACACTTAAATGGTGTTGATGAAAAGCTGACTACATGCCTTTTGGTGGTGGCAGGGACCTTGAAATGCCATAGAGTTGTGGCAATAAACATGGCTTCGGCTGGTACCTCCACCTAGCCATATCACTTAGCAAATTAAAAACTCATGTGGTCAAAAAAAGAGAGATACAGCAAAAATAGTTTCAAAAGAAAAAGCCTCTAAACAGTTTACAGTGTGCTTAAAAATATATGTAGCCTTGGGAGAGAAAAAAAGGTTAAAGTCCTTAAAAGAAAAAAGAAAAAAAGAGAGTAGTCGGATATAATGGTACACACCTTTAATCCCAACAATTGGGATACAGAGGCAGGCCAACCTCTGTGAGTTCAAGGTGTGGTGGCACACACCTTTAATCCCAGCACTTGGGAGACAGAAGCAAGCAGATCTCTGTGAGTTCAAGGACAGCCTGATCTACAGAGTAAATTCCAGGATAGCCAAAGATACACAGAAAAACCCTGTCTCAAAAAGCCAAAAGTTAAAAATAAAAATAAAAGAAATAGAGTTTAAAATAAAGCCACATAGGGGGCTGGAGAGATGGCTCAGCAGTTATGAGCATTGCCTGCTCTTCCAAAGGTCCTGAGTTCAATTCCCAGCAACCACATGGTGGCTCACAACCATCTGGAATGAGGTCTGGTGCCCTCTTCTGGCCTTCAGGCATACACAGAGACAGAATATTATATACATAATAAATAAATAAATATTTAAAAAAAAATAAAGCCACATAAAGATGAAAAATACACAGAGAGTCTAGATTCTGTATGTTGTTATGTTTTCTTTAAATTGTTTGAATGCCGAGGAAGGAGCAACAGCTGACAAAAGATATTTGCTTATAAATACTGCTGAATGAATCCAATAGGTATTTTGAAAATACCTTGACTTCAAAATTGAAGTCAAAAGATATGTTACTTTGGAGAAGAGGTTTTGCTTTTGTTTCCACAGAAAATGAGAAGCTATAGATTTATTCTGAGTTAAGAAAAATCAGATTTGATCAAGGAAGACCACCTGAAAAATCTCCGGTAGGAACAGATGGCCCAGATGTCAGAATAATTCTACATCCAGAACAGATTCAAGACGGCTGCCTGAGATGATCAAGTCTTACAGGATACTCTAGTCAGGACTTGATCATAATTCTAAATTTTCTTTAGATCCCCATAACATTATCAGCACCCCAACCATCAGGAAGTAGGCTGGAAAACCACACCCACATTCCCTAAAAAATGGACTATGGATATTTTCCTTTGTTTAAAATGTTGATTACAAGTTGTTATGGATAATGGTCAGGAGAAAAGCTAAACAAAGAATATAGATTCAGAGTTCTTCATTTTTTTAAATGGGGGAAGTGCTGTGGGACAATGGTTTGTACCCTGATAATTGTATTTTAATAAAATGCTGATTGGCCAGTAGCCAGGCAGGAAGTAGAGGCAGGTCAATGAATAGGAGAATTCTGGGAAGAAGGAAGTCCTAGCCCGCAGTTATGACCCAGCCACAGAAGAACAAGATGTGACTGCTTCACCAAATAAGGTACCAAGCTATGTGGCTCACATAGACAGAATAATGGGCTAATATAAGTTATAAGAGTTAATAAGGCCGGGCGATGGTGGTGCACGCCTTTAATCCCAGCACTTGGGAGGCAGAGGCAGGCAGATCTCTTTGAGTTCCAGACCAGCCTTGTCTACAGAGCTAGTTCCAGGACAGGCTCCAAAGCCACAGCGAAACCCTGTCTCGAAAAACAAAAACAAAAAAAAAGTTAATAAGAAGCCTGATCTAATGGGCCAATCAGTTTATAAATAATGTAGACCTCTGTGTGACTTATCTGGGACTTAACGACTATGGGAACCGGGCAGGACAAAAAACTCAGACAACACACCATGACCAAAGCATCTTATAAAAGAAAACACTTATTGGGGCTCCTAGGGGCTCCTTGTCCATGGCCATCTTAGCAGCAGACAGGATGACGCTGGAGCCGTAACTTGAGAGTACACCTGTTCCACAGGCAAGAGGTAGAGAGCAAGAGCTAGGTGGGAATGGCATGAGCTTTCCTCAGAGTCCGACTGCAGCGACAGACCTCCTTCAATAATGCCACCCCTCCTAATCATTTCAGAACCGTTTCACCAACTGAGGCCTACCATTCAAATATATGAACCTATAGGGGGTCATTCTCACTCCAAGGAACAACAGCTACATTTTCTTACAAGTGCCCACTGATAGTGTCAAAGTAAGTGTATTGGTTGGAGATACCATGTTTAGCCATAAATGTCTCTTTTGAGAATACTTCACCATAAGTCCTCATAAACGACTTCTTAGGCAACGCTGTGATAGAAATTAATCCACATGCCCCTTTGGCTAGTTGTGGTGACAGCTCTCCAAGTGAAGCAAGGTGTGTGAGCCCTTCTTTCATTCCTAGCATGTGCCCATCCAAAAGCGCTTTCTGTTTGCTGGATGTCAGTTGTACTATTTATAACCTAGTTAACAATGCCAGCTAGAGGCAGGGGAAGGTGTGTGCTTCAAATGCAAATTCAGCAATAGTTTCTACAATTACATGTAATTGCTCACTCTATTATGTTGAACATCAGCATAACAAAACTGAATACAGAAAGGAGAAAATAATACTAAAATTATGTTTTTATACTCCCTGAGGATTCTTTTATTGAATTAATTAAAACAGTGCAAAATGAAAGCAGACCTAATCTATAATGGACATTTTCACACAATGCAACATTTTAATAATTTTATTTATTTTGTTTTTATGAGTATGAGTGTATTGCCTGTGTGTGTGTGTGTGTGTGTGTGTGTGTGTGTGTGTGTCTGTGTCTGTGTCTGTGTCTGTGTGTCTGTGTGTGTGTGCAATATATGTGCAGTGCCTGCAGTGGCCAGAAGAGGGCGATGGATCTCCTGGTACTGCAGGAACAGTTATAAACTGCCTTGTGGCTTCTGGGAAGCAAACTCAGGTCCCCTGGGAGAAAAGTAAGTACTCATAGCTGCTGAACCATCTCTCCAGCCTCAGGAAATGCACCTTTAGTAACCTGTTAGTCATTCAGAAGAAGACAATGTAACAATGACTCTTTCTTCAAACTGGTATTTCCACAAACCTTCCTTGCCACTGCTTTATTTTACCAGGTTGTGATTCCCTTTTGGAAACCCTAGGGGAGAAGCAACCAGGTTGAGTTCATGCCTCCTTTGCGCTGGCATTCACTAAGAGTTGCTATGTGAGACACACGGCCTGGATACAAAGGTGAACCACAGAATGGCGTTACTTCTTCCTTCCCTCCCACACTGTGGGGCTCATGGGAATGAGTTATCATGGAAACCAACCAGACTCTAACACAGAATCGCTATATCTGGGTTCAAATCCTGCCTTCCCCATTTAATATGAGATGGCATTGTTAAGTTTCAAATCCGGAATAAATTGCTGAGGGGCCTATTTAACATTTTGAAGCAGACCTGGCCACCAGATTCTCCTAGGATCCCTCTGTTTGGGTAAGGATCACAGCACAGCCTGCCCTCCACCCTGAACTCTCTAGGCCAGAGGCTGGGCTGCCCTTCCTTTCCCAGAGGCTCTTCCCTATATAATCAAACCATTTGGTTACCCAACCCTTTTGGATCTTTGGAATCTTGGCTGCTGCATCCGGTTCCCCTCTCTGCCTCTCCCTTCCCTCCTCTCTCTCCACATGACCCAACTCAGCCTGGCCATGTCCACTCTAGATGCTCCCAGATGCTGCTTCCTCTGGCCAAGTCTCCCACATGTCTATAATAACCTTAATAACCTTTCTCCTCTGCCATACTAGGAACAGTCATGTCCTTTCCTTCCTCCTTCCTTTTATTTCCTTTCTTTTGATGTCTTTTTTTTCTTTCAAATGCCACTTGGGGAGTGGATTTTCATTTTAATCTTTTGGGTGTCTAATCTCAAATTTTGTATATGCTGGCCTATGAGTTCCTCTCACCCTCCGAGTTCCATCTCGTCTGTGACCTGTCTGCATGGCAGGAGCAAAGACATTCTAAACAGACACATGTGCTCACCTCATTGGCTATCCGACTATTCAACGAAGAGGACCCATGAAATTAGAATTTCCTCCAGGAGGTGTCTTAGTCAGTGTCCTATTGCTGCGAAGGGACACCATGACCACGGCAACTGTTCTAAAGGGAAGCATTTAACTGGGGCTGGCTTACAGTTCAGAGGTTTAGTCCGTTGACTTCATGGCAGGAAGTGTGATGGCATGAAGGCTGACATGGTGCTAGAGGAGCTGAGAGTTCTATATTCGGATCCCCAGGCAGCAGGAGGAAAGAGACACTGGGCCTGGCATGAGCATCTGAACCCCCCAAATCCACCTACAATGAAGCACTTCCTTCAACAGGGCCGCCTCTACCCCAACTAAGCCATTTTTCCTAGGGTCACAACTCCCCAAGCACTCAAATAGATGAGCCTGTGGGGACCCTTCTTATTCAACTTACCCCAAGAGGTGACGATTTTACATGAGAGATTTGGAGCCAAGACTACAGAGGTTGGGGCTCATACCTAACCTGACTATGTATGTGATCTCTCACTTTTTGTTTAAACCCTACTGTCAGTCTGCCTCCCAGACTCCCAGTCAGGGAGGCCCTCAATCTCTCTGTCCCTCTTCCCAATGTGGCCATGTTGAATAAATCTCACTTTTCTGCTTTTCATTGTTAATTTGGGTGCTTTGATTGGCTTACTGAGGATGGGTGGCCAAACCTGGCTTATTGGGGCACAGGCTGTGACCCCCAAATCCAGTAGCATTTCCTCTTGTTTCTTGAAGAGACTGAGAAAGAGGTCTACAGTGAGACTATCTCAGAAAGCTGAAAGAGAAGAGAAGGGGAGAATTGGAGTCACCCCTGCTGACTAGTAACTACCTGCTACGTTGCTGTTTCTCAATGATACAAGGGCTCCAGATCAATAAGCACTGTTGGGAGAAATGGGTTTCCCTTTTTCTTCTGAACAGAGTCAGTCACGAAACAATCCAGTATGGCCGGCCTCAAGCTCAGTCCTTCTGTCTCAGCCTCCGAGTAGTGGTGGTCACAGGGACAGAACACCACACTGGGCTCTCAAGAAACATATCTTCTAATAACAGTCAGGGAGCAATGACCCACAAACCTTCACGAGAAGAGCATGAGTGTAAAGGGGCTGGCCCAGAGGTAAGAGGGTTTAGACTGCTTGCATGGCATTGTGAAACCCCAGCACTGGGGGTAGGGTTGGGTAGACAGAGGTGCCCAATGGGTACTCAGTAGAGCTTACTCATCCTTAACCTACAACCAGGTTCGGAAGAAAATCCATCTTAAAGAAATAAGGTAGAGAATGATAGACCAGGACACCTGAAATCCTCCTTGCCCTCCCCCCACATACACACACAGACACATACACAGAGACACACACACAGAGTCATACCCACAGATACACACACAGATACATGCACAGTCATACAGACATACACATACAAACACACACAGAGTCATACAGTCATACCCCCATAGTTATACAGTCATACACACACACAATACACACACAGTCATACAGTCACACACACAGTCATACCCACATATACACACACACACATACATGCACAATCATACAGTCATACACATACAATACACACACAGAGTCATACAGTCATACCCACATACACAAACACAGTAATACAGTCATACCCCCATAATTTTACAGTCACACACACACACAGACATACAGTCACACACACACACACACAGTCATACCCACATATACACACACAGACACATACACAGAGACACACACACAGAGTCATACCCACATATACACACACAGATAAATGCACAGTCATACAGACATACACATACAAACACACACAGAGTCATACAGTCATACCCACATAGTTATACAGTCATACACACACAATACACACACGGTCATACAGTCACACACACACAGAGTCATACCCACAGATACACAGATACATACAGTCATACAGTCATACCCACAGATACACACACATACATGCACAATCATACAGTCATACACATACAAACACACACAGAGTCATACAGTCATACCCCCATAGTTACAGTCATACACACACACACACAGTCATACAGTTACACACACAGAGTCATACCCACATATACACACACACATACAAACACACACACAGTCATACAGTCATACCCCCATAGTTATACAGTCACATACACACACAGTCATACAGTCATACACACACAAACAACACACGCTGTCTAAAGTTATCTCCTAGGGTTAGGACTGGGGTGTAGCTCATTTGGTAGAGTGCTTGTCTAGAATGCAGGAAGACCTAACTTGCATCTGTAGTGCCATAGGAAACCCGGCAAGGTGGTATATGCCTGTAATCCCAGCCTTCAAGAAGTAGAACCAGGAGTACCAGAAGTTTAAGGTCACCCTTCATGTTTTTGTTACTGTTCTATTGCTGTGAGGAGATGCATTAAGCAAAACAACGTATAAAAGAAACCATTTAGTTAGGGGCTTGCTTACAGTTTCAGAGTCCCTGACCAGCGCGGCAGCAGGCAGGCCTGATGCTGGAGCTGAGAACTTACATCTGACCCACAGACAGGCAGAGAGAGGGGGAGAGGGGCTGGTGTAGGCGTTTGAAACCTCAAAGCCCACCTCTAGTGACACACCTCCTCTAACAAGTCCACACCTCCTAATCCTTCCCAAACAGTTCTACCAACTGAGAACCAAGCATTCAAATATATGAACGATGGGGACCATTCTCATCCAAACCACCCCAATCTACTGCATGGTAAGTCAGAGGCCTGTCTGGGTTATATGGATACTCCCCAAATTAAAAAGAAAAATAAAAGTCTTTCCTTTTTTCCCCCTTGGTGGGCAAGATGGCTTACATCTTTAATGTCAGCAGAGGTAGGTGGATTTCTATGAGTTTGAAGCCAACTTGCTCTACAGAGCAAGTTCCGGGGCAGCTAGGCCTACACAGTTGAGACTTCCTCAAAAAGAAAGAATAAAATTAAAATGTTAAAAATGGGGGAAATCATAAGGAACAAAGAAAAGCATCGTATGCTGGTTTATTTGTTTGTTTGGAGACAGGATCTCAGTGTATAGACCTGGCTGTCCTTGGACTTGCTCTGTAGACAGGTTGCCCTTGAACCCATAGAGATCCACCTGTCTCTGGGGTTAAAGACCTGTGCCACCATGTAGGGTGTTGTATGAGGCCGCTTGTTTGGTCCTGACTGCTCAGCCCTGAAATAGCCACACAGAAACTATATTAATTAAATCACTGCTTGCCCATTAGCTCTAGCTTCTTATTGGCTAACTCTTACATCTTAATTTAACTCATTCCTATTAATCTCTGTATCACCACGAGGCTGTGACTTACTGGGTAAAGTTCCGTCCGGAGGGCGTCTGTCTCTGGTGGGGCTACATGGCTTCTCCCTGACTCCACCTTCTTTCTCCCAGCATTCAGCCTAGTTTTCCCTGCCTACTTGTATTCTGCCCTGCTATAGGTCCAAAGCAGTTTCTTTATTAATCAATGGTAATCACAGCATACAGAGGGGAATCCCACATCAGTAGGGCACGCTCATATACTGTTATTGTTCCAGAAACAAAGAGCAAGGTGACATAGCAATCAAAATACATGTGTGCTTCAAATCGCATACTAATCAAAATACAGCTTCAAATCACAACTGTGTGTGTGTGCGCGCACACACACATACAGAGAGAGAGAGAGAGCAAACTGTGTGTTCCTGTAACCATACAGCCTCAACTAACCCCCCACCACCACACACCCCCATAACAAACTGTAGGAAGAAACAGATACTAACATGTACTTCTCAGAAACTAATCAATCAAATGTAGTGGCTCATAGGTAACCACAATACTGGGGAGGCTGGCATAGGAGGATCATGAGTTCAAGGCTAGCTAGAGCCACACTGGAAGAAACTTTAAAATAAAACAAAGCCAGTTTGGTGGCATGAGCCTTTAATCCAATCACTTGAGAAGCAGAGGGAGGTGGATTTCTATGCATTCAAGGCCAGCCTGTATTGAGACCTTGTCTAAGGAAGGTAGGGAGGGAAGGAGGGAGGGAGGGAGAAAAGGAGGGAGGGAGGGAGAAAAGGAGGGAGGGAGGGAGAGAGGAAGAGAGGGAGAGAGGGAGGGAAGAAGAAAGGAAGGAAGGAAGGAAGGAAGGAAGGAAGGAAGGAAGGAAGGAAGGAAGGAAGGAAAATAGATAATAATAAATCCAGGGCCCTGTGCAAAGGCGTGCTATAATTCCAGAACTGAGAACACCCAACAACAGAACGCCGGGCCAGCCAGGCTAGTCAGACTGTGGAGCTCTAGTTCAGTGAGAGACTCTGTCTCAAATACAGTAAGGGGAGGGCTAGCAGGATGTCTCAGGGAGTGAAAGCCGGGCAACCTAAGTTCTATCCCCAGACCCATGTAAAGTGAGAGAGAACCAAATTCATGCGGTTAGCCTCTACATCTGCGCATGGGCACTCCAGCGACCCTCCCATCATACACATATAAACCCCTATAATAAAGAAATTGACATTTGTTTATAAAATGCCCATACTAAAACTTGCAAAAACAATGAACAACTCCTGGGCCCAACTCTGTGTCTGCATCACACCATACTCCAGGAACTGTGAGCCAACAATAGCTAACGGCAGGTTGATCTGTGACATCAGTGTTTAACTTACAAAACGGCTTTTACTTTCTTCAGTCTGTACCTTATACATAAGAGAGATTCAATGAACCAGTGTGTAGAAGATAAGTATCACTCTGTCTAATTTTATCTCTTTCGGCATTTTGTCTAAGAGCATGTCCCTCAGTTACAGTTAGAATTGAATATAGTAAAGCTGCAGTCGGCTGGATGAAATGCAGAGAATCCGGGCTTGTGAGATGTGAGGCGGGAATGTTTGGGAAGCTCACAATAGAGTGACCAGTACGGGTCTGCACAGCTAGCTGGCCGGGAATTCTGGGAGCCCAGCTGACAGAGCTACATTCATGCCCAACTTGGCTACAATTTGATGCCACCTGGTGGCAGTAGTTGGTCCCACTGAAATATAGCAGAGCATGACTCTGAACTCTGAGACCCCAGGATATCATCACTGATTCCAGAATGTCCCAGGTAGCTGGGCAGATTCCGCGGCTCAGCTCAGGAGCAGTGAGGACCAGGGCACTCTTGACCTCTTTTCTTTCAGAAGTTCACATGCATTTCCTCTGATTTTATGGCTGCAGCTCAAACCTAAGAGCTTGCTGCCTATAGCATAGCCCTTTAATTCCCACCTCTTTATCCTGTTCACACAGAAGCTAGGCAGGCATGGGAGCTAGTTGTTAATTCTGCATTATAGCTAAAATTACATCTACAGATATGTCTTTTTCTTTTTCCATTTCTTTCTTTCACTTGTGTGTGTGTGTATGCTTGCATGCGTCTGTGCATGTTTGCATGTGTGCATGTTGGTGTGTGTGTATTTGCATGTGTGTGCATGTTGGCATGCGTCTGCATGTTTGCGTTTGTGTGCATGTTTGCATGTGTATGTACATGTTTGCATGTGTGTATGGGGGTGCATGATGTCCAGAATCATCCTCAATGACTCTCCATATTCACGGAGCCAGGTTCTCTCAGGCAATCTCTGAACTCAGTGATACGGCTAGCCTCATTAGCCAACTTGCTCTGGGCATCCCCTCTGGGCACCTTTGGTGGCTGGCATGACAAGCAAGCCACCATCCCTTCCTGCATTTTATGTGGTGGGTTTGGGGGATCAAAAGAACTCCAGCCTCAGGCTTATAAAGCAAGCACTTAGCCAGGTGGTGGTGGCTCACGCCTTTAATCCCAGCACTTGGGAGGCAGAGGCACACAGATCTCCGTGAGTTCGAGGACTAGTTCAATGAGCTAGTTCCAGGACAACCAGAGCTAAACAGTGAAACCCTGTCTTGAAAAACAAAACAAACAATAAAGCACTTAACCACTGAGCCATCTCCCCAGTCCCTAAAATTATATTTTTGCTTTGTTTTTTAAAGATATAGTTATTTTATTTTATGTGTATGAGTGATTTATCTGCATAAATGTATGTGTACCATGTTCATGCCTGGTGCCAACAGAGACCATAGGAAGATGTCAGAGCCCCTGGAACTGGAGCCACTGATGGTTGTGAGCAATGAAGGTTGTGAGCCACTGATGGTTGTGAGCCATCACGTCGATGCTGGGAATTGGACTCAGATCCCCTGTAAGGATAACGTGATCTTGACTACTGAGCCATCGCTCCAGCCCCTATTTGCATGTTTGTTCTGAGTATGTAATCACGTGGCTTTACTGTGGTTATTGCTATGAGTGTGTAACACGTGGCTTTATTGTGGTTATTGTTTGTTACGGGTATGTGATCACGTAGCTTTACTGTGGTTATTAAGGATCCCTGCGAAGCTCACAACATAACTTTTTTTTTTAGAACTTTTGGTTATTCTAAGTATTTAGTTGGGTATAAAAGTCCTTTATTATAGGACCTGGCATGGTGGAACACTCCTGTAATTACTGTGGAGGCAGGAGAATCGGGATTTCAAGGCTATCAATGCTACAAAATGAGTTCAACCAAAACCGGTCTGGGTTACATGAGACCCTGTCTCAAAAAACCAGAGACACAGAGAACGAATGGAAGAAAAGAAAAGCAGAGGGCATGTGATGTCAAAAAGACTCTATCCAGAAGATATTAATGTTCTTGCATAAATGTTAGCAATTTTTCAAGAGGGTCATGAGTTTAGGCCAACCTAGGATATATGCCAAGACATTGTCTCAAACACAAAATGCCCATTTAGAAGCCTCATGGAGACACAGGCTGTAAAGGGACAGAAGTTGATTCCTAGATACTCGTCTTGGCCCTTCACTCTTCCTGGCATCTCCCAGTGTAGACATGGTCTGAGAAACCGGCACTACCCACAGTGGCAGAGCTGGAGAGACCAACGTCTCTCTCTCCCTCTCCTTTGTTTGCGGCAGTCAGTGGCTGCATTTGTCTTTCGTGAAGCAGTCAAGCGCCACACTGGTTGCCACGTGTTGGAAGCTTTGCGGCGTAGGTTGGAAGAAGGCCTGCTCACCGTGGTCTCGCAGACTTAGCTATTGTCCGTCTCCCTGCTCTTCCCTCTAGCTACTCATAAGCGCGAGTTACAGTCCTTCAATACTGCCTCAGTTTCCTGCATCGGCGGTAGCCCACAGGTTCCTATCCTTCTCAGGTACAATCCTACTCTGCCCTATGCACCCCCGCCCTGCCTCCATGAAGCCTCCCAGATCTGTTCTGGCTCCTTGTTCGCTCCAACTCCGGCGTTTCCTCTGATGCCACTTGACTTAGCGCTCTGTCCCCAGGGACAGTCCCTGACTGAAGGGCTGAGATGATCTCTGGCCTATCGGTGTCTTAATTCCCTGAAGACTCAAAAGTCTGCAAGGAGTTAATTTTGAAAGCTTTTGTCACACGATAACTGGCCGGGCCATCATGCAAAAAGCTCTCCTGCCGAGACAGGCATGCTCAGCCCTATATTTAGGTCCTAAGTGGTCTCGCTCACCTCTCTCTATAACTGATGGGAGTCACACTGTCACTACCTCAGGCATGAGAATGTAAGTGCTGGAAAAGCTCATTCTCTTACTTGAGCCTAGACTAGGGACCCTGGAGTAACTAAGTCGTTTATTTGCCTGCCTGTTGCCAAGAGCACTTAGTACATTTTTGTGTATAAAGTATACTGTTAATTTACTGAAAATAAGAATGATCATGCGGACTGGAGAGATGGCTAAAGGGTTAAGAGCACTGGCTGCTCTTCCAGAGGTCTTGAGTTCAACTCCCAGCAACCACATGGTGGCTCACAACCATCCATAAAAAGATCTGGCGCCCTCTTCTGGCCTGCAGGCATACAAGCAGGCAGAACATTGTATACAAAATAAATAAATAAAGCTTGTCAGTGGTGTACATCCTTAATCCCAGCACCTTGGAGGCAGAAGCAGGCCAGTCTCTGTGAGTTCAAGGCCAGCCTGGTCTACAGAGTGAGTTTCAGGACAGACTCCAAAGCTACAAAGAAACCCTGTCTCAAATATCTCTGTGATTTGGAAGCCGGCCAGCTCAAAAACTATCAATAAATCCACAAATCAGTCACTGAAGGAGAAGAACTTAGCACTTTACATTTTTTTTCAGATGTAGGCCTGAAGAGATGACTTAGCACTTAAGAGTACTTGTCGCTTTTGGAAGACCCTGTTTCAGTTCCCAGAACCCATGTTTTAGCTCACACCCATCCACACATAGCTACAGTTCTAGAGGATTTAACAGCCTCTTCTGACCTCCTTGGGGAGCAGGCAGCCACGTGGCGCACATACATAACATGCAAGCAAAGCATTAAATTTAAATTTAAAATTAAAGAATAAATTAATCTCGGAGCTGGAGAGATGGCTCAATGGTTAAGAGCACTGACTGCTCTTCCAGAGGTCCTGAGTTCAATTTCCAGCAACCACATGGTAGCTCACAACCATCTGTAATGGGATCTGGCGCCCTCTTCTGGTGTGCAGGCATACATGGAGGCAGAATGTTGTATACATAATAAATAAATCTTTAAAAAAGAATAAATTAATCTCAAAATTGCCACACTCAAGATGGAGTAAACAATGCCCCACAGCTAATCACCAGGCAGGGCAGAGGGAGCACAGGAACAAACAGAATATTTTAGCTGGCTGACCAGAAACTGTCCTCAAGATGAACCAACCCCAGGACAGGGGTAGACCCATGGGCCCTACACATTAGTCTTCAGGAAGGGACAGTACAAGCTGCCAGGAATGCCAAGTTCAAGACACCAGAGGCCTCTTGAAGAGACTAGACTCCAGCTAATAGGTGGGGCTGGAGACAGTGATCACTGGTGAGCATGGTTTTGTGAAGCATGGACCTTTCATTCCCTCAGGATTAATGGTCATTGTTGTTGTATTTGATGGCAAGTGCCTTCACCCACCGAGCCAGCTCAGCAACTGACTCTGCTGTATTTGAGACAGCTCTCACTCAGTAGCCAGTTACAGCAGCAGTAAAGGCCCAGTCAGAGAAAACTGATTTCCTGTTAGTTAGTCAAGAGATTGAAATCTCCCGCCTGGGCTGACAGTCGGTTGGGCAGAGAGTTAGTCACCTAGCTATGGGACCACCCTTCAGGAAGGCGGGCCAGCCCCTCGAGAAGGCAAGTTCTCATTAAGCCATGATAAAGAGATGGAAAGAGCCGGGTGCTGGAGGCGCATGCCTTTAATCCCAGCACTCGGGAGGCAGAGGCCCGCGGATCTCTGTTTGTTTGAGGCCAGCCTGGTCTACTAGAGTTAGTTCCAAGATAGGCTCCAAAGCTACAGAGAAACCCTGTCTGGGGGGCAGGGGAGAGAGAGAGAGAGAGAGAGAGAGAGAGAGAGAGAGAGAGAGAGGGAATAATTATCCCATTATACCTTTTTTTTAAATATATATATATTTATTTATTTATTATGTATACAATATTCTGTCTGTGTGTATGACCGCAGGCCAGAAGAGGGCACCAGACCCCATTACAGATGGTTGTGAGCCACCATGTGGTTGCTGGGAATTGAACTCAGGACCTTTGGAAGAGCAGGCACTGCTCTTAACCTCTGAGCCATCTCTCCAGCCCCATCCCATTATACCTTTAATGAGATAATGCGCTTCTCCTCTCTCCCCCTCCCCCAATTGCAGTTGGTACAGAGCAGTGCTGAGAGGTTCTTTTGGGTCTGCCTGTCTTTCTGAGTCTGGACGGCTCCTCCAAAATAAAACTTAAAACGAGTTAGGTGTGGTGGCACACAGTTCATAGCCTGGCTTACAGCCAGGACTAAGTTGAGAGACCCTGTTTCAAAAACAAAAAAGAAAGGAAGGAAGGAAGGAAGGAAGGAAGGAAGGAAGGAAGAAAGAAAGGAAGAAAGGAAGAAAGGAAGAAAGGAAGAAAGGAAGAAAGGAAGAAAGAGAAAAGGAAAAAAAAAACTAGCATCAAATCTGGAGAACCACTCAGGCTACATACACAAGGAGGCTCAGTCTGATCACTTAAACTAGCAGCTACTGAAATTTAGTTAGGGTAACTTTGTCTCAGAAAAAACAAACAAACAAACAAAACCAGGAAATTAATTAAGTGATACATACTAAGGTGTACTCTGGAGGTTTTTTATAGATATGCAATAGTTACAGCCTTCTGTTGAATGAAAGGAAAGTATTGATTATATGCAGTGCAATCCAATTCAAAACAAAAAAAACGAAACCAAGCAAGAACCAGTTGGGGTGGCAAGGGCCATCATTCCTGCTCCTTGCAAAGTTGAGGTCGGAAATTTGCTACAAGGTGGAGGCTAGCTTGGACTACAGGGAAAACTCTAGATAGAGGACAGGAGAGGAGAAGAGCGGAGGGGAGGAGAGGAGAGGAAGAGGAGAAGAAAGAGGAGCACAGAGAGGAGGGGAGGGGAGAGGGAGATGAGAAAAGGAAGGAGAAGAGACAGAGAGGAGAGGAGAAGAAAAAGGAAAAGAGAGAGAGGAGAGGAAAGGAGGAAAGGGGAGAAGAAGGAGGGGAGGGAAGGGAAAGAGGAATCTTGTTGCTTCTTGTACGTTTGTGAAGCATTTGATTTTTATATTTCTCCCACAATACTTATCTACTGTGTGAATTTCTTTCCTCTTCCATAGACTAAAGTCAGAGTTACTATCGTGGCTTGGAACCCAAAAACCGAAGCCATGCCCAGCTCACAAGAGAGACTGACAGCTCTCACCATGCCAGTCCCCTTTCTCCACACATTGTTATGACTCACTAGCGCTCATGGTAATAATGTCCCTAAGTAAACAAGACATTTGTCTGCAGAAAACATGGGCCCCACTCTGCAAGCTTCTGAAGTATCCATACGACATTTAAGAAATGAGTGAGCAGGGCAGTGGTGGCGCACACCTTTAATCCTCACACTCAGGAGGCAGAGACAGGCAGATCTGTGTGAGTTCGAGGCCAGCCTGATTCACAGAGCAAGTTCCAGGACAGGTTCCAAAGCTACAGAGAAATCCTGTCCCTGTCTCCGAGAGAGAGAGAGAGAGAGAGAGAGAGAGAGAGAGAGAGAGAGAGAGAGAGAGAGAGAGAGTTAGTTGTGGGGATGCAGTGTAGCAGGTAGCACTCCTGCCTAGCACTCAGGACACCCCCTGGGTCTGGTGCCTAGCACCACATAAACGACAATGACAATATAGTGCACATGTGGATTCCATCACTTGACAGGTTTCGGAACCAGAAGTTCAAGGTTACTTAGTAAGTTTGAGACTAGCCCGGGATCATGGTTGTGAGTGAAGCCCAGCTCTTGGCTTCATTTCTGCCATGTGTTTCTATTGCATATATACATTTTGCGGGGGAAGAATTTCGAGACAGCCCTGGTTGTCCTGGAATTCACTCTGTAGACCAGACTAGTCTCGAACTGGCCTCCCGAGTGCCGCTCACCTCCGGGGCCCTGTTGAGGGAACAAACCGAGATGGCTCAGCAGGTAGAGGCACTGCTGCCAAGCCCGAGAACCTGAGTTTGAGCCCCACGACACATGGCAGGAGAGGACAGACGTCCACAGCTGTTGCATGTGTGTGAACACACACAGAACATAAATACATAAAAATATAAAAATGTGTGCACACGCTTGTGTGCATGTGCCACAGCGATCGTGTCAGAGAATACCTTGTAGGAATCAGCTCTTTCCTTCTTTATAGGCCTGGGGGCAGCTCGGGCATCCACAAGTGATTTCAGTAGTTTTCATTTAGCTTTTTGATCCACAACATAAAATCTATCATCTGTCTGTCTGTCTGTCTATCTATTCATCTATCTATCTATCTATCTATCTATCTATCTATCTATCTATCTATCTATCTATCTATCTATCACCTATCTATTCATCCATCTATCATCTATTTATCTATCATCTATCTATTCATCCATCTATCATCTATCTACCTATCTATTAATCTATCATCTATCTATCTATCTATCTATCTATCTATCTATCTATCTATCCATTCATGCACTCACTATGTTGCCTAGTTTTATCTTAAACTGGTCTCAAATGATCCTCCTGCCTCAGCCTTCTATGTAGTTAGTTCAGGTCTGTGCCATTCACAGCCTGTTTAAGTAAATAGGATCAGAAGTTCAAGGCTAGCCTTGGAGACGTAGCAAGTTTGAGGCTAATTAGGGCTATATGAGCCCTTGTCTCAAAAACAAAAACAAACAGAAAAACCAAATAAATAATAACAATAATAAAGAAAGAAAAAGAAACAAAATCAACCATTCAAAGAAAAAAAATTGTCCCACAAGTCAGGTGTGCTGGCACACACCTATAACCTTCTTTAGGAGGATTGCATTGAATTTGAGGGCAACTTGGGGTGCATAGTAAATTCCAGGGTGCCAGGGATATACAGCAAGAGTATCTCAACAAGCAAATAACAAAAACTCCTACCAATCAACTTGTACATCTCTCCCCCCCCCCCTTTTTAAGTATGTTTGATTGGCAAGGAAGCCCTTCTCCTTGGCTCGCATTTCTTGCCTGTCCTTGCAGCTCTGTGATCAGTGTAGGGGAGCCTGCCTGTAGGTCCTGGGGCATCCCCCGGGCACTAGGGCCTTGGTGGCTGTAGTGCCTCCAGGCAGCACTCTGGGCTCTGAATGAGTTCCAGTTCGGATTGGCACTTGTTTTCTCAAGGGCTTGAAACTGCAGCAGGGTTTATTCTTCACAGTGTTTAACCCTGAGAATCGCAGTGTGCTAACGAGGAACCAATTAAAATCAGAGCCCAATAGCTGGGCTAGGTGCTGAAAATCTGACTCTCAGAAGTCCACAAGTGCTTGTTCGACTCACGAAGAAAGCGCCCAGCTGAAGTTATTTTTGTATTTTCTTTCCTAATCTCATTTTGGTAGTAGGACTTGTAGCTCACTGGGAGAGCCTGTGCTTAGCGCGTACAAAGTCCTGGTGTCTTCCTGTCAATAAAGGCCATTAAGGGGACACTCCTGGTCAAGAGTCTAGAATCTCTGGCCTATGGGTGAAGATCTAACAATCCAGGTGGGTGGGTCAGTCACCTGGCCTAGGAACCAAACCTCAGGACAGAGTGCCCCTAAGTAGGGCAGGTTCACCCTAAGCCACACTAGAGCAGGTGGAATAATTGTCCCTTAGGGAAAGACCGTACTTCTCCTTCCAGTGTTTCTACCCCTTCCCGCAGACACCACCGTCTACCCAAGGTTGTCGTAAGAGGCTCACTGGTTCTGTCCATCCTCCTGATCCTGACTCAGAAAGATGCAACCTTTCCTCTTCCTGTCCAGCAAGTTTACCGCTGTGACGTTCAGGGATTCCTTTCTCCAGCACTCCCCTCCAGTACAGCTGTGTGTCTGCCATGCCCTTGGCCTCCGGGCCAGCTTTAGCAGCGTGGATTTTCCCCTTGCTTTGCTCCTGTCTAGATAACTGTCCTGCTGCTTTTCTCTTAAACTCTACTGAACTTGGGCTTTCATTTGAGTCTGGTTTTGTTTGTTTGTTTTGAAACAGGATCTCTCCAGTGTAGCCCCGAGTGTTCTAGAACTTACCAGGTAGACCAGGCTGGCCTCAAACTCATAGGGGTCCACCTGCCTCTGCCTCTGGGATTGTAGTTGTGTGTTGCTGTGCCCAGCTGAGTCTGTTCTTAAATTCTTTTATTAATGAGACTAAGAACCCAAGAAGGGACCCTGATTTTTCAGGTATCACTGGGTTCTATCCTTAGCCCTGAACACCGAAGCTGTCCCCCTTATCTTCTCCTACGTTAAGAAGTGGCGCGTTGTACACCTGTCTATCATTCCTCTAAAGGTCGAATTCCCTACCTCTTATCACACTGTGGCTAAATCTCAGGGTGTGTCTTTTTGATAAAGTTAATACAATCCCCCCCCCCCCCCACACACATTGTGAGCAATCACAGAATCTGGATCTTCGGTTTGAAGTTGAAGACTTGGCAAAATTATACACACAGCAGGCAAGAAATAAAGGAAATGTCTCACAGAGAACAGAAAAATATGTTGCATTGTTTTAAGACTTAACTACAAAAAAATTCCCACTAAATATTTTCTTGGCAAATATAAATACATTTTAGCAATGATTTAAAAACCTAGAATAAAGGTTAAAGCTCTCTGAAACCTAATGTACATCATTTTTAATTATATATATATATATATATATATATATATATATATATATATATATAGTCATGTATATATATCCTGCTTTTCACCAAATGCTTACTTTCCCATTTCCGTTTTCTGTCTGATGTTATGTCATGTTTTACATGGCCAAGGAAGCAATTTGCCCCTTGCTGTAAAATGAGCGACTGGGAACAGATTAGTGGTAGAACCTCCTTAGCATCTACCCAGAGCCCTGGGTTCAAACCCCAGTTCCAGGGATGTGAAAAAGGTGTGATGACCCGGGTTTATAATCTCAGGATTTGGGAGGTAGAGGCAGGAGGGTCAGAAGATCAAGGTCTTGCTGTGCTAGCGCGTGGAATATAAGATTCTCTCTCAAAAAACTAGCAACAAAAAGTTTTCTAGATAAAACTTTCCCAGGTATGGTGGCCTACACCTTGCGGTGGAGGCAGGTGAATCTCTGTGAGCTGGCGGCAGCCTGGTCTGCAGTTCCTGGTCGGCCAGAGGTACAGTGAGGCCTCGTCCTCAAACAAAACAATAGTGTGGGGGGCGGGCAGCTCAGCACCTACGAGGCAGCTCAGAAGGTTCTGTAACTCCAGTTCCAGGGACTCTAACCCCCTCTTCTGGTGGCTGTGGGCTCTGCAGGCACTTGGTACTTCAATGCAGTCAAACACAATAAAATAAAATTTTATTTTATTTTCCAAATCAATCAGATCCCCCAGAAATCAGGTAATTTTTTTTCCTTTTTTTTCTCCAGACAAGCTCTCATACCCAGGCTGGCCTTTAACCATCATCGTCTTACTTTCCCCACCTTTGAGTGCTGGGGTTAATTGCAGAGGTGGAGTATTTGTTCTGCTTTTTAAAAAATAATCTGAATGTTTTGCTTTGATTTGTTTTTTGATTTTCCAGATAAGATTTCTTTGTGAAGCTCTGGCTTTCCCGGAACTGGGTCTGTGGTCTGTGTAGACCAGGCTGGCCTTGAACTCTAGAGACCTGAGTGTTTCTCTGCCTCCCTAGTGGTGTGCAGACTAAAGGCATGCACCACTATGTCCCATTCAAATTTATTTTTCAAATATTTTTGTCGCAACAAGTTCAATAATTTTAATCTATTTGTATTAGGTGTTTCACACTACGAACAAAGAAATGATTTCTATTGCATTTTCCTTAGCTACCCGAGTTCTCACGGTGAGTGACTGGCCAAAGATATATCCTGTCTTTCTAAAAACTGAGCGTGCTAATTTTACATTCTTAAAGCAACACAACCAAGTAGTTTAAATGCAAAGAGGGCTTAAACGCTACTTTCAACTGTTCCTGACTCCTGGGAAATCCTAGAAAACTGAACTAATGAGACACAACATCTCCTTTTACAATTCCAATTCTCACTGTCACATTAAATTGAAGGTGAGAATCAACTGCTGCCTCCGCTAACGCAGTCGAGTGAAGCGCTGTAACCTACGTGTTATTCAATGCGCAAGTGCAAAAGTCAAGTTCCCTACGGAAATCCAAGGGCTTCCACTTTGTCTCCCGGGACTGTATAAATTAACCATTCCCCCTGCCCTCCTCCCTCCGCTCTATTTTAAATGTAGATAGGGCGACCCATGCCTTTTGAATTTGAAGAGCTGCTATCTCGGCCCATTCTTTTCATCATCCTGTTGTGAATGACACCGAGCACGTATAGATTCTCTAATAAAAAGCACCCCTAGGATGCTGGGCTCCTTTCTCCCCGCTGCTAGCTAATTTTGCATTGCAATTAGCACTGACTTCTTCTCGGCTGCAACCCAAACACAGCTCCAGAACGTTCCTCAAAGGTCTTCGAGAACTCAACTCTGTGGCATTAGATTTCAAACCAGAAGGGGAGCAATTTGCGTAGTGACGAAATTCCCAATTGGTGTGGTCTGGAAGAAGGGTAATCCCTGACTACGCGTTAATTCCAACCCTCGCGGCGACTGGGTAGCTAGGAGCCAGCATGTGCGTCCTTTTCAAATCCATTCTACCTATTCACTGACCGCGCCGGCCGGGCCACATGGTCCTCTCTCGTAGCCAGTCAGCTGTGTGCAGCAGATGGGGTCATTTGCATGTCTTTTTATACATTTTTTTCCATCGGCAAATTAAAGGAATACAAAACTATTTCTTACTCTTCATTGTTGACCTAAACTACCCACACGGTTTTTATGTTGACTTGGGCTTCTCTCTCACCCTCCCCCACCCACCCTAAAGTTGGGAAAGCGAGGGGTCGGTTTCATGTTTTATCAACTTGGAATCCACAGCCGGGGAGACTAATAGACCTGGTCGGGGCACACCGAGTTGGCGCCCGAAGTTTTTCTGCTTTCCCGTGGGGCTGAGTTGTGTGGCGTGAGGGTCCGCGAGCGCGTGCTTCTCTCCGCAGCCTCAAGTCGCACAACTTGGGCTTTCCGAGCTCGGGCTTTACCGGCGAGGGCGGCCACCCTGCTGGGGGAGTGGCCAGAGCCAGGGAGCCCCAGAGCGGGGGTCGCTCTTCAGCGTGCCCCCCCTCGGCTCCACGCGGATGGGGGTCGGGGGAGCAGCGCGCCCCGAAGTCTTTGTGCCCGGCGCGGCGCGGGAAGGTCCGCGCGAGAGCGCAGCGCCGCCGCCGCCTGCCCCAAATGCGGGAGGCGCGGGCGGAGAAGACACGCCGCGCTGCGCCGTCCGCTCCCCCTCTCCGCCCGCCCTCCCCGGAGTTGGGGGGGGGGGAGAAAAAGTAGAGAAAGAGGTATCGGGGCCACGCTCGGGCCGGGCAAACACGTAGCCGAGAATGCCGCGGGCCGCTCTCCCGTGGGTGCCGGCCGCCGTGCTCGCCCGGCAGCCGGCGCGGGCCCACGTGGAGCCGCACGGAGCAGGCCGAGCGCGCCCGCCCGCCCCGCAGCGCGCCCCAGCTCCCCGCCGCGGTCGCTCACGCCCGAGCGCCGCCGCCGCCGCCGGTCCCGCGTGTGCCCCGCTGAGGGGGAGGGGCGGCGCGGTGGGGGCGGAGGGCTTGAGGTTCCACTGCAGCGGGGGCTCCTGTGTCCTTGTGCGGAAATGACACACGGAGTCCCGTCACGTCACGCGAGAGCGCAGCGCACGGACACACACAAAGAGAGGGGAAAATACACGGCGCCCGCCCGCCCGCCGCCCCCAGCCAGTCGGCGGGGCCGCCCCGGCCAGGCCCTGCGCGCTCGGCCCCCACTGCGGCCCGCGCGCCCGCCCCCCGCACGTGGCGCCCGAACTCGGCGCGGACCCGCTCCGCAAAGTAACAACTCTCGTCCCAGGTGAGTGCGGGCCGGCGCGGGCCGCCTGCGAGCGGCTCGCCGTCTCGGTGCGGCTGTGTATGTGTGTATGTGTGTGTGCCGGGCTGGGGGAGCGGGCGCCCACGGGCTCGCCGCGCCCATTGTGCCGCGCGCCCCTTTGTGCCCGCTCGGAACGCCGCGACTCCATGGCGTTCCGGGAGCACGCGCGCCGCGGCCGGGGAGGGAGGGAGGGAGGGCGGGCGCGGAAGGAGGGGGGACGTGCGGTGGAACGGTCCGCGCCGCCGCCGCCAGGCCGGCCCCACTCGCGCCGCGCGCCGGCTCTCCACCCCCGCCGGGCCGGCGATGGAGCAGCCAGGGTCGCCGGGAAGCTGCGCGACGCCGGGGCGCTCGGCCGGCCTGTGGCGGGGACCGTGCGGCGTGTCGGTCGCAGGGAGCAGGGGGGCGGAGAGCGGGAGGCCCCGGAGCCGCGGCTCCGAGGGACTCTGCCCCGGGGAGGCAGCGGAGGGAGCGAGGCCGCCGGACGCCGGGCGGCCGCGGGGTGGGGCGAGCCCCGCCGCTAGGGGGCGCGGCGCCCTCCCGGGCCTTTCCACGGCGCTCCGTGGTTCCCGCTGCCCGGCTGGAGGCGGGCCCAGCGGCGCCCTGGGTGTGCACCCCGGCTGGCGTGAGGCCTTCCTGGAGGGCGGCAGAGCCGGCCCCGGGCGCTCGCCCTCCTCGTGACTTCTCCCCCGCACCGGTCGAGGAGGTTTCCCACGCGGACTTGGCTCTGCCTGCGATCGGAGCTGTGCGGGGCCGGGTTGTGGAGGGCCTTGGGTGCCGGCACGGGCGCGACAGAGTTCTGCGGGTTTTGGGTTTTTGTTTGTTTTGTTTTTTTAAGTTTTCACCGGAGTAGAAGTTTGATCACTCAGGTGGCCCACTTGGGAGAATTTTGGAGGCGGAGGCCAGCCTAAGATGCTCAGAATTAGGGTTAAGTATTTGGGAGCCAGAGAACTTAACTTTTTAAAGTAACTACTTCTGAGTGTTTTCCTGCAAATAACACGTCACGAGTTAGAGGGTAGGGTGCCAGAAAGCTAAAGACTTCAGGAAACGGAGGCGAGTGGAGTTTTTGTGGCAAGCTTGGTATGTCCAAGATAGTAGACAGGGTTCTTGGTTGTCCTGCCCCACTTCCATTCCTTCAGTTCTCTCTTTCTGTGACTATCCACCCTTAATTTTTAGGGTTTTTTTTTAAAAGAATTATATTTTCCGTTTATGTGTTTTTACTGCTCGTATATATGTATGTGTCCACCACATGCACGTCTCGTATTCCCGGAGGTCAGAAGAGGGTGCTATCCCATGGATCTGGAGTTACAGATGGGGTCGGGAGCCGCCACATGGGTGCTGGGAACCCAACCCATGCAGCAAGTGCTGCCGGGCGTTTGTAGAGCACACCTTTAATTCCAGCACTCGGGAAGCAGAGCTATGTGGATCTCTGCATTCGAGACCGGCCTGGTCCACGAAAGCTACCAACCAAACAAACAAAAATAAGCAAGCGCTCTGAAACGCTGAAACATCTCTTCTGCCCCTAGTTTACAGTTTTAGACCATTTACAGGACCTCGGCTAGGATTTTGGCAGGAACTTTTTTCCTTTTTGAGACAGTCTTGTGACCCATGCTGCCTCAAATTTCTGTAGACCTGGGTGATGAACTCCGGATTTAACTTCACTTGTTAAATTGGGATTACAAGTATACAGTACCGGACCCAATTTTTGTGGTGCTCGATGGAAACCAGGGCCCCAGTTATTCCAGGCAAACACCCTACCAACTAAGCTACATCCCCAGCCCCCAAATTAGTATATTAAAATTAAAAAAATCTGATACCTATTGGTGGTGGTGCACACCTTTAATCCCAGCACTCTGGAGGAAGAGGCAGGTGGATGGATCTCTGTGAGTTGAGGCCAGCCTGATCTACAAGTTTCAGGGTAGCTAAGACTGTTACACAGAAAAACCCTGTCTCTGGGGTGGGGATTCAAACTTTTATATTCAAATTTTATATATTTCTATCAAACCAAATCAGGACTGGTAACTTTGGTAACATTATTAAATGTCCGAATGAATGGAGGACTTCTCTTGAAATGGAGGTGGGGAAAAGATGGGGTCAGAGCTGCCAGTTCCTGCTGGTTGGGTAGCTGACAAGCTCCTGGGCATTGAAATCAACAAGTAGCACCAGGACTTTAAAAATCTGTTAACTGACCAGTTAAGTGGCTCAGCAAGTAAAGGCTCTTGTCAACAAACCTAAAAATAAATAAATAATCTTATCAAAGTTCCTGCCAGTTTCATTAATACCGGTCACCCATTATGGGTTTTACCAGAGATGTTTTTTGTTTTCCTTTTTTGGTTATTTTATTATTTGTATTTTAAAGACGGGGTCTCACTAAGTAACTTTGACAAGCCTGGAGCTTTGTTATTTAACCAGGCTGGCCTTGAACTGACGGAGATCCACCTGCCTAGTCCTCCCAAATGTTAGGATTAAAGGTGTGTTCCACCAGGCCTAGCATTTTTGTTGTTGTTTGGTGGTCTTTTTGAAAGGGTATCTCGCAGCTCTGCTTGTTCTTGACCAGGCTGGCCTTGAACTCAGAGCTCTACCTGCCTCTGCCCCCCAAGTGCTGGAAGTAGAGGTGTGCCCCGCCTCTGCCTGGCTTTTGTTATCTCCCGAGACTAGGTCTCACTACGTATCCTGCCTTTTTGTTTAGTTGTTTTGTTTTGCAAGACAAGATTTCTCTGTGTCCCAGGCTGTCCTGGAACTTGCTTTGTAGACCAGGATAGCCTCTTCAGACATTCACTGGTCTGATCGGTGTCAACCCCTCTTCCTCCTTCCATGCCTGGACTGAAGGTGTGGGCCACCATGCCCAGTGTCTCTCTGCCTTCCTAGGGCTGGGTTATATATGCTCACAATGCACCAGGCTCATGTCAGATATGCCATCTCTTGAAGTTAGTTAACAGGAAAGCTGACTGTTCTTTTCTCTCCACACACATAAGATGAAAGAGCAGTTAGCACAAAAGGAAAGGTGCTGGCAAAATGTTACTTAGGAAGAGGAAAATTGGACTCAGAGTTTGAGTGTCCTGTCTGCTGATTTTTAGAATTGCCTGAAAAAAATCCCTGAAGTGACAGGAAGGCAACAGCAGGCTTTCCTGAACTGTAGTGATACCAACGCCTCAAATATGTCAGGCAGGTTACATGAAGGTTGGTGGCCAACCAGCAATAATTTGTTCAAGGAATAATGATCTATTTAAGGGTTTTTCTTGTTATTGTTGTTTTCTGGGGGGGCCGTAAGTGAGACCCTGCCATGGATGCCACTCTAATCAAACTATACCGATTACTGACAGACATAACTGGGCGTTGGTTTTTGAGCAGTTGAACTTTCCTGTAGTGTTTAGAGGGACATACTCATGCTATCTTTTCTAGCCCTTGGCTGGCCTGGAACTCGCTGTATAAACCACCTGCCTGGATCTTGTGCCATTTCTCCTATCACTGCTTCCTGAGTGCTGAGATTATGGAAGTGTGCTGAGACTGGGTTTCAGGTAGTCCAAGCTGGCCTCGAACCCACTACACAGCCAAATATAACCTTGAACTCTTGATCCGCCTTAGCCTTCCAAATGCTGGTATGATAGGCGTGAGTACCCTCACTTCTAGATGATAAAATACTTTAATATACATTTATGTGTGCTCATGCCCAGGAACTCTGACGGTGCAGATGGGGAGGTCAGAGGACTGGTTACAGGAACGGCTCTCCACCATGTAGGTTCAGGTCATCCTATCCTAGATAATAAATCTCCCCCTTTTCCCCCCAGAGTATATTGACAGAAATGAATATTTTTGATTTTTGTGAGCATCACCTTGTTTTCAGTCCTTTTCCAGAGCTGACAAGTGCCTTCCTTCCCTTCTTGAGATTCCAATATAGGATCTCTGAACATCATCTCTGCCCAAAGCTTGTGAGTTCTGGGCCAAGGCGCACACAAGCCAAGCCAAGAGTGCTGCGTTTTAGCACTCCGTCTCTAGTGTGTTAAGCAGGGCGCTGTGTTTTCTAGAGTGGTGCTTCGTGCATGGCATGTTAGTTAGAATTCTGTCTGAAAAGCGGTCTCTACAGGCTTGTCTTAGAACTGAAGTTACTCAGCAGCTCTTTGATGACAGCCGTCTCACTTGGTTTTATTTGGAGGATAGAGTTGAGACAGAGTCTTGTCATGTAGCCCAGCTGGACAGGTCTGTGCCCCAGATCCTCTTTTTCAGGGTCTTTCTATGTCGGCCAGGCTGTATGAGAACCCATGACTCTCCTGCCTCCGCTTACTCAGTGCTGGGATGAGGGTCAGTGACCACCAGCCGTCCCGGCCCACCAGCAGAGACCCTCTCTCTCTGTAGCCAAGCTGGTCTTGGACTCCTACTCCAGATATCCAGTCTAGCCATACTCTTAGGGGTTTTTTTGTTTTGTTTTGTTTTGTTTTTGCCAATGGCTCTTTCTCCGTTGCCCATCTGATTTTGTCTGTCAGAGATCACTAAGCCAGCTGCACAGAGCACCCGTGTGCAAGGGCTGTTGGTTTGAGCATGGAGCTAGTAAAGCGCTGGACCAAAGCTTGCCTGGAGCAGGCAGGCTGTGCCCAGAACACTAATTAGCTTATGTGCTCCCAAGACAGGACACTTGAAAAAGTGGGCAGCACAAAGAAGACTCTGCCTCTGTCCCTTAGGAAAGTGAGGCCCCTTTGTCCAGCCCTAAAGTGGATGCTGGAGCATGCTGTCCTTCCCTTTATGAGCCAGCTTCTGGATGCCAGGTCTCAGGGCGAGTTCTCCTGAGGCTAAAGAGACCCTAAACAGAGCCTGTTAGAAAGATTTAAGTGGATCCAGAAAGCTCAGGGACCATCCAGGTTACAGCGACCCTCGGGCATGTGGGCCGCAAGCAGGAGTGTGTGGCTGCGCTTCCTTGTCTCCTGGAAGATGAGGTGGTGTGCTGACTACAGCCTCAGGACAGGGCAGGGGCAGTTGCTCTGGTTTTCTAAGGACTGGTGTTTCTCAAACTGCGTTTGCAGATGTGACTAAAAATAGAAGAGATTGCAAACACGTCCTGCGGATCCCATGGGTAGGACACTGCTGCCAAGAGTGCCGGTTCTGAGAGCGCAGAGGCTCTCGGCCGACCTGTGAACCCAGGACAAACCCCATGGGGGCAGATGGCATGGGAACCGGCTCCCAGTTGGGGAAGACATTGGATTTCATTTCGCTCCAGCTTGTTTCCTTCGTTTGGGAGAAAATTAATAAACTCTGTGAAACTTTTAAGACGTTCGTTTTAACTTTGCAGTTCTTTTAAGAAAAAAAGAAAACAACCCAAAATAAAAAACTCAAAAATTATCACTAGAGGCTGTAAAGTGTGGTACATGCTTTTTAAATCAGTCCTGCTGAACTGGAAGCAAGAGTTTGAGGACAGTTGGGCTATGTAATGAGATTGTCTTAAAACATTACGGTTCTATGTGTGGAGGTCAGGACAACTTTCGAGGAGTTGGTCCTCTCTCTTCATCATGAGGGCCTTGTGACTTGAACTCAATTTGGATGCTAAGCATCTTTACCCCCAGAGCAATCTCACTGGCCTTACACTTTTTAAGGCATTGTATTGAGTGCAGTACGCCAGGCACTCTCTCATTTGTTTACTGAGACGGGGTCTCGCTGTGTGTTCTTGTCTGGCCTCTGACTCAGAACAGCTCTGCTCTGCACCCCTGCCATGCCCTTTATACTTGTTATACTTTGTACAGTTCTGAGGTGAGGCAGGTAGGTGTGTTCAGTTTCACAGAAGAGAGGATTAAGTGTTAGGCAGGTGAGCAACTGTTTGGGTATTAAATGTTCTAACAGGGCTGAAGAGATGGCTCAGCAGTCAAGAGTGATAATGGCTCTCGTAGAGGACCCAAGTTTGCTTCTTAGGACCCAGTGGCATCACACAGCTGCCTGTAACTTCAATTCTGACCTCAAACTGCTGAGCCGATTTGCCAGCAAATTCTGTTGTCTTTTTTGAGTCAGGGTCTTGACTGTGTAGCTCTGGCTGGCTTTGCACTCAAAGAGATCCCCCTGTCTCTGCTTCCCTACTGCTGGGACTAAAGGCGTATACCACCATACCTGGCCAGATCTCATTTTCTTATGGGCAGATTCACCGGTCTCTCCTTGGTCATCTGAGGACTCCTCTTGCTGGTTGACAAGTTGAGGCATCTGAGCCTATTGGATTAGGGACTGTGACCACCAGGCTTCCATTCAGTCCCCTGGGAATGCTAGAGTGAGTCTGTCAACCTGGAAGTCTCTCCAGCCCTTCTTAACTCTTAGTCTGTCACATCCTCCCAAGTGAGGTCCAGAGGGTGACCCTTTCGTCTCCATTTACACAGCAGAGATTGGTGTGGGGATTGTGTGTAAAACCCTTGGAATGTGAAGCCAGCTACACAAACACTGTCCTGTAAGGGTTCTGATTTGTAGCAGAGCGCTGTCATGAAGCCAGTTCTTACAGTGTGGCAGCTGTGATAGGGTGGAAGGAAGCTTCTAGTTATCATTAAGCCTTTCAAATCCTTGAGTTTGTTTTAGTAATATCATCTTTAAAATGATTGGAGCACATTCTCGCTGCTTTGCCTTTTGTGTGTGAGGGACTATCAAGCCACATTCACAGGTAACTGGGTTCCAGTTACTTCCTGTCAGGGTAACCCATCTGGTAGTGAGTGCATACATAGCTGGACATCTGGAAACAGACCTTGAGGTGAGGAGGATTCATGTCTGGTTGACCTGAGGTAAGGACAGCTCAGGTCAGCCCTTGACCTGCACTGTAGCCTACTGGCAGCCTTCCTGGCAGTTTCTGATTTAATGGGGCGGAACCTGGATTCAGCTGGCTGGGATTGAACCTTTTAAGTTTTACAAAGCCCCCAAGTTCTTCCCACTTCTGGGCCTGCTTCTTGTCCTGTGTGACTGGTTCTCATCTGTCCTTTTTTGGCAGACAGTCTTCAGATAAAGTATGGGTGCTGTGATGCTCCCTTGGCAGCACTGGAAAATGTCCTTTGGGAACCTGGTGACCAACTAGGAAACAGACAATGGTCCTGTGAGGGCAGAGGATTCCCACATGAAGTGTCCCTGATTTGCGTCATCTCGCATCCTGTTTCTTAAGGACCGTTTCCCTAGTCAGATTCCTACATAGCTTTCTCCTTGCTCACTTTTTGCTTAGGTCCCACCTCACCTTCTTCCAGGTGCTCAGCTCCCAGGGAGGTCCAAAGAAAGGAGCACACACACCTAACGGTTCCATCACTCCGAAGATACCCAGCAATAAGAGGTTTTCACCCCAGGGAACTGCTCACTTCATCCAAGCATATCCAGCCTTTTGATATTGTGACATGATAGTAACAAAATTTATGAAGTTCATGATGAAGACAGGCACAATCAAGTTACAAAAAAATATATTCAGGAGCTGGAGAGATGGCTTAGCGGTTAAGAGCACTGGCTGTTCTTCCAGAGTTCCTGAGTTCAATTCCCAGCAACTACATGGTGACTCACAACCGTCTGTAATGAGATGTCTGGCCTGCAGGCAGACATACAGGCAGAACACTGTATATATGAATTAATCTTTAGGGAAAAAAATCAGATATCTTAAGTTTGCGAATTATTTTGTTGAGCCACATTCACATTGTGACCCATTGGCCACAAGCTGGATGTCTCTGCTGAACTATTTCCTCATCCAGCTCCCAACCCTGTGAAGGACTAGCTGGGCTCTGGCCTACTCTACATCCGGCAGGCTTGTTCCTCTCCAGAAATTTAGCTCATTTTGAACAGTGTAGTGAGCAGGGGTGGCTCTCGCCTTTAATCCTAGCACTGAGGAGAGCCAGATCTCTAAGACTTTGGTGGTCAACATAATTCCAGGCCAACCAGGGCTATGTCGTGAAATCCCGTCTCAAAAACAAAACAAAACAAAAAGAGCGCCCAAACAATAACTTTATGTATCAAAGAGTTTCATACTTACTGTAGGATGTTGAAAAGTAGAGGAACAATCTGAAGAATCACCCATAATCCCGCTAATTGGAGGTAATTAGCATTTTGTCATATTTCCCTCCAGCTGCTTTATGGCCTTTTAAAATTACGTAGTTGGGATATCCCCAGTGAACTTTGAAGTCTCTTTCTATTAATTGGGTAGCTTTATAATGAACAATTGATTTTGAATTGTACACATAATTTAATGCCCATCTCTTCCTGCCAATTTCAGATTGGACGTCTTCTGTTTAGGAAACGTGTAGACCTTGACTTCCTCGCTTTGTACGATGGGAAAAACAACAGTGATCAAAGGCCACTCGGTCGGGGCACATTTGTTCTCTTCCGTGTCCTGCTCAGCTTTCAGTACGATTTGCCTGTGATTAGCAGTCTGGTGGGGCTCTCAGCCCAGCATCTTCATAGCCAGAGCTCTCTGGGGCACTGAGCAGATGGACTGAAGCGAGAACGTGTGTGTGTGTGTGTGCTCACCCCTCCTGCCAGTTCTCTGCTTGTGACCTTTGCTTTGTTGGCCTGTTGTAGGGCTCAGAGATTCCAAATGTTTGAGGCCCTGTGACTGATAGAAATGTCTAGTCCAAGGTCTTTAGAGCGCCAGTGCGATAGGAAAGATTGTCACATCTCGATGGACACTGACAGTAACTTCTAGTGGATTTCCCCGCTTTTAGTAGTAGTTTTGGCTAATACTCTCTCCTCTGAAAGGAAAAGATCTCATGGGCTGTGTTAAGAGTTTGCTGATGACTAGACAGTGGTGGTGCACACCTTTTTTTTTTCTCCCTTCAAGATGGGTTTTCTGTGTAGCTTTGGAGCCTGTTCTGGTACTCACTCAGTAGCCTAGACTGGCCTCAAACTCATAGAGATCCACCTATGTCTTCCTCCCAAGTGCGACCACCACCCGGCTTGGTGGCTTAGCTCATACCTTTAAACCCAGGACTTGGAAGGCAGAGCAGGTGGATCTCTGTGAGTTTGAAGCCAACCTGGTCGATAAAGTGAGTTCCAGGACAATCAGGGCCTGTCAAAAGTTTGCTGATGGCCAGTGCTTAAAGGTATTTTTTGCTATCAAGCTTGACCATCTGAGTTTTATTTCGGGGACCCATATGGTGAAAGGAGAGAACCAGTTCCCCCAAGTTGAACTCTGACCCCCCCACATATACACAGTATATGTGTGTGTGTGTGTGTGTGTATATATATATATATATATATATATATATATATATGAAAAAAATCATTTGCAGTTGGGTGTGGTGATATACCATACCTCTAATCTTTGCCTCAGCCTTTGAGAGTTATAGTTAATTTCAGTCTCAAATAAATAAGATATTTGGTCACGGTAGTGAAGAGGTTATGGTCATGAAGAAGCCAAGGCAGAAGGATTATCCCAAAATCAAGGCCAGGCCGACCTCATAGCAAATTTTAGGTCAGTCTAGGGTACAGAGTAAGATTTTGTTTCAAAGAAAAAAGAAAGAGAAAGAAAGAAAGCGGGTGGGGGTGGGGGACTGCATGTGTTGAAGTCCCAGGATTTGGGAAGCTGATTATCCTAGTGACCGCTGCTGTGATGAACCACCTTGACCGGGTCAAAGGTTTTGTTTGGTTTACACTTCCACATTGTAGTCCATTGAAGGAAGTAAGGGAAGGACCCTGGGGGCAGGAGTAGTTGCAGAGGCCCTGGATGGGTGCTGCTTACTGCTTGTTCCCCTGGGCATGCTCTGCCTGCTTTCTTAGAGAAACTAGGACCGGCTGCCTAGGGATAGCACCACCTACGTGGGCTGAACCCTCCCCGGTCAGTTACTAATTTAAAAAAATGCCCCACCACTGGATCTTACTGAGGATTGCCTCAGTTAAGGTTCCTTCCTTTCAGATAACGCTAGCTGTGCCAAGCTGACATGAAACTAACCAGCATGTGGGGACAGGAGGATTTTGAGAGTTGAAGTCACATCCCCTCTCCAATAAGTCAGAAGTGGCGGGACAAAAACTAAATTGGGAAAATATTTCCATTTTTATTGTTATTTTTAAAATAACCATAATAATATATAAAGTCATTACAAGGTAATATAAGAAACATCTTCACAACGTACCTATATATATACATATACATACATGCATACACACACATATATATATATATATATTTATGTCCGTGTACATGTAACCTGCCTAGAATTGTCTCAAAATGCCTGTGTGTAGATGACCCAGCCTTTCTTCTACCTGCCACCTCTGCCTTTGTGCTAAGATTATAGGCATGAGCCACCATGCCTGGCTTCAGAAGTAAGTACGTGTGTGGAAGGCCTCATATTCCAGGCTGCTGTTGAATTGGCTATATAGCTGTGTCTTGAACTTCCGTTCCTCCTGCACCCTTATATCCTGCATGCTGGGATTTCAGGCATGTGTCGCCATGTCTTGTTCACTGTGCTAGGTTGGTTTATTTATTTATTTATTTCAAGACAAAGTTTCTCTGTAGCTTTTGGAGCCTGTCCTGGAGCTTACTTGGTAGACCAGGCTGGCCTCGAACTCACCGAGATCCGCCTGTCTCTGCCTCCCTAATGCTGGGATTAAAGGTGTGCCATGCACCACTGCTTCCTGGCTCTTTGTTTTGTTTTTTCGAGGCAGGGTTTCTCTTTGTGTCTATAGCTGTCCTGGCACTCGCTGTGTAGACCAGGCTGGCCCCCATCACATGCCAGGGTTCTGTGGTGCTGGACTACCAATTTAGGACTTAGTACTCCTAGACATGCACTGTACTGACTGACATCCCCTCCCCTCCACTGTTGTTTTTGGAAACAGAAACACTGTTTTTAGTCAGGCTGCCCTTGAACTCAAGATCCTGGGATTACAGGTCTGTACCTCTAGTTCAATTTGACATTTGCACCAGAAACAAGCATCTCTGAATTTTTCCCTTGCCTTGCAGTTGGCATGGTTTCTTAAAGGTTATTGACTGCAGGCATTCCCACAGCATTACCTTGTTCAGACATTTCTGAAGTACATGGACTAGCTGCCCCTTCGGGAGAAAGTTGTTTCGGGCACGTGCATTGATGTATGTGTGTGTTCTAAATTTAAGGTCTGCTGAGAAATAAGGTTTTGAAAAGGAGTGTGAGGCTGCTCAGTTCAAGGCTGCAGAAGAGTGTGGTGGGAGCTCCGGTTCCTCCAGAACCTGCAGTGCAATTGGGAGGAATGTGTGTGGCATGCTAGGCATCTGGGTCTTCTGTGTCCACCCACAGAGAGCATGTGACCCTCACTAAGCAGGTGACCAGGAAGTGGAGGTAGCTGTGTGACACACATCTCCTTTCTACTAGCCTGGGGATGCAGGGAGTGACCTGCCTGACCTCTCCTTGGAAGCTTCCTTCACTGTGGGGGTAGGGAAGTGTCATTTTCCAAGCCTGGATCCATCCGCCTGGCTTTCCAGATAGCTTTCTTACAGAGGAGATTCGGGTTCCTCAATTGCTGCTGATCCAAGACCTAAGTCTGGAGCTGGGATTGTGTTCCTCAAAAGCACTTCCTAGAGGGCATGTAGTGACCCTGCCCCCTGCTCTGCCTGGGTGGGAGGTACAAACTCAATTTCAAGCCTGGTTCTGCCTCTCATTCACTGTGGGATGCTGAGCCTCAGGATTCTGTGGTGGTAGATTTGGGGCTAAAGTTACCCCAGGCTGAGGCGGAGCTGGTTTATAGAGCCACTCCTGTGGCCTTGCAAGTGGGAGATTGACTGAGTTCCTCCTGGGCTGGCCTAGCCTCTGCTGTTAATCTGCATACAAATGGAGATGCATCCTGGAGCAGAAGGACTCTGGGTGTCGCGAGTGCCCTGAAGCTGGACAGCCCATTCACTTCTTGCTAAAGCCTTCTTGGGTCCTTCAGTTTCTCCTTCCTACAGGTGGCTCACATGTAGCTCCTCCATTGTCAGTTTCTGGGCTTCACAATTATGTGTTGGATATTCTGGTATGGTTCACAAGGTTCAGAACATCTGGCTCACTAAGACTCTTTTCCAACAGATTCCACCAGCAGCAGGGACTTCCACTCACTGCCGCTCAGCTCCATGGTGCTCCTTGTGTGACTGGCACATACTAGGCAGACGGGTACAGTGGTGGATGAACACCTCCCACCTTGCCTGAGTTTGTCCATCTTTAGCACTTTTGCTTAGCCAGCGCCACCACTGTTGAATCACTTAAACCACCTGCCTCCCTCCATTCCTCCTTTTCTTCCCAAGAACACAAATGTGTAACTGATAGTGCGTGCTTGTAATCCCAGCAGAAACAAAAGGATGGAGTTCAAGGCCAGGCCAGGCCAGGCTACCTGAGGTTCAGGGCCAACTTGGGCTGTCTAGCAAGATCCTGATTTGTAGATGGTGCTTGCTTCTGACAGCCTGTCACGAGTTTGTCTTCAGTCGGAGGGAATGGGTTATGTGACTGTGTGCCAGTGCTTCCAAGGGCAGTAGGCAGGCTTGGGTACTCCAGTGACCTGAAGTGTGTTTTCTGATCAGTTCCCTGGCTGGGCTGGGAATAATACTTGAGCTTCAGTCTGGCTCTGCCAACCTTCCTGACTGCTAAGGGAACTTCCAGCTTAGATGCAAGGTTTACTTGTCTGCCAGAAATAATGAGTGGAGCCGTAAGACTGATGTTTTGTTTTCTGTATCACTTTATGTTCTTCAAGTGTGAGTTAGCTTTGTGAATGGGGCTTATTTTTAACCTCAAATCTCCATTTTAGTCTTTTGCAGTAGTAATGCAGGGAGGAAAGACTGATGCCGATTCAGAGCACTGCTCCGATGCTCTTCAGAATCGTACTTCTGCACAAGTGTTGCTATCGTTAGCCAGTTTGTTTGGCTGGCTTTTTTGCTTTGTTTTTACCAAATACACGGTCTCTCTGTATCCCTGGCTATTCTGGAACTTGATGTGTAGACCAGGCTGGCGGGGCCCTGAATTCACAGAGATCTTGCTTGCCTCTGCCTTCAGAGTGCTGGAATGATAGGCGTGCACAACCATGCCCAGCCTGTTAACCAATTTTGAAGTAGTTATTATGTCGCTAGATCAGCTAGATGGCGTCTCTCTTGTCCTCTCCTTTCCATTTATCCCCTCTAAAACAGGACAGTATGTTGGACACATGCCAGGCTCTGGCTACCCCATGTACAGGATGCTGTAGTGACATCTCTGTCGTAAAAATGTCCCAAAAAGATACTCCCCTGCTCCCACTTCCTCCGGTCCGTGAACAAAACAAAAACTCTGCTTGTAATCAGTTGAATCAATTGTTGGAATCACAAGTCCCCAATACCAACATTAAAGGGTGTGGTAGATAGAGTTTTCAAATGTCACTTGCATTTGTATGGTCTGTAGAATTTGGGGCCACCAGGACTCCCTGGTTCCAGTGATGGTGTGAGTTGCATCGCAGCTGTGGTTGGGAGACCATGGCTCTGTCAGTACCGCACCAGCCCCTCCTCATGCCTCTCCATGCTACTCCTGAAGGATGGACTAGACACATGCTGTGCACTCATGGGATCTCATGTGTAGTTTTAAATTGTCTAATAGCCTTCTTTAAAAATTGTGAGAGGCTGGGCGGTGGTGGTGCATGCCTCTAATCTCAGCGCTCGGGAGGCAGAGGCAGGTGGATCTCTGTGAGTTCGAGGCCAGTCTGGTCTACAAAGTAAGTTTGGATAATCAGCGCTACTCAGAATCCTTGTCTCAAAAAGCCAAAAACAAACAAATAAAAAAAAACCATAAAACAAAACAAAAAAACAAAAAAAGTAAAATTAGTAAATTATTTTCTTTAGCTCAGCAAGTCTAAAATATCATTTTAGCATGTGATAAATACTTTTGTTTTGTTTTGGTTTTGGTTTTTGAGACGGTTTCACTGTTTAGCCCTGGCTGTTCTAGAACTCACTTTGTTTGTAGCCCAGGCTGTCCTCAACTCACAGATCTACCTGCCTCTGTCTTCTGAATGCTGGGATTAAAGGTGTTCGTTTTCACTGCCCAGCTGATAAGTATGATTTTTTTTTTATTTATGTGTAAGTGTGTGCATATGCACAGGTGCATGAAGGTACCCTCAGGCCAAAAGAGGGTGTTATTGGATCCCTTAGTATTTTAGGAGATAATGAATCACCCAACCTGGGTGCTGGGAATTGAACTTGGGGGGTCCTCTGCAAGAACAGCAGGAGCTCTTAGCTGCTGAGCCGTCTCCAGCCCCCAGTAAATACAGTTGTTAATGAGGTGTTGTGTGCCGCTTTTGTTAGGCTCTCTGAATCCATTTGCATCGGTGCTCCGGTGCGTCTCCACTTGGACCAACTGCATACTGAATGTGTGGTTGCCATTATCTGTCTTAGCACCTGGAGTGCTAGCTCCTTAGCTCTGTTTATTGAGACTCAGGCTCCCTCCAGCAGCTTTTATTTATTTCCTGGGCAGAATTTGTAAGCAGGGATGGAAAAGAAGTCATCCCTCCGTGTTGGAGTTGCAGGAGCATTTTTCAGTAAACGGCTCTCAGCCAGCTTTTTTGTAGTTGTTGTTGTTTTTGTATTTTGTTTCTGTTTTTCTTTTGAGACAGGATTTCTCTGTAGCTTTGGAGCCTGTCCTGGAACTTGCTGTGTAGACCAGGCAGAAATCTGCCTGCCTCTGCCTCCCAAATTCTGGGATTAAAAGCATGTGCCACCACTGCCCGGATAGCACTCTGTTCATATGGTCTGGTAGTGGAAAGACCTGGCTGTCTCTGCAGATAAGCAGAGAGCTTGCTTGGGTGGCAAATGGTGGTGCACGCCTTTAGTCCCAACACTGGAGGCAGAGGAAGCGAATCTCTAGAACTACATAGGGAATTCTAGGCCAGCTAGCTACACAGTGAGACCCCAGATCTTTTAGAAGGAGGAAGGAAGAAAGGAAGGAAGGAAAGAAGGAAGGAAAGAAAGAAAGAGGGGTATGCTTGCTTACAATCTGTGGCAAAGCCTTTAATTGTTGGTTCTCGGGCTGGGCTGGGGGATGAGGGGTCTCTCTGTGAGTGAGAAACATTAAGAAATAACCAATAAATGAAGACCTTGTCTTTATCTTTTCATTTAGTGGAATAGAAGATGAACTCAACTGAATTCAGTGAAGATGTAGAAGAAGGTAAAAAGAAAAGTTTTTAATTGGATATTTTTGAATAGGTTATATATCATATAGCCCCACATTTTAAAAAGTATTTATGAGAAGCCTTCCTACCCATTGTTGGCAGTCCCTCTATCTATACACCTATCTTGAACTGCTTTTTAAAAGTGTAGGAAGATGCTATCTAGGGGTGGGGATGTAGTTCAGTTTTAGAGTCCTTGGCTTTGGGTTACTACCTAGCACCACCACGCACATAAAATGTATGTTTTCCCCGTTTACCTCCTCCTGCAAAGGACTTTTAATCCTCTTGGAATTGAACCGTGCCCTTACTGTAGGGTATTGGCAAGCATAGGAACGGGATCGTGTTGATGGGAAGTCTAGTCAGCATCCTTAAATGACGGTGCTAGAGGGTGGCCCACAAACACCTGCCACTCAGAGAGCCCTGCTGCTCGCCCAGCAGCCTTGGTCTTTCCTGCTGAGCCCTATTTCTCCTCTGCCATAGTTGTGAAAAATAACACTGTGAAGGTAGAGGGTGACGATGCTGCACTGGACTGCTCCCGGAACTCCAGGGCCTCTGAGAAGCACCCCTTGGACAGCGTCCTCACTGCCCTCCAGGAGTCCAGCAAGCGGAAGCAGCTGGGCAGCGATGGCCAACCAGACTCCGTCCCCAGTGTGAAGAGGAGACGGCTGATACCAGAGGTGAGGACCTGATTCCCTCTCTTCCAAGATGGATCTCTGTACTCAAGGGCCTCTGGCAAACTTGAATTCTTGGGTGTGAGAAGGGTTTCGTTTAAGCTGTCTTACTTCTAGCTTCAGTTATTAGAGGGTACCTTCAGCTGAAACACTTCCCGATGTCCTTATGGGGAGAGTGGAGTCTTCATAATATAACTGCTTTAGTGCTCTTTGGTTTGCTCTGCCTTTAGGGATGTAGGGGCAAGCATTTGGTAATGGCAAAAATTGTAGATGCCTCTGTGGCTTTATGTGGAAGACTGGTCCTGGGAAAGTTGGAGTAGCAGATCTTTTCCAAATTAAGCCCATCATTTCTATCTACAAAGTGGGTTGTCCCTAAGGAGTCCTCAAGTGAATATTCTTTCCTGCCATAGTTTAGTCTTTCTTCTCTCTCTCTCTCTCTCTCTCTCTCTCTCTCTCTCTCTCTCTCTCTCTCTCTCTCTCTCTCTCTCTGTTTTATTTAGTTATTCTGGACAGGCTCTCTACATAGCCTTGATTGGCCTCCACCTTACAGAGATCTACTTGCCTCTGCTTTAGGAGTGCTGGAATACAAGGCTTTTTTCTTCTTAAAGATTTATTTATTTGCCGAGCATGGTGGCACACACCTTTAATCCCAGCATTTAGGAGGCGGATCTCTGTGAGTTTAAGGTCAGCCTGGGCTTCAGAGGGAGTTCCTGGATGGCCTCTAAAACTACAGAGAAATTCTGTCTCAAACAACAAACAAACAAAAAATTTGTTTATCTGTTATGTATACAGTGTTCTGTCTGCACGTATACCTGTAGGCCAGAAGAGGGTGCCAGATCTTACTACAGATGGTTGTGAGCCAACACGTGGTTGCTGGGAATTGAACTCAGGACCTCTTAGCTGCTGTGCCATCTCTCCAGGCCCCTCAAGACTTTTTTCTTTTCTTTTTTTAGTACTAGAAATTGTGCCGGGCAATCATTTATCACTGACTTACACCCAGATCCTTTTGTTGTACTTTGTGTTTTATTTGAGACAGAGTTTCATCAAGTTGCCTACTTTGAGCTTTAATTTTGTAGTTCAGCAGGCCTTGAATTTGCTACATTTCCCTCTTCTTCCTCCTTCTTGACAGAGTCTCACTGCTTTAGCTGGCTTGCTGAGCTTGTCTGCCTCTGCTTGCCGAGCTGGGCTTTACACCACCATGCCCAGATGCTACAGTGTTACTGTCTGCTTATTGTATTAACTTGACCTTAGGGGCTGATGGAGGTAGAGAATGGAAAAAGGCCACATCTGCCTCTCACAGCTGCAGTTCGGGTGGGGAATAACATACCACATAAAGCCATAGGGACTGAGGAATGAGGTGGGTCTAACCTAGGGCAGAGTCTTCTGTGGTTCTGCAAATGCACCTTTAGTTCCTAAGAAAGCATTTCACAGACTGTAAGCGTAGCTCCAGATCTGCCGTTAGCACCCATCTACCTTGTCATACTTGCTCTCTGGGAGCCCAGGTAAACATTCTGTATGTGCACACAGCCTGGAATTTCTAGTGCTCAGAGCACCAGGGATCCAGCTTTCTCCATTTATTCTTTTCCCCCTGCGTCAGGGTCTCATGCTGCCTAGGTTAGCCCTGAACACTGCTGCAGTGGATGGTCTGATCCCCTTTTTACCTTTAGAGTGCTGGATTTACAGGTGTGCACCGTCATGCCTGGTTTATATGGTGCTGGGGATGGAACCCAGGCCTTTGTGCATGCCCGGCAAACACTGTACCAGCTGAGCTACGTGCCCAGCTGTCTCAGTCATTATTCTATGGCTATGAAGAGATACCACGACAAGCCAACTCTTCGTTTTAGTTTTTTTTTTTCTTTAAAGATTTATTTATTTATTATGTATACAACATTCTGCCTCCATGTATGCCCGCACGCCAGAGGAGGGCACCAGATCTCAGTACAGATGGTTGAGAGCCACCATGTGGTTGTTGGGAATTGAACTCAGGACCTCTGGAAGAGCAGCCAGTGCTCTTAACCTCTGAGCCATCTCTCCAGCCCCTTGTTTTAGTTTTTTGAGACAGGGTTTCTCTATGTAATCCTGGCTGTCCTAATACTTGCTTTGTAAACCAGGCTGGCTTCAAACTCACAGAGATCCGTCTGCCTCTGCCTCCCGAGTGCTGTGACTAAAGGCATGCGTAGCTGTTGTTGGATGGTGTTCTTTCATTTCTGGGTGCTTAGACCCGAAATAATCACTCAGAAACTATATTATCTGAATCAGTGCTTGGCCAATAGCTTAAGTGTATTGTGTGTGTGCATGTGTGCGTGTGTGTGTCCTGATGTGCATATGTGGAGGTCAGAGGACAACCTGTAGGAATTGTTTCTCTCCTTCACCATGTTCTAGAAATGGAGCTCAGGCCATTAGTCTTGAAGGCAAGTACTTTCAGATTTTTTTGTATTTTATGTGTACCAGTGTTTTGCCCAAATGTGTGTCTGTGTACCATGTGGTGGTTACCTTCTGCTTCCAGAGGCCTGAGTAGGACATTGCATCTCCTTGAACTGAAACTCCAGGTGGTTGTGAGCTGGAAACCAAACCTCTGGAAAAGTAGCCAGTGAATTGCTCTTAACCAATGAGCTGTCTCTTTAGTACATGAAAAAGTTTTTAATTTCTTTCAAAGCACTGCAACTTCAACTTACTTTCCTCATTGTGTCAGCTTTAGTACAATGTTGAACAGAAACGATGACAGGAGACCTGGTGTTTTGTTTCAAATGATATTAGCAAGAAGGCTTCTAGTTTCTTACTAGGGACTATTTTCTTTTTTTTTTTTAATTTTTTTAAAATATTTATTTATTTATTATGGTACAGCATTCCTTCTGTGTGTGCCCACAAGCCAGAAGGGGGCGCCAGGTCTCATTATAGATGGCTGTGAGCCACCATGTGGTTGCTGGGAATTGAACTCAGGACCTCTGGAAGAGCAGTCAGTGCTCTTAACCACTGAGCCATCTCTCCAGCCCCTCTTTTTTAATTTTCTAATCTAATCATGCACAGGGTGTGTGCGTGTGTGTATAGGTCAGGGGTCAATTTATGGCACTTCTTGTTGTTGTCTTCTTTTTTCAGACAGGGTCCTTTTGCGTAGCCCTGGCTGTCCTGGAACTCACTGTGTAGAACAGGCTGGCCTCAGCCCACAGAAGCCTGTCTCTGGAGTTCTGGGATTAAAGGTTTGTGCTGGTAGTTGGTTTTCTACCAACATATGGGTCCCAGGAATTGCTCTCAGGTCCTTAGTTTAGTGACAAAGTGCCTTCATCTGCTGAGCCATCTCACCCTCAACCCCATTCCCAGATGCTCCTTTACAAGTTGAGCCCCAGGTTCCTGAGAGGTTTTGTTATGAATGGTGTCAGATTTTGCTATCTATCAATTCAATCACATGACTGTTTCTTCTTTACTTTGTTATTGTGATAGATTATATTAATTGGTTTTTCAAATGTTGAACTAGCTAAGATCTGGCCTGGATCATAGTGTATATACACACACACACATTTTTTTCCGTTTTTGTTTTTTTGAGATAGGGTTTCTCTGTGTCGCCCTGGTTGGCCTCAAACTCAAGAATTTGCCTACCTCTGCCTTATAAGGTGTGTGTGCATCCCACACCTGTCAGTTATTTTTTATTCATTGTTATATTAAATCTGACAGTGTATCATGAGCATTCCTGTGTCTGTATTCATGGGGGTACTGTTGTGGAGTTTCCTTGTGGTGTCATCTGCTTTAATACGAAAGCATCCTGGCCTCACTGAAGTTGTGGAGATAGAAGGTGTGTCTTCCAGAAGATTCTGTAGAGCAATGCTGTCGGGCTGGAGATGTGACTCGCCTGGTAAGGTGCTTGCTTAGGATGCAGGAATTTTGGTTCAGCCTCTAGCACCACGTGAAGCGAGAGAGTACAGTGGTGCAGGGGCAGGATGGCCAAGATGGTCAGACCTAGGTCAAGGTGCTTCTGAGCCGTGTAACTGCACAGTGCTATTGTGTCAGCCTGGAACACATGCGATCCTGGGCTGGGGTGTCTTATCATTTATTTTTATTCATTTTATGTGTTGATTCATTTATTTACTTTTTGTTTGTCGAGACAGGGTTTCTCTGTGTAGCTTTGGAGCCTTTCCTGGAACTCGCTCTGTAGACCAGGCTGGCCTCAAACTCACAGAAATCTGCCTGCCTCTGCCTCCCAAGTGCTGGGATTGAATGCATACACCACCACCTCCTGGCTTTATGTATTTACTTTTTAAAGACATGGCCCTGTGTAACCAACCCAGGCTGTCCTGCTGCTGCTGCTCCCTAAGTGATAGGATTATAGGTGTGAGCCAGCAAGCCTGCTTTACCCGGTGCTGGTGCTCGAACTCAAGGCCTTGTGCATTCTAGGCAAGCACAGCTGGGCTACATTCTTAGATCCCAAGTTGGTTTGTGTTGAGACAAAGACTTTCCATTCTCTGTACCTTAGACTGGCCTGGAACTTACTGCATAGCCCAGGCTGACCTTGAATTCATGACAATCCTCCTGCATCAGTCCCCACTGCAGCGTGTGATGCCATCTCTTCAAGTGTTTATGGAGTATACCTTTGAAATCATCTGGGCCGATTGAGTTCAGTTGTGGGGAATATGAATTAGTGATTCAATTTTCTAGTATATTCAGCTATATTCAGATTGTCTGTTTCTTATATAAATTTTAACAGATTGTGTTTTAATGGATTGGTCCATTGAATGTGAGTTATCAGATTGTCTCCCCCAAAATTTCAGTGTCGAGCAGTATTCTTTTTACCATCCTTTTGTTGGCCTTGAGATCTTTAGTGATGGCTCCCTGTGATTCTTTATCCCCAGCACTGAGGTAGGCCCTAACTCCTGTGTGTACCAAGTAATCACTACATGCATCCCCAGCCTAAGTCTGGTTATTGGGTCGCATGGTGGTTAGTTGTTTTTCTGTTTGTCTGTGTTGTCCCGTCCGTTCCCAGACAGGGTTTCTCTGTGTAATAGCCCTGGCTGTCCTGGAACTCACAGACATCCACCTGCCTCTGTCTCTTGAGTAGTTTTAATTATCAACTTGATATGATCTATACTCACTTAAAATATAACTTTGGCTCTTACACGGGGTCGTTCAGTGTGGCCCTTGATGGTGTTGAACTTGTTCTATACAGAGCAGCGTAATATACGGTGCTCCTGCCTCAGTCCTCAGAGTATTGGAATAGACGTTTGTCAGTGTGGCTGGCTCTTCTTAGGTTTTGTGGGGGTATTATTGTTGCTGTTGTTGTTGTTGTTGTTGTTGTTGTTGTTGAAACATGGTCTCACCACCCTGCTGGCATCTGTAGCCATGCTGGTATGTGTTCACTATGCAGCTCTGACTAGCTTAAAAATCAGAGTTCAGCCTGCCTCTGCCTCCCAAGTGCTGAAATTACAGGTATGAGATGAACCAACATACCTGGATCTTGTTAGGCTTGTTTGTTTGCTTGCTTTGTTTTGTTTTCGAGACAGGGTCTCTCTGCATGACCCTGGCTATCCTGGAACTCATTATGTAAACCAGGCTGGACTCAAACTCAGAGATCCCCTTGTCTCTGTGGCTAAGTCAAGTACCATCATACCCGACTTTGTTTTTAGGTTTTAACTGAGCATTTGTAAGATTCCGTTTTCTCTATTTTGTGATATCAATTCCTTCTCTTTTCCTAACCTCCCGATGCTACCCTAGAATGCAGTATACACTTAAAACTTAAATATTCAACTTCAGTAACAGGAGACAAGCGCACATAGAGCAAACACAGACGCATGCATCATGGACTGTTGTCTGTTAGGTAGATAAGAGTAAATTTTGTTTTATTCTACATTTATTTGTGTGTGAGCATGCTCGGCAGCCTACGTTATTTTGGAGGTCAGAGGACAGCTCGCAGGAATTGGCTCTGTCCTTCCATCATGTGTATTCTGGTCACTGCATTGCCAGGCCAGCGCCCTGTGCCCTGCTTTGCTTTGGGCTATTTAACAGACCTGTGCTGCTCCTCTGTCCTGTTGTCCTGTCGTGTGTCATTCCTCTCCCTGCCTACCCTTTCTACACAGCTGGAGTCTCCCTTCCCTCAGGTCTCAAAGGCTCTGCTAAAACCTGTACAGGCAAATACACGGTGCTCCAGAACATCCCAACGTTGTTCTGTTTTTAATTCCTCTGCCACGATCGTGAAGGAATTTCCCTCTGACATTTACTGAAGACCTAGAACTTTGAAGGTAAAACCCACAAAAATGTAGGTGCCCTCTGACTGAGAATGTTGGAGTTAACTCTGAGGCCTTTCTCCCTGACTCATCACCACAGGCTCTGTTTTCTCCTGGTCCTGTTTCCCCTGGAGATCTCTGCTCTTGACTCTCCTGGGTGGCTGTGATCTCTGTGTCCACGCTAGTTTCGGGGGTGGCTGTTGGTCTGTACCCTCTGCTGTTTGGATTCTAGGAAAGTTGTTTGGATTTAGTTTGTTCAAGCTGTTGACTTGTTAAAATGGGTCAGAGACTTCCAGGCTCTTTGCATGGAGAACCAGGATCCCAGAAGCACTCTGTTCCTTTTTACGACCAAATACTAAATAGTCCATTATGTGGCTGGATCTCATTTGTGTATTCATTTATCAACTGATAGACATTTGACTTGTTCCCACTTTGTAACTGTCATAAGTGATACTTAAAAAGACAATTTTTAAAAATCTCACCGGGCAGTGTTGGTGCATGCCATAATCCCAGTACTCGGGAGGCAGAAGCAAGAGAATCTTGGTGAGTTTGAAGCCAGCCTGGTACAGAACGAGCTCCCAGACAGCTAGAGAAAACCTGTCTCAAAAAAACCAAAAGGAAAAAAAAAATCTGTGTGTATGTCTAAGTAGAGGGTTTCTGTGTAGGAGGTCAGCAGGTAGCTGGGTTGTGTTTGTCTTCACCTTTCACCTGGGCTGAGATGAGCCCTCTTTGTGGCTCACCTCCATATATGGGCCGGCTGACCTGAGAGCTGTGCGTACTTCCCATCTTGTCTCAGGAGTCAGTGATGGCATTTTAGATGTCTGCTACTATGTTTAGCTCTTATGGGTTCTGGGGTTTCCAACTTAGGTCTTAGCACTGGTGCACTGAGCTGTCTACCCAGCCTAAGTGACACATTTTAAAAAAATAATTCCATGGGAAAAAATGATTTTTTTACACCTTTAAACATTTTTATAAAGGAATATTTAGAAATTCACCACGTTTCACTCTAACCCCTGCCCTTGCTTCATACTGTGTGAACTGGGGAAGGGCTTCATGCATATCGGAAGTTCCCAGGGTAGTGCCAGACTGTGGTACCTGACTGCCACTGGTGTGTGTTGAGGCTGGTAAAATCTACAGTGGTTAGTGGAAGGGCTTGTCTGAAAAGCAGTTACCCATTTGTTCTCTGTCCCCAACAGTTCACAAAACGTTCCTCATTGCTCCAGAGCACATCAGACAGGCATGGCTAAGACGCAGCAGGAGTTGGGCCGCAGCAGGAGTTGGGCCGCAGCAGGAGTTGGGCCGGAGGAATGAGGACACAGTCTGACCAGCAGTGCTAGAATCTAAAGTTTGCCGTTGGCTTTCTTTTGTCTGTGCACACTGTTGGTGTTAGGGCTTGAACCCAAGGCTTTGTGATGCTAAGCAAGAGTTTGACAACTGAGTTGTCCCTGGCCCCTGTCTTCCTTAGCCCAGACCTTCTTCAAACTCCTAAGTAGCTGAGGATGACCTTGAACTCCTGACCCTCCTGATTCATTTTCCAGTGCTGGAATTGTGCGTGTAGCACACCACATTTGCTTCAAGTGGTGGTGAATGAACCCACAGCTTGGTGCGTACTACTGACTGAGCTATACTATACTCTTACATCTTTTAGATAATCATTCCCTGTTCTTTTTCCTAATGATAGGTGTTTTCTATTTTTATAGTGCTGTGAACAATGCTAGAGTGACCATCTTTGTACATAGGCCTAGTCACTGTGTGAGTTTATGTACAAACTAGAGTTCTAGGAGGTTTGGAGATTAGTTAGAAACCTAAGTCATACATAGTGCTAGGATGAAAGGTGTATGCCGCTATGCCCCCACTGTTAGTCGAGGATGACCCTCAACTATTCTCCTATCTTTACCTCCCCATGTCAGTATTCCAGGTGTAGTCCACTGTAGTCCCTGTCCCCCAAGTCTCGAGGCAGGTTCTCATCCTGTAGCCTGGACCAGCCTGGAATTCCTATATCAGTCTCTTTGTTGTTGTTGTGAGACCGGGTTTTTCTGTAGCTTTGGAATCTGTCCTGGAACTAGCTCTTGTAGACCAGGCTGGTCCCGAACTCAGTATAGGTCCATGGGTGTCTAGTACTTGTTTCCTAGGAAGTTTGTGTAACTTTATTTATCAGTAAATCAGTGTTCTCAGAGCCATAGAGGTTTGAGAACACCTGTAGATATTTTTGAGATTAGAATGTGGGTTGAATTTCCAAAATAACACTGGTCTAGTTCAGATAGGGTTGGCACTTGCCCCTTTCCTAGAGATCCTGAGCCTTCTGGATGTGATGGTGGCGCCAGGCAGAGAGCATAGGCTCTCAGCACTTCACCCGGTGATTGGGGACCTTGGACGTAGCAGGTGCATCAAGAAGAATAGAGGGGAGCCCACCAGCAGTCACCAGGCAGGCCTGTGACAGCTGTGACAGCATTCAGTCCTCAGTATCACAAGAATTAAATAACAAGCCCAGTGTGTTGTGCAGAGCTTCTAATTCTAGCGCTCAGCAGAGGACAGAGTTTGAGAGTAGTTTGGACTGTGCAATGAGTTCAAGACCAGCCTGAGCTGGAAAGCAAGCCTTTGTTTGGGTGTGGGGGCAAATGTTCATTGTGGAAAGGTGCATGCAAGGAAGCCTGCAGACCAGAGTTTGCCCTGCTGAGCTCCCTTGGTGGGAGGGTCTCTGGCTTCCATGTGTATGCTGTGACTTGTGTGTGTGCAGCACACACAAAATGAACACAATAAAATTGTTTTAGCCAGCCTGGTCTACAGGCGCTAGTTCCAGGACAGGCTCCAAAGCCACAGAGAAACCCTGTCTCGAAAAACCAAACAACAAAAAAAACCAAAATAACATTGTTTTAAAGGGAAGCTGGCATATAGTTAATCTGGTAGAGTGCTTGTCCTAGTATGTGTACAGTCCTGGGCCTGATAGCAATACAGTGAAAATAATAGAATAGTAGCGGTAACAGTGTTTTGGAAGGAAGAAATTAAAACTTTTGCAGATGCCAGGATTGTTTATGTAGAACTTTGAAGAGAACCATGAAAACACTACTGGGGAGAGATGGTCAGTGAGTAAGCAGTTCCCAGTCCCCAAGTGCTGACTCACGGTTGTCTGTCACTCCAGCTCCAAGGGCTCCACACCCTCTGTGGCCATGGAGAAAACCAGGCAAGCACACAGTGCTCATACATTCATGCAGGCAAAATACTCATACCCAAAGATAAAAAGTATGTAAAAAGAATCTTTAAAAAAAAATCAAATCCCCTTCCCCCTCTTTTTTGTTTTTGTTTTTTTCAAGATAGGGTTTCTCTGCAGCTCTTGCTATCCCGGAACTTGCATTGTAGACCAGGTTGACCTTGAACTCACAGAGATCCGCCTTGCTCTGAGTGCTGGGATTAAAGGTGTGTGCCACCAACGCTTGACTTGATTATTTAAATTTAAAGATATATAAGTCAGGTGGTGGTGGTGATGGCACACACCTTTAATCCCCAGCAGAAGCAGATGGATATCTGTAAATTCGAGGCCAGCCTGGTCTACAAGAGCTAGTTCCAGGACTACTAGGGCTATTACACAGAGAAACCCTGTGTTGAAAAAAATATATACATAAAAAAAAAGAAAAATATATATATACATATATATGTTTTGTATCTATGGATCTTTAGCCTGAATGTATATTCATCATGTTCATGCTTGATGCCCATGGAGGTCAGAAGAGGGTGTCGGATCCCTGGAAATGGAGTTATGAACAGTTGCAAGCTTCCATGTGGGTGCTGGGAATTGAACCCAGGTACCCTGGAAGAGCAGCCATGTTAATCACCATGTCTCTAGCCCCCTGATTCCTTCTTTTATGACTGACAGTCAGTATGGAACTTAGAAGAAAAATAGCTTTCTTAGAAAAAAAGTCTGACAAGGACCAGAAACTCACTCTGCCCCTCCCTGAAGCAGGCTTGGCACACGTGGCTAGAATTTCTATTGTTTTATTGTTTATTTATTTAGTCTCTGTCTCTCTGTCTCTCTGTCTCTCTCTCTCTCTCTCTCTCTCTCTCTCTCTCTCTCTCTCTCTCTCTCTCTCTCTGTGTGTGTGTGTGTGTGTGTGTGTGTGCCATGGTGTGTGTGGGTCAAAGGACAGTTTATAGGAGTTTGTCCTTTCCTTCCACCATGTGGGTCCCAGGGACTGAACTTGGGTGGTCAGGCTTGGTGGCAGTCCTGCTGAGGTGCCTTGTCATCTGGGGATCACCTTTGTTCACAGAAGTGGAGGTGATGGTACCAGGCTGAAACCTCTTCTCCTGGGGCTTTTGTCTGTGTGACTCTTCCTCTGTTGCTGAGCAGTGGTGGCAAACACCTTTAATCCTAGCACTCAGAACAGAGGCAGGTGGATCTCTGTGAGTTCGAGGTCAGCCTGATCTATCTACAGAGTGAGTTCCAGGACAGCCAGGGCTACACGGAGAAACCGTGTCTCAAAAAACCAAGACATAAGAAATCTACTGTGGTTGGTTTTAATCAGATAGCAGAAATGTCATCTTACTCATTTATGCTACACTCGGTGTCTTCTAGGTGTGTAACTGTTGAAAAAGCTGGGGTTCCTAAGGTGTCTCAGAGGAACCGATGACGGGTTCCCCATTTAAAAACAGGCTGAGAGCTTGGTGCTACCAAGACTGCTCTGTCAGAAACTGTGCACTTAACTGGGAGCTGATGGAGTAAGGGCTGGAGGGATGCGTGTGGGGTGCAGACTGCTTCCAGGTTCTGTGGCAGCACCAGGAAGGCCATAAGGGAAAGGCTGTGTGTGACTCTTTCCTAGTGTGCCCAGGGTAAGCATTGCCGTCACTGCCATTATTCCAGAATAGTGGTACTAGCGCCCTGGTGCCACATCACGTGGCCCACACTTGATTTTACAGTGATTTTCCACTCCTGCTTCCCATAGACATGCTTCTTGCTTGGATCTTCTGTTGCTGACTCCCTGGACACTGTTTAGCCACTCATTATTCACTGAACTGAATTCAGTAACCTCTGTAGACTCTGGGGTCCCAGGGTGATGACTAGTCCTTAGAGCACTAGTGGCCATACCCCTGGAATCTCCCCAGGACATCTGCTGCCCCTCACCTGCATGGGGGTGCCTCGGTCCCAGGGTGATGATTAGTCCTTAGAGCACTAGTGGCCATACCCCTGGGATCTCCCCAGGACGTCTGCTGCCCCTCACCTGCATGGGGGTGCCTCGGTCCCATTCTCCAGCTGAGATCTTCAGGTCTTCCCTGTGAGTCTGCAGGTGCTCGTGAATGGAACGTCCATCATGATCTAGGCTAGATGCCAGCATCAGAGCCAGAGCTGTGCCACAGAGTCCCATATGGTTGGAAGATACACCTTGGAGAACTGGGAACTGTCAGCCAGACGCCCTGTGCCAAATAGCACAGATTTAAAGATTTCTTGATATTCCTAGACAGCTGAGCATAGATTTTTATCAGCAGCAGTAAATGCAGCCAGCACATCGTTGCCTTGGCAGTGTTTGTGGAATTAATTGAGGGCTGAGTTGACAGGACACCCTTGTAGAGATATCTAAGAACCTTCCCTTTGGTGCTTGCGTTTTATGTTGAATTGTTACCCAGGGTTTCTGAGTGAAGAACATTGCCCTCTACTGGGACTCTTCATTTTTTTTATCAGGCAGTTTAGTAAAAAGTGTTTCCATTGATCTAAGAGTTTCTAGCATGCTCTGTAGGAATGGCAATGTTTGTGTTAACAGCTGGTTTGAGAATCATGGAGGGGGTGTCCAGTCAGGTGTTCACTCATGTCCTGCTTGCACACATTTAATCCCAGCGCTTGGGAGGCAGAGGCCAGTAGATCTCTGAGTTCAAGGCCAGCTATTGTACCTAGTCAGTTCCAGGACAGCCAGGGCTTTGTGGATCTTCCTACTTTAGCCTCTTGAATAGAGTGGAATACGGACAAGAACCGCACAGGCCGCGGCACCCAGCTCACTTTGGAAGAAGATGAGAGAACAAACAGATAGGAAGGAGCAGGCTGCTCCCTGCTGTGCTGCCAAACTTTCCAGCCTCAAGTGAAGGCCTCTGGCCTCTAGAACCCGCAGGCTGCAGCATCTCACTCCAGGGTTCAGAAGTTGCCAGTTCTCCATTTCTCCAGAATACAGGCGGTTGGGTGCTTTCTTCTATTTTTTTTATTGTATTTTGGGGTTTTTTTTTTTTTTTGGTGTTGTTGTTGTTTTGGTTTTGTTTTTTCAAGACAGGGTTTCTCTGTAGCTTTGGAGCCTGTCCTGTAGCTTGTAGACCAGGCTGGCCTTGAATTTACAGAGATCAGCCTGCCTCTGCCTCCTGAATGCTGGGATTAAAGGCATGCTCCCACCGCCCGGCTTCATCTATTTTTTTTTTTTAAAAGAAACTAATTTGCGATTCTAAATAAAATGGCATGCTACATTTGCATATTCTCATTTTTAAAAAAGGAGCTGTTCCTGCTTCTAGCTGTGAATTTTATTCACTAATCAAATTTGAGCCCTGTGTTTGGTTCTTACTATAATATGAAACAAAATCTTGTCTTAAAAAACGGGGGTGGGACTGGAGAGACGGCCCAGTGGTTAAGAGCACATGCTGCTCTTCCAGAGGACCCAGGTTCAGTCCTCAGCACTTACACCAGGCAGCTTAGAACTGTATGTAGCTGCAGCAAGTTCCCTAAGCTCTGCCGGCACCAGGATTCACACGCTCATACCCATACACAGACAAACACACATACTTGAAAAATAAGTTAGAATGTTTCTTCATTTTATTCTATGTGTAAAAGTGTTGCTCTGTGTGCACGTATGTGTACCACATGTCTGGTGCCCGAGGAGATCAGTAGAGGGTGTCAGATCCCCCAGAATTGGAGTTTCTGATGGTTATGAGCCATCATGTGGGTGCTCGGAACTGAAACTGGGACTTCCGGAAGAGTAGCTTCACCCCTTAACCAAATGAGCTATGTCTCCTAAAAATAAATATATTTATTTAAAATAAAATTTAAAAGGTCTGGGTTTAGTTTTGTGGTAGCACATTACGGTAGCTCATTGCTTGAGGCCTAACATGCATGAGGCCCTGGATTCAGCCCTATTATGGAAAAAGAGTCCTTCCTCTTTCTGGCCAATAGCCAAACGTAAGAACTCTCTTCAGCTCAGTCTCTTCATGGTGCTCCTTTGGTAGACCCTGAGAAGCCCTCCAGAGTGCCTTGCCCTGCTGTGTGAGCAAGCATGACAACGTAACAAAAGGCCACACCATTCCTTCTGCGCCTGAGAATGGTCTTGTGTAGTAATCCTGCTGCAGTGAACACTTGACCCTGTGGCTTGCTGTGAATGCTGAGAATGGTCTTTGTAGTGTGACCCTGCTGCAGTCAACACTTGTGTAGTGTGACCCTGCTGCACTCAACACTTGTGTAGTGTGACCCTGCTGCAGTCAACACTTGTGTAGTGTGACCCTGCTGCAGTCAACACTTGTGTAGTGTGACCCTGCTGCAGTCAACACTTGTGTGCTGTGACCCTGCTGCAGTCAACACTTGTGTAGTGTGACCCTGCTGCACTCAACACTTGTGTAGTGTGACCCTGCTGCAGTCAACACTTGACCTGTGCTTGCTGTGCATTATCCCATTGCTCTCAAAGATCCTGCAGCAAGACACAGAAGCTAAGGCATCGACGGTCACACAGGGAGGCCCTGATGGGTGGCTGAGCGCCCGTGCACTTACACCTCTGTCCTCGGGGTTTCATAAAGTCAGTGGGTTTTGTTTTGCCACCCCCAGCTCCCAGGGGTCCTTTTCTTAGGCAGAGATGGGACAGTGTGATTAGCAGGGGACTCTCCTCTGTTCCAGCCGCTTTGCTCAGTGGTGGGATAGATCAGAAATGGCTGTGACATTCAGTGCGACAAGATAGGAGAGGAGTCACCAGGAAGGAGTGGGGCAGAAGAGTGGGTGGGACCACCCACAATCTCTCCCTCCCTCCAAGCAAGAGAGCCCTCTGCTCTCGAGAAGTGAGACGTGTTTTAGAACAGCTAGGAAGGGCAGAAGCCACTGACCCTGTGTTAGTTTCTACAGAGCCACCTTCATGGAATCAGAATATCATCAAAGATCTCTTTGTCTCCATGATTCTAGCACTCAGAGGATGAGAGGGAGACCCCATCTTTAAAACCCAAACAAAAAAACACCACCCCAAAAAATATGGAAAGAAAGGATCCCAGGTGGAGGGTGCAGTGTTGCTCACAGTAAAGCGACCACCTAGTGTGCGCAAGCATCCCTGGCTTCAGTGCTGGCAGCACCAGAATCTCTTTATGTCCAGGTGTGTGAGTCAGGGGCTTTGTTTTGTCTTTAAAGGGGTTCCAGGAAGAACTTCACTAATCAGTATGTGGAAAGCACAGGAGGCTCAGTTAATATTGCCGGGCCTGCTTGCTGCCTGGGTAAACCTTACCTCTTGTTTGTTTGTTTGTTTGTTTGTTTTTCGAGAGGGTTTTTCTGTAGCTTTGGAACCTGACCTGGAACTAGCTCTTGTAGACCAGGCTGGCCTTGAACTCACAGAAACCGGCCTCTGCCTCCGCCTCCTGAGTGCTGGGATAAAAGGCGCATGCACCACCGCTCTTCATTCCTAGAAGTTTTTACCCAGTCTTACCAGCTTGGCCTCTGTTAGCCGGATGAGCAGAAGTATTCTGCAAGGGGTAGGAGATGGAACAGTTGGCCCTCAGATGTTACTGCATATTTGGTACATTCCTGGATGGACAGATTGGTTTGGACAAGAAGCATTGACCTTGGGTCCTTTGTGCTGTGCCAGCCCAGTCTCTAATGCATTGTGTCAGAACACACACCTAACTTTGCAAAATGGTTTCTGTTTCTTAGGCACTCCTGGCAGGCATGCGCAACCGTGAGAACAGCTCGCCCTGCCAGGGAAATGGAGAGCCAGCGAGCAGGGGCAGGAGTGGGAGCTGTGTGTGGCCTACGGAAGACGAGCCTTCCAGTGAGGCCACAACTCCTTCCTACAAGAAGCCTCTGTATGGCATCTCCCACAAGATCATGGAGAAGAAGAACCCTCCCTCCGGAGACCTGCTCAGCCCCTATGAGCTCTTTGAGAAGGCGAACTCCAGTAACAGCCCCTCTCCTCTGCGCCTGCTGAATGAATCTCAGAAACGGGAATGTGGTGCTGGGGTGGCCACTGATGGGGACCCCAATATCTACTTCCTGATCCAGAAGATGTTCTACATGCTCAACACGCTCACATCTAACATGTCCCAGCTTCACAGCAAGGTGGACCTGCTCTCCCTCGAGGTGAGCCGCATCAAGAAGCAGGTGAGCCCTTCTGAGCTGGTGGCTAAGTTCCAGCCTCCTCCTGAATACCAGCTCACTAGTGCTGAGCTGAAGCAGATAGCGGAGCAGAGCCTGTCCTGCGGCGACCTAGCGTGTCGCCTGCTGGTGCAGCTCTTCCCGGAGCTCTTTGGAGAGGTGGATTTCTCCCGCGGCTGCAGTGCCTGTGGCTTTGCCGCCAAGCGGAAGCTCGAGTCGCTGCACCTCCAGCTCATCCGCAACTACGTGGAGGTCTACTACCCCTCTGTGAAGGACACAGCTGTGTGGCAGGCCGAGTGCTTGCCACAGCTGAACGACTTCTTCAGCCGCTTCTGGGCCCAGCGAGAAATGGAGGACAGCCAGCCAGGCAGCCAGGTCACCAACTTCTTCGAAGCAGACCAAGTGGATGCGGGCCACTTTCTAGACAACAAGGACCAAGAAGAAGCTCTGTCTCTGGACCGCAGCAGCACCATCGCCTCGGACCATGTGGTGGACACACAGGACCTCACCGAGTTCCTAGATGAAGCCTCCTCCCCAGGTGAGTTTGCCGTGTTCCTCCTGCACCGGCTCTTCCCTGAGCTGTTTGACCACCGGAAGCTGGGTGAACAGTACAGCTGCTATGGCGACGGTGGCAAGCAAGAGCTGGATCCCCAGAGGCTGCAGATCATCCGCAACTACACGGAGATCTACTTCCCGGATATGCAGGAGGAGGAGGCCTGGCTGCAGCAGTGTGCCCAGCGCATCAATGATGAGCTGGAGGGCCTGGGGCTGGAGGGAGGCAGCGAGGGGGAGGCCCCACGGGACGACTGCTACGACTCCTCCAGCCTGCCAGATGACATCTCAGTGGTCAAGGTAGAGGACAACTTCGAGGGCGAGCGGCCTGGCCGGCGCTCCAAGAAGATCTGGCTGGTGCCCATTGATTTTGACAAGTTGGAGATCCCACAGCCAGACTTCGAGATGCCAGGCTCAGATTGCCTACTGAGTAAGGAGCAGCTGCGTAGCATCTATGAGAGCAGCCTGTCCATTGGCAACTTTGCCTCCCGCCTGCTAGTGCACCTGTTCCCGGAGCTCTTTACCCACGAGAACCTGCGCAAGCAGTACAACTGCAGCGGCTCCCTGGGCAAGAAGCAGCTGGACCCAGCCCGCATCAGGCTGATCCGCCACTACGTGCAGCTGCTCTACCCTCGGGCCAAGAACGACCGCGTGTGGACTCTGGAGTTTGTGGGCAAGCTGGATGAGCGCTGTCGGCGCAGGGACACAGAGCAGAGGCGCTCTTACCAGCAGCAGCGCAAGGTCCACGTACCTGGCCCCGAGTGCCGGGACCTAGCAAGTTATGCAATCAACCCCGAGAGGTTCCGAGAGGAGTTTGAGGGGCCCCCGCTGCCTCCTGAAAGGAGCAGCAAAGACTTTTGCAAAATCCCCTTGGATGAGTTGGTGGTCCCCTCGCCCGACTTTCCGGTGCCTTCTCCCTACCTGCTGTCGGACAAGGAGGTTCGTGAGATCGTGCAGCAGAGCCTGTCGGTGGGCAACTTCGCTGCCCGACTCCTGGTCAGGCTCTTCCCTGAACTCTTCACAGCTGAGAACCTTCGACTGCAGTACAACCACTCCGGGGCTTGCAATAAGAAGCAGCTGGACCCCACGCGCCTGAGACTCATCCGCCATTACGTGGAAGCTGTCTACCCGGTGGAGAAGATGGAGGAGGTGTGGCATTATGAATGTATACCCAGCATTGATGAGCGGTGTCGCCGCCCTAACAGGAAAAAGTGCGACATCCTCAAGAAAGCCAAGAAAGTGGAGAAGTGACAAGCCTGGGGCTGCCCAGGGACTTGGGTCACCACGGACTGGGACTGAGCGTTGCTCCGGAGCTCGTGTACGGTATCCACAGACAGGCACCTTATGTCAGTGGGGAGTGGTTTCCTGCATTTGCACACACCACCTACCCAGCCACAAGAAAGAAGCCTTGAATTTGGTCTCTTGTATTCATGACTTTGTTCCGTGTTCCCTGCTGGCACAGCTGGAGTTGGGGAGTAGCCAAGCTGTGAAATGAGAGAATCCATAGGGTAGAGTCCCTTTTCAGGGCTGGGGCACCCTCCCTAACCTTCACAATCCAAAATACAAATTTAGGCTAGCTGTGGTGACCCACACCTAGGCAGAGGCCATTGTGAGTTCAAGGCCAGTCTACATAATGAATTCCAGACCAGCCCAGGGCTACATAATGAGACCCTGTCTCTCAAAAACACCAAAATACAAATTCAGCAAGCTTGTTTCTCTCCCCCATGTTTTACATCCCCCCCCCCTTTTTTTTTGAATTAAAATGAAACCCTTTTAAAGAAAATCATTGGCTCTTTGGGAGCCATTTTACTTAGGAAAAGAAATCTTAAAAAAATATTTGAGATGAGATACTGTACGATTACTTAAATTGCTGGGATTCTTAAAGATGATTTTAGACTTATGGGTTTTTTTTTTGTTTTTTGTTTTAGAAATGCCATATTCTGGCATTATGTGTAACTAGCTTCAGGTGGCACGGTGACTGGTTTTACTAATCCTGTGTTTGACATCTGGTTACAGAGAGTCCCGAGGCCCCTCGGATTCAGCCGATGGGATGGAATATAAGTAGTGGGTAGCCCCTTGATCCTGTATGTGAGTTTCCCTACTGCTGTGGCCCCCAGAAAGGTTACCTGTGGCCCAGCCTGTCTGCCACTGCCGTGTGGTGCTCACTGTGTAGACGAGAACACTGGAAGATGATATGAATGTAGATAGACTGGAGGCATAGTTCACGTCTTTACGTGAGCTGTGTCCTTCCACAGCCCCGGTCCCTCTCCGCACACAGGTGCTGAATTAGAGGGACAGACACATTGGAAGGAACACAATGTGTTAGGGACAATTTTGTGTGATTTATGGGTGGGCTTCTTTTGGGTTCACCAAGAACTGTTTACTTTCCATGTATTTGTACAGAGTCCCTATCCCCAGACCTCAGTGTTAGCTCCTCCCATGAGCAGCATGGCCTTGGACCTCTACGAGCCTAGGCTCTTGCAGGTGTTGGAGGGACCCACACCATTTTAAGTGGAGCACCCATGCCCCTTCCCAGCCCCACTCAGACCTTTCCCCTCAAACCTTCTAGGAAGTTCTGCCGTCCTCTCCTGGCCCACCCCTAACGAGGAGGTACACATGTCTTCCACCCTTCTACGCTGGGGCCACATGCCTAAGAAGGGCAGGAGACGGTGCTCCCCAAACTGAATCCATCTTACCATTGACCTCGAGAATTAATTCAGTTGCCTGGGTAGTCATAGATACATAATGCCCTTGTGGGACATTACAAATGTGATAATGACTTACTATTTTGCTACCTTAATATGCAGAAATGTTAGAAATAATCTATGAATTTTCTCATACAGATAAGAACTTTAGTTCTAGTAGACAATATGATATAATTTTGCATGTACCCAATGGGCATTTAAAAAAATAACATAATTTTGAATACTATAAAGCTTCTATTCACTGTCATTTTCAGATTATTTATGCTATAACTGTAAACCTAAATTATTGTTGTTGAGAAGTGCACAGGGAGCTCATGGCTCTCTGTCACATGACCACACCTGCAAGCATTTCTCCTTACTAGAACAGAAACAAATCAACCTTCTTTGTGCCCAGAAAGAAGGTATGGGGGCAGCCAGAAGACTCCCTTTTCCCCTCACTCGGGCCTCTCTCTAATGCCTTAGTCTCTCATACACACACACATGCATGTGTGCATGCACACACCTACCCCAAAGATGGCTGTGGTGTTCTCTCATGCTTCCGCTAGCTTGAGAGAATTCCGCGGGATTTGTTCTGGTCTTGAGGATGTGACCGAGAGGATTCCAAGCCATGTGAAAGTTGTCCTGAGCTCTAGAGTGGGGTGTGGCCCTGCGACGTCAGAAGCACAATCGGTTAGCAAGTTTTTAGAAGTCCTGTTTCCTCACAGCAGAGAAACGGCAAGTTCTAGCAATTCAGCGTGACTTTGTGTAACCCAGAGCGTGTTGACTCTGGGAAACTGTATTTTGGTTTCCTTAACACTTTAACTATGTAGGGCTTCACAACCCGTACCCCCCCCCCCCCCCCCCCGCCCCAATCTCATTGTCCCTTTCAGTGAAAAGAGGCAGACACTCTGGGAGCTGTTTCCTACCCCTGGACTGTATGGTATCCTCACTTACCCATCCATACAGGTGGATCCAGTGGGCATTTTTTTTTTGTCATGAAGCAATATAAATATTAAATACTTATTTTTTCAGAATTTAATGGGTTTCATGAAATCTGTTGGCGACTGCTTTCCTTGTTCCCCATCTTCCCCATCTAACTCTTCGTTTGTGTTTTGGATTCTTTCTGCCTTGTATACAGAGGACTAAAGATTAGCACAGACATTCTGACGTTGAGTAAGGTAGTGTGTCGGTGGGTGGTAGACGTCTTGCTTTTCTTTGTTAGGAAGCTGTTAAAGAATGTATGAAGATAGTCATGAATGTATAGTGTTCGAATCCTGCTCTTAGTTCATGTGGCCGTGTCTGTATGATGACAAATGTTTGTCAGGGAATAAACTGTCTAGTGTCATTAGCGCTCAGTGCCCTTCCCCTTCAGAGTTGAGCCCCAAGCCTTCCTTCCCTTTTAGGTTAGGGGGTGAGGGGTTTATATCAGCAGCAATCATCAACCGACCAATGGGATCTACTTTGTGGTGACTGGATTTGGCCTGATCACACCACAGTGTGGCCGGCCTCTTGGGTTCTTGGAGAGATATCCTGTTTCTACCATTCCCCCAGAGATTGCTTCTTGCCTGACTGGGGGGTTCCTGGAAACTCCTGGTTGGAAGTCACTGGGTCATTCTGAAGTGGGGGTCAGGGCCCAAGGCCTGGTACTGCTGTGGGAAGTCCTTGCCTCTTGTAGATCCAGCCTTAATGTCTGACATCCTAGCATGAGCAGACCCTGCACAGAGTGGATGTCAGGTTTCTACTGTGAGGAGTCAATAATGTGGACAGTTTTACCAAAGAGAACGAGACACCACATCACGTCTGCCTGTTACCATTGATCTGAGTGCACCCTTAGAAACTGAATGTAACACAAACCCAGGACATTTTTGGAAATTGTATGATCTCTAGCAACTTTGTGTGAATTTTTATACAAGCACTGTTTTATTAATTATATAAAATATAAAAATAGAAAAACTGTGGTCTTGTAACACTTCATTTCTGTAGGCCCCTCGCCACTTAGAGTGTGTCTGGATCTGTGTGTGCACCTTCCCTCCAGTCCCTGGGGAGAACATGAGTGTTTGGGGAGCTCAGTGCTTGGCCGCCAGGTGCAGCTCACAAGGTTTCCGTCTGACCTGTTTCTGTAGAAAGCTTATCTTGGGAGATGGGAAGAGGCAGGGTTCCATATTTCCATGTACTTCACAGTTACGATGACTTTGGCTTTTTGGGTTTTATTTTTTTGTTTTTGAGGAAGGGATCACCTGGCCTAGAATGTACTAGACCAAACTCAAAGATTCTCCTGCCTGAGTTCCGGTATTAAGGTGTGCACTACCGTATCCTACTGCTTTTATTGAGATGGGCTCAGGCTCTCAGGTATCGCTTGACCTGACCTCTCTACACATTCAGAGTGCTGGGATTACAGGCTTGCGACACCATGCCTGGCTCAATTGAAAAATCTTAATTGGCTTAATTTTGATTTCTAGATTTGGAAATTTTATTCCATAAAATAGGATGACTGTTCCGAGGAGTCAAGCAGAGGAAGTGGATTTTATAGTCAGGGAAGGGCTGAAGGAAGCAGAAGTCGGAAGAAGCACACAGAACGAGGAGCTTGATGTGTGGCCTTTGAAGCAAAGACTGACATGCTGCCGAAAGTTCACATCCTCAAAAGAGAGAAAGGAATGCAGTAAGGCCTCACTGCCTCTAGAGAAGGTTCATCCATTCAGTAAATGTCTTGGGCCAGCCAGCTACTGCGCCTGCTCCCTAACTAGCTATCCCAGCCCCCATGTGTGACTGACTAGTTAAGCCGCCCATTCAAGCCTGGCTGGAAGGCCCTGGTAGTTAACAGCACAGCACCTAACAGGTCTGCCCTGAAGCTAATTTGTAAGACATGCGTGGGTATGAGCAGACTGGGCCTTGCTCTCTCTACAGAAGACAGCCAGGCCACTGCAGGTGTCCTGACGCTGGCCCCCCCGGCCTGAGGCACCACTGTGGGACCTCCTGTTTCTCACAGGCAGAAGCCATGTTGGTAAGCATGCTGTTAGAGCTGACAGGGATTTCGCTTGTGCTATTTCTGCTGCAAGGTGTGGGGAGTTGCCATCCTTGGCTTTGACAAGCTGAAACCTTGGTGTTGAACTGCTAAGCGTGTGTAGGAGACACACTTTAGTATGCATAAAGCCTGTGGCCACCAGCGCTTCTCTTCAAGAGTTGATACAATTGCATGACTCCAAGTTGACGTCTACATTGTAGCCTTTTTTTTCTCAGCTTCAGAATCAAGAGTGAGGTCCCAAAGCTTTTTTTGTTTGGTTGGCTTTTGGTTTTTTTTTTCAAGAGCGGGTTTTTCTGTGTATCCTTGGTAGCATCGAACTCAGAGATTTGCCTGCCTCTGTCTCCCGAGTGCTGGGACTAAAGGTGTGCACCGCCACCATCCAGCAGCATTTTTTTTTCAAGGACTTGCATATGGTTCTGACTAGACTGGAACTTGCTATGAAGGCCAAGCTGGCCTCTGACTCACAGAGATGCACCTGCCTAAGCTTCACAGGAAATGGGATTAAAGGTGTGCACTACCACACCCAGCCAAAATGATAGAATCTACATTGTTTAATCGTGATTTAGATCACAGAAACAAGCATTGCCTGTGGGAACCCCTAAAGAACAAGTGTTCATTGAGAGATACTGTTTGCCATGGATGAAGTCTTTGAGCCTCGCTTGTCTCTTTTGGGCAGATTTAATGTCTCGGCGTGTTGGTGGTGCCTGTTATCCCAGCACCTGGGAGGCTGAGGCAGAGGATCGTGAATTAGAAAGTGGGCGGGAGCTGGAGAGATACTGAAGAAGTGAGAAGGCTGGCTACTGCCAGGGGCTGAGCGAGGTGTGCACAGACACCTTGGTGTGGTGCTCCTGAGAAGGCAGCCAGCAGCCATTCTAGTCAGGAAAGGCAGCGATGTGCTAATGCAGGGAAGTGGGTGCAGTCTGCAACGGTGTCCCACTGAAGGTAAGCCGGCGACATGTGGATGCTCTCCCTTCGGGGCAGCGGTGTGAAGTAGTGGAATAGGTGGGCTGTGCCGTGAATGGCGTGTAGGACACATACAGGAAGGAAAATATGAAATGAGATACAATAAAGCCTTCATGAAACTTCGGAAAGCAAAATGATGTCCATTAAACACAAGTGAAATGTTTGCCCAAGTGGGAGAGGAAGAGGGGGGAAAATGCGCTCAAAGAGGGAAGGCCTTGGAAGAACGGGGAGAGGCCAGCGGCGCCAAGGTGCTACCTAAGGAAAACCTCTCATGGGCGTTGGGTACTGTTTGACAGCTGCTGCTTGGGCAGTGGGGGGGCTGGGGATGGGGGAGTGAGACACAACGAACCCTGGTCTGTAGTGTCTGCCCCGGCTGATACTGTGCTAGCAAGCCAGCAGTGCGGCTCCAGAGCAGCCCCGGAGGTGCTGCTCTGCTACCAACATCATGTTCCTGTCACTGCTCCCTGGAGAGCATCCTGCAGGTGTAGGCTGGTTATTCTCAGTAAAGCCCACCTTCACAGAGCCAAGGCAAGACAGAGATCCTCCTTTTCCCTTGAGGTAGGTTCATGAACATCCACCAAACTGAATTTGTTTGATTTTTGTTTTTTTGAGACAGTGTTTCTCCGCGTAATTGCCTTGGCTGTCCTAGAACTTGCTCTGTAAACCAGGCTGGCCTCGAACTCACAGAGATCCACCTGCCTCTGCCTCCTGAGTGCTGGGATTAAAGGCATGCTGTTTTTAGTTTCTTGAAAAAACAGATTTCCAAGATGGTGCTGCACGCCTTTAATCCCAACATTGAGAGGCCGAGGCAGGTGGGTCTCTGTGAGTTCGAGGCAGCTTTGTTCTTCATAGCAAGCGCTAGTCGTTTGAAATAAGCTCAGGACGTCATAGTTAGATCTAGTCTCCTCCCTGTCTGTGTAGAGCATAGATGACAGGGATTTCAGTTAACAACTTAGTCCCTAGTGTCTTCTCTAAGTGGGGTTGTCATTTTGGTAAAAAGGCCAGATGAACCTAACAGTCCTAACCTTAAACCATGCATGCCTTGAACACAGCAACTGTATCCTGCAAGTGTTGTAGGAGCTGCGGGGTGTGTTCTTGCTGCCCCAGCTCCTGGTCGCCTGGCTAGCTTATGCCCCAAAATAACAACACACAAACTGTATTCTTTAAAACACTGCTTGGCCCATTAGTTCTAGCCCTTACTAGCTAATTTTGATATCCCGATCAACCCATCTCTAATAAACTGTTTAGCACCAGTCTTACCGGGAAAGACTCAGCATGTCTGACCTGGTGGCTTCCTTCATCATGTCTGCCCGGGAGAGGGGAGCATGGCCTCTCAGCTCACTTCCTCTTCCTCCCAGCATTCTGTTCTGTTTACTCCACCCACCTATGTTTTAGCCTATGAGGGCCAAGCAGTTTCTTTATTATAATTAACCAATGGCCTTCCTCCATCATGCAAGCACTGCCTGGAAGAGCAGGATGTATTTATTTTAACTGTTCAGGGTCCCCCCATTATCATCCTATTAGAACAGGATTTTCCAACCTCAGCACTGCTAACATGCTGCTCTGTTGGACACTGTTTGGACATTATGGAATGTTCAGCATCATCTTCGGGCTCTCATTTCTTGATGTCCCTAGTATCCTGTCCATCGTGATGACTAAAAACATAATTATTGCCAAATGCCCCAGGGAAAGTGGGCAAGTTGCCCCACGTTGAGAACCCCTGCCTTGGACTGTCTCCAGGGGCTGTCTTTGATCGACTCATTATGTTGGTCACATTTTGACTGGGTATGTCTTGCCAGGACCACATTAAAAGGCAGCTGTCGTTCAGCTTCAGTAATGAGTGAGTTGTCAGAGCGCCATGAATCATTATGGATTGCTCTTACATTTCTGTTAGTTTTCATAAATATGTTCCAGGCCCTTACGCTGGAGGCAACCCCTGAGAGATCAGTCTCCTGCCGCATGCTATGACCAGGCTCACGTAATTTGTAATCAGATGTCAGTTTGATTTTTAGAACACTGTAAGAGTTAACTTTATTTTTAATTATGTGTCTTTGTGTGTATGGGGAGTCTGGGTGCCCACAGAAACATTGTATCCTCTGGAACTGGTGTTACAGGGGATTTTGAGCCACCTGATATGGGTGCCAGAAACTAAACTCTGGTCTTCCCCAAGAGTAGTACAGGCTTTTGGCCAGTGAGCCCTTAGTTTGATTATTTTGTTTTGTTTTGCTTTCTTTCTTTCTTTCTTTCTTTCTTTCTTTCTTTCTTTCTTTCTTTTTTTTTTCCACTTGAGACAGAGTCTCATCATGTAGCTTTGGCTGCTCTGGAACTATGTAGACCAGGCTGGCCTTGAATTCACAAAAATTCATCTGCCTCTGCCTCCTGAGTGCTGGGGTTAAAGGCGTGTGTAACTACACCTGGCCGATAGTTTGATTTTTAAAAACGGTAGTTGGGGATGGGTCCAATTTGGTAAGTGGCTAAGCCAGGTAGAAATTACTAATGTCCTTTTGAATGGCTGCCTCTGAGCCAGCGGTGGCTGTGTCCACCTGGAATCCAGCAGGTAGACAGCCAAGACCAAAGGCCGGCCCAGTTACATACTGAAGCCTTAAAAAGCTTTTCCTGCTCTGCTTTCTCCTGTTCTGATCCTTGTTTGTCCAGTAAGGATTGGGAGATGCAGAGATAAAGTTCTGGTCACAACTCTCCTACCAACAGAGTGTGCGCTTTTCAGGAAACCTGCTGCTGAATTACATGCTTTCACCATCCAAGGCTTCTCGAGTTTCCTACTGGCTTTGCAAAGAGAAGCTCAGGAAGAGGGAAGGGAGAGAGGATAGGAGGAGATGAATAATGGCTATATAATTAATTATAACTTTGTTACATGGAAATTAAAGTACTATATTTTTAACTGATAACTCAGAAAAGCCGAAATAACAAGTGATGAAAACAGAAATTCTGTGTTGTACTTTTTGTTGTTGTTTTTTGGCTTTGTTGTTTTCAAGACAGGGTTTCTCTGTAGCTTTGGAGCCTGTCCTGGAACTAGCTCTTGTAGATCAGGCTGGCCTTGAACTCACAGAGATCCGCCTGCCTCTGCCTCCCGAGTGCTGGGATTAAAGGTGTGCACCATCAGCACCCGGCCCATGTTGTACTTTTACAAAGTATTTATTCTTCCTAAAGAGTTTAAGTTTTTAAAACATTTTAAAACAAAAATTTAGCTGACCTTGAGCTCATAGAAATCCACCTGCCCTGCCTTCCTTAGGGCTGGGAAATGTGTGCAACACTACACCCAGCTTTAAAACTTTAAAAATGAACTAATTCGGGGTGCACCTTAGCATGTGTGTGGGGGCCAGAGGATTGGTTCTCTCCTTCCACCATGTGGGTCTGAGGGAATGAATTCAGGTCACCAGGCAAGTGCTTTTACCCATCAAGTCATCTCACTGGTCCTTAGGAGTTTAAATTTTCTTTCTTTTTAATTTTATGATTTAGTTATAGTTTTTTGTTTTAGTACATTGGTATTTTGCCTGCATGTATGTCTGTGTGAGGGTGTCAGATCCCTTGGAACAGAAGCTATAGACAGTTATGAGTTGCCATATGGTTGCTGGGAATTGAACCTGGGACCTCTGGAAGAGCAACCAGTGCTCTTAACCCCCTGAGCCATCTCTCCAGCCCCTAAAATGAGGGTTTTGTTCTTGTTTATTTTTGAGACTCTATTATAGTTTTGGAGCCTGTTCTGTTTGTTTTGTTTAATTGGTTTTTCGAGACAGGGTTTCTCTGTAGTTTTGGACCCTGTCCTGGAACTAGCTTTTGTAGACCAGGATGGCCTCGAACTCAGAGATCAACCTGCCTCTGCCTCCCGAGTGCTGGGATTAAAGGCATGCGCCACCACTGCCCAGCTAAGAGTTTAAATTTTCAAATAAAGGCAAATTTTCTTGAGTTCTCCAAAACAAGATGAGCAACTTGACTCATGGGCCCCAACTTAAGTGCTTTGGAGTCTCTGGAGGCTCCCTCTGCTCTCAGACTTCTGTGATCTCAGACAGTTGTGGACAAACGAGGACAGGGCGGAGTCTCTGAATGGCTCCTTCATTAGACCTGGCTCCGGAGTGTACATGCCATGGATGTCCTGTCGTGTGCGCATGTGCTCAGCTCTGCTTTTTTTCTTCTTTTTTTGGTTTTTCAAGACAGGTTTTCTCTGTGTAACAGCCCTAGATGTCCTGAACTAGCTCTTCTAGGCCAGGCCTGGCCTCACACTCATGAGATAGATCGACCTGCCTCTGCCTCCCGAGGGCTGGGATGAAAGGTGTGTACCACCACTGCCTGGCCGGTTCTGCTCTCCATTTAGTTTTAGTCCTTTGTGTAATGCTCTTGTGAGGGTTAGAACAACTAGTCTATTGTTCTAAGGGGCAGATAACAAATATTTCAGGCTTGATAGGTCATAGCAACTGTCTTATGTGTGTGTACATATACGTACAAGTATATAAGGTTAAAATTTTTAAAGTAAAAATTGTATTTTCCATGTATGGGCGTTTTATCTCCCTGTGAACCACGCATATGCTTGGTACCTACAGAGGCTAGAAGAGGACGTCGAATTCCCTGGAGATGCAGACTGTCGTGAGCTGTCATGTGGGTGCTGGGAACTGAACCTGAGTCATCTGGAAGAGCAGAGCTCTTAAGCCTGAACATTAAAATGTTGAAGCCATTTTAGTTTGAGGGTCATTAGGAAGCCAGCGTCTGGCTACATTGGTTTACCTATGAGCCCTAAATAAACCACTCCTAATGGACTCTAAGTAGACCAGTTGGAATTGGAGGGGCAGCTTCACTCCTCTGGACTGTAGAAGACAAACCAGAGACAACTGAAACTAGTTTAACAGTAGTAAAAGGTTCTCTCCAATCTGTCCGATCATAATCTGAAAGGCAATCTTGACTCCGTTAACTTTAGCCACAAAAAACCTGAATATGGGAAACAGTCCCTAGGCAGAAAATATTTAAATAAACACCAAGAAGCAGGGACGGGTGTTACACGTCTATTCTATAGTTTTTGCTCTTGGGAGTCAGAGGCAGGAAGATCAGGAATTCAAGGCCAGCGTAGGTTTTCACAGAATGAAAAAAAATAAAACAAGCCAGGTGCGGGAGGGCCTGCCTCTGTATCCTAGTACTCAGGAGGCAGAGGCAGTGACCCTGATTTTGAGGCTACTCGGCTATACAGGGAGACCCTGTCTAACAAAATAAAACAAATTCCATAAGTAAAACCCACAAAGAGACAGGCCAGTTTATTTGACAATGACTCCTGAGGTAGTCAGTGTGGAAAATAGTGGCAGGTCATGACGTCCTCTCTGGCCTGGGCTCCTGCACTGGTCTCTGCAGGACAAGGGAGCTCTCAGAGTGCCGGGCCTATGGGAGCGCAGGAGGAGGAAACCCAGATCCCAGCTTCCACAAAATGCTCCAGTGATCCCACAAACGACAGAACTTTATTTCAGTAAAAACGCCCTCTTTGCACGGCGGCCCCTCTGACAGCAGGAAGCAGCCGTGGGGAGACGGCGTGGTCATTTAGTCTTTGGCAGCTTTAAGTTCTTCCACCGGCGCAACAGCACTCGGTGCTTGTCGCTTTCCGTCTTCTCATCATAGACGGCTTTCAGGAGAACCCGCATCACCACTTCTGTCCCCGTCTCTTTGTTCTCTCCAATGAGGAGATCCAGTGTATCTCCCACCTTCACCTGCCAACAGAAGGGAAACCGCCTTTACTCCATGGTGGCACACGCCTTTAATCCCAGCACTCGGGAGGCAGAGTCAGGTGGATCTCTGTGAGTTCAAGACCAGCCTGGTCTACAGAGCTAGTTCCAGGACAGGCTCCAAAGCCACAGAAAAACCCTGTCTCGAAAAACAAAACAAAACAAACAAAAAACCAGCCCTGCTTTGTTGTTTCAGTTTCACGTGCACTGGTGTTTTCCCTGTTTGTACATCTGTGTTAAGGCATCAAGACTCCTGGAACTGAGCCAGCCTTTAATCCCAGCACTTGGGAGGCAGAGGCAGGTGGGTCTCTGTGAGTTCAAGGCCAGCCTGGTCTACAGAGCTATTCCAGGATAGCTAGGGCTACACAGAGAAACCGCATCTCAGAAAAAAAAAATCCTGTAACTGAGTTGCAGATAATTATGAGCTGCCACATGAATGCCAAGAACTGAACCTGGGTCCTCTGGAAGCGCAGTCAGTACTCTTAACCTCTGAGCCATCCCTCCAGCGCCGCCCCCCCCCCCCCCCCCCCGTTTTAATGTGGTGGCTGTCACACAGGAAGAACAAGTGAGAAGAGCCCTGACTTCTCTGAGAGTCACCCTAGGTCTGAATTGCATTGTGGGTAGGCCTATGAGGGAGCCTCAAGCAGAGGGGCTGGATCCAGGCAGTACTTTCCTGACGGAGATGACTGGCAGATGGATGGCCATCAGTCAGGGAACTGGAGGAGTACTGAACAGACCTGCCTGTCTGAGGAACACTGTAAAACACAGAAAAGTGGGGCACACTCAGCAAGAATGTACAAAGAAAGTACTAGATGAACCAGGAAGAATATTGGCACTGATTTCTAACCTAGGTGACCTTCCTAAAATGGGGATGGGACAGTTTGTTACACATCTGTCACCATGGAGCAGTGGTGGGCTACCTCGCCAGTATTACTCACGGAAGGAGGACCGCACAGAAAGAGCAAGAGTTGGCTAGAGGGGCTGAGGCCAAACTAATCTTACCAGAGGACTTGTGACTAAGGCTTGTCAACCCACACTCTGGAGCAGCCATGTTATCTCCAGGGTCCAGCAGCAAGGGCTTAGTCTGTGCTGGACACAAGGGAAACACCTGGCAGAAGTAGCTGGGTCCAAGGAGCTCAGAATATTAGAGAATCTGACCAGGAACTCAAGAGGGGCTTAACATAACCTGGCCATCCACTGCTGTTCTGCCAAATATAAGCCAGGACCAACCATTGCTTCTCTTGGCTTAAAGCAGCTCCTATGTGGGCTGCTGCCTCTACTGAAGGGCCTGGGGAGCTGGCTCAGTGGTTACCAGTGATCAATATTCTTGCCACTTAGAACTGCATTTCCAGGGGATCTGACACACTTGTCTGGCCTCCATGGGTACCAGGCATACACGTAGCATACAGACATACATGTAGGCAAAACACCCATTCACATAAATATTGTATACATAGTAAATAAATAAATATTAAAAAAAAATTTAAAAAATCTCTTAAAAGAGTAAGTATAAAACAAACAAGAAACCAAGCTTCCTCTTCCATAAAGAAACAAATACACAGCTTAGAAGCTGGCCTATTAAAACTTAAATGTTTTCTCATTTATTTTATGTGTGGGTATTTTACCTACATGTCTGTGTGCCATGTGCATGTCTGATGCCCTTGGAAGACAGACATCGAATGGATCCCCTTGGAATTGGAGGCACAGGCAGCTGTGACCCACATGTAATACAGGTGCTGGGAATTGACCCAGGGCCTCTGGAAGAGCAGCAAGTGCTCTTAGCTGCTAAAGCCATCTCTTGAGCCCCCAACTTAGGTTTTGGAAAGTTTCTCTATTTTGGGGGTGAAGCGCATATGTACCAAGGCCTGTGTGGAGGTTGGAGGAGGAGGAGGAGGAAGAAAAGCTCCATGCAAACACAAGGGTGAGCAGCTGGGAAAGGCGGAGGTGGTGGGCACGAGAGGGCAATGGGGAGGGAAATATGCTCAAAATACATCATATGCATGCAATGAAATATTATAATATGTACTAATAAAAGCGTTTATAAAAGGGAAAAAGGTGATGACATGTCTTCCTTCTAGGGTTCAGATGTCTCCTCTTAGCCCACTCCACCCTGGGAGGTGAGTTAGGACGTCATCAGTCCCATCTTGGGTTTCTCAAGCCACTGTCAGAACAGGCTTGCACAGCCTGGTGCACTCTGGACCACCTAGTTTGCAGAACACAGAAAACCTGTTTGGTGGCAGGTGATGACTCGGGGGAGCTGAGCTGCAGCGACAGGCATGCTGGACCCTCAGGGCCTATAGCCAGGCACCGGTCCCATGGAGCAGGCTGGGGAAGCAGGCATGCTTTATTTAGTCCCATCCGAGGCCTGGTCCTCTCAGACACAAAGCAAAACTGGCTGGGATTAGTGGCTGTTTCAAATATCTACATTTCAAATCTCCCCTTAGCTGCAGTTTCTATGACTACCAGGCCTCCTAGTAACAAGGCAGCCGAGTGTTAATATTGGCCTCTGCCTTTCCTGACCCTCAGGAAAATCTGGAAAGCAGCCGAAAGGACAGAACACCCAAGGCAGAATGAAGCCCAGTAATTAGGCTGTGGTTAACAATACCTCAAAGCAGGGAAGAACAGGCTGTGGAGTTTGCATGGGGCTCCAGCAGGGGTGTTCAGAAGGTAATGCAGCAGAGAAGGCAGTTCGGCTACAGTCAAGACAGCAGCAGAGGGGTAGAGAGGGGCCCGTCTGGAGCACTGGCTTTTGTGCAGGTCACTGAACAATGGCTGACAGATGATTCAGCCCAAGGTTATCAGAGCTCTTTGGCCTTGACTAGGAGTTGAGACCAAATGGAAGAAGTCGCCGCTCTTTCTGTGGGCAGAGGCAGCAGTAACGACTGCATGATCCCCAGGGACAAGGACTGGAGGAGCCTCAAGGTTCACCAATGCAAACAGATGACATGCTCACTGTTCTACATCCCAGAGCAACGTGAGGGAGCAGATCCTGCCTAGCAGGCTTTGGGAATGTGAAAAGAAGAAAAATAAAACCCCCTCTTCCAAACTCTGTCTGTCTCTTCATCACCCCTCACTACTAACAGGTTATGTTTTTTTTTTTAAATATTTGTTTACTTATTATGTATACAATATTCTGTCTGTGTGTATGCCTGCAGGCCAGAAGAGGGCACCAAACCTCATTACAGATGGTTGTGAGCCACCATGTGGTTGCTGGGAATTGAACTCAGGACCTCTGGAAGAGCAGTCAGTGCTCTTAACCTCTAAGCCATCTCTCCAGCCCCCAACAGGTTATGTTTCTAAGCATGACACCAAAAGACAGATTTCAGAACTCTGAAGTTCTGACCCTTCTTCTTGATGGGGTTAAGGTTTGTGTGTCACTGAAGGGTTGAACCCGGGGGTTCTTTACATGCTAGGCAAGCATTCTATCAGCCAAGCTACATACAGCCCGAGTGCTGCTTTCTAGCTTTTAGTTAAAGATTTTTATATCTCCTTTATTGAGTTTTGCTAAGTGATATAATCTCAAGGTTAAAAAGCAAGGTCAAACATTCTTTAATGCCAGCACTCAAGAGGCAGAGGCAGGCAGATCTACAGAGTGAGTTCCAGGTCAGCCCGGGCAACAATAGTGAGACTCTGTCTCAATCAAACACTCATTATTTATATCTCAGAGTGAGGGCAGATGGCTCAGCACTTGCAGCAAGGCCTGATGACCTGAGTTTGGTCCCTGAACACAAGGAGGAAGAAAGAATCCACCCCTTCAAGTTGTCCTCCACTCTACATCCAAACTGTGACATTCATGAACCCACATTCCCTGCTCCCACAACTACATACATGTTCTAAAAAGCCAGAAAATAGAAGACATGAAAATGAATGCAGGAGAGCTGGAGAGTTGGCTCAGCAGCTAGGAGCACTTGTTGCTTTTGCAGAACTATGGGTTTGGTTCCCAGTACTCACACAGTGGCTCACAACCTATATTTGAGGAGACCTGATACTCTTCTGGCCTCTGTGGGCACCAGGCACATACATCGTGCATAAACATATATGCAGGCAAAACACATATACACATAAATCTAAAAAGCATTTAATTTTCGAAATATAAAAAGCATGAAGAAAATGAATACGGGGCTGGAGAGACTCTGGTTTGGTTACCAGGGCTCTCAAGAGGCTCACAGTCATCTGCAGCTTCAATTCCAGGGGACCTATGACCTCCACAGGAACTGCATGCATATGCAGATAAGCAAAATACACATACACAAAAAACAAGATTTAAAACCTTAATATATTCCACAATAATCTATTCTAAGTACTAGTAATTTTTAATTAAGAATATATGTAACATAGCCAGGCAGTGGTGGCGCATACCTTTAATCCTAGCACTTGGGAGGCAGGGGCAGGCAGATCTCTGAGAGCTCAAGGCCAGCCTGGTCTACAAAGTGAGTTCCAGGACAGCTAGGGCTGTTACACAGAGAAACTCTTCTCAAAAACCATATGTAATATCTATAAACATGCATGCGTACATTGTTTGTTTTGTTGAGATGTAGTTTTGGCTAGCCTGGAACTAGGCAAGTACACTTAACTGGCTGAGTCTGTAGCGGTCTTCCTGATTCTGCCTTCCATGGTGTGTGTCACCGTGTCTATCGCTACACACACATAGTGTGTATATGCATGTCTGAATATATTGTGGAGATAGGGTCTCACATAGCACAATCTGGCCTATAACTCCTGATCCTTTCTCCATTTCCCATGTGCTGCTATACACACAAAGACTATTTTTAATAGAATTTTACTTTTACCTATGTGTGTGTATCAGACAAACAGATCTGTTGTTAGAAAGCAGATATTGAAGTACATTCTCTTATGAATCATTTTTGTTTGGTTTTGTTTATTTTGAAATAAGGTCTCAGTGTGTACCCCTGGGTGCCCTGGGACTCATGATGTTCGACCCCAGCCAGTGCTGGTACATCAAGGAAGCATAGTGACCCTGACTTGACCTCTTTCAATTAACAGTATCAACATGAACTTGTCAGAATTACAAAACATCATTGTGCCAGCTGCCCTTCTGAGAGCAGAGCTCCTACAAGACCTACTGAAGTGAACAGCACTGTCCACCCGCTCAGGCAGCACCTTCCCAGTCAGACCTTTCTCTGTAATCTATCTCCATGACTCCATGGGGCTAACACTAGCTTATTCCAATTCTTCTGACTCATAAGGTCACGAAGACTGAGGAGAGATGGTGGCCCACAGACAATTCCCATCAGCGTGACCAGGACGGAAGCCCTCAGAGGGTACCAGGGCCCAGGGGGAATTGGGGACAGCACTGACTAGCAGGACAATAGGCAGGATCATGTGGCTGTCATTACAGGCTGGATGGCTCACCGTTCTGCTCTTCTTCCATAATTTTTCTCCATTCAGTCTGAGTTCACCTTTGTAGAATGCATCTTCTACTTTGCTATTAAAAAGAAAAAAGATTTGAAATGTAAATAAACTCAACGACCACACAGCTTTGAGAAAAACACCAGCTGTCAGTACCCACTCAGTGAGTCCCCACAAAACAAAAACCCCTGCATTTCCAGTGAAAAGGGTGAGATGCCAGGTGAAAGTGGGCACCATCTACACGCATCTCCAACAGGGAGCCCAAAGGGCATTTCTGAGGCCGAGAGCCCCCTGCACTCAGGCAGGTGGCTGCTGCATGGGGCCTTGCGGGCCATTTCAGAAGTGACCACACGGCAGCAGCTCAGTGAGTCACAGTGGTCAGAATGAGTGGGTCCTTCCTGTCCTCGGCTTCCTGCTCTGCATGGGGACAGAAACACCAGGTGCCACACATACAGAGATGCCATCAAGGAACGGCCTGTGTGCACTGAGGTTGAGTAATTCCAGTCTGGCAGCCAGTCACTTCGGTCTGAATCTCTGGTGACAGACCAGACAAGACACAGACACAAACAAAGCCTCCCTTCTGATGACCTGACTCAGGAAGACTGACATCAGGGCTCCGCTCCATAAAAGCAATAGCCACTGTTCTCTTTTACGTTCCATGAATTTAAACAAAGTGAAACACACAATTAACTATTCCATAAAGATACACATTACATAAGGGATTTTTTTCCTGAGACAAGTAGCTGGCTGTCCTGGAACTTGCTCTGTGACCAGGCTGGCCTTGAACTCAGAGACTGCCGTGACTGTCTCCCGAGTGCTGGGATTAAAGGTTTGCGCCTGTCACAATTGGTCCTCATATATGCACCATCCATGACTGCTGAAGGGATGAACAAACAGCAAGGGCACCACCGGAACAGAACATCAGCAGAGAGAAGAAATATGCTAAAGAAATCTCAAATTCCCACTTCTGTGCATTGCATGTGACTCAGGGTTTACAACAGCCAAACTGCATGGGGTGCCTGCTACACGCGGGCCCAGCCACAGTGTCTACAGATTTTAATCCTGGTGGCTCGTCCCTGCAGTCCTGCATTAGGAGGCTAAAGCAGGATTTCAGCGAGGTTGAGGCTGTCAGGAACTAAATTGTAAGTTCTAGGCCAGCATGAGCTATTGAGTGATTCTGTGGCTTTAAAAGGTGAAAGGGGGCCTGTGAGATGAAACTCAGAAGCTGGAACCCACAAAGCTGCAAGGACAGAAGCAGCCTTACACGAGTCTTCTGGCTACATGTGATACCACACGCACACCGCTGCCTGTCATTCAAACACTGCATAAACAGTTTTTAAAAAGGAACAATAAAATTCCTAACATGCTCAAGGTCACATACTAGTAGTTTGGCCCAAGGACCCACTTTTTGGTTTTTTGTTTCTTGTTTTTCTTGTTTTTTTGTTTTCGTTTTTTTTTTTTTTTTTGCCAGAATTTTTCAGAGCAGCTCTGAGGTTGGTCTCGAACTCACAGAGATCACCTGTAGTGGCGTAGTATGTAGCTTGGCTGCTTCCAACACTTAGCCTCAGGTGCTCGGATTGTAGGCCTGACCCAGCACTCTAGCTCAAGATGCTGTATCCTTTTGTGTGTGAGAGACTGCGTGCCACAGCGAGTCTGTGGAAGGTCAGAACACTCTTGGGAACCAGTCCTCTCCTGTCTCCTGGGATCAGGGACTAGAGCTCAGATGGGCAGACTATATGCACACACCTTTACCCACTGAGCCATTTCACTGGCCAGAAACTGTATTCTTTTTTTTTCTTAATTATTGTGTGTGTATGTGTAAATGCTGTGGGCACATGTGTCCGTGGCACATATGTGGAGGTCTGTGGACAGCCTGTGGGAGTCAGTGTTTTCCTTATACTCTGTGGATCCCAGGGATTAAACTCAGGTCATCAGACTTAATAACGACAATGACCCACTGAGCTAATGCGCTAGTCCCAAAAGCCTGTGTTCTAAACCATCACCTTCTACTTCTCCCACTGATTCTGGAATGTACTTCCTCAGACTGTAGGTGTGGGAAATCAGTGGGGGTTTGCAGCTATGCATCTCTAATAAAATGATTTCTTTCTCTTTTAGAGGTCGCTACTAGGGGCAGAGGCATGGTTCAGTAGCAGAACACTTGCCTACCATGTACAAGGATACACTGTGGAGAAAAAGGAGAAATGTCATTAAGTCAATGACTCAGAGCACACCAATTGTGTTCCGATCGAGGAAACATGGTAGTCAGGTGCTTCCTCGGGGGTCAGTCCTTTCACCTGCAGAGTGAAGTAGGGAATAGGTTACCTTTCACAATAGCAGAGGCCGAGTTAGTGTGGCACCACACTAACCAGACGGGCGGTCCATCATACTCACTTTCTCCCAATATCAAGGCCTGTCTTCAGGATGACATCGTACCGGAAAGACTGGACCACTTTCTCCAGGTCTTTGTAGTCCTTGACCACGCCAGGGTCATCCTCAAGCTCTTCTTCCTGCTCACTCCTCTCGGGGTGATGGATCTCCTCATCGGAGTCCTCTTCATCTGCATCTTTTTGCAGAGTCTTTCTAGTGGATTTTTTGGAGTTTATATTGCTTTTGAGTCGTATGGAAAATGGAAACGTACATTTTGGAGCTACTAACAGCCCTGGGAGTCGCAGAGGAAAAATGCTACGGAAAAGTGTTTTATAATTTAATGCGTTTAACTTGGAACTAGAAAAATATAAGTATCGATTCCAGGAAGCACAGAGTTTGTGTGGAGAGGTTCCTTGAAGCACACCCCAGAGTCCGAGCCAGGCGTCTGGCTTTCTTAGAGCACCAGTGAGCAGTCTGAGCCCAGTTACAGCCATGCTGCACGCGCCCTGAAATGGAGAACAGCTGGGCGTTACTTCCCAGGCGCAGTGCTGCTCCGCTGAGCTTGGCGCACAAGCAGGGACACACAAGCACTGGACAACGGATGCTGTGTTTCCCGTGCCCTGTGTCCATCGGGCCACTGGGGCTGAGGGCCAGCACACTTGGGTTTGTAAGGACCATGCTTTGGTGATAAGAAAAAGGATTTCACAAGCTTAAATGCATGCATACATAAACATGACCAACTCTGAAGCACGATTAATAAAAACTGAGACAGAAATTGAGGTTCAACCTGAAGGTCAGAAAAGTAAAACAGCCAGTCACTGGCTCTCATCTCTACCTCAGTCCAAAATGGCGATCCTGCCTCCAGGAATCTCAGAATGAGGCTGTCCCCCCCCCCCCTTAAATTTCTCTTTAGTGCTGGGATTAAAGGAGTGCACCACTACTGCCTGGTGTCTATGACAAGCTAGTGTGGCTGCTGGGATTAAAGGTGTGTGTCATTGCTGCCTGGCTGTTTTACTTTCTGATCCACAGGCAAGCTTTACTTATTAAAATACAAATGAAATCCACCACAGAACTCTTAGTCGGGAAGTCTCAAGTCCGGATCTCAAGGCTATACTTCAGGACTGACTTCTTTGATAACGAGCCTCACGATTTTCCTTCCTAATTTCATTAATTACAAAGCTACTAACAACTACTGTCTGTGTGGCTCACAGACAGCACAGGTAGCTGCTACTTCCAACCTACAGGTAAGACCGGGAAGGAAGAACAGGCAAACAGCACAGGCTCAACTACCGTTCTTGGAGTCCCAATCTAAATCCTAAATGACAAGAAGCAGGTGGAATTTCAGGGATTATAGTAAGGCTTCTGGTTTTCGATGAACTGTTGAAGGAACTGCTAAGCAGAACCAGTCAAGTTTTGTTGTTGTCTTTTAATTTTCTTTTTTAGATTTCCTTGTTTCACATGTACGAGTGTTTTGCCTGCATATATGTACATGTATCATGTGTGTGCCTAGTGCCCTCAGTGGTCAGAAGAGGGTGTTGGATCTCCTGGAACTGGAGTTATAGATGGTTGTGAGCTACCATGTGCATGCTGGGAACCTACAATCCTGGTCTTCTACAAGATCAAAAAGTGGTTCAGTGGTTGAGAATACTTACTTGTTATTCTTACAGTGTAGGTTCGATTCCCACACCCCCATGATGGCTCACTACCATAGGCACCGGGTATCAATTGGTGCACAGATATGCATGCAGGCAAAACAGTCATCAATTGGTCATATACATACAATGTAAGATCAACAACTGAACCATTGTCCACTCTTACTTTGTTTGAGACAGGGTCTCACACTATAGCCTCAGCTGGTCTGAAACTCACTATGTAGCCCAGATTTTCTTCCAGCTGATGAGTAAGATTCTTCCTGCCTCAACCCCAAAATGCTGAGATTACAGACATGGGTCACCACGTCTGGCAAGAAACTATAGTTCAGTATATTCCAATCCACCCAAAGAAAGATTTTTAATTTTATAGAATTAGGATAAAGAAAGACAACAGCTAGCCAGGTGGTGGTGGTGCACACCTTTAATCCCAGCACTCTGGAGGCAGAGACAGGCGAACTCTGTGAGTTTGAAGCCAGCCTGGTCTACAGAGTGAGTACCAGTATAGGCTCCAAAGCTACACAGAAAAACCCTATCTTGAAAAGCCAGGAAAGAAAAGAAAAAAGAAAGAAAGAAAAAAGAAATAGAAGAGCATATTCTACGCTGGGGATGTAGTCCAATTGTAGACCGTTTGCCTACCATGCACATGGCTCTATTTGATCCTAGCACTGCAGAATAAAGGAAAAGAAAACAGCTTATTTCAGGAATTTTAGATTCTACATGGTCCATGGTCACCCTAACACGAGCAGAAAGCGTAGCAGGCTTGGTGGGAGGAACTGCCATCCAACTTAGAGGAAATCCCCAGCAGCACCTGGGCCAGGGAGAAGGCAGTCTTGGGGTCAATCCCTGGGTATCTACATCATAAATCCCAGTGAGATGGCTCAGGGTTAGGGGTGCTTACCACCAACTCAGCCCGAGTTCAACCCCCAAAGCCCACGTGTTGGAAGGGCAGAACCGACTCCTGCAGACTGTCCTCTGGCCCACATGCACTAGTGAGCACAAATCCTAAGGAATAAACACTGGAAAGTCCTTGCTTCACAGCATGCTCCTGTATCCTTTCAGGATGTCTGGAAGGGTTTCTCCTTGTACCCATTACTGGCAGCATTTTTGGAGGTTTATTTACTTTGCTTTTATTTGTATGGGTGTTGCCTGCATACATGTTTGTGCCCATAGAGGTTATATAAGAGGTTGTTTCTGGAATTACAAATGACTGTGAGCCATCATCTGGGTGCTGGGAACTGAACCCAGATCCTCTGGAAGAGCAGCCAGTGCTCTTATCTGCTGAGCCATCTCTCCAGCCCCACAGGAAGCATATTTCCCAATACTAGGAAAGCTTCTAGCTGAAGATATCAACTTGTTCATGTGTAAATCTAACAAATGTTTCAAAGCATTAAGCCAAATTGTACCTTTATTAGCTACTCACTTTCTGTCCGTGATCTCCTTCACCTTCCAGCAGGCAAACATCCTGCTGGAAGTCTATATAAAAATAAAATTAAAGGAAGGCATTATTCTAGTTTTTGCTAGAGATGGTGACCATTTGTAGATGCAACAGTGAGCAGGCCCAGGGGAGGAACCTGGGAACACAGAACTGATCAGGAGAGTCCTGAGTAAGGACTGGGGTATCTGAAAAGGCGACTAGCCAGATTCTGGAGCTCGCTCTTTCTCTCTCTTTCCCTTCCTTCCTTCCTTCCTTCCTTCCTTCCTTCCTTCCTTCCTTCCTTCCTTCCTTCCTTCCTTTTTTCAAGACAGGCTTTTTCTATGTAGCTTTGGCTGTTTGGCTGTCCTGGAACTATTTCTTGTAGACCAGGCTGGCCTCAAACTCACAGAGATTTGCCTGCCTCTGCCTCCCAAGTGCTGGGATTAAAGGTGTGCGCCACCACTGCCGGGCTCTGGAGCTCCTCTTAAATCAAAGCAGTGAATGTTGGGTTCTTACATACCACTAAAGAAACAGGGTGCTGGGTGAGTTGGAATGTGTACGTAATTCAGCACTTTGGAAACAGAGAATCAGGAGATCAAGGTCAGCCAGGGATACTAAAACAGTAAGAAAACCAACCAAACAAACAAAAAAAATCCAAACCAAAACAAAAAACCCATCTGGGGTAGATGGCACTTGCCAATAATCCCAGCACGTAAGGGAGACAAAGCCAGGACAAGCCAGGACGGCTGTACTTCTGGGGCCAGGCTGGTTGGTCTCCACTGCAATTCTAGGCTAACTGGGTCTACACAGGAGAACATATCTCAAAGTAAGAAGACATGAAAGGATTCTAGGGGCTGTGGGGATGACTCAGTGCTAATGGCACTTGCTCTACCAACGTAAGAATCTGAGTCCGAAACCTCCCACCCATGTAAAAGGCCGGGCACATTGGGAAGCAAAGACACTAATCAGCCAGGTAGCCTAGTCATAATGGTGAGCTTCCAGTTCAGTGAGGAGCCCACTCTCCAGACAATGAGGTAGAGAGGAAGACATTGGATGGCCTGGCATAGCTTCCACCTCTCTCTCTCTCTCTCTCTCTCTCTCTCTCACACACACACACACACACACACACACACCTGAAGAAGGATTCTATAACTAAAAAGTCTCTTTTCCTTTGTTATGGCCCCTGAGTGTCCCAACTCCTCTGCCATCCCCTGCCATTTGTCCCTTTCCAGACTCTGGCAGCACCAATATGGCCTTTGCCATCCCCAGAAACCTTTGAGATAAAATTTCACATACTCTAGTGATGGAGGAAGGTCATTGGTTAATTATAATAAAGAAACTGCTTGGCCTCATAGGTTAAAACATAGGTGGGTGGAGTAAACAGAACAGAATGCTGGGAGGAAGTCAGGCTCGAGGTCAGACTCGACAACTCTGCTCTCTGGAGCAGATGCCATGCTCCCCTCTCCCGGGCACACGCAATGAAGCTCCAACCCCGGATGGACGTAGGCTAGAATCTCCCTGGTAAGCCACCTCGTGGGCTACACAGATTATTAGAAATGGGCTAGTCCAGGTGCGAGTGTTACCCGAGAAGAGGCTAGATATAATGGGCCAAGCAGTGTTTAAATGAATACAACTTGTGTGTTGTTATTTCGGGGCATAAGCTAGCCAGACAGCCCCGCCACCCAATATTACAACACTCTAGGCTGCTTCAAATTCACCATGTAGCAAAGGCTGCCCTTGAAGTTTTGATCCTCCTGCCTCAGCCTGTAGAGTACTGGAATTACAGACAAGGATTACTATACCTGGCTTCAGTGGCTTTAAATTCTTCCAAATTCCAGACTTGTACACATGAGCAGTGTTAGTATAAAAGACCTATGGCTGCTATTCACAGGAAGGCTGGCTGCCAAGCTGGGTGCTCACCAGTATCTGGGAACTTGAACTTCAGCAGAGTCCCCTGAGTCCCCCAAACTTGGAGGAGTGGCTCGCTGTACTGAAGCTGTAATCTGATTTACGCTGAGCCCTAATTTCTCTTCTGGAAGCCTGCCATAGTTGTTGGAGGAATCATGCAGTAGATACCATCATGCCCAGTTTCCTTCACTCTGCCCCAGGCCACGCCCCTTCCTTCCTTTGCTTCATAAACCCAGCCACAGGTATGGTCACGTGCTGAGGCCCAGGCCTCTTGGTTGTTAATCAGCAGATACAATGTCCAGCTGCATGTCTGACATGACCACATGGGTGACCGAAGGCACCTACCTCATAGGCAGTCCAGGGCCCGACCTCAGACCTGCTCTGCTCAGAGCCTTCTTTATCTCTGTACCCTTCTGGAGGATTAAAACAAGCTAGCAGGTTTTTTTTTCAAGGCCAGTTGTCCTTTACTTCAGGAGGGGGGGAGGGGGGTCTTAGGGGGATTGCGGGGGTCACCGGGGTCCTTCCTGAGGCTGCCACATGCTGAGGTGACAAGTATGTCCTTCCACATCCAGCTTCCAGTGACTTTCCCCCTCCTTGCTTTAAGACAGGGCCTCAGGTAGCTCAGACTGGCCTTGAACGCTTCTGCTACCACCTCCCAAGTGCAGGCTGGGAAGGTTGGACAGTTTTGTTATCACTACTGCTGAATGTGTAAGTCAGGGTGTGAGCACAGCGCGGCATGCATGTGGCAGCCAGAGGACATCTCAGGAGTCAGGACTCTTTCCACCTTACTTCTCCTCAGGTAGGGTCTCTCTTGTTCCCACCATGTGTACTCCAGGCCAATAATTCTCAACTTTCATCTTGGCAACAGAATACTGGGACTACAGACACATACTACACACCTGGCCTTTCTGCGTGGGTTCCAGGGAGTGACCAGGTCTTAAAGCTTGGCACAAAGTTCAGGCCAGCATGAACTACAAAGCAAGACTGTCTACAAAACCAAATACCTCAAAAACACTCCAGAGAAAAGACTCTTCTGGGCCTGGTGGGGTGGGAAGATGTGAAGTTTGACACCTGCCTAGACCAATGAGTATGTTCATGGCCAGCCTGGGTAACTTAATGAGAGCCTGCCTCAAAAATCAAGAGAATTTAGTAAGCTGTTACTGTAAACCTGGTCAAAAAGCCCATGGTTAGGAAGGTCCTGGGAGGAACCTGTTGTTTTGTTACATCGATATGGTATCAAACTGCCTTCTAAATACTTACATTTATACCCACAAAATGAGTTAGAAAAGTTTTGCAGTGGGTATCCATCGAAGTGGAAACTAATCAAAGTGTGGAGACTAAGTGCCTGTTATCTGCTCAGCCCTAAATGAGACTTTTTCTTTTCGTCCAGTTTTTCAGGGCTTCTCTGTGTAGCTTTCGAGCCTGTCCTGGAACTTGCTCTGTAGACCAGGCTGGCCTTGAACTCACAGAGATCCACCTGCCTCTGCCAGTCACCAAAGCTACAGAGAAACCTTGGGGGTGGGGAGAGAAAAATCAAAAACAAAACAAACAAAAAAAGAATAAAGATTTACCACTTGGCTCTAGAGCCTGGGAAGTTCAAAGTCAACAGCATCTATTTCTTCCCTCTCCCCCACATTTCCCTCCCTCAAACTGCAGAGGTGGACACCTGGGGGAAGGCCTTCTTGCTGCACCACAGGGTAGACAGAGGCCAGAGAGGGCAGAAAGTGTAAGCAGGCCAGCTAGAGCTTGTTATCATACCAAAGCCATGTACTCCCTGATGACCCACTAGGCCATGAACAGACTTGCCCAAGAACCCCCATGACCCTGCTCTTCCTAATGGCACTGCACCAAATTCCCAACACACGAAACTTAGAGGACACATTCTAGCCAAACTAGGGGTCCTAGTCCACACCGGTCTAGAACACTTTTGCATAGATAAGTACTAGGTGACCTCACCTTCAAGTCTAAACTCAAAACCCCTCAGTGGGGCCTACCCATTCCAAAGCTATTCACTTCTGGCCAACCAATCCCTTTTAACACCTACCCCACCCCCCCAGAGCTTATCACACGTAATTTACTGGACGTTACTTGTCTGCCTGTGCTTACACTCCCAACAGTAGAATTCCTCTTCATCCCGATTTTATTTTCCTTCACTTAATCTCAAGTGCACAGAATAGTGTCTAGCAGTTAAAAACTTGTGGAATCTGGGAAGGGTGGTGTGAACCTGTATTTCAAGCGTCTGGGAAGGAGGCAAGAGGTTGGGGGTTTCAAGGACATCTCCTCTACAACGTAGACCGTCTTAAAAAAAAAACCAAGCCTTTAGGATAACAGTACGACCAGAGGACTGCGGCATTAGAACGAGCTCAAAAAAGAACAGAGTGTATCTGAACTGACACTAGCTCTCCAAAAGTTTTAGATACCTAAAGTGGCCCTGGCTGCATGAGTTCTCCAGAAAGAGTTTTAGTAGGAAAGTGACCTGGCAGGAGTCCGTCTTACAGGGTCTCCGTGGTGGCGGTCTGCATTAGAGATGACTCGGGGAGAAAGGTCTGTTTCGGGTTCGATTTTTATGAAGCTATAGGATGTGCTAACAAATGCTAAGACTGCTGGGAGCGTAGTGTTCAGGATGCAAAGGCAACGCTGCCCTTGAGTGCACGATGCTGAGAACGGATCCGTGTTCCCCAGCTTGTCACCGCTCGGTGTGACCGGGAGCCTGGCCTCCAGTCGAGAAAGTCTATTGCAGTTACGAAAACCTTCCCTTCTGGGGACAGCGGAGGCTGACTTCTAGACGAGGACGGGTTCTCCTGGAACTCTCCCATCCCGCACCTCCCCAGATTCCCCCAAGGTCAAAGGAAACTGGACACCCACGCCGCCGGCCCCGGGTCAGTTCTGCAGCCAGTTGCGGCCAAGCGAGGGGACGCACAGTCTGGGTCAGCTCAATTCCCAAGATCCCGGGTTTCGGGAGGCGTCCCAAGGCAAGCCCGACCCTACGGAACCGGACGTGCACGCAGATTTGACCGCAGCGCTGCAGGGCAGAGGCGGGTCGCCGGCGAATGACCCGCCGAGGGGCTGGGCTGGCGAGCCAGTAGGGGCGCACTCACCTGCGAAGTCCGCTGGTCCCTCCCCGGACCGCGCCGACCGCAGGCCTGGGGGCCACCTCTGTCCCTGCCCCGCCTCTTCCGCCCAAGCCCACGCCGGAAGAGTGGACCCCCGACTCGCATGCGAGCTTAGTGGCGCGGTCACAGCGACCCCTGCTGGACACGGAGCCTTGGATGACCGCGCTGCGGAACTGTGGGAAGGTGTGGGATTGGGGAGTGAGGAGTGGGGGCGTGGGAGGCCCCATCGCAGGTTGGCTGAGCTCGGCAGCCAATTCCAGAAGAACTTGGTTTGAAAGTAGAAGATCTTTCTCTGGAGTAGTCAAAGCCTTGGACGTTTTTGTGAATTACAGATACTGTCTCCAGAAAACTGTACACAACAGCCCAGAATTTAGAATTTAGACATCTTTTCCAATCCCAAGCCAGGCTGCGGGTGTACCTCGGTAATTCTAGCACTCAGAGATGGAGGTAGGAAGGGCAGGGGCTCAAGGTTTTTCCTGGGCACAAGACTGAAAGTTTGAGGCCGGGCTGAGCTACGAAGAAATAAATATAAATAGGAACACAACACCTGATGCTCCTGTCAGCCCATCCTGGGGAAGTGGAGGCAGGAAGAAGATGCTGCTGGGCCTGCCGTGCCTACATGGCAACTTGGAGGCCAGTCTGGGTTACCTGAAACACTGTCTCAGCCAATTTCTCCTCTGATTACAAAGTGGTTTATGGTTGTGTTTGTGCAAGAGGAAATAGCAATCATAAATTGTTCCAAGTGCGGTAATGATACATTTTACACTGTTGGCATTGCGAGGGATACACAGTTGCATTTACTTGTGGGTTAACGCCTGCCAAAATGTTGGACCTCAGGATTGAACTCAGGTGTTTAAGTTTGTGAGCAGAGGCCTTTACCCTCTGAGCCAGTTCGCCAACCCTTGGGTGAAATGTAAAAGGTGTGTGTGTGTGTGTGTGTGTGTGTGTGTGTGTGTGTGTGTGTGTGTGTGTGTGGTGTGTGTGTGGTGTGTGTGTGTGTGTGTGTGTGTGGTGTGTGTGTGTGTGTGGTGTGTGTGTGTGTGTGTGGTGTGTGTGTATGTGTGTGTGTGGTGTGTGTGTGTGTGTGGTGTGTGTGTGGTGTGTGTGTGTGTGTGGTGTGTGTGGTGTGTGTGTGGTGTGTATGTGCTGTGTGTGTGGTGTGTGTGTGTGGTGTGTGTGTGTGGTGTGTGTGGTGTGTGTGTGGTGTGTGTGGTGTGTGTGTGTGTGTGGTGTGTGTGTGTGTGTGGTGTGTGTGTGTGTGGTGTGTGTGTGTGTGGTGTGTGTGTGTGTGGTGTGTGGTGTGTGTGTGGTGTGTGTGTGTGGTGTGTGTGTGTGGTGTATGTGGTGTGTGTGGTGTGTGTGTGTGTGGTGTGTGTGTGTGTGTGTGTGGTGTGTGTGCGGTGTGTGTGTGTGGTGTGTGTGTGGTGTGTGTGTGTGTGGTGTGTGTGTGTGTGGTATGTGTGTGTGTGTGTGGTGTGTGTGTGGTGTGTGTGGTGTGTGTGTGTGTGTGGTGTGTGTGTGGTGTGTGTGTGTGTGGTGTGTGGTGTGTGTGTGTGTGTATGTGTGGTGTGTGTGTGGTGTGTGTGTGTGGTGTGTGTGTGTGGTGTGTGTGTGTGGTGTGTGTGTGTGTGGTGTGTGTGTGGTGTGTGTGTGTGTGGTGTGTGTGTGTGCTGTGTGTGTGGTGTGTGTGGTGTGTGTGTGTGGTGTGTGTGTGTGTGTGTGGTGTGTGTGTGTGGTGTGTGTGTGGTGTGTGTGTGTGTGGTGTGTGTGTGTGTGGTGTGTGTGTATGTGTGTGTGTGTGTGTGGTGTGTGTGTGGTGTGTGTGTGTGTGGTGTGTGTGTGTGCTGTGTGTGTGGTGTGTGTGGTGTGTGTGTGTGGTGTGTGTGTGTGTGGTGTGTGTGTGTGTGGTGTGTGGTGTGTGTGTGTGGTATGTGTGTGTGTGTGTGTCAGAGGACAATTTGCAGGAGTCATTTTCTCCACCTTGTGGGTCCCCTCCCAGAGGGCAAACCTGTGTTGCCAGGCTTTCTAGCAAACACCTTTACACACTGAACCACCTCACCGAGGTGAAATCTTTTTAAAAATGGTGTATAGAAGGCCTGGAGAGATGACTTAGCAGTTAGAATCACTGACTGCTGTTCCAGAGCACGTGGATTTGATTCCCAGCACCACATGGGGGCTCACAAACATCTGTAGCTCCAGTTCCAGGAGATCAATCCCCCTTCTGGCTTTTGAGGGCATCAGGCATAAGGGGCTCACAAATATATATACAGGCAAAATACCCATACACAAAATGTGAGTTGTTTGAATATATTTTTATCTTCTTTATTATTTTTTGCTGTTATTGTTTTGTTTTGTTTCAAGACAGAGCTTCTCTGTCCTGGCTATCCTGGAACTCGCCCTGTAAACTCAGAGCTCCGCCTGCCTCTGTCTCCCTAGTGCTGGGGTTAAAGGTGTGCACCATCATCACCCAGCTTCTTTACTAATTCTTTAGGGATTGCCAAAACATTTGATCATAACAAGTAGGTATTCTGCAGAAAGGAAAAAAAAACAGTAAATTTCAACCAGGCGGTGGTGACATATGCAGAGACAGGTGGATCTCAGTGAGTTCGAGGCCAGCTTGGTCTTTAGAGCGAGTTCCAGGACAGGCTCCAAAGCTAAAAAGAAAGCCTGTCTCGAAAAACAAAACAAAACAAACAAAAAGTTGGGAAAGCTGCCGTTGGTAATTCTCTGCACACCCTGCTTTTAGCTGAAGGTTAGTCTGTTGTCAACATCTGTACTTGATCAAGGATCCCAACACTTTTACCATTCCCATGGGTCTGAAATGTTGGGGTCCTTGATGTGGCCATGCTCACGTCAACAATACACATTCACTGATGACTTCATCTGCTTCCCGTAGGGTGTTGTGGTCTACACCTACAACCTCCGCGATCCCACAATTTGGGAAGCAGAAGCAGGAGGGTTGGAGGTTCAAGGTCATACTAGTAAACAGAGTTCCAGGCAGTCCGGCTGTGCGAGACTCTCTTCTACAAATGACTAAACAGGCCTGGAAGTATGCTTCAGCAGTGAAAACCACACGCTACTCTTGCAGAGGATGGGAGTTTGGCTCCCATCATGCATGTAGGGCAGCTCACAACTGTAAGTCCAGCTCCAAGGGATCCGACTGGCCTCTGAGGGCACTGCACTCATATGCACACACACGCACAAGCACACACACATACCATACACACATACTTAAGATATGGTGTGAAGCTGGGCAGTGGTGGCGCACGCCTTTAATCCCAGCCTCGGGTGGCAGAGGCAGGCGGATCTCTGTGAGTTCGAGGCCAGCCTGGTCTACAAGAGCTAGTTCCAGGACAGGCTCCAAAGCTACAGAGAAACCCTGTCTCGAGAAACAAAGCAAAACAACAGCAACAAAAAAGATATGGGTGAGTGAGGGACTTTGGCAGGTCTAGTGAGACTACAGCAGGTGACAGAATACGCCATGGAGAGAGGGCTGGAGTGTGGAGTTTATCTGAGACAAAGGGAATGAGAAGGGAAGAGAACACAGGAGAGACAGAGAGACAAAGAGGGAAGGAGGAGAGGGAGAGAGAAGCCAAACACTTGCCTTGGTGGGTGGGGGGAGAGAGAGAGAGATTAGGACTTACTTGCCATACAAGAGTGGTGACTGCTGAGCCAGGTTCTCAAGGGGCACCTGGATACTAATACACGTAGTTTTGGGCTTTTTGTTTTTGATGTTTTGTTTGTGTGTGTGTGTTTTCTTTTTCTTTTTCTTTTCTTTTCTTTTCTTTTTTTTTTTTTTTTTTGGTTTTTCGAGACAGGGTTTCTCTGTGGTTTTGGAGCCTGTCCTGTAACTAGCTCTGTAGACCAGGCTGGTCTTGAACTCACAGATATCAGCCTGCCTCTGCCTCCCGAGTGCTGGGGTTAAAGGTGTGCGCCACCATCGCCTGCCTTTGTGTGTGTTTTCAAAAGCACTTCTTTGCATAGGCTTTCCTTGAACTACCTCTGTAGACCAGGCTGGCTTTTTATCTCATAGAGATCTATGAGCCTCTGCCCCACAGTGCCATATTAAAGGCTTGTGCCACCACTGCCTATTGTAGCCACACGTTGGGGCAACACCTGCTGGGGTCCAGCCTAGACGGGTTCGTACTTCCAGGGTGGGGGTGTGTGGATTAGAAATGCTAGGCAGAATAGACAGAGAAACAAAAGAAACAGAGAGACACAGGATAGTATCAGGAGGGCAATCCAGTGAAAGCTGAATAAGCCTGTGTTTACTTCTTAGGATCTTTAAAAACCCCAATCCAAAAAAGGGGAAGAAAGCAAAAGATTTTTTTTGTCATGTTACAAGGAACAAAGTGATTACCATCTTAATACTTAAAACACCAAGTGACCACACCCTAGGTCAAGATACCCTGTTAGTGGCCACACCTTAAGTCAAACCTCTCGTCAAGAGCCCTGAAGGAGTGAGGATAAGGCTTTAAACTCTCTGATCTTCAATCAAGGTGGAGCTGACCCACTTCTGTGGGCCCCCACAACCAGGCTATTTACATAGTTTTTAAACAAATCTTTTAAAATAAATAAATACCTTTCTGTGCCAATATCATTCCCTTGAACATGGTAAATGCTCCTAAGACCTACCAGGCTTTATGTAAGAAATGTGGCAAGCGCCAGCCCTACAAAGTGACACAGTACCAGGACAAGTATTCTTTGTATGTCCAGGCCAAAAGGCCTTCTGACAGGAAACAGTCCTGCACTGGGCAGACTGAGTCTGTTTTCCCCAAAAGGCTAAAAGTACAACAAAGGCTGCGTGGAGACTCGAGCCTGGTGAGCCCAGCTGAGGTCTCAGAGAAGGCTGCCTAGCCAGACGTGTGAGCATTTAAGCTGATTTTGTTATGTAGACAGCAGTCATGAGTTTGTACTTAAAAAGAAATAAATAGACACAAAAATAAATACAAACAAATTAAAATTACTTAGCATATATCTTTCAAAAATTATTTTTCTTCTAATTCTATTCAAAATTAAAAAATTATTACTGAGGGTTGGGGATGTAGTAGATGCTTGTAATGGGTTAAGTAAAAATATGTAATGGATTAAGTGAAAATGCTGTGGATCCCCGAGGGGCTCAGTGGCAGAAACACTGCAGGTCCCCAAGCAGGGGCAGTGGGTAGCAGGTCCGAGAGCAGCCAGTCCCAGGCAGGGATGGCACAGTTCCCAAGTGGTTGCAGTAGGCCACAGGGGGTCCCAAGAGGAGAGACAGACAGATGGGCAAGCCACAAGACCATGCCACAGGTCTCCAAAGGCAGCTGGTCCCAGGCAGGGAGCCACGCGGCAGGCGAGAGACAGAGACATGGATAGGCACACCATGCAGAGTGAGGTTGGATATTTATTTAGTGGGTTATGGAGGGGAAAGATGAGAAGGGAGAAGAGCAGAGAGAGAGAGAGAGAGAGAAACTGAAGGGGGAAGGGGAGAAGTGGGGAGAGACAGAAGCTGCCTCTTCAAAAGGAAGATGGAAAAGAGACTCAGGCTGCAAGCAGGAAGGAAGATCTTCCTGCCTCAGTGAATAGGGAAAGTGAAGGGGCGGGGCTTGTCTCTTAAAGGGACAGGACAGATCATTACAGTGCTTGCTTAGTGTGCAAGAGGCCCTGTGTTCACACTCCAGGATCCCCCTCCCTGAGAAAGTCAAGTGTGGTGGTGCTTGCCTTTAGCTCCTGCACTGGGGAGGCAAGACAGTAGATCTCTGGGGATCAAGGCCAGTCTATACAGAGAGTTCCAGACTAAGACCCTGTCTAAAACTAAAAGAAAAATCTATTAAATTAGAAAGTAAAGCTGGGACATAGCCCAGTGACTAAGAACTTACTGTATTTGTGGTAGGCCCTGAGTTTGAACCCAGTATATAAGTGAGTGTGTGTGTGTGTGTGTGTGTATGTGTGTGTGTGAAAGAGAGAGAGAGAGAGAGAGAATATCAACATTTTAGATAAAAAAAATTGTTGTTGTTTTGTTTTTCAAGACATGGTTTCTCTGTGTATCTTTGGAACCTGTACTGAAACTTGCTCAGACATGCCTCAAACTCACAGAGAACCTGCCTCTGCCTCCCAAGTTCTGGGATTAAAGGTGTGTACCACAACTCGCTATATCAAAATTCTTTAAAATTCCTTTCCCTACTTGTTGAGACAGAGTCTTGCTAATGTTGCCTAGCTTAGCTGCTCTCAAATTTCTGGGCTCAAGTGATCTTCCTTTTCAGCTTTCTTAGTGTTGGGGACAATAGGCAGGTAGTTTGGGTTATTTATTAACTTATTTTTCAATGCATGTGTGTTTTTCTACATGTATGTCTGTGTCTAAATATCATGTCAGAGCCCCTGAAACTGCAGTTATAGATGGTTGTGAGTCACCATGTGGGTGCTGGGAATCGAACCCAGGTCCTCTGGAAGAGCAACCAGTGCTCTTAAACACTGGGCCATCTCTCTAGCTCCAGTTTAGAATTTTAATGTGTCTCAAAGGTCTGTTGTTGTGCTTCAGTCCAAAGACCCCCAAGAAGACCACCATGGAGCCACACTTCCGGATACAAAAGCATGGTTTTGTTTATTAAGTACAGGCTAGCATGGGTCCTCTGCCTCACAGTCTGACACAGCAGATGGAGGGAGAAGGACCCTGGTAACCATTCTAAGGGGTTTATAGAGACAAAAACCACAAAGCAGGGGGCTGGAGAGATGGCTCAGCGGTTAAGAGCATTGCCTGCTCTTCCAAAGTTCCTGAGTTCAGTTCCCAGCAACCACATGGTGGCTCACAACCATCTGTAATGAGGTCTGGTGCCCTCTTCTGGCCTGCAGGCATACATGTAGAAAGAATATTGTATACATAATAAATAAATAAATATTAAAACATACGTACCAGACTTCGACATGGATAGTTTCCTGATGCTAACAAAGGCAGCTATTGTTCAATAATTAAAACAAAAACAAAAACCAAAAAAACCCCACAAAGCAGTTACAAGGTTACACTCTTAAAATACAAAATTACTTATCCTATATCACCATTGGCTAAAGATGAGATAAAACTCAGCTGTTAATTCCTGATAGGCTGTTAGTATCTAAGGGGTATAGCAACAACCCCCTGGTTACATCCTCCAGACATCTGCTGACCCTGGGCTAACTGCTGGGGCTGCTTGAAATACCACCCAGCTGATAGGGGAAGTTGGGTGGGGGAAATAAGGCTGCAGGCTTTAACTTTATGTAATTTAGGTTTTTCCACTAGCTAATACTTCCCCTAAAGAGGGGTCCTATGGCCTTTATCTTATCCTCGGGGCTGGGGTGGAGGTTGGCCTTCAGGTTATCCTGAGGGCTAGGTTGCAGTTCAAGGCCCCAAAAGGGCACAGCACAGAAATGGAATCTTTTCTGGCCTTTCATTCCCTGGTAGGAATTATTTTTTGTTTGTTTGTTCGTTTTGTTTTTCGAGACAGGGTTTCTCTATAGCTTTGGAGCCTGTCCTGGAACTAGCTCTTGTAGACCAGGCTGGCCTCGAACTGACAGAGATCTGCCTGCCTCTGCCTCCAGAGTTCTGGGATTAAAGGAGTGTGCCATCACCATCTACTCTTTAAGTAGATGAAAATGAGGGCGTTGAGCCTTTGAAGGAGCTGTGAAGGGAATGTTGGGACCTCAGTCACTGTCTCACGTTCTTGTTTCTGGCCATGAAATTAGACCTCTGTTCCGCCACACTCCTGCTGTTTGTTGCTGCCTTTCCCTAGGCCCTAAAGCAGGCAAAGCTTTGAGACAAAAACAGCCCTTTTCTCTTTTTTAATTGCTTATTACAGACATTTTATTATAGCAACAGAAAACTGGCTAATACACAGATGCATTGTAAGCTAATTAATATATTTATTTATTTGGATTTTGGAAATAGGGTCTCGCTATCTAGCCAAGGCTTTGAACTCACGACTTTCCTGTCTCTTCCTCTAGAGTGCTGAGCTTTATAGGCATGCACTATCATTCCTGGATCGCCCAGCTTTTAAAGTTAAATTTTAAAGCCAGGCATATTGGTACGGGCCTGTAGTCCCAGCAATTGAGAGGCACAATGTAATGGTAAAAGTAAAATGCTCCGGACCCCAAGTGGCTGCCATGGGCAGTGGGCCATGAGACCAGGCTGCAAGTCCCCAGGTGGGGCAGGCAGCAGGTCCTGAGAGCAGCCAGTCCCAGGCAAGGACAGTGTAGTTCCCCAAGTGCCTGCAGTGGGCCATGAGGGGTAGCGAGTCCCATGAGGAGAGATAGACAGATGGGCATGCCATGAGATCACGTAGCTGGTCCAAAGACCAAAGGCAGCTGGTCCCAGGCCATGCAGTGGGCGAGAGAGAGATGGATAGGCACTCCATGCAGAGTAAGGTTGGATATTTATTTAGTGGGTTATGAAAGGGAAGGGGAAAAGGGAAAAGAGCAGAGGGAGGGGTAAAGAGAGAGAGAGAGGGAGGGAGGGAGGGAGGGAGGGAGAGAGAGAGAGAGAGAGAGAGAGGGAGAGAAAACAGAAGAGGGGGAAAGGGAGAAGTGGGGAAGACAAAAGCTGTCTCTTAAAGAGAGAGAGGGAAAAGGAAGGGACTCAGACTGGAAGCTGAAGATCAGCTTGCCTAGAGGGAGTAGGCGTGGCTTGTCTCTTAGAGGGACAGAGCAGACCTTTACACACACAGGAAGGAGCGTCAGGAATTTTTGTTTGTGTTTGTTTTTTAAAGATTTATTTATTTATTTGTTTCTTTGTTTATTTATTTTAGTGTTCTGCGTGCATGTGTGCCTGAAGACCAGAAGATTACTGATAGCTGGCACCAGATCATTACTGATAGCTGTGAGCCAGTTTAAGGTCATCTTTTGGTACATATCAAGTTTGAGGCCATCTTGGTTTATATGAGTCCATGTCTCAAGAAAGATAAGGGCTGGTAACATGTCTCAGTGAGTAAAGGTGCAAACCTGAAGACCTGAGTTCAATTCCCTGGACCCCACCTAAAGGTGGACACAGAAAACTGACCCCATAAAGTATTCCTCTAGTCACCACACATGTGCTATTGAATGCCCCCTTAAAATAATAAATGAAATTTAAATTTAAAAAGAATCAGTTGCATTTTGAAAATTGAATTAACACCCACCCCCTTTTGTTGGGAGGTGCCCTGTTCCATGATTTTTCTCCTTATTTCCTTGAACAAAGTCTCTGGACAGTGGAACCTTGTCAACTGAGCCACAGCCTTGGACCCTAGTTAGATATTAGTGAGCAATTGCATGAAAGCAAAGTGACTTCATTCTGGCATTGGAAGTATACATTGTTGCAAGTAAGGAGAACTGGAATCAGGTTTTATGAATTACACCATAGATTGCAAGACCTTCAGCAGCAAGGGGCAGGTGTGCAGACTGCATCTAGACAACTTCCAAGTCCTCGAATAGAAACAGAAAGGGAAGAAAACAGTGAATGACTCAATGGGGAGGTGGAATCCCTAACAGGAAAAGAAGTCAACTTCATTTTCCTTTTCTGTCTGTCATCTTTAGCCTTGCTACAATCTCAAGCAATGCCCACCTACCTAGGAATGGAGCTATCCACAGTGGGCTGTGAAGAGTTCAGGAATAGCATATGGAAATAAGGTGTCCGGTCCAGGAATATAGAAATGTAAAGTTGTAAGCCCAAACACATTTTTGCGAGGAAAAAAGAAAATAAAGCTGGCAAGCGTTGTTAACCTTTAACAAACACTTTCTTCCTTAAGAGCAGACATCCTGGCAGCCACAGTGTACAGAGGCAACTTTTAACAATTGTCTCCCGCCCCAGCTTCCCAGCTAGACAGGTACAGCGGACAAAGGTTAGCTCCTAACTAGTGCTCTATGGGACCCTCTGTTTGTATTCCCTTAATTTTTAACTGTTCCCTTATGTGACTCTACTCTCTGCCTTACATTCTTTCAGGGACAGTGAAAAGTGGCTGCATCAGCCCCAGGCTTTTGCAAACACTCTTAAAGTTAATATTCTAATGTCCTATAACCAAACATTGTAAACCTTAAAATGTTTTTACCGTACCTGGTGCTTGATTTTACTACAAGAGAAAGCCTCCAAACCAGCTCCACTGCCACAGCTACAGAAGCCTCATCTCTGGCTGTGGTCACAGTTATAGCTGATAAGCTTTGCGTGCCCACATGTGTTTTTTTTCTTTTTCTGGAATAAAGTTTGCTTCTGGTTTAATAGACTTCGGTGGTCTTTTCCCCATCATTGAATGATGCCCATACCCAACAGGATATAGGATATATCCTATATCAATTATCAATCAAGAAATCCCCCCCAGATATGCCCACAGGCCAATCTGATGGAGATCCTTAATTGAGGTTCCCTCTTCCCATGTGATCAGTCATCACATATAATGGTTGGTGTCTTAGTTACTGGTCTATTGCTGTGAAGATCAAGATAACTGTCTTTCTTTTTTATTATGTATACAGTGTTCTGCCTGTATATATTCCTGCAGGCCAGGAGGGCACCAGATCTCATTACAGATGGTTGTGAGCCACCATGTGGTTGCTGGGAATTGAACTCAGCACCTCCGGAAGAGCTGTCAGTGGTCTTAACCATTGAGCCATCTCTCCAGCCCCGACCAAGGCAACTTTAATTGGGTACTTGCTTACAGTTTCAGAGGGTTACTCCATGATCATCATAGTGGGAAGCATGGCAGCAGGAGAAGTAGCTGAGAACTTACATCCTTTTCGTCATTGTTGGTTAGTTGGTTGGTTTTGTTTTGCTTTTGTTTTTCAAGACAGAGTTTCTCTGTGAGCCCTAGAGCTCAGAGATCTGCCTGCCTCTGCTTCTGGAGTTCTGGGATTGCTACGACTGCTGTGTAGGCCCTTACCTCTTATTAAAAAATTGGAGGTAGAGAAACTGGGCTTCTTATGGGCATTTGACACCTCACAAGCCTACCCTTCCTCCAACAAGGGCACACCTTCTCCTACAAGGCCACACCTATGACAACAAGGTCACACACACCTCCTAATCCTTCTTAAAGAGTTCCACTAACTAGGCCCCAAGCATTCATATCTTTAAGCCCAAGAGGGCCATTTTTACCCAAATTACCACAGCGGGGGAAACTGAGACAGCTTGTCACATTATGCTCATAGTCAGTGTAATACCCGGCATCCACTACCCGGCATCCATCTTTGGAAGCCCCCTCCCCTGGGGAGTTGCCTTAGTCTGGACTCCACCTCCGGGAAAGCCTGCCAAGCACTGACTCCTCCCCAGGGTCGGTCAGGACCACTCCCACAGGCTATTTAGGCTGCTCCCCCCAAAAAGGAACATGTGGTCTTGGTTTTTGCATGGTCTCCCCCCTCTCTCTTTTTCTCGCCATGATCCCGGCCTCCCGGGAGCGCTACATTAAAAATGGGCACTTTTTATTCAGTCTAATTTGATCTGATTGGAATTATCTGCATTGGCGGAGAGGCTCATCTTAAGGCTCATACCTAACAGTCAGGAGGAGGAGAGTAGTGAACACTTCTGTTCGGTTCACTTTCTCCTTAGTGTATAGTCTAGGACCCCTCATCAAGATAATCCCCTACAGGCATGCCCAGATGCCCAATTCTCAAATGATTCTAGAACTCATCAAGGTGGCACTGAGATTAATTTGGGATGGCTAATAGTGTCAATTTGACGAGATCTAAATTTAAGGCAGAATAAAAAAGACAAGAAAACTATGGAGATGGAGAAAGGGAAAGGCCTCCTCCCTCAGGAGTTAAATTGAAGTCCTTTAACAACCGGGACTCAAGAACCCCAACGCAGTTAACATCTGTTCCAGGCCTGTCTCCTTTCCCGGCTGTAAACTGACGATTTCCTAGAACTCTTACTCAAGGAAATCCCCGATCCCAGAACCAGGGCCATAAAACCTTCAAGAAACCTGCCACCCCTAGAATTCTGGGAAGCAGCCAGTGCCCAGCACATGCCTGGAGCCAGGAGGCTGAAAAACACACAAACAACAACTACAAAACAGCAAACCGAAGTATCTCCTACCCTGCAGTTTATCCAAAAGGAAAAAATAAACTAAAAAAGCAGTTTCTGGACCTGTGGAGCCAAACCTTCTCCACTACAAAAAATTGCTTCTCAGACGGTGCATGGTGCCTTGTCCTGTCGTCTCTGATCCTGAGCCACAGGGTTGGGGGCACAACTTCTCAGACCAATAAAATCTACTCTCTCGACTTTTTGATTCCAAATTGAGTCTATTCTTTTGTTTACTCTCTTAAATTCGCCACAAACCCCATCTACAGTAAAACACATGTCTTAGACCCTCATGCAGCCCTGACTGTTTCTGGTTTCTCTTTTTTCCTTTAGGATTTTTGAGACAGGGTTTCTCTGTGTACCTTTGGGGCCTGTCCTGGAACTCGCTATGATGTAGGAGCTCTATAGCCAAAGACATTTGGGAGTGACTTGCCATGGGTGTGGTTTTCTCTGGAAGTGTGACCAGATAAAACCGGGCAGAAGGATCATGCACTCTCTCTCGGGTGGTGGTTAGAGATCTAATCACAGCTCTCAGGACCCACAGAGCAGAGGACCAGGCAGCTCTCTACCCTTTTGTTCATGAGTGCTCCCCAATAAATATTTTATATCCCCCTTCATCTCAGGCTCTTGTGGATTCACTTACCCACGTTTACACTGCTCTGTAGACCTGGCTGGCCTGGAACTCCCAGAGATCCGCCTGCCTTTGCCTCCTGAGTCCTGGGATTAAAGGTGTACGCCACCGCCGCCTGGCAATGTTGAACACTTTTGAAGACATTTCTTAGTTATTTTTATTTCTTCTTTTGAGGACTCTGTGTTCAGAATCATAACCCATTTTATAAAATTGCTGTTTGTCTTATCAACTCTTTGTTTTTGAGTTCTTTGTACATTCTGGATAAATAAAGACCTACTGAGAGTATCCGGGAGGCTCAGTCACATCCTAATTTGAGAGTTACTTAAACATTTCCAACATTGCTGCTTACGTTGGAATATATTGTGGCTTCTACTTTTTCAGTAGGCTAATACATTCTAGACAAAGTGAACAGTCAGAATTAGAAAAAACAATGGCCTTCACATGACTGGATTCTGACAGTTTCTTGCAGTAATTAATTTATTGAGGCCTTTCTGTGTGCTAGTTAGTTTATAAGGCTCTGGGGATACAAAAATTAATAAAACACATTTCCTTCCCTAAAGGAGCTTGTGAGAAGACAGCTGCTGTTCATGTTACAGAATTACAGAGAAAAGCACAGGGACTTGGAGTTTAAGAGGGGACATCTCCGGTAGTGGTAACTCATGCCTTTAATCCCAGCACTCAGAAGACAGAGGTAGGCAGATTTCTGTGAGTTCAAGGCTGACCTGGGCTGCAGAGCAAGTTCCAGGACAGTCTCCAAAGCTATACAGAGAAACCCTGTCTAGAAAAAAAAACCAACAACAACAATAACAATAACAAAAAAGAGGGGGTATCTCAGAATGGCCCTAGTATAGGCTAGAGCATCAGGCAAGGCTTTCAAAAATATACTGCACAAAACTTGGGCTCTAAAGAGTGCATAGTAGCCTGGCTGTGGTGAACACCTCTTATCCAAGCACCAGAGAGGCAAAGACAGCTGGATCTCTGTGAGTTTGAGGAACTTGGAGAGTCCCAGGATAGCCAGGCCTACACAGAGAGATTCTGTCTCAAAAAAAATGCATAGGGGCCGGGCGATGGTGGTGCACGCCTTTAATCCCAGCACTCAGGAGGCAGAGGCAGGCAGATCTCTGTGAGTTCGAGACCAGCCTGGTCTACAGAGCTAGTTCCAGGACAGGCTCCAAAGCCACAGAGAAACCCTGTCTTGAAAAACCAAAAAAAAAAAAAACAAACCCTGAAAAATGCATAGGGATCATCCAAGTATAAGAGGAAAGCAAACTGAATTCATTTTTAATAAAACTTCCATCTTAAGTAGGGGTCAAATTGAAGGGTGTAGGCAAAAGCCTAGGTTTTGTTTAGTGTAAGACATGGTCTTGTCTTAAACTGGGTAATCCAAACTGTGCTCAACTTTTTGTCAATTCTCCTGTTTCTGCCTCCCAAGTGGTAGGATTATAGGCCTGGGCCAGCATGCTGGAGATTGAACACACGATCTTGTGCATGCTAAACTTACCACCAATCTACACTCCCATTCCGTCTCAAGATTTTAAATGACGAAATGCAAAGATCAGATTTGTATTTCAAAATTATTCATTGGAGGGAGCTGGAGAGATGGCTCAGAGGTTAAGAGCATTGCCTGCTCTTCCAAAGTTCCTGAGTTCAATTCCCAGCAACCACATGGTGGCTCACAACCATCTGTAATGGGGTCTGGTGCCCTCTCCTGGCCTGCAGGCATACACACAGACAGAATATTGTATACATAATAAATAAATAAATAAAATATTAAAAAAAAATTATTCATTGGATGCCGTCAAACAGAGGTAAAACTGAAGGCTAAAAGAACCGTTAACAAGCCGGGTGGTGGCGGTACATGCCTTAATCCCAGCAAAGGCAGCTGGGTCTTTGTGAGTTTTAGGTCAGCCTGGTTTACAGAGTGAGTTCCAAGAAGGCTCCAATGCTACAGGGAAACCTTGTAACAAAAACAAAAAAGAAACAAAAACAAAACAAAAAGAGCAGTTAGTGGATGTGCTGGCTACACTAGACTGTCAAGGTGACAGGGTCTAGGACCACTGAGGAGACACATCTCTGGGCAGGCCTGGAAGGAGTTTCTAGATTGGGTTAACTGAAGTGGGAAGATGCACCCCAAATGTGGGTGGCACCCATGGGCTACGATACGATCTGCAACTGAATAAGAAGCAAAAATTGAGCCTGGCACCCTCTCTCTCTGTGACCAGGAACCATCATGCCTTCCCTGCGAGATGAACTGTATCCTGGAATTGCGAGACAAAAATAAACTCTTCCTTCCTTCAACTGTGGGTCAAGTATTTGTCACATCCATGAGGAGGGTCACCAACGATCTTTGTAAGAACTGTTGTGGCTGGCTTTAGAGGCACACTTCAGCGGTAGAATACTTGTCTGGGTGTGCAAAGTCCTAGACTTGTCCCCCAGCATCCCGGAACTCAACAGGCTGAGAGGGAGCGATCAGTATGAGTTCCAGACCCGCTTGGACTTGCAATCCTCTGACCTCGACTCCACAGGCATGTGCCAGCACACCTGGCCAACAGCACGTTGTTAGCATTTTATATCTTCATACTTCCAATTCTTTTGACATTGAATTCTCTATCTATAAACACAGACTCATTTATACCAGTGTTTGGGTATCTTGCAATTCCCAGAGCTCTAGGCTTGGTGTTGTGGGGTAGTATAGCTCAATATTATAGCCACTAGCTAGAAGCCCTTGAGTGCCTGAATGTGGCTGGTCTGAAGAGACAGTTGTGAGTGTAAAATACACAATAGATCTCACAAACAGATATGTGGTTGACAGGCTCAAAAATGCCTCTCAACAATTTCTGCCTGCGGCAATCTCACCTGCGAGGCTCTCCTCCCTTTGAGAGTGGGTGGGGCCTCTGTCTTGCTTCTGAGCAGAGAATAAAACACGAATGTCACTTCCATGATCGCATCACATAAAGCTGTAACCTGCACTTTGTCCCCTGATTTTTTTTTTTTATTGAGTGCCTTGCTTACTTTAATGAGCTACCCCAACATCTGGAAAGCCCACGTGGCAAAGGACTTCAGAGTGGCTTCCAGATGACAACCAGCAGGGAAGAAAGGGCTGCAGTCTGCTGGTCCACAAAGATGAGTCATGCAACAACCATCTGAACTTAGGAGCAAATTCTTCCCTTTTCAAGCAATAAATGAGATCAGTTCAAAACTTAGGTAGTTGTTCATTGCACTGCCATCCATTACTACAAACTAGTAAGATGGTCATTTTTTTAAGTTTTATGGTTCATGAGTGTTTTGCCTGTATGCACATCTGTGCACCGAGTGCGTGCCTGGTGCCCTGAGAGGCCGAAAGGGGGCATCAGATCCACTGGAGCTGGAGTTTCAGATGATTGTGAGCCACTATGTGGGTGCTGGGAACCGAATCCAGGTCATCTACTAGAGCAAGTGTTTAACCACTGAGCATCTCTCCAGCTCCTAATTTACTGTCTTTAAACTAGGTGTTTATCTGTGTAATGGTATGTACAAATACTTATGCTGGTGCCCTCAGAGTCCAGAAGAAGACATTGGATCCCCTAGAGCTGGAATTATAGGCAGTTGTGAGCTGCCTGGTGTGTGTGCTTGCTGGGGAGTATGCTCATTGTAATAATGAAGCTGATTGGCAGATAGCAGGGCAGAAAGAGATTGGGCAAGACAGCCTGACACAGAGAGAATGCTGGGAGAGAAGGACTAAGTCAGGGCAGTTATGGGAGATACCAGCCAACTGCTCATGTGAAAAAATGAGGTATTAAGCCATGAGTCACTTGGCTAAGCATAAACAGAAATATAGGTAAATTTAAACATAAGAGCTAGTTAGTAATAAGCCTGAGCTATTGGCTGAGCATTTATAATTAATATATACCTCCGTATGGTATTTTGGGAAGTGGCTGCTGGGTATTTGTGAACAGGCATTTGGGACAGGAAATGTCTGTTTACAGGTGCTGAGAACAGAACTTGGATCCTCTGCAAGAGCAGTGTGCTCTTAACTGTCAAGGCTAGGCCCCCAACTCTAAACACCACAGTCAGATTAGGATTCTACCCCCTCAATATCTCATAAGGAGATAACAGTTCAACAAATGACACCTAAGGAACACACTAAAATAATACTCAACCACAGAAAGTACTAAAGAAGAATGTCAGATGGCTCGTAAGTAATGCTTGAATATTGATGACATGATAAAATAATAACATTTTGGGTACCTCAGGTATTTCCACATCAGTCATGTTTGTGGCTTGGTACTTTGGTAGCAGAAGAGGATTTATTTATTTATTTTTCAACCTCTGAATGTGTTTATTTACAGACTTTTGACATCCGAGCATTTCTGAGAATGATAGCGTGGTGTCCCGCCTACCTCATGACCTGCCAGTCCAGCCTGCAGAGGGGACTTGCTGCCTTGGAATTCCAAAATAAGTAGAATCCACGTGTTAGCGCGCAGCCATGGCAGATGGCCCCACAATCTCCGGAGCAGCACTATGGGACAGTCTCAAGGTGTCTTCTGATGGGCGGGCACCATGCAGTGTCCGGCAGTGCCAAGTGACTACAGTTTGTCCAGGAAGTTGTCCAGCGCAGGGATGCCCTCCTTCAGGCCTTTGCGCTTGCTGGTCTCAGTGACTACTTGGCCGGGGCGGCTGCTGTTGTCAAAGAGGTCCCCAGGCAGGATCTGCCAGTGGTCGAACACACACTGGGGAAGGCCTGGCCACCCGTGTTGGAGCGCAGATCGGCTGTGAAACCAAAGGACTCATTGACAAACAGGTAGGCCTTGACCACAAACATGGGGGTGCCAGCCACCTGGGACTCCTCAAACACATGACCACGCTTCCTGTTCAGGACACCATAGATGCCACCCACAACTTGCTCAGGACACTGGATCTCCACAAGGTAGATAGGCTCCATGAGGCAGGGCTGTGCGGTCAACACACTGGCATAGAGGCAGCGCTAGGCTGTGGGGATGATCTGGCCACCACCTCGGTGGATGGCATCAGCGTGCAGAGTCACGTCACGAACATCGAATCGCACACTACGCATGTTCTCCTCACAGAGAGCGCCCTCCTTAGTGGCCCACTGGAAACCAGCCACCACGCTGTCCTTGATCTCATTCAGGTACTGCACACCCTTGGTGATGTCCGTCAGGATGTTGGGGCCGGTGCCGTCAGGCCCCAAGCACCAGATCTTGCGGGCTTCGGCGACATCCCACTCGTACTTCTCAGCCAGGTAGCGTGCCCGAGCCTTGAGCTCCTAGTGAGCAGAGACTTCCCCCTTGTCGATGTCCTCATACAGGCCATCAGGGAAGGGCAGGACCTTCATGTACAGCCGGTTGTGCTTGTTGGGTAACTTGGACAGGCACAAAACATTCGACTCCTTGCTTACTGTCTCCCGGTATGAGACAACGGGGTCCGAATTCTTGATGGGGATGCAGGCACGGTCTTCTTCCAAGTCCTTGAGGCAGATCTCCAGGCGCAGCTCCCCTGCTCCGGCAATGATGTGCTCCCCAGACTCCTCGATGATGCACTACACCATGGGGTCGGACTTGGCGAGTCGCTTCAGCCCCTCCACTAGCTTGGGCAGGTCGGCAGGGTTCTTGGCCTCCACGGCCACTCTGACAACAGGGCTGACGCTGAACTTCATCACACGCATGTTGTGCGCCTGCTCGAAGGTGGTGATCGTCCGAGTCTTCACCAGGAACTGGTCCACACCGACCAGCCCCACAATGTTCCCACAGGGCACGTCCTCGATGGGCTCCACATAGCGCCCCATCAACAGGATGGTTCTCTGGATGGGCTTTAAGTACAGGTCCGCCTTCTTCCCAGGTGTGTAGTTGGGGCCCATGATGCGGACCTTGAGTCCCGTTGACACCACCCCAGAGAACACTCTACCAAAGGCATAGAAGCGGCCTTTGTCGGAGGTTGGCACCATCTTGGAGATGTACATCATGAGAGGGCCCTTGGGGTCGCAGCTTTTAATGCCCATGGCAGCCTTGTCATCAGGCGGCCCCTCGTAGAGCAGCTCACAGCGGTACTTCTGCGCGGTGACAGGGGACGGCAGGTGGATGGTGATCATCTGCAGCAGAGCGTCCCCTGCAGGCAGCCAGCGCCACATCACAGCTTTGAGCAGCGGCTTGCCCTCCTTGTCCTTGTCCTCGCTGTCCAGCTTGATGTCCAGCTTCTCGATCAGCTTGGCCGTCTCCTCCTTTCTGAAGTTCATGATGGCATCGAACACCTTGAAGATTGGGTCCAGGATGAGCTGGCAAAAGGTGCGAGGCAGCTTCTTCCCATCAGAGCTGTTTGCCGACTTGCTGAATTTGCCATTCGCTGGATCAAAATACCTGTCTCCCCACAGTTTCTCCATCATATCCTCCACTTTCTTGGCCCATTCGGCTGGCCCCAGTTGGCCCTCACCCTTGGCTGCAAATTTGGCTACATACATCTCTGCGAACTGCTTCAAAGTGAAGGCCCAGCCATGAAGGCCAGAGCCGAAACCCACGGTGCCCAGCACGGGGTCGATCATGATATTGCCCATGGGCACTCAGACGCCAGACACGCAGTTCACCACCACCAGAGCTCCATTGGTGACACGCAAGGCAGCTGTCACCTCCGAGAAGTCGACGTGGCCTGGGGAGTCGATGAGGTTGATGAGGAAGCAGGAGCCGTCCTTGCTCTGCTTGATGAAGTTCAGGTCGTTCTCAGACAGTTCATAGAAGAGGGAGATGGCAGTGGGCTTGATGGTGATACAACGCTCCTGCTCGTCCTTGCGGGTGTTGGTGAAGCGGGTCTCCCCAGCTTGCGCAGAGGCAATGATGCCGGCCTTGCACACCAGGGAGTGCGTGGTCCACGTGGGCGATGACAGACATGTTCCGGATGTTGGCTTTCTTGTCCATGATGGCACAGATCTGGTCTATCGTGAAGTTCACCATGGTTGCGGATGGCGCTGGATTCTCATTGGCAGAACAGAAGAACGAGCTGCGCCAGCGATGGCGGCGGCTGCAGCGGAAGAGCCAGAAGAGGATTTAAATAACTCAAAGTTCTGGCCAGCTTTTGCTCAACCCTCTGAGAAACCTCATGAAAGGCAGATGATGGTAGGGGTAAATGGTGACAAAGGAAATGAGATTGAGCTGAGAAAGCTGAACAGTTGTTTCCCACTGTGTTGTGGTGCTAAAGATTGAAGCCAGAGCCTCAAGGATGCTACTGAGCTTAACTCTAACACCCCATTGCTTCGTGCTGTGGTCGTTCACATTTGTAACCCCAGCCCTCAGGACACAGACGCAAGGGAACCTTGGGTTTGAAGGCAATCTAGGCTACACGGGAAGACTTTCAGATGCACGGGAGCTGGGCATAGAGCTCAGTTGGTGGAGTGCTTGTCTAACAGGCAGGAAAACCCTGGTTTGCTCCAAAGCACCATATAAAACTGCACGACACCACACACTTGCAATTCCAGCACTTGAGAAAGGAAGTCAGGAAGGTCAAGAGTTCAAGACCACTGTTGGCTACGTAACAAGTTAGAGGCCCGCTTGGGTAACATGAGACTTGTCTTAAAAAGAAAAAAATCTCAACCCGTTCAGTGAGACTGAGCCACTCTCTATGAGGTACCACTTCGGTGCCACCACACTGGGACCAAGTTCCCAGCATGTAGATCTCTGAGGGACAAATTACATCTAAACCATGCCACTATGTTAAATTCAATAGCTATCACAATCATTTTTACCTATGTGCCTAATAGAGAAATTTGAATTTAAAAATAGTGGTTTACATTATATTGCTGTGAGTCTCCAAACATTTCATGTAGCTTATGTTGTCCAGTGTACTCAGCTGGACACCATATCTTTAGCACCACACTTATTGCTGAGCTCGTGGACTTAAAAAAATAGCCTGTGGGCTGGAGAGATGGCTCAGCGGTTAAGAGCATCGCCTGCTATTCCAAAGGTCCTGAGTTCAATTCCCAGCAACCGCATGGTGGCTCACAACCATCTGTAATGAGGTCGGGTGCCCTCTTCTGGCCTGAAGGCATATATTGTATACTAAATAAATAAATATTTTTTAAAAATTAGCCTGTGTGCTTGAGAGAGTGTGTGTGTGCACGTTACACAGTGTCTGCTCAGAAGTCAGAGGACAACGGTCAGGAGCTGGTTCTAACATATTCTCCCCCACCCCCACCCCCAGGCAGGGTCTTTTTTGCTTTTTTGCTACATACTCCAGGTTAGCCTGCTTGGGTGCAGGGGATTGTACCCCTGTGGTCAGGATTTTCAGGCAAGTGCTTTTTACCATGTCTGAGAACTTGCTGTTGATTTGACAGGATTTAGAACCCTCTAGGAGACCTCAGGGCTGTCTTCCAGAGTGTTTCCCGAGAAATGTGACTGAGGAGGGAAAAAAAAATCCATCTGAAATGTGAGGGCACTGATTGGCTGAGATCTGGACTGCCACGTGACCTCCCAAGTGCTGGGATTAAAGGCATAGGCCACCACTGCTGGGAAGACTTGTCTTAAAAACAAAAACAAACAAACAAGCAAACAAGTAGCAACAAAATGCTTCTGGATAAGAGGTCGGATTAGAGAACACACTGCCAGACGGCCTCTAAGGAGATCCTAAAAGACAGACACTACTTCAGAATGAAAAGATGGAAAAGATATTCTAAGTAAATGGAGCCAGGAAAAAAAACCAAAACAACTACCACTGTTTAGGTACCTGGCAAAACAGACATCATGCCAAAAGTAGTTAGAAACGATAAAGATCTCTGTCCTGATGATTAAGGTACTGAAGTGATGGCTCAGGGGTTAAGAGCACGGGCCGCTCAGGTTGTTCAGTCCTGGGGAATCCAATGCCCTCTTCTGGCCTCTGTGAGTACTGCATGCATGTCATGCACAGTCGTGATGTAAACAAAGCATATATGTAAAATGACAAATAAATAAATATAAAAAAGTAAAAACCAAACAAAATTCCCCTGCACACTGTTGTATGATAAATGTGTCATTGAAGAAATTAGAAAAGAGAATTAAAAATTCCTAAAATCAAGGCTGGATGCCGTGGTACAAGCCTTTAAACCTAGCATTTGAGAGGCTGAGGCAGGATAAGTTCTGTGAGTTCAAGGCCAGCCAGAATTGCACAGAGAAACCCTGTCTAGAAAAACCAAAAAAGAACACCAGCGGTGGTGGCGCACACCTTTAATCCCAGCACTTGGGAGGCGGAGGCAGGTGGATCTCTGTGAGTTCGAGGCTAGACTGTTCTACAAGAACTAGTTCCAGGCCAGGCTCCAAAGCTACAGAGAAACCCTGTCTCGAATCCTCCACCCCTCCAACCCTCCCCCAAAGGAAAAAGACTTCCTGAACAGAACTCCAGTTGTTGAGAAATAAGGCACACAACTGACAGATGAGACCACGTGGAAGTAGAAAGCTTCTGCAAAGGGAACAGATAATTGAGTGGAGACAGCTTCTAGAATGGGAGAAAATGTTTGCTCACTACACACCTGGCAGACAATTAGTATTTAGCATATACAAAGAATAAAAGGTAAACAATAAAACAGATGAACCAATTGAAATAATGGGTTTTGTACTGAACTGAGTTCTCACAAGAAGGCACAGTCCATAAGTGTCCTAAAAGTGCTCAATGCCCTTAGCTGCCAAGTAAATACAAATTAAAACTACCTTTAGATCTATTTCTCCTTAGTCAGAATGGCTGTCACCAAGAAATGAATGACAGCAGATGTTCATGCTCGTGAGGATGTGGGGAATGGAACAAACCCTTATTCACGGCTGGAAGGAGGACAGACTGGCTTCCAGTTCATATCTTCCCAGTGGGGAAGTGTAGAAAGAAAAAGACATGGAAGGAAAAACAGACATCTTTTCTTGGAAGAGGGAAAGAGTTTGCCTCATGTTTTCTGACTCCAGGAGATCCCAGGAATTGCTGCTGCTGCTCTGAGGTCACGCTGGCCTCAGCCAAGGGTTGGCCTCATTGACACCAGTGGCACACAGCTAGAAGCAGGGCCTGACTGTTTTGGGATTGTGTGGCATTTGTGGCTGATCAACTGCACCAGTTACCCTAGTTATTTCATTAATCTCCCAGAAATATGGCTACCCATTTGTGACCAGAACATTGTAATTGTTTTCTCTTGAGTGAACAGCGGGGAGGCAGAAGTCGTGTGCACAGCGGCTCCCAAGCCTGGACTGTGTAACCTCCCTCTCAATTCTCAGGCTCTCTTTCTACACACACACAGTTTTCCCGTGTTCTTCTATTGCATTTATTTATATATATGTGTGGGTCACACCCAAGCTTGTACCACAGGATACAGGTGGAGAATAGCAAATTACCATGTGAGCTGGGGAGATCAGACTCAGGTCACAAAGCTTGGTAGCAAACCCCTTTAACACTGAGCCATTTCACTGGCCCCTAACTACATATATCCTTTCCAGATGTTAGGTGTTGGGAGCTGTGCAGCCTAGTCTCACCTGCCTGCCTTTTACAAAGAGATGGAGACATGGGACCCTCTTGTAGAAAAGGGAATTTATAAAAATATATCTTACGGACATAAAATAATTGTCTGGGTTTGAATATTATTGTCCTTAAAGCGTTGTGCCCATGTCTATTACTTTTAACTTTGTAACTGCAAGTGTCTACCAGCTGACATAAGTACTGTAACAGCAGGGTGTGTCAGCCTGCAAACTGCTGAACTCTATGTCTAGAATAAGGTAATGCAGCTGATAGGAAGGTGTATTGGGGAAGCATAAAGGGAACAATGGGGGCTTTCATATTGATCATGGTATATTCCTTAAGTTATGATGTATTTCTTAAAGTCAAAAGTAGAAGCCAGTAATTGCTGTGGGACAATGGTCTTGTGCTTTGTAAAGGTTTGTTACTTGTACTGTTTTAATAAAATGCTGATTGGCCAGTAGCCAGGCAGGAAGGGCAACCAGGCAGGAAGTAGAGGTCTGGCAATGAGAACAGGAGAATTCTGGGAAGAGGAAAGTCTCAGTCTGCAGTCATCACCCAAACAGAGAAGAAGCAAGATGAGAACGCCTCTCTGATAAAAGGTACCAAGCCACGTGGCTAACACAGACAAGAGTTATGGGTTGAGATATAAGAATTAACTAATAAAAAGCCTGAGCTAATAGGCCAACTAGTTTATAATTAATTTAAGCCTCTGTGTATTTCTTTGGGACTGTGTGTTTCTTTGGGACCGAATGGCTGCAGGACCGGGTGGGACAGAAAACCTCTGGCAATAAGTAATAAAGCTGTTTATGTAACCCTGGTGAGAAAAAAATCTGTTTAAACATATATAATGAATAAAAGATGGCCTGAGATATTCAGTGCCACTTGAGTGCGATCCACTTGGTGGTTAAAGTTTTCCTTGGGCTGACACCCCTTTCCTGCTTGGCTTGGGACCTGAACCTGACTAGCCGGCAGTTAGGGATTGAACTCTGGGTCTTGTACATAGTAATTTATCTATTTTGAGACAAGCTCTTTCTATAGCCCTGGATGACCTGGAACCTTTTATGTAGGATCTGGCTTGCCTTGAACTCATAGAGAGCCAACTGTCTCTGCCTCCCAAGTGCTGAGATTAAAGGCATGCACTACTATGCCTGGCATTTTATTTTATGTGTGTTTTTGTCTGCATACATGTTTGTAACCACTTGTGTGTCTAGTGCCCAAGGATGTCAGAAAAAGGTGTTGAATCCCCTGGGACTGGAGTTACAGATAGTTGTGAGTTTTATGCGGGTGCTGGGACTTGGATCCAGGTCCTCTCCAGGAGCAACAAGTGAACCTAACTGCTGAGCCATCTCTCCAGCCTCTGCATCACTTTAATCTGCAAAGAAATGTTTAAATGAATATTGAGAAGAACCTTTGTTTTTAAACCAGAGCTCTGTTGATTTTAACCCAGGCACCCTTCTTCAGCAGAGACAGTTAAGTCCCTCTGGTCCTCTTTGAATGGATGAGAAGAACAAATGCTTTTTCCTTAGAGTGACATCCTAACACTGTATTGAACAAGATGTAAGTCCTCATCTGCTTTCCATATGCTGGCTGTGAGCCTGGAAGAGCCCTGTTAACAGATTTAGAACAGATTTTACCAAGATGGGAAATGCCCTGTTTTTGGTAGCATTTCCTTTGACATTCCATTGTTCTTTTGAGTTGTAAAAGTATTTTATCCAACTTTCCAGTCTACTTAAAACCTCACTAATCTCTCACAGCGTAAGAGTCCTTGTAGCTTTAGCCCTAACAAAACATTAAAATCTGAGAACAAGCTTGGGGTATAGCTTAGCGGCAAGGCACATATGCTAAATTCACCCAGCACCAACCCCCTCAAACAAGAGCCTCCAGACTCATGAAACCAGAGGGACACAGAAGTGGGACTAAGTCATGCAAGTGTTAATATGCATAGACTCTCGCCTTCTTCCAATTTCACTGCTCCGGAGCAGAGGATCATGGGACTCAGCCTGCCAGCAGCACATGGTGCACACTCCAGTGGTCCAGACTTCTTTTGTGAGGGGCAAGTGGCATTTCCTTTCGTCTAGAACTTAATTATCCCCGTTAGGCCCGGGCTCTGCCTCCTGCCCCCGGGTGGGCAGGAGCCTTTTTACCAGAAAGAGCCCACCCAGCTCAGGCCTTCCCAGGAGGCTGAGACTGTCCCCTGAAACTTTTCTCCCTCCACAGTCCCCGTAATTCCAGGAACTGGGGTGAGTAACTGACATTTGCAATGTAAGCTCTTTTTCTATAGCATAGTTCCCGTTTTTTCTTCATTTTTGCTATGAACCGTGTTGTATGTGTGTGTGTGCGCCCGCAATGCACACGTATGTACCACCTGGACTTGAAGGAATGTAGTCTCACAGTTGTTACAGAACAGGAGGATGAAATGAGGAAAAGCTAGACTTTCTGTCCAAGAACCCGTGAGTGATGAACCAAGAGCTCCCAAGGCAGGCCGCGAAAGCAATTCCGAGGCCACGCGGTATAGAAAGTCAGCTTCCTGTAAACATGCTTTGTGTGAGTTGGGAAGGCCAAGGCCACAGAATACTCTGCTTGCTAATTTGCCCAAATAATTTGGTGTTTTGTGAATGTGTAATAGTACAGCTGGTTTACAATGAAATGTCATGGCTGCGTCCTGGCCTCAAACTCTCCTCAGTGGCAAAGATTACCAGTGTCATGTATGTCTCTTTGGAAAGAGTTTTTCTTTGACTTTAGAACAAAACAAAACAACAAACCATAGGATACTCAATGTATTGGATCGTTTCACAGAGAAACCCTGCCTTGAAACCCCCACACCCAAAAAAGAATTTGTCATAGAGATTTCTTCATATAATAATATACAGGCATATAACATATATGTTACATATGTATGTGCACACATTAATACATATACTATATAAAAGAATTTAATGTTCTTTTGCAGCTTAAATGACTGTAATATTTTATAGTATAAATAAATTATGATTTCTTTAGCCAGGCCTCAATTTCTGGATAATTACTTGATTTTTCAGTTTGTTATCATGTGGCAACTAATTATTGCACATTAATCCTTCATCCTACAAGTTGGTTCTTCCCCTCCCCTAGACAGGGTTTCTCTGTGTGTAGCTCTGGATGTCTTGGAACTCACTTTGTAGACCAGGCTGGCCTCAAACTCAACGAGATCTGCCTTCCTCTGCCTCCTGAATGCTGGGATTAAAGGTGTGCGCTACTACCGCTCAGCTATACAAGTTTATCTTTGGACTAAATTTCACATTATTATTAACATTGGAGACTCAGTTGCCAGAGGCAGACATGCAATATTAACACTAACAAATGTATACTTTCCTACGGGACCTAAGAGCTTTTCTCACATCCTTGCCAACACAATAATTCATAAAACTTTAAATTTTGGCCAAAGACTTTAAGAACTCCTCCTTTACTTTTAATACTTTTAATTCCCTTAAACAAAAGCAACAACAATACACTAGGGGCTTTCAGTCTGGGTCACCTTACTTCATTTGCATGTAAAAGTAGCCCGGACTGTTTCTTTTTACAGTTGTTTGCTTGTTGGGTGAAGCTGAATATCTGGGGGAATTTGAAGCAATCTAGAGGAAAAAAAATGACCTCACTGCAAAAGAAACTCACAGTGCTTATTAGCTTCCTGAGCATCAAAAATTCTGGCTTTTTTATTAGCACAAAGGGAGATGTTCACTTTATTGACAGCGCGCGCTGATAATCCCTGTGGCCAGCAGAGGGCAGCACATCCCCACAGAGTGTCTGAGAGAAGCCACCGGCTGATTCTACCGCCTTAGCAGGGACCTCAGGCCACACCAGCCAGAATGCTAAGCCGCTTGGTCACTTCCCCTGCCTGAGTTTAGAACTGGCGAGAGTGAAGGACAAAGCTTTCCTATACGACCTAGAAAAACTGAAGAATCGAATGCCAACTGAGTGCAGGGCAGCACAGAATTAAGAAAGAGTATTGTGAGCACAAACATCATTGAATAGAAGGGAATTTTAATTAAATTCCAGGCACTGTTTGTATAATAAAGCACGGAGGCATACTTTATTGCATTAACACCTTATTTCACATCCATTTTGCTAAAAACTGACAAACACATCAGATAATTTAGCTCTGTACTTAATCTTGGTTTTTCTCTAGAAATAAGACTTACCGTTTTAAATCAAAATGCAAATTAACCTTTCTTACTATTAGCCCATTTATCCGATATTTGAGTGCTCGGTGTAGAAGATACGGTGTGTGTGTGTGTGTGTGTGTGTGTGTGTGTGTGTGAACAAGACATAGTCTCTGCACCCTTAGCCCCACTCCCAGGTCCTGGAATTGAATCTCGGGCCTTGCTGCATGCTCGGCTAATGGTCTCCGCTGGGCTCTATCCCCAGTCCTTTTATTCCTACTTTGAGACAGGGTCTTGATAGGTTTCCAGGTTAGCATTGCACTCACAATCCTCCTGCCGTAGCCCCTCCTCTCTCCTTCTCTTTCTCTCTTTCTTAGTTGGCAATACCAGGGACTGAACCGAGGGCCTTGTACATTCTGGGTGAGTTGTACCACTGAGCTATACCATCTACCCAGGTCCCTGTATTTTGCAGCAAAGCAGAAGTAATTTGGAACTTTGTAACTTGGGCGGTGGCATCATAACTGACTCGGTGGCTGTGGCCAGGTTTCTTAACATCTCTGTGCCTCAGAGTAAAAATGACAGCCATGCCATTTGTGCTGCTGACCTCACCGATACACAAATAAAATGCCACATGAGGGCTGGCCAGATGGCTCCGTGGGGAAAGGTGCTTACCATGGAGCCCAACGACTCGAGTTTGAATCTTAAAACTTGCATGGTAGAAAGAGAACTGACTTCTGCAGGTTCTCCTCTGTCCTTCACATGTGTGCTGTGGCACATAGAGCCCCTCCTCCTCAACACAAAGTGAACAGAACACAGAGGAAAAAAGAAAAAAAAAACACCACATACACATACTTGGGACGGTGTGTGTGTGTGTAAAGAGATCGAGGGATTTCAAAAGCCACAGAATAATGCCCACAGCAACATCAGAGGCAGCTTGATGCATTCTTGTGAAAGCAAGCACCCTGCTAAATGTCAGAATTCGTTCAGTTAGGGCTGTGTCCCCTGTACATAGGTGCAGTCACAGGTGCGGTCCGCAGAGATGCTGGAAAGCAGACAGGCTCCTGGGAACAGGTGGAGCAGGATTTATATCCGGGCTGGACTCTCCTGAGCGCCGCAATCAGTCTAGCTGGTCAGCATTCCTTTTGGTGGTGCCTGCAGGAAGTGTGTGTCTTACCCGTAAAATTTCACCCAGAATGTCAGGCTACAGAGCTGTGGTCCCCGGCATTCCGGAGGCTGCGGCAGAAGGATTTAAGAGTTTGAGGTCAGCCGGAGCTACACTGTGACTGTCAAAGAGCAGCAAGAAAGTAGGTCAGAGACAATTTCAGGAAAACTGATCTGAGTTCTAACATTTTCACACACGTATTAATACATAAACTAATCAGTTTCAGAATCACTCCATGCAGTATTTTCTCTGTGAAATGGAAATTGGACATGTGCAATGGTGCTAGCTATCAGTGGCTAAGAGAAAAAAAAAACTGTGGCAAGCTGGAAAAGCAGGAAGAACAGACTCACAAACAAGAAGCTCAAAGCCGAGCTCTACTTCTGGCTTTAAGAGCAGTAGGTCAGTCAGTAGCTTCTTGGGAGATGGGCAAGGGGCCCGCTGGGAATTCTCATGTCTTCCTCTGTGGAGGAGGTGGGTTCAGGTGGAGGTCCCATACACCTCACCGATTGTGGGCACTGCCTCAGCCCCTTGTTGTTTTGAATCATGGAGAGAGAAGGAAGATAAATACTTTTTGTTTCCTGCTAGCTCCAGGCAGGGAGCAAACATCAAGAGAGAGCGAGCACTCACCCCCATACACAGAACTCTTTTGTTGTTTGTCTTGATTATGAGTCAGGGGTCTTACTATGTAGCCCAGGCCTCCTGGAACTTGTAGACCAGGCTGGCCTTACAGTGAGTGATCTTCCTGCCTCCGCCTTCTGAGAGCTCCAATTCCAGGCATGCGCTTCCACACCTGGGGCACAATAATTGCTTAATAATCCATCAATTATAGTACATTTTAGCAAGGAAGACGCTGCCTTCCGCCCCAGGTACCAATGTCTCACAGCATTTGAGCCCCGACAGCCCGACTCCAGAGGCTGTATTGTTAACCACGGCCCCAGCACACTTCCTTAAGTTGATACCAAGAATGGGTAGCGCGGGTAGTAAGTAGTTCCACAGGCCTGTCCTGGGGAACCTCTGAAGACAGGGCGCTTGGGATTAGGAGCTACTGAGTCAGTCGTCCTGGAAGAGGAGTGCTGGGGCTCTGCACAGAACAGCATTTCTCTACAGTGTGGTAACTGTTAAACAGGAAAGTCCACTGGAGCTAGACAAAAATTCCTGTGTTCCCAAGCACATCTACACGTGGAATGTTACTGAGAGGATGTGGCTGGCCGGTGAGGCTCAGGCCAATGCAGTCACAAACCGACGACTATGGATTCCATTGTTTAGTTTGCTCCCATAAAACTAACCTTGTTTTTATGAGGCTGTTCTGCAAAAATTGAAATTTAAACAAATTTCCATCGTTGCTAGGTTTGGTCTGTTTTGTTTTTAGGTCTGTAAAACACGTGGGCTAAACTTGAAATCGAAAGGTCTAAGTCCTGTGATTAAAAATTTAAAAAGTCTACCATTAAATTATTTTAAAATTTGCTTTAAAGTTTTCACAATAGAAGGGCTGAGAGATTCCATTAAAATGTGCAGACAGATGACTAAATTTTTTCCCACCGGCTTATCAGATTACTAACTGGCAACTATGGAAAAGAACTGGCTTGATCGTGAAAGCGTTCGCTTTTCAAACGAATCACGAGCAAGTGCTGTCCCACAGAGCTACAAAAAGCGCGTTCCCCAGGAATCCCGAGTTCTGGTGGGACCCGCGGCCGCGACAATTGGGGGAGGGGTGTCTCCAGGGTGGTTGAGTCTTGGTCTCTAAGCCCAGACGGGCTGGAGAGCATTGGGACCGACTCCCAGTCCCTCATGGTGTCCCGCCCCGTGGCCGTGCGCAGCCGGCTGTTCCCCAGGTCGGGGTGGATGCCGCCGGAGTAGCCGGGGTGCGCTCCGCTGGATACAGGACTAGAGGAGCTCAAAACACAAAGCCAGCAGCTGCAGGGGCAGCCACCCAGCGGAGCATACTCACGGCTGGGGCTAGGGGTCCCTGCGAACCCTGCCGTGCAGCCGCCCAGGGCCAGCGCAAGGCGGCGCCGGGTCTCCTTGCCAACCCCGTGCGCCGCGGCCAAGGGTCCTGCCAAACCTGCCCAGTTCCCCCTTTGCTACCGACCCTTGAGAAAACCCAGCCCGGAGCTCCGTGTAGCCCGCGCGGCGCCTGCGGCTCCGACTTTTCGTGTTGGGGGGTAAGATGGCAGGGCCCGGGAAACAAAGGAAACTTGGGCCGGGCGGCGTGTGTGGTTCGCGTGCTCGCCCCGGGTCCCGTGTGGGAGTCGCCTGCGCCTGTGCACGCAGCCCGTCTCGGGGAACCCTAGCCCAGCCAGAACCCGCGACGCCCGCCCACCTGCCGCGCTGGCCGCCCCGGGACATCCCAAGTGGCTCCGGGCTGGGTGCAGGCGGCGGGGGAGGGGGAGCGAGAACTGCGCGCGGAGGGTGGCGGGGCGGGGAGGCGGCCGGGGAGGAGGAGAGCTCGAGTGGGCGGGCGCCGCACGTCACGGCTATTGTGGCTGTCCCGGTATATAAGGTCCCGCCGGCCCGCCGCGCTCCCCACCTTGCCTGCGCCCACGCGAGCCCAGCAGATCTCCACGCAGCGAGCATCAACAGAGTCGCGCCGCGCGCCGACGGAGCGGACATGGGCAGAGCGATGGTGGCTAGACTGGGACTGGGGTTGCTGCTTCTGGCACTGCTCCTACCCACGCAGGTGAGGCCCTGCGCTTGGTGTGGCACTGGGGCCGCACCCTGGGGGTGTGTGCGTGTGTAGGAGGGATGAAGTCCCTATCTCCGGCCACGCACTGGGGTAGGGAGAGAATTTTGTGTGACTGACTTGAGGAATCCACGATGTGGACTCCCTCGAGAGAGCGCCTCTTCCCCTCCCACCGAGGGTCTTCGCGCTTCCAGCGAACCACACAAAGAGAGGAGAGAGAGGACGGTCCCCCTCGGGGAGCGTGGCACACGCCCATCCTCCGTCGTCCAAACTGGTTTGGGGATCGCCCAGGAAGCCCTGGCTGAGGTTCTACCTCCCACCCTAATCCTCTGTCCTGAAGCTTAGCTAGGGACCCCCCAATGCTACAAACTCCCACGGTGCGACCTCACACCTCCATCCCTGACCACCTTAGGAGCTCCAACTCCCTCTAGATCCGCTAGCTCTAGGGAGGCGGAGCGGCAGGACTTTAGTGTTCCGAGTGTCCGTCAGGCTTTGTCCCAGCCACCGCCGCTTTTTCTTTAGATCTGTCCCGGGTACAGATCTCACCCCCAACACCGAGGGTGGCGCTGCTCTGGCTGCGTTGGCGAGAGGCTGAAGGCGCCGCGCCCAGAATAAGACCTGAGTCTGGGAGATCAGGGAGGGACTCGGAAAAGCAGTCGATGGCTTTCCACCTCCTTCGATTCGCTCAGGAGTGTCGCCCCTGAAAAGTTAGGTGCTCTGAGTCGTTGGTCCCTAGACAAATAGGCTCCGGGCTCACCTGGGAGAGCAGCCCAAGAGCTTGGAGCGCGCTTCGCCTTCCCCACCGTGGGCAGGGTAACTGTACCCCATTGTCTTCTTGTGGGTTGGCTGTGCCCAGGAGCCTTCTTCAGCCCCCCACCCCGCCACCCGTGGAGGAGGGGCTCGGCCTCTAGAAACCCGCTGGTTTCACTCACCCAGATTTCCTTCTCCCCAGTCCCTCACCCCTATCGAAATGTTAAGAGGGAGGTTTCGATTAAGCAAATCAAGGGAGCTTGATGGAGGAAACTGTTTAATGCCAATTTAATAATTAAAAATTGTTAATAGTGTTGGAGAGAACCCCTAGACTTTCAGATTGGTACACTAGATTTTTTTTTTCTTTTTTGCCACCTGCTGTACTAAAAGCTCTTTATATAAATAAAGAACAGTTATTTTCTGGTGCCCCAGACAGGCTCCGTGTTTTAAACAATTCAGCATATTAATGTTCTTTTCATGGGAATGCCACTTCCTGATAGGACAGGGTCTGTCTTACACACAGTAGGCGCCCAGTAAGTATAATTGACTGGACCAGGTTTTTGTTGTGGGCAGTCTACTTTGGATACAGTTTGTACATTTCTTTAGTCAATATTTGCTTAATGGCCTTAAGCGTGTAGAACAAAAGGCGCTAGTGCTGATATAGGAGGGTTTATCTTCGGATCAAGGGGCTGCCGAATGTACGGGTGGCTCGTTACTCGGTGCCACGTCGTCCTCCCTGTTGCCTGTAATCGGAAGCTCTTGCAAGCCCTGGCAAACCCTCCCTTTCAGTGAGGGCTGAAAACTCGGATCAGCCTTTGTTCCATGACAAAGGAGAGTATCACGTGCCTCGCTGGACTGTGCATTTCGTGGCTCGCAAAAGCAGCGGTGGCTATGCCACTAGGATGCTGGGACACAAGGGGAAGCCTTGGTTCCTGGCCACAGCGCTGAGCTAGTGACCAGGCGTTGAGACAGTGAGATTTAACTTCAAACCCTGCCTTTTGTGAAGGTAGGATGCTTTAACTGAAGTCCTTCTGCCTTAGATCAAGGACTCTTCAGTATTTCTGAAATTTAGATGAGAGTAATCATTGTTTTTATTAACCTCCAGTGCTTGTGATCAAATCCAAGGGCCTGCAGATGCTAGAAAGTGTTCCGCCAGTGCTATCCAGCCCTAGGTGGTTAGCTCCCATTTTTCAATTTAAGATAAACATTGTGGCCAGTTTTGGGAAGGGTTATAATTTCAAGATTTCAAAGGAGCAGATAGGATACCCTATGTGCTTTTAAGTTTTAAATGTTAAGGTATTTCCTTGAGGTAATTGAGGTAATTGTTGCCAGGCTGTGTGAAACCAGAAAGACTCAGCATACCAGGATGGACCATGACCCAACAAACTAGTACCAGAGACCTCAATAATTTCACAAGTGTGTGCACACATCCCCCAGACCCCTCATACTACACACAAGTATTTTGTTTGTTTTGTTCTTGTTTTTGAGACAAGTCCTATTGAATAACCCTAATTGGCCTGGAATTTGATCTTTAGACCAGGCAGGTCTTGAACTTAGAGAGACCTGCCTGCCTCTGCCTCCTTCTAAGTGCCAGGATTCAAAGTGTGCGCCACAACTCTGAGCCACACACTAGCCGTAAAAATCCAGGCTGGCCTTAAGTTCTAGATCTCTGTTTCAAATTTTCTGGTGCTAGGGTTACAGATTTAAGCCACAGCCTGGCCCAACTTAAAAACGTCCCCTTGTCTAGGGAAACAGGAAACCTTGCTGCAATGCTAGCAAATCCATATAATACCAGAAACCAGACTAATCAGATCTTTTATTACATTATGCAGAGTTAGAAACAGTCCTGCTCTTGGAGCTTATGTAGTCTGGAGATCTCTTTGTTTTTTGAGACAGGGTCTCCTGTAGCCAAGGCTGGCCTTGAACTCTTGATCCTCTGCCTCTGCCTCCCAAATGCTAAGATGGTGCCTCATCACACCTGGCTTGAAGAACTTTTATTCTTATTTATATCCTCTAGGTATCTATATAGGTGGTTTTAAAATTCGGATAGGTAGGACCAAGTGAACTCAGAATTTAAAGTTGTGGCTAAGAGGACAATGGGGATGAGCAAACTTTTTTTTTTCCCCACGAGACGGGGTTTCTCTGTAGCTTTGGAGCCTGTCCTGGAACTAGCTCTTGTAGACCATGCTGGCCTCGAACTCACAGACATCCGTCTGCCTCTGCCTCCCAAGTGCTGAGATTAAAGGATTAAAGGCGTGTGTCACCACCACTCAGCTGGGAAGAGCAAATTTAGGGGGGACTCAGGGACTGGAGGTGTAGATCAGGGGTGGAGCTATCCCCCAAATCCTGTACTTGATTTCTTCTCCGGCAGCAACAATAACTATTATCTGCTTGAGTGTTATCAGAGTGTAAATGGAACTAGCTATGAATGATTCTGAAAATTCATCTGTGACTTTTTTTTTAATGTATTTTAGATTTATTGCAACCAAACATCTGTTGCACCGTTTTCAAGTAACCAGAATATCTCTACTGCCCCAAACCCAACTAATGCCACCACCAGAGCAGCTGGTAGTGCCCTGCAGTCAACAGCCGGTCTCCTCGCCGTCTCACTTTCTCTTCTACATCTCTACTGTTAGAGACTCGGGCCAAGGAACGTCTCTACTTCCCCATCTTCTAGACCCACCCCAGATGATAACCACAAGTCCAGTGTGACCCAGAAGAAACAGGTCCACATCAAATTTGCTATTACCACACCTCAACAGAAAACACTGAGAATTCACGTGAAGGGTTTGACAGTTGGTGAATGCCAATATTGAATCTGCTGGAGTTTTATGATCACGGCGAAGATAACAGCCCGAGCTAACATGATTTCCTTGAATGTGGCTTAAGAAATGTGGACACTTAAAACTCTAACTTGAAATCAACGTAGGTTTTTTGTAGAGATAATGATGGGATGTGGGACGGAGATTCAGTTTTCATTGGCTCATTCAACCTATAAGGCCATAACACGGTTAGGTGACCTTAAGAAGCTTCTCTGATGCTATTTATGTATATGTTGGAAGGAACTACCAGGTGTTACTTTAAATCCTCATTGTATTGTTTCCTTACTACTAATTTAATATGCTAAGCTCTAGGTAAAGTTCTCCATTGTTGAGCCGTTCTCTTTGGAATTGAACATTTTCCCCCCTCCAGTGACCTTAGTGACGTTATATTTGACCTTTATTAATAATTGACATGTGCCAGGCAACAACGGATTGGAATCTACCCCCAAATCCAGCCATCATTAAATACATCTTATTTCAAAAGTCAAATAGTAGGCATTTTCCATCATCTTTTCTCACAAAGTGTGCCAGATTTCCTTACGTAAACTGGTTCCAGAGAGCAGAATTATGTTGACCTCAGCCAATTTCAAAATTCTGCTTTTTATTTCTGCATATGTTGAGGGGTTTTCATAATTTAAAGTGTGGTCTGTTAGGAAGGCAAAATTATGAATCTTGAAATTCTAAAGGCAAATATGCAAAGGAGCCAAAACCATAAACCTAGCATTTGGGGCGTGAAGCCTGGAAGCTAACTTGCATTGAATTCACAAAGTCTTTTATACAATTTCTGTAAATACTTTTTTTTTAAAGCAGAGAAACAAAACAATGGATCAGAATAGCCACATTTGGGATACTTTGGTTTTCAGTTCATATTTTTAGATAGTTTGACATTGGTCCTGTGCCTGAAAGGGAGCTTGGCTTTACCGTGAGTTTTTCCAATGCCTTGATACACACATCCCTTCTAAAACATAGACATTCCTTGAAAAAAAAATGTTTCGTTCGCATGGTCACACACTGATGCTTACACATTCTGGGATCTAATATGGCCACAGTAGTCTTGATAACCAGTCATTTTCTCCACCTTCAGAAACTTGCCTGGGAGCAAGGAGATCTCACAGACCCAAAGCTACCGTGTGTGTGAATGAACACTCCCTCTCGCCTCGTACCTGAATGCTGTACATCTATTTGATTGTATATTGTGTTTGTGTATTTATGCTTTGATTCATAGTAACTTCTCATGTTATGGAATTGATTTGCATTGAACACAAACTGTAAATAAAGGAAAGAAATGGCTGAAAGGGTAGTCTGTTGATTTTTTTTTTTTTTTTTGGTTCTCTTTTGTTTTTGGAGACAGGGTTTCTCTGTGTAGCCCTGACTCTCCTGGAATTTGCTTTGTAAACCAAACTGGCCTTGAACTCACAGAGATCCTCCTGCCTCTCTGTCTACCAAGTGCTGGGATTGAAGGTGTGCACCACCACTGCCTGGCTGTGTCTGTTGAAATTTTGAGTGTTTCTTGTACAATAAGCATAAGTGATCATGGCTGTTAAATAAGCCATTGAGGCTTCATCTTAACTGAAATATTGCGTGTTTGAAAGGCCAGCTAGCAGCAGGTTGGGCCACAGAATTTCATCCACCTCCTTTGTCTCCCGAGTGCAGGGCTCCAAGTTGACATCTGTAAGCCTTTCGTGAGGCACACCTACTTACTCAACAGCCGTTTGAGTGCCAGCTGTGTGTCAAGGTACCCATGACCGACGAGCTTGGATGCCTTTGAGAGGAGGAAGTCTCTATGTGATGACAGCAAGATACGTGTCACTCTGAGGACAGCATCAGCAGGGCTGGGTTCAGGGACTGGGCTGAGAAACCGTGATGGCCTTGAACATTGGGTTTGATGTCTGAATGACAGGAGGTAGTGAGGGAACATCTAATGGGCTGAAGATGAAGTCTTTATCATCCCATCCCATGGGATGAAGTCAGGACCACTTTACCCCATCTACCTGGGGTCTACAGATCCCTCTGTTTTTCTAAGCTGGCTGCTCCCTCCTGCTTCTTCCACACACCAAATGCATTTCTGGACCCCTACCATTTTTTATTGTGGTTCTGGGACCAGGCAGAAAGGGTAGGCTGGGAATGACTGTCCTTAGGTGGACTTCCATGAGCAATATTGGGCTTAGATGATCTAGAACACTTTTCAGTTTTATCTACAGATTACTCCATGCAACACGGAGCATACTAGGTTAGTGTTGGAGTAACTGACTAGGTTAATGTTAGAGCAACTGAGTCCTATTTTTTTAAGACATCCCGACAGCAGTTTCCCATCCCTCTCCTCCACCTCCCAGTGTCTGCCCCCACCCCATCCGTTTCTCCATTTCCCTTTAGAAAAGAGCAGGCCTCCCAGGAATATCAGTTGAACAGGGCATCACAAGATACAATAAGACTAAGCACAGACTCTTCTATCGGGGCTGGATGTAGCAACCCAGCAGGAGGAAAAGGGTCCCAAGCACAGGTAAGAGAGTCAGAAAGCTCCCCTCCCAGTGTTAGTTCACACACACACACACACACACACACACACACACACACACACACCATCATCATCATCATCATCACAGTCATCTTGTCACAGATCACTGAAGCATCCTTTGTCTCCAGATGAAGAATAGCTGTTGTGCCTAACCTAGAAGTATTTTGCTCACAAACAGAAACATCCCAGAGGAAGATACACAGTCTTGGTTGTGTTAATTCTCACCCTACTTTGGTTTTAGTGTTTGCTTTTGTTTTGGAGGCTGTCTCATTCTATATGTAACCTAAGCTGGTCTCAAACTTAGGGTGACCTCAGTGTCCTAAGCCCTAGAAAGGTAGTCAACACACATTTCCTTTGTTGTTGTTGTTTGCAACAGGTCTTGCTATGTGACTTGGGCTGGTCTTTCACTCTTTAACAAGGCTGTCCTTGAACTCATGATCATCTGCCTCTGCTTCCTGAGTGCTAGAGTTCCAGATCTGTGTCACCATGCCTGGCTTGTGTTCATCCTCAGTGTCCCGTAACTTACAATGACATTACTATAAATTATTAATACATTTTAAGTCAACTGAAGATACAAGAGAGGAGTGTAACCTAGGGGCCGTGTGGCTGTGGCTAGTATCTATAGCTGCCTTCTTCCTTCCCAAGCCAATATCTCCTTTCTGTCAGTATGCATTTTATCTAGTTGTGATTCTTAGACCGGCAGAGTGACCCATGCATGTCACTTGAAGTTTGTTGTAGGTTTCTGCTGATTTTAATCACAGGGCATGGTAGCATTAAGAGAGAAGCCCTAAGATCAGCCCCTTTCTTTCCTTCCTTCCCTTCCCAGGCTCGTCTGGAACTCAGAACACTCTTCTGGCCTCAGCTTCCCAGGCGGTAGGATTAAAGGTGTGTGCAACCACACTTGGCTTAGAGGTGTGTTTTCCAAGCTCATTTCCCCTTAACTTCTGTTGTAGAGTAACAACCTAATTCCCCCTTGGTGAGCAGGATCAATGATGATTAGATTAAGTCCTTTATTTGTACTTTGATACAGTCTTTAAGTGACTGGTGGCTATCTCAGCTTCTAGTTCAATGGGATCATTGTCTCCTGGTGGAAGCTTCCTCTTCCTCCTCCTCCTTCTTTTCTGTTTGCTGTCACTTGCATGGTTGGGGACGGAACCTAGAACCTCACAGATGCTGAGAAAATGCCGGGTCACTGAGCTATGCCCCTCGTTTTGTTGGAATTACTCTTTTTTAATTCTTTTTTTTTTTTCAAGACAGGGTTTCTCTTTAGCTTTGGAGCCTGTCCTGGAACTAGCTTTTATAGATCAGGCTGGTCTCGAACCCACAGAGATCCGCCTGCCTCTGTCTCCCGAGTGCTGGGATTAAAGTCGTTTGCCACCGCCCGACCAAATTTTTTTATTAAAGCATCAAGGACCTCTAGATGAGCAGAGCAAGAGGTCTTAGATGGAAGTAAGAATTTCGGGAATGAATCATGAGGAGCAACAGTGGTGCCCACTCCATTTTCAGTTTGACTCACGGTTCCGTGAGCTGTTGTAGAAACGGCATCATACCCAAGCATGGATCGTTAGCTCCCTGAAGGATGCAACCCCAGTCCTGAAAGCTCCAGCCTTTTGCTGGCATGTTAACAAATTTTCAAAGGAATTTTTTTTTCTGTCAGGCCAGCTGCTTCAGGATTATAGGGAATATGACAAAATCAATTAATTCTTGACCATGAGCCCCCTGCCACACATCCAGTGCAGTGAAGTGGACATGGATGGATGAGAGTTTGGTCAGAGCATTGCCTGAAGGCAACCCACATCCGGAAGAACTCTATGTATTCAAGGACGAACAAGATGCCGTTGCCCCTTCTGTGATGGAAGTGGCCAGACTTATTTAAACTTCCTCGGGCGATGGGCTGGGCAGCCTGCAGGACACTGTCTGCAGGGACTGAGTGTTGGTTTTTTGCTGCAGCAGAGTGGGCACCCAGCTATGGCTCTGGCCAGGGTAGACATACGAGATTATGTTTCTGAGCTCCTGACACTTTGGCTACTTTGGTTATAAGCTTATCAGTCAATGCCAGGGATGGGTGGCATAAGAAGCTGTCTGGGCAACACAAATGGGCTACCCTGATTTCTTGGTTGTTTACATATTTCTGAGGGCACCTTTCGGTGAGCACTCACACGGGACAAAAACATCGCATTCTTCTTGTATCTCTAGCTTCTTCTCAGAACTTTTTGTCACCATTTTTCCTACTCATGTCCCTTCCAACCCTATCCAGTCAAGTATTGGCCACAGCCCACGAATCAGTAAGGCTTGATATTTGTGGTCATTACTCTTTTTCCAAACCTTTGCCCGTAATTCTGTCGGGGGCGGAGGGGGCAGTTCAATCACCAGTGACCACCAGGAATGTCTTAGAGATATTTGTAAAACTGTCTCTGTCCATGCTTGTGGAACGCCAGCATATTGCACAGAGCCAGATCCAAGTCTTCTGTCTTGGTCATCTGATCGTGAGGCTGTTGGTGCAGGCTGGGAAAGAGGAGGCGATACAGCTGGGGGAGGGGCCATGGACATGTCTTGGCTCTTTCTTCACATAACTTATTTGTGCCTCCAGGGCCGTCTGTGTACAGCTTGACATCTGAAGGCTGCTGCATCCCACAGCTGACTTCACTACCTAGAGGGTTCCATTGTCAACTCGACTAGGTTGGAAATCGTTATGGACACATACTTCTGGGTGTGCCTATGAGAATCTTTCTTGAAAGGTTTAGCTGAGGAGGGAAGATTTCCTTTGAATCGGGTTATACTAGCCCATGGGGCTGGATCTCAGACTGCATATAAAGGAGAAAGCTAGCCGAGGAGCGGCATTTGTCTTTCTCGGCTTCCTCACTGTGGATACAAAGTAACTAGTCACCTCAAACTTGTATAGCAAGTCTTCTCAGCCCATAGACTGGACTCTCAAACTATCAGGCAAAATGTACCCTTGCTTAAATTGCTTGTATCAAGCACTTTGTCACAGCAGTAAACAAAATAACGAGGACAGGAAGTTGATACCGAGAGCAGCGCTGTCACCGGGGTTAGCCTGACCATGTGGTCACAGGTCTTCAGAGCTGGTTTACAGAATAAGGAATATGTTGGAACTAGAAAAGCCCTAGAATACTATAGTCAGCCCTTTGTGGGCTCTTCTAGGGGAGGGTTTGGAAAGCCAGGATGCTAAAGGAAACCCTGGCAGTCCCAGCCCACATTCTGTCTGTGTTCTGAGAACATGAGGGAGTAATGAAAAGTAATTTGCTTAGTGCAGAATCTCAGGTCAGGATAGCCTTCAGTCTGTCTATGCGTTTCTGTTCACTATTGTTACGCGGTGAGATAGGGAAACCAATAGGACAGGAAGGTAGGAAAATGTGCTGTTTGGCTAAGAAAGCTGCTTAGGGCTGTAGACAAGGAAGGTTTGCAGACAGCTGTAATGGTTAAAGAGGTTAGCGCTTTGAAAAAGAAGCCTGGTACTGTGTACTGACAGGGACGACAGGGCGAGAGCCCACTCACCGAAAGAAAGCTGCAATTTAAGAAAACGCAAATTCATCCGAAAGGAAAGAGACTGAATTATGAATGGAGCAAAAGGGGCTCCCGGATCAAAAATAACCACCAGGGAAGTGCTTCCCTAGGGTCAGTACACAGAAGTCACTGTAGCTGTGCTTCAAGGGGTCCGGTGCTACATCTCAAGCTGGCAACAGAATCGGGCAGTGCGTCTTATGCAGGCGCAAGAGATGCAGGAGTAATGGGAGCTTGGGCCAAGGTTTCAGGAAGCAACTGAAGGGAAGAGATGTGTAGCAGGGTCAGATTTCCTACTAGCAGGCCCAGAGATGTCCCTGTGTGGCGCTTATGCTGCAGACCCCAGGATGTTGGAGATATCAAGGCCATGAGATGTCCATCTAGGAAAGCTGTAAGCACTGAATGGAGCTGCCTGAGGTTGGGTGGCGGGGAGGGTGGGGCTGTAGGAGTGTTGCAAATAACAGCCAGGTCGCTGAAGCCCTCTGGAGCCTAGGTCGCTGAAGCCCTCTGGAGTCTAGGTCGCTGAAGCCCTCTGGAGCCTAGGTCGCTGAAGCCCTCTGGAGCCTAGATGACTCATTAATGAGTCCCTTTACACTAGACATGAAATTGGAGGATTTAGTGTTTCCCATGATGCTTTGGGTTTGTTTGGCTGTGTTTTTTTTTTTTTTTTTTTTTTTTTTTGCTAAGCTCCCATTCTCTTGGAATGGGAGTGTTCACTCCATGCCATTGTATATTGTGAGGATGTACCTTGTGGGTTTTTTTTTTAATTTTTTAAAAACATTTTTCTAGAGGCTTACAGTTAAGAGATTTCTGTCTTGTGTTTCAGGAGAGACGTTGGGTTAGTGGTGGGAATTCTAAAGACAGTGGGACTGGTAGAGAAGGGTTAAATGCATTCTGACTTAAGAGAAGAAAATGAGAGTCCCAGGGACAGGAGTGGGATGGTGCGAGCCACACAAAGAGCCGCGCCCGAGTGTCAAGAAGAAAAGCGGTGTGAGGTCATGGTGGGCTGTACACCACACCAGGAGCCCAAATGAGCCTCCCTTCCTTGAGTTGATTTTGACAGGTGTTTTGAACATAAGAGCTGACACCAGCTCATAATAAGATGTGTGCACCTCAGTGTGCATGGTGGCCCCCGATTAAGAGTGCAGGCCCTGCTAAGGCATAGTAACAAATCAACAGCTGTTCCTAAAGGGAAGGAAGGAAGGAAGGAAGGCAGAATTTTGCCAGGTCCATCATCCTAGCTACTTGGCAAGTTGAGGCTGGAGAGTTCAAATCCTGCCTGTTTAGAGAGTGAGTTCGAAGCTAGCATGGGTAACTTAAGTGAGACTGTCTCAAAATCAAAAGTGCAGAAGGGGCTAAAGATATAGCCGAGGGGTGGAGCAGCCGCTCAGCAGGTGCTAGGACTTAGGTTGAATTCCTAGGACTACAAACGTCGTTATCTGCGCAGGGCAGTAGGTTTTGCTTTGAAATCTGAACACTGACCATCAGAGCAAGCTTTGACCTAAAACACCTATCAAAAAGGAACTCAAATTGGATGTGTCTCTTAATTTTAGCATATTGGATTTGCAGAGTTAAGATCAAAGCCAGGGCCACATAGATGACAGAAAACACACTACACTGAACTGTATCTTCAGTAGGAGTAAGAATTAAGATCAGGGGCTAAGAGATGACTCAGCAGTTAAGGGCTCTTGCTGCTGACCTGGTGGTGGAGGAGCACACCTTTAATCCCAGCACTCCGGAGGCAGAGATAGGTGAATCTGTGAGTTCGAGGCCAGTCTGGTCTACAGAGCGAGCTCCAGGACAGTCAGGGCTGTTATATAGAGAAACCCTGTCTCAGAAAACAAAAACAAAAATTACCCGCCCCCCAAAGAGCTCTTGCTGCTCTTTCAGATGACTAGATTCCCAGCATTCCCAGTTTATAACTCATAATTCCAATTCTAGGGGATCCAGTTTCCTCTTCTGGCCTCCACAGACCCCCCCACCATGAGTATTACTCTTTTATAAAAGTAATGATCAATAGTTGAAGAACTAATCTTTGAAAGCTGTTTTAAACTACCCTTGGCTGTTCTATTTCACGGCTACAGTTCATGTATTCACACTTAAAATCTAGTCATGTAACTTACAGCTAAGCTGAGTAATGAAAGACCATTACATGAGTGTTTCTTTGATCAAGTTTACTTGGAGATAAAATCAGACTACAAAGGCAAGATGAGAGTTGAGACAATGTGTGATGAGGATGCAAAAGATGCAGTTACAATTAAACACATGCTAACTCACACCTAGGTCCACCGCGGTCCTGAAAATGCAACCTACACCATTTAGGTGGCTGAAAAATGCGTGCGTGTCATTTTTTTATAGACCTCATTTGGGGTTGGGTTATTCTAATTCTGGAACCATGATCAAAAGTCACCATCCCAGGGCGCCTCTCAGTGTTTCTTTAAGTGATAACTCAATTCTCAAATTAGCGCATTTCTAAGAAACTTGAGGAAGTTTCCATATTTATGACTTCTGAAGAGAAATATCTCCGAGAGCCAGAAGGGTCGAAAGCAGTTTAACTGTCATGCCTCTTGGCAATTGGCAGAGAGGAAGGTTTGTGAAACTGCGCACATGCAGAACAGGGCTCATTACCTCCTCTCCACAGACCTCGCTTTTCCAGTCAGGCGGCCACCTGCCAAGTCTCTCTCATTATAGACCAGAGCTGCCTTTCTCCTGTGGCTCAGTCTTCAATCCGCTGAAAAATCTGTCACTTTTAAGTCAGAGGCATCTAGGCACTTTCTCACTGCCCTTAGCTGGCACGACAGTCAGGAGTGGTGTGTCTGCCTCATTCCTCCTCCTTGGAGCTATTCTTGCCCTTTGCCTACAAGAGCTGAAAAAATAGAGATTGCCGCTTCTCATACTTGAGGCGCTTTCCAACCTGACCCTGGCCCCAAGTTTCAGCCCCCTTTCAGCTACATTGGACCACTTACCATCCTTCAATACCTTCATGTTGTACCTGTGTGACTCTTGAGTTTCTTTCTGGTGTGTGTGTGTGTGTGTGTGTGTGTGTGTGTGTGCAAATGCATGTGAGGCATGTGTGCGTGCTTGTGGAGAATGGGATGCAACCTTAGGCACTATTCACCTGGAGCTGCCAAGTAGGTTAATCTGAGCTGGCCAGTATTCCCTAGAGATTCACCTCTGTGTACCTTCCTGGCATGGGGAATACAAACACGGAGGGTTATGAACCACCATAATCAGGTTTTGTTGCTTTTTTTTTTAAATCAATTTTTTTCTTTTTTGGGTTTTTGAGACAGGGTTTCTCTGTAACAGTCCTGACTGTCCTGGAACTCACTTTGTAGACCAGGCTGGCCTTAAATTCACAGAGATTTGCCTGCCTCTGCCTCCCGAGTGCTGGGATGAAAGGCGTGCGCCACCACTACCCTGCTTAAAACTTTTAAAATGTGGATTCTGAGGATCAAATTCAGGTCGTCCTGCCTACAAGGCAGGCACCCTACTGCCTGGACCACCTCGCTCCTCAGCGCATCCCATTTTTTTGAGACAGGTTTTCACCATCCCTAAGCTGTCCCGGAACTCAGCTCTGAGTCCACATTGGCCTTGAGCTCCGACCTTAGACACCACAGCTGGCTGCATTTCTGTGATATTTTAATCCATGCATTCAGTGTAGCCAAGGCGAGGATGGTAGAGACGAGACAGGCCTCCTCAGTTGCCTCGTGGCTTGTTGTATGCTACCAAATACTAAAGGAGAGTAGAGCCAAAGGGGACCAAGTTTCTGCTCCCCTGGAGTCTTGTATGCCAGATGACTTCGTAGTAATGCGACCTGTTTCCTAACAAGTTAGTCCACAGGGTCTTCGTACAGATTCTGGCCCATTGTAAGGACTGGATAAACACTGGCAGCATTATTTCCTGTCAGGGCAGAAAAAACAGTTTTGATTTTTCTGTCAACATTCCTGCTCCCTGGAAGAATGTGTCTTATTCATTTCTGAGTTGCTGCGCTGTGACGGAGGGTAGGTGAGCAATGAATCTGAATGCTGTAGACTACAGGGGTGCTTTATAACAAGGGTGCTGCGGAGGCTGAAGGGCAGACCTCTGCTAGCCTACTCGGTCTGAAGAGAAGTTGAGACTCTTTCGAAATGGCTGGTCTCGCAGCACCTCTTCCTTTGAATTAGAGAGGAGCCTCTTCTTCTTTTTGGATTTTTATTGTTTTTTATCGAGCTATACATTTTTCTCCGCTCCCTTCCCTTCTTCCTCTTTCCGCTCTGCCCTCTCCCTGAGACCCCCATGCTCCCAATTTACTCAGGAGATCTTCTTTTTCTCCTTTCTATGTATGTCTCTCTTAGGGCCCTCTTTGATGTCTAGGTTCTCTGTGGTTGTGGACTGTAGGCTGGTTTTTCTTTGTATTAATGTCTAAAAGCCATTAATGAGTGAGTACATAATATATTTGTCTTTCTGGGTCTGGGTTACCTTACTCGATATATTTTTTTTCTAGATCCATCTATTTGCCTGCAAATTTCAAAATGTCATTATTTTTTTTTTACCTCTGAGTAGTATTCCATTGCATAAATGGACCACATTTTCTCTATCCATTTTTTCGTTGAGGGGCTTCTAGGTTGTTTCCAGGTTCTGGCTATTATGAATAATGCTGCTATGAACACAGTTGTGCACATATCCTTATGGTACGATTGAATATCCTTTGGGTATATACCCAAAAGAGAAATTGATGGTTCTTGAGGTAGATTGTTTCTTAATTTTCTGAGAAATCACCATACTGATTTCCAAAGTGGCTGCACAAGTTTGCACTCCCACCAGCAATGAGGGTGTTCCCCTTACTCCACACGAGAGGAACCTCTTCTATCTAGAGCAATGTGTTCAATGTCAGCACATAGCAGGACCACTTGAGAAACTTTTTAAAACATGCCTACTTCTCTCTGCCCAGGAGACTGTGATAAACTGGTTTGGGTGGAGCTCAGGCCTTGGGAGTTTCAAGGAACTATCTATTCTTACGACGAAAGCACAGCTAAGTTGAGACACGCAGCTTCCGGATTGGGTGTGTGCAACTCTGCCCAAAGACCAAGTGCTGACAGGGTCAGATCTTTGTGCCCAGCAAAGCACTTCTCTCCAGGGGTTGCATAGATGTAAGCAGGGTGGCCACCTTCTCCTAGCCCATCGTTTTACCTCTGCCCATTGGGCACCCCAGTGCCTTGTCTCCGTTCTGTGTGTAGGAATGTCTTCCCCAAAGGCATGGAGACCCATGGAGGGCTATGCTGTCTGGAATTGGTGACTAAATAAAACTCAAGAGCATCCTTTAACTGAAAGATGAGCAGGAGGGGACCTCTGCATGGGAACCATGGTAATACCGCCGTGTGGTTTGTTTAGGGGCTGTATGGGTTTTGCAGAGTCATCCACGTTCAGTGCTGGAGACATCCTATGCAGCAGCTCCTCATCGCAGTCCCGCATTGCTCAACTTGGCTCACGGCCCTTGAAGCTCTGAGCTTCTGGGCGATCGCACTTGACCAGGTACTTCCAGTTTCTAAATACAAGATTCCATTCTTCTTAGACATTCCATGGTTCAGAATGGTGTTTCCTTTCTCTGAGATTACCTGAACTCTCTCCAACTCACAAAAGAACTGGGCTTAGAGCTCCGAAGCTGAACCCACAAAAATCAATATAAGCTCACTTTTATTGCTCTTGGGGGCACCATCATATTTGCTTGGTGGCTTGTTTCACATGGTCCTCTCTTCAGTGAGGACTTGAGAAATATTTTTTTGATGAGTTAGCACACTCGACTGTCTAAGAAGTAGCTGCTGTCCTCTTAAACACAGTAAAACGACTGTAGATCGGTGGAGCTTACGAAAGAGAGCCAGTGTCTCAACGCTTGTTGAGACATGGGTGTAAATGCAACCAGGAAGCAAGGCTTCCTGGTAGAGTCTCGCAGCTACTACCGTGTTTATCAGTAAGTATTTGCTTTTGTATCTACTTACTACAGGCTATCTATCCCTTATCTGAAAACCTTTGGGGTTGTGTTGTATATTTTGGAATATTTGAATACACTTAGATATCTTGGTGATTGAATCAGTGTCTATACATGAAATTAATTTATTTTTCATACATACATTTTACATACAGCCTGAAGGTAATTTTATTTCTTTATTTATATTTATTAATTTATTGATACAGGATCTCAGGTGCATAGACTGCATTCAGACTTGCTGTCTAGCCAAGACTGGCCTTGAGTGTTTGAGCCATTTGCTTCCACTCTCGGAATGCTGGGGTTATAGATGTGCGCTATCACATCTGGCTGAGGGTGATTTAACCCAGTATTTCCAGTGAGCCTGTGCTTTGACTGACATGTGTCGCATGAGCTCAGCCACGAAAGTTTCCATCTGTGCCATGGCATCACATCACTGCTCAGAAAGCTTGGGGTTTTGAAGCATTTTAGATTTGGGATTTTTGGATTGGGGGATACTCAATTTACGATGGCTTATTTTCTTATTTATTTTTGTCTCATTTTTAAAAACTGCAGCTTTGAGTCACTGCGATTCCAGCTTCAGCTCTCACGGGCTAGGTGAGGCCTTGGCTGGCACGGCCTCACGGTCAGATATCTCCTAGCTGCCTTCTTCCTCTAGGGTGCTGCTGACAGGACATTCAAGCGACCTCCCTGCACTATTTCCAATAAATAAGCCATGTCGGGATGGTAATGATGACTGGTCGGTTTCTGTTTTGAGTCTAGGCTGGAGATGCCCAGGAGACTGCAGAGTGAGAGAAAAGTGTAAGGCGAGGGTGCAGAGCTCAGTGAGGGCCAGACTGTGCAGGACCAGTTGCTCACTGCGAAAACAGTGGCCTGAGAAGAAGCAGAGGCCAAGCCTAATTGGGTGATTCAGTTTCTGTACAGGTAGAGCCACGCTTTAGTAAAGGCATCAGAGACGACATCAACAGGGAGTCGGTGATGACCGAAGCTCAAAGGAGTAAGAAGTTATAGCTGCAGAAAGGTGGAGACCTGACTTCTGAAGGCAGAGGCAGCCTACAGTAGAGAACTGTGTCCAAGTGGAGGAGATGCATGCACACACACACATAAATACACACACACACACACACACACACACACACACACACACACACACACACACCAAAACACCACCATCAAAATTAAGGAGAGGAGTTGGAGAGACGGCTCAGTGCTAAAGCATGCTGCCTGCTCTTTCCAGAGGATCCGGGTTTAGTTCCCAGTATCCACATGGCAGCTCACAGCCATCTGTAACTCTGGTTCCAGGGTATCTGATACCTTTGTTTTTTAAAAAAGGTTTTATTTTCATTTTGCAGTTTGTGTGTGTATGTGCTTGTGTGTGTTTGTGTGCATATATGTGTTTGTGTATGGGTGTGTGTTTGTGTACTTGTACGTTTGTGTGCTCATGGTTCTGTGGGTATCCACAGAGGCAAGAGGAGGGTGTCAGATCTGAAGTTAGAGGGTGTTAGAGCTGAAGTTACAAGTGGTTGCGAGCTGATCCATGTGGGTGCTATGAACTCAGGTCCTCTATAAGAGCAGTATTCACTCTTAACTGCCAAGATATCTATCCAGCCCTCACCCCCAAACAGATCTTCACTGGATTTTCAACCTCCAGATCTTTGGAAAAAAAATAAATTTCTTCGTATAAACCCTGTGGTGTTTTTTTTTATGGCAAAGCTAGACAACTAAAACAAATGGGAAATTATAGAAGGGTTGGTGTTGGTGACATGATCATAGAAGGGTTGGTGTGGGTGACATGATCACAGAAGGGTTGGTGTTGGTGACATGATCATACAAGGGTTGGTGTTGGTGACATGATCATAGAAGGGTTGGTGTTGGTGACATGATCACAGAAGGATTGGTGTTGGGTGACATGATCACAGAAGGGTTGGTGTTGGTGACATGATCATACAAGGGTTGGTGTTGGTGACATGATCATAGAAGGGTTGGTGTTGGTGACATGATCACAGAAGGATTGGTGTTGGTGACATGACCACAGAAGGGTTGGTGTTGGTGACATGATCACAGAAGGATTGGTGTTGGGTGACATGATCACAGAAGGGTTGGTGTTGGTGACATGATCATACAAGGGTTGGTGTTGGTGACATGATCATAGAAGGGTTGGTGTGGGTGACATGATCATAGAAGGGTTGGTGTTGGTGACATGATCATAGAAGGGTTGGTGTTGGTGACATGATCACAGAAGGGTTGGTGTTGGTGACATGATCACAGAAGGGTTGGTGTGGGTGACATGATCATAGAAGGGTTGGTGTTGGTGACATAATCACAGAAGGGTTGGTGTTGGTGACATGATCACAGAAGGGTTGGTGTTGGTGACATGATCATACAAGGGTTGGTGTTGGTGACATAATCACAGAAGGGTTGGTGTGGGTGACATGATCATACAAGGGTTGGTGTTGGTGACATAATCACAGAAGGGTTGGTGTGGGTGACATGATCATACAAGGGTTGGTGTTGGTGACATAATCACAGAAGGGTTGGTGTGGGTGACATGATCATACAAGGGTTGGTGTTGGTGACATAATCACAGAAGGGTTGGTGTGGGTGACATGATCATACAAGGGTTGGTGTTGGTGACATGATCATAGAAGGGTTGGTGTTGGTGACATGATCACAGAAGGGTTGGTGTTGGTGACATGATCATACAAGGGTTGGTGTTGGTGACATGATCATAGAAGGGTTGGTGTTGGTGACATGATCACAGAAGGATTGGTGTTGGGTGACATGATCACAGAAGGGTTGGTGTTGGTGACATGATCACAGAAGGGTTGGTGTTGGTGACATGATCATAGAAGGGTTGGTGTTGGTGACATGATCACAGAAGGGTTGGTGTTGGTGACATGATCACAGAAGGGTTGGTGTTGGTGACATGATCACAGAAGGGTTGGTGTTGGTGACATGATCACAGAAGGGTTGGTGTGGGTGACATGATCATAGAAGGGTTGGTGTTGGTGACATGATCACAGAAGGGTTGGTGTTGGTGACATGATCATAGAAGGGTTGGTGTTGGTGACATGATCATAGAAGGGTTGGTGTTGGTGACATGATCACAGAAGGGTTGGTGTGGGTGACATGATCATAGAAGGGTTGGTGTTGGTGACATGATCATAGAAGGGTTGGTGTTGGTGACATGATCACAGAAGGGTTGGTGTGGGTGACATGATCATAGAAGGGTTGGTGTTGGTGACATGATCACAGAAGGGTTGGTGTTGGTGACATGATCATACAAGGGTTGATGTTGGTGACATGATCACAGAAGGGTTGGTGTGGGTGACATGATCACAGAAGGGTTGGTGTTGGTGACATGATCACAGAAGGGTTGGTGTTGGTGACATGATCACAGAAGGGTTGGTGTTGGTGACATGATCACAGAAGGGTTGGTGTTGGTGACATGATCATACAAGGGTTGGTGTGGGTGACATGATCACAGAAGGGTTGGTGTTGGTGACATGATCATACAAGGGTTGGTGTGGGTGACATGATCACAGAAGGGTTGGTGTTGGTGACATGATCATACAAGGGTTGGTGTGGGTGACATGATCACAGAAGGGTTGGTGTTGGTGACATGATCATACAAGGGTTGGTGTTGGTGACATGATCATACAAGGGTTGGTGTTGGTGACATGATCATAGAAGGGTTGGTGTTGGTGACATGATCACAGAAGGATTGGTGTTGGGTGACATGATCACAGAAGGGTTGGTGTTGGTGACATGATCACAGAAGGGTTGGTGTGGGTGACATGATCACAGAAGGGTTGGTGTGGGTGACATGATCACAGAAGGGTTGGTGTGGGTGACATGATCACAGAAGGGTTGGTGTTGGTGACATGATCATAGAAGGGTTGGTGTGGGTGACATGATCACAGAAGGGTTGGTGTGGGTGACATGATCACAGAAGGGTTGGTGTGGGTGACATGATCACAGAAGGGTTGGTGTGGGTGACATGATCACAGAAGGGTTGGTGTGGGTGACATGATCACAGAAGGGTTGGTGTGGGTGACATGATCACAGAAGGGTTGGTGTGGGTGACATGATCACAGAAGGGTTGGTGTTGGTGACATGATCATAGAAGGATTGGTGTTGGGTGACATGATCACAGAAGGGTTGGTGTGGGTGACATGATCATACAAGGGTTGGTGTGGGTGACATGATCATACAAGGGTTGGTGTTGGTGACATGATCATAGAAGGGTTGGTGTTGGTGACATGATCATAGAAGGGTTGGTGTGGGTGACATGATCATACAAGGGTTGGTGTTGGTGACATGATCATAGAAGGATTGGTGTTGGGTGACATGATCACAGAAGGGTTGGTGTGGGTGACATGATCATACAAGGGTTGGTGTGGGTGACATGATCATACAAGGGTTGGTGTTGGTGACATGATCATAGAAGGGTTGGTGTTGGTGACATGATCATACAAGGGTTGGTGTGGGTGACATGATCATACAAGGGTTGGTGTTGGTGACATGATCATAGAAGGGTTGGTGTTGGTGACATGATCATAGAAGGGTTGGTGTTGGTGACATGATCATAGAAGGGTTGGTGTGGGTGACATGATCACAGAAGGGTTGGTGTTGGTGACATGATCACAGAAGGGTTGGTGTTGGTGACATGATCATAGAAGGGTTGGTGTGGGTGACATGATCACAGAAGGGTTGGTGTGGGTGACATGATCATAGAAGGGTTGGTGTTGGTGACATGATCATAGAAGGGTTGGTGTTGGTGACATGATCACAGAAGGGTTGGTGTGGGTGACATGATCATAGAAGGGTTGGTGTTGGTGACATAATCATAGAAGGGTTGGTGTTGGTGACATGATCATACAAGGGTTGGTGTTGTTGACATGATCATAGAAGGGTTGGTGTGGGTGACATGATCACAGAAGGGTTGGTGTGGGTGACATGATCACAGAAGGGTTGGTGTTGGTGACATGATCACAGAAGGATTGGTGTTGGGTGACATGATCACAGAAGGGTTGGTGTTGGTGACATGATCACAGAAGGGTTGGTGTTGGTGACATGATCACAGAAGGGTTGGTGTGGGTGACATGATCATACAAGGGTTGGTGTTGGTGACATGATCATAGAAGGGTTGGTGTTGGTGACATGATCACAGAAGGATTGGTGTTGGGTGACATGATCACAGAAGGGTTGGTGTTGGTGACATGATCACAGAAGGGTTGGTGTTGGTGACATGATCACAGAAGGGTTGGTGTGGGTGACATGATCATACAAGGGTTGGTGTTGGTGACATGATCACAGAAGGGTTGGTGTGGGTGACATGATCACAGAAGGGTTGGTGTGGGTGACATGATCACAGAAGGGTTGGTGTTGGTGACATGATCACAGAAGGATTGGTGTTGGGTGACATGATCACAGAAGGGTTGGTGTGGGTGACATGATCATAGAAGGGTTGGTGTTGGTGACATGATCATAGAAGGGTTGGTGTTGGTGACATGATCACAGAAGGGTTGGTGTTGGGTGACATGATCACATCTTCATTTTGGAAGAATGACCTGCTTGTAGCTGAGAATTTGTGAGTTGTGGCCAGAGTAAATCTAGAGATCATTTGCAATCCAGATTTGGAATTTTACTCCCAAAGTAGATGATAAGAAGAGAGGTGAATTGGTTTGAGGGATGTTTAGGGAGTAAACTCTCCATTCTTCATAGTCGGTTAGGGTCTTAGATGAGGGAGAAGGAACCAAAACTGTTTAGTGATCAAATACTTACTGAATATTTGCTCTATGCTAAGTATTTTTCCGATGCTGAGTGCTGCAGCCTGTTGCTAAGTACTCCTTCCAATGCTGAGTGCTTCAGCCTTTTGCTAAGTACTCATTCTTCCAATGCTGCAGCTTTTGCTCAGTCCCCAAATGGGTAGCTAGCAATCTCTGAATGGTCAATCTTTGAGAAGGATCAGATTTTAAAAACAAACAATACCCCTCCCCCAAAGGCTGCTTTCAAAACCTAGTTCTAAAATTCTACTTAGTGCTTTTGTTGTTGTTGTTGTTTGTTTTGGTGGCTCCAGGATCAAATCAGGACCATGGGCACACTGACAAGTATCCACCACTGAGTTACATCCCATCTTCAGGACCATGGACATGCCGGACATGTATCCAAACCCCACTCCCGTCAAAACAAAACAAAATTTAAAAGAAAAACCAAAGATCAAACATAACAAACAAACAAACAAACAAACAGAACATAAAAAATGAGAAGAATCTTGTCGTGGAAGCTGTAGTGTGACCCTTTGAGCCTACCCTTTAGTCCATTCATCTTTACTTGCAAGTGTTCATTGCCCTGTGTCATTGGTTTGGCTCAAGGCCTCTGGCTTCTGCTATGCCACCAACAGTGGGTTCTCACGAGGGCTCCTCTCAGATATCCTGTAGTTGCTCTGTGTCACGGAGATCCTGCTCTTCTGGATCTGTAGGTTCGTCCCTTCACATGCTCTAACAGTTCAGATTCAGTGGATATTGGGGTGGGCCAACTCGCAGCCTTGGTTCTGGGCCTGGGCGGTAGCTGGATTGGTCAGCTCCGTAGTTTCCCTCGTTATCACACCCAGGCAAGCTCTCCAGCGCTGCCTCGGCTAGCTCACCCAAGGCAGCCTGCAGCAAGGAGCTGGGTCAGTTCTCCTGTCTCTCGGGTCTACTGACCTGGGTCCCCCACGCTCACATCACCAGGGTTGACTCTATTGTTTTTCCCAGGTGAGGTGCAGGGCCCTCTCTCCAGATTGCTGTAGGGGCCATACAAGGGAGGAGGGGGTAGGATCAGCTCTCCTGCTCTCATACCCTCAGGGTCGGCTCACCTGTACAGATAGCAGGATCAGCTCTAGTGTGTTTCCCAGGTGAGGTGCATGTCTATGGTGATGGGTGGGACCATCTTCCCCAAGTCTGAGGGTCAACTCTCTTCTGGGGAGCAGGTCCAGCCCTCCTGCTGCAGAATCCAGTGAGGGGCAGGGCCAGCTATCCCAGGGCCGGTGAAGGGCAGGGCTGGCTCAGCACAGCATGGCTCCAAAGACCTCCTGTGCTAACTCAGACCATGGACATCATTACAGATCCCCAACTGCAGCAGGACCGTTGACTTAGACAGGGTCCTTAGCAACAGCTCGGGCCAGATGTCGCCATGGGCCACCCAGATCACTATGGTGGCACATGACCCTCAGACACCAGCATAGTCTCAGGTGGCTGACCAGCCCCCTGGACATCTGCAGAGCCCTCTGGAGTGACAAGAGCCATGGACATCACACCTGACCCTGGCTGCTGCAGGGTCATGAATCCAGATATCTCCATGGCCCCAGGCGGCAGTATAGGTCACCCTGATCAGTATGGCTTGGCAGCAGCATGATCCTTGAACACCGACATGGCTGACCTGACCCCGGTCATCTGCATAACCCTTGATGGTAACAGAGGCTATGGATATCAAGTCAAACCCTGGCTACTGTAGGGCCACGGACCAAGACATCACCCACTGCAGCATCCCTGGCGTGGGTGACACCATGGCCCTGGGTGACAGCACAGGCCATTGAGATCAGCATGGCCCTGGCAATGGCATTGCCTTTGGACACCTTCATGGCTGCAGCCTAGACCTTGGATGTCTGCGTGGTCTTTGGTGGCAACATGGGCCACAAACATCAGTACAGACCCCAGTCATGGCAGGACCACGGACTCAGACAGGGTCCTCGGCAGCAGCCAGGCCCAGATGTCACCATAGTCCCAGGTGGCAGCACAGACCACTCAGATTAGCAAGGTCCCTGTGGCTTTGTGGCCCTTGGACACCAATATGGCCCCAGGTGGCAGTCTAGACCACAGGCCTCTGTATGGCCCTCAGATATCAACACAGACCCCCTCAGACCAAGACCTTTCTCATCTTTTGTTAACAAGTATCATCTCACAGTTTCTGGGTGCAGAGAATCTGGGCCTGACTTCCTCAGCCCTGGGTTTCTCACAGGCTATTGTGGAGATTACTGGCGTCTGTTGAAGCCACAGGCTCTGTTCCAGGTGGGCTTCGAAAGGTGTTGCCTTCAGTTTACCAGGGAGAGGCTGGGGGTAGTTATTCCCAGGGGATGGTTGTAGCAGCTCCTGCCTAGTCACTGGCTGGAGACTGACCTCAGCTTAGCTCCTCACTGCCTGTGTTGGGGTTCTGAGGGGTGGTTAAGGGGTTTTCTAATGCATTAAAATGTGTGTGTGTGTGTCTGTACATGAATATCCCTCCGTGTCTGCAAGAAAGCTCATACCCATTCCTAGTTCCCTTAGAGTGCCCCAAGTTTTGCTTAGAAACTTTGTCAGGTAGGTGCTATTGTCATTTCTAATCTAACAGGGCACACAGTCCATGGCGCGCCCAGCTTTACAGACAGCTTCCCTCACAGCGCCCCGTTAGAGCTAAGGTTATGTCAATTATTTCCCGTAACCAGGCAAGATGAGCTGTTCTCTATCAACATCAATTAACACTTGCAAAACACAGATCTGAGGTTTTAGGATAGTCTCTTTTCAGACTCCTTCTCTGCCACTTGTATGTTTTGGCTATGAAACGATGCTATTGGCATTTGGGCAACATTCTCTTCCTGTTTTCCCAGGGAAGATGTATTTATTCACTCCTTGGCACACAAGAACCATTCTCCATTCTTCTCTGCCCCGTTCTGTGTCCTGCCTTGCTCACTGCATCTCCCCTTGGCTCCTGACATCTAGCTACTGACTTGGTCAGTTAATAGGAGGAACTGGCAACAGATAGGAGGGTTTTAGGGAAAGGGTTGGGCTATCACCCCCAAAACAAACAACTGGGCTTCAGATGAACCAAGGTTGTCTCTGTGTGCTCAGCTTCCTGTGTGGGGACCTTCTTCCACAATTTGGCTCTCTCTGGATGTCACATTGCCCTGGCAACTGCTGCTCCTTGGTCTAGAGACCCAGGCTTCCCCTGATTCTTTCCTCCCAGCCTTCAGTGAAGTCTTTAGTGTGCAATCCATTTCTAGCCTGTTATAGGAGGTATGTATTTGGCTCATTTTGAAAATCAGAGTTAACCCCAAGAGGTGGAGACCATCACAAGCACCTCAGTAGGTCCTTGCATAGCATTGTATCTCATCTCTGGGTCTCTGGAATGTCTGCAATGCTTCCTTTTGGGGTTAGGCTCCCAGTGAACCTCAGTATCCCATATTGAGTCCCCAGGGCCTAATGCAACCGTAGCTGGCTCCTGCCCAGTTTAGTCTGGGAGTGCTATAGACCAAAAGGAATTCTGGCTAAGGTCTCCCTGATATATGTGCACAAACTCTGGTCCTTAGCAGACCTGTCTAAACTGCAAGAGCTCTAAATCTGGACCTGAGAAGCCAGGTTACCAATTTGTCATGGAGTTTGAGTTTAATTAATTTAAAAGAAAACCAGCTTTTATGTAAATTTGATTTATTATCCGACAAAGGTTTTTCAAGGTAATTATAGCATAAATTTATACCACGACTTCTTAAATCAATTTCTAAAAAAACAACGAAATAAACAAAAACGTCAAGTTATCGAGAGCAGTTGCCAGGGATTTTAAGTTGGGTCCTTAAATAACTGTGTTTGTACTGAGGGATTTTTTTTTTTTAAACAGAGTCTTGCTATGCAGCACAGGCTGAATTCATAACTTTTCTGTTTTAGCCTCTGAGTTCTGGGATTAGAGGCATGAACCACAGCGCCTCATGGAGGGATTTTTACTTATTTATTTTGAAATTCATTATCATTGTTGTTCTTTTCCATTTCTGTTTCCTTTTTCCTTTCTTCATTTTTTTTTTTCTTTTTAGGACTGTAGCCTAGGCTGGCCTGGAACTCCTCATGTAGTAGCTGTAAGCTAGCCTTGAACATGTGATTGTCTTGCCTATTTCCCTTAAGGGCTGGGATTTAAAGACAAATTCATCACTCCCAGGGCTGAGGAGTTTTAAAAAATAAGATTTGTTGTTTCCAGGGGAGATGAACAATTTGGAAAAACAAAGCTGAGATTTAATGCTGGGTTGCTTTTGGAGAGGAGAGGAGGAAGTAAATCCAGGAAGGCACAGAGGCTGGTAGACTGTCTTAGATTTGCATAATCAGAGTAAAGGTGTCAGCACCTGGTAGCAATCGCTCCAGATAAGTGTGTTGCTAGAAGCATCCCACAGGCCTCTCTCTGGTCTCCCTGTCTTTCTGTCCCTAGAAGCAGTTGCAGAGGGACTGCTCTAGGCTGGTAGTATTTATCTGCTCTGAGGGCTCTAGACGCTCTAATTATACAGCAATTTGGGGTCTCATTTCTCGCTGACAGACTTGGGTTTTTTTCCAGTCCTGTTGCCGTGATGCTTCTAGCCCATCTCACCGAGTCTCTATTTTGCAGTTTCTACTTCGACAAGAGGTTGCTGGATCATGGGAGTGAGCTCATTTGCAGCATTCCTAGCTGGCAAGAACGGATTGCATTAGTCAGCTGCTTTATTGCCATTGCCTTCACGGAGCTCCCAGATTGCTGTTGGATGGTCTTCTCAGTGAGGACTGGAATTTATTAGGCTCAGTATGGTTCTTTATTCCCGCGTCCATGATGGGCTTGGATTGGAGTGAATAATGCAGTCACCTGCAGGGAGACGAGGCTGACCTTTGCTAAGATTTTTCCGATGTGATATGTCTGTGCAGCATTTGAAAGCAGAAAACCTTCACACATGTATGTATTGCAAATGAGTGTATCGCGGTCTTTTAATTTATTCAAGAATCCTCTCACTAAATGTCAGAGTAAAACAGCACTCCCGTGCACTATTGGCATGAGATCATCACACTTAGTCTAAAGAAACCCCCCAAGCAGAAGGCACAAAGGCTTTAAGAAGGACTCTGTAGTGGAGCAGAAGCATGCATGGCCAGAACGCCAGCAGCCCTGAGTGTTTTCATTGCTAAGAACCTTCCCGTTCTTTAGGTGATGTGTTTGAACAACTTCACTGAGTCTGGCTGTAAATGGGGACCTTTGTCAAAGTCAGCTAGTTCCCTAGGTCATTCACAATGGCACCTTTGTGTCAGTAAACCCCAGGTACATATTTAAACAGACAAGAGGGACAGCCGTTTCCTGCTTTCCGATAGCTCAGTATTGATAGGTTTGGGGCTGCTTTCCCTGTGTCCGTCATGGTCTGGGTCAGGCTTTGTGATGGAGAACATTTCAAAATAAAGTATTTGCTCTATGTCCAATGCTAATTAAGATTTTTTTAAAAAAGATCCTGTAGCATTTTTCCAGGACCACATCGAGAGATAATTTAAACTACTAATTCATAACGATGCTTGCGTTTTCATTTATTTCCTTTTCAGTGCTAGTGACTGAACCCAGGGCTTTAAACACTCAAGGAAAGTGCCACTGAACTACGTCTGCAGCCCTCTATAAAAGAAAAGGAGATGGAGCATGGAGGATCATGCTTATGATCCCAGCACACGAGAGGCTGAGGCAGGAGGATTGTCGTGAGCTGAGGCCAACCTGGTCTACATAATGTGTTCTAGGCCAGCCTGCACGATAGAATAAGACCTCGTTTTAGAACATAAATGAGCAAATAAAAACAAAAAGGAAAGAATGTGATTGACTGTGGGGCAACAGCTCCTATTTGAATGGGAATATTTTTACTATTCTAAATCTTGAGGAACAACTGGAGTACCTCTGAGGGGAGTTAGTGCTTGACCAAGCAAGTCCTCTCCGATTCTGGTTCTTGGTATGCACGGTTGGCCGCTAGCTTCTTTAGGAGCAGCTTCCGGGGCCAGAGAGATGGAATTTCTGAGCAAATGGAATAAAATTCTAATATGAAAAGTTGTATCACCAGAAGTGACTTGTAAATTATAATATGATGTCACCACCTGACTTCTTGTGATTGTGTCTGTGACTGACCTTATATTACATTTGATATTCGTAAGGGCTCAGATTTTCCTCTTCTACATTGTAGGCAAGGACTTCAGATCAAAATGTCTTCCAGGCGTGGTAGCAGGTGACTTCAGGATGCGTTTAATCAGACCACGGAGGTAGACCCTTCAGAGTGAGACAGACACGAGGTCAGCCAGGCACCTTGTCCTGGAACTATCAGCCAATTGTTTATTTCCTTTTATTGATGATTACATCCCATGGTACACCAGGGATTCCAGGTTTGGGGAAAATAAAGCTTTTAAATCAAGGCTGGAGACACGTATCGAGTAGAGAGTGCATGTCCGTGATGTTGGTCTGCAGCCAGACTTTTGAAAACTCAATGATACACACATCTCTGTGCACAAACACATACACACACACACACACACACACACACACACACGCACACACACACACACACACACACAGAGAGAGAGAGAGAGAGAGAGAGAGAGAGAGAGAGAGCAAGGAGTATGTGTTTGTTGTGTGCTTATTGCTGCTGGAGCTTTCACTACCCTGGTGGTCTAGAAAACCCAGCTGATGGACTGAGAAGCAGCCATCAGACGGAAGCCAAGAAGATGGAAGCTTGACCTTACGTTGATCAAATGCCCAGAGAGCAAGGGAGGCGAGCTGGCACCCCTGCGCTACACAAGCTCTTGCTCTCAGTGCCCACGTTGGAGTTGAGATGTTTGCTTAAGGTCAGTCAGCTGTCTCTCCCCAGAGCCAAGGCTGTAAACAGTCCTCTGGCCCCTTGAATATATGACTCATTTTAATATTTTGTTTTGCAAATGCAGTCCTGACCTTCTAGCACAATTGAAACTTTGAAACTCACTTCAGTTCTGCTTAGAGAGGAAAAAAGGCTGAGTAATCCTGGCATGGCCTTACCTGACTGCACCCCTGGCATCCAGCTCCATCGCTCTTACTTTTTGATCTTTTGGAAATATCTCCCCAGGAGAGAATGGAGCTCCTGCCGGGGGATGTGTTCCTTAGGCCCAGAGATAGCTGGCTTCAGTTTACTCAGGGGTAAGGCCCTAACCTCAGGCTCTGCAGTCTCCTAGACTACTAGGATTCTGGATGTTTCATTTAATTTCTATTAACAAATGCAGGTCATTATGTATATATTTATGCATCGTTAATTCAATCATTCAAAGTCATACCCATGACTAGCCATTTAAACTCCTGACCTTAGAGCAATCCCATAAAAATTCAGACTATTTCTGAAGTTTGCAATTAAAATGAAGCAGAGCAAAGCACAAAGATGGCCAAGCAGCAGCGCCTCCCTTCTAGAGAATGAAGCCAGGGACGATGCTTGATGAACCAACCCCATTGGGGTACACATAGGGGTCAAAAAGACGGAAAATGGCTCTGGGTCGAGCACCGTGGCAGGAACTTTGCACAAGCTTTGCTGATGCTCATGGTGGGCTGGACAGAGTAAACTTTAAGAGGCTCTGCCAGTAACAAGTGTTGGAACTAAGGTTCCAAGCCAGGCCTGACTGGTCCCTGAGGCTCTGCTGCGCAGCTGCAGCCGTCTGCAGGAGGCCACAGTTCCGGAGACTTGTCTCTGAGAGTCACAACCACATTGTCTTCTTAGTCACTAGTGTTCTAGTTGGTGGGGAGGGGTGAGGTGCAGACACTGGGCTAGAACAGGCCCACGGAAAGCAGACTGAAGGACAGGGGTCTGACTTCTGCTGCCAGCTTTTGGTCAACCTCCTTCCATTCTGTACCAGTGAGTTCACAGCACAAGAATAAACATCCATCCCTAGACCACTTGTTCTTACCTTAAAGAGGACTGGAGGCATGAATGATGTAGGTGTGTGATGAACAGAGCTTCAGAGAGTCAAAACACAGGGATGGGACACAGATAAGCTCTCTTTGTCACACATGCGCACAGCCCGAAGCCCCCTGCTCGCCTCCTCTCATCTCTGGCTTTGACACAGTACCAGTTTTACTGCTGATTCTTAAATTCCTGCCTCATGGGCTCTGCTCCTGTGGGGTAGATTCCTTTGTAGATAACATCCTTTTGTTAACAGCTTGGCTAGGTGAAGGCTGGATTTTGCAAAAGCTTCAGAAACAGAGTCCGATTTCTGATGATATAGGACAATAGCAATCATTACTGGATAGTAGCCTTCTTTTTATTTTCCTCTTAATTCTGAGACTTGAACCTTGTGCACGCTAGGCAAGCAGCTAACCACTGGGCTACCTCACCATCCTGGGTACCGACACTGGTTTATATTAGGCCTGGTGAGATGGCTCAGCCGGTAAAGCACTCGCCCGCCGTGTAAGTCTGATGACCTGAGTTTGATCCCCAGAACTCACCCATGTAAAGGTGGAAGAAGAAGTTGCTTCCACAAAGTTGTCCTCTGACATCCACACACAAGCTATACCATGTATGTGTGCATGTGCACACAGACACACATCATACACTAACACAGTAATGCCACATCTAAAAACGTTACTGAAAAGTAAAAACTTTTTAAATTGGAAAAGTTAAATATACTTGTTATTAATAAATACAAATATATGTGTGTATACACAGACAGACATACAGACACACACACACAGACACACAGACACACAGACACACAGACACAGACACACAGACACAGACACACAGACACACACACACAGACACACACACACAGACACACACACACACACACACACACACACACACACACACACACACATACACACACTGAATAGCTTGCTAGGTTTTATTACAAAGATAAAGTGGTCTCTTCTTTCCTTCTGCTTACTCCTAAGATTAAAAGGCAAACACTCCTCGTTGGAGCTTGTGGTAATTTGAATGAGAATGTCCTCTTTAGGCTTCCCAAATGTTGGTGCTGTTTGGCTAAATTTAGGGGGTGTGGTCTTGCTGAATGAAGTGTGTCTTGGGGTGGGCTTTGAGATTTCAGAATTTGTTTTTCTGTTTTCTCTCTCTGCTTTCTGCTTTTGAATCAAGACGTGAGCTCTCAGCTGTTCCGCCTTCTGCAGCCACACTTCCTGCCGTGATGGACTCATATTCCTCTGGAATCATAAGCCCAAAGAGATTCTTTCTTCTCTGAGTAGCCTCTCTCATGGGGTTTTATCACAGCACTAGGGAAGAGACAAAGAACCCTAGCATGGCATAACTTGGTCATGGGATTACTCAGGAGACAGAAGTAGGAGGAGCGGAAGTTCAAGGTAATCCTTGGCTAATAACAGGAGGGTGTGAGGGTAGCCTTGGACACATAAGACTGTTTGAGAAAGAGACAATCATTTTTAATATTTGAGGTTGCTGAGTTTTGCTATTGTCCTCTAGATTTCCAAATGATGCTGGATTTTCTAGTTTGCTTTGTGTTTGAGACAGTCTCACTGTGTAGCCCTAGCTGACTTGGAACTCACTATGTAGATTAGGTTTGCCTCTAATTCACAGAGGTCTGTCTGCCTTTGGCTTCCAAATGCTAGAATTAATGTTGTGAGCCATCCTGCAGAGATGTTTCCTGATATTTGAATGCTGGCTCTATAGAAGAAGGTGTCCTAGCTCGTTCACAGTTTCTGTTTCCATCCAATAGTTCTCTTCCATCTTATATCTCAAAGACTTGACATGTGCTTTTTATTTAAGCCATAGCATTGGGTTTAATACAGCTATGGAAATGTTTTCTACTGTAGGAATCATAGCAGTCCTGGGCATGTTTTTTTTCTATCGAGCATTAATGGCTTACACTTTTTAATAGCGTTTTTTGAACAATGTACATGGGAGATGAAATATTTACAACTGTAGCGGCCTCACAAAACTCCTTTTCTACCTCATATCTAATTGGTAAGAATTCTGGGTGTGATCTAGTTTTGAAATTACTTCTTCATGTGGTACAGCCTTTGCCCTGTGTCTTCTGCATTCCAAAGAAGTCAGTTCAGGGTTCAAATTCCTTGTGGATTCCTTGATTGTTTCTTAAAAAGTATTTATTATTATTGTATGTGTGCTCTTTAGTTACTTTCCTATGACTGTGATAGAACATAATGATCAAGGCAACTCATGAAAGGGTTTATCTGGAGCTTACAGCTTCAGAGGGTTAGAGTCCATGACCATCATGGTGGGGACACAGCAGCAGACAGGCGGACATGGGGTTGGGGCAGTAGCTGAGAGCTTCCATGCTGGTCCCCAAGCAGGAGGCAGAAGTGCATACTAGGAATGGCTGGAATCTTTTGAAACCTCAAAGCCCACTCTGAGTGATATACACCTTCTCCAGCAAGGTCACACATCACCTAATTCCCAAATAGTTCCACCAACTGGGGACCAAGGAGTCAAATATGTGAAATTATAGGGGGGATGTTCTCATTCAGGCCACCACAGTATGTGTGATGTATGTACGGGAGGGGTGGGAGCGGAGGGTGAGAGCCGTGGTGTGCCCATGGAGGTCAAGGGAAACTCTGTGGAGTCAGTTCTTTCCATCCACTTTTATGTGGATTCTGGGGAGTGAATTCGGGTCACTAGGCTTGCATGGCCAGTGTTGTGCTTTCTTAGAGGGCCATCTTGCCCTCAAAAGCATTTTTTCTTTTTCTTTAAAAGCTTTCAAGATTGGCTTATTATCTTTGGATGTATATGGGCTAATCAGTTTTATAACTTACAGAGATCTCTGTGTGATTTTCTTTGGGACTTGCCGGCTGTGGGGTACCGGGCAGGACAGAAACCCCAACAAGCTGGCCCCTCATGTTACACTAACTCCTGTTCTCTAAACTGTTAGTTCCCTAGTTCCCTTCTCAGGGGCAGTTGGTGTTTGCTATCTCTGCATTTTAAAGGAGTTCTATGTATAAAAGCCACACACACACACACACACACACACACACACACACACACACACACACTTATCCAAATCATAACCTACACTGTTAGTACTTTTCAAAGATAGCTACCATGATATATTCTATCCCATGTATTGTGATTATTACTTCAATAGCTTTCCCAATAAGCAATGAGGCTTACGTACTTTCCTCTTGTATAGAGGGACTGCCTCAGTCAATAAGATATGGTGGTGGCAACCCTTTGCCAGTTTCCTATCTCTTTGGACACCTGATCTTAAACCCCAGCTGCCATGCTCTGGGGACGCCCAGGACACACAGCAAAAGATGTAATGGGTGAGTTGATTGACAGGTCCAGCTGAGGTCTTAGCCAGAATTAACTGCTAGACGTGTTAAGACTCCAGAGAGAGTCAGTCTCTTGGTGTCAAGTCAGCTCTCAGTCTTTTCAGTTGAAGACTCACACATAAAACAACAAACTGCCCTCTGTGCCTTTTCTGAAAACCCTGCCTTGCAGAACTTGAGAACATAATAAAATGGATGTCTATTATGCTTGGGGAATTGTTTATTGCATAGAAGTAGGTAGCCAAAATGTATGTTACAAATTCTGTTCTCAAACTAGTATGTTTTTCATTTCAGTTCATAAGAGGTAAGTATACAAGCTCTCCCCTTCCCTTCTCCTCCCTTCTTCTCTCGTCCTCTTCTCCTCTTCCCCATTTCCTCTTCCCTTCCTTCTCGTTCCTTCCATCTTCTTCTCTTTTCCCGTCCTCTCCCATTTTGAGACAGGATCATGCTATACAGCCCTGGCTAGCCTTGAGTTTGCAATCCTCCTGCCTCAGTCTCCCAAGTCCTGGGATTGCAGTATGTGCAATGCATGCCTGGATACTCTCCCTTTTTTTTGTTCTTATAAAACACAGCAGTTTGTTCACCTTCTATGATGAATTTAACCTGCTTTATAATAAACTGTTTGGCATTTTAATCTATTAAAACAATATTGCAGTGACAATCGTATAAGAACATATCTAAAGGGGCAATATTTAGACGTGAAGCTTATACTAGGAAGTATCTTTATTTGTATTTCCATATCAATTTATACTCCTATACCAGAGTACCTATGTCTTCATCCACTCATTTTTTGTTTTTAAGTGAAGGGGATCACTTTCTGAGGACTACTCAAAGTTCCTTTTTGTGGACAGGGATATGGCTCATCTTGTAAACAGCTTCATAAATAAGAGTACAATGCTACAAAAACCAATTCAAAAACAAATAGTTGCTTAGAATTTAAAATATGATTATTACATTAAGAAGGTATTAATTTGGGCTGATGAGATGGCCCTGCGGGGGAGGTGTGTGTGTGTGTGTGTGTGTGTGTGTGTATGTGTGAAGCATGAATAATAAAACTCAGGGACAGATATTGGGGTCCAACCTTAAGACCAGAAGAGCAAAGTAGCCAGCCACTGGCTTTTACCTTGACCTCAGTTCAAAAATGGCGATCCTGCCTCCAGTAATCTCAAAATGAGACAGTGTCTGTGAGCTGTCTCTTCCTATTTTATATTCTTCTCTAGGGCTGGGATTAAAGGCATGCACCACTGGGATTGAAGGCATGCACTGCCCAGTTTCTATGGCAAACTAGTGTGGCTACTGGGATTAAAGGTGTGTATTATCACTGCCTGGTCTGTAAGGCTGACCAGTGGGGTTGTTTTACTCTTTGATCTTCAGGCAAGCTTTATTTATTAAAATACAAATGAAATGCCACTGTGTGTGTGTGTGTGTGTGGTCTGTCTGTCTGTACCTGTGTCAGAGTACATTTGGAGATCAGAGGATGACCTGGCGGGAGTTAGTCTTTCCTTCCATTGTGTGGAGTGCACAGATCAAACTCAGGTCAGGCTTGGTAGTGACTGTCTTGACACACGGAACTATCTTGCTGGCCCCAAAGCCAGAGCCTTTATATCTCAACCCTTTAGAGATAAGGCCTTTCACTTTGTAACATGGAACAGCTATTTCTTAGCTTGGCTGGGCAGGAAGGAGACTATTCTGGGAATCGGGATACTCCTTATGGTCCCTTGGCTCCATTTTTTTTTTCCAGCCTGCTTAAACTCTTGCATTCAAAGGTAATTTCTTCTTCCTTGCCCTCAGGAATCCTTTCCATCCAGTGCAGGAGTCATCCTTTCTTATCCTATAATCTCACAGTCTGTCTGTCCATCTCCTTCCTTTAAAGCCTTGGCCTTTGGAATTCAGAGGCCAAGAGCTGAGATGTAGGGCAGCAATAGGGTGCTTGTTTAGCATGCCTGACGCTTTGGTTTTGATCCCCGAAATAGTGTTGGCGTATTCTACCAGACAATTGCTTCCAGTGTGCGGTAGAAAAGGCCCAGATGCAGGGTGGAGCAAAGACATTTGGGATTTGGCTGGGGCTGAGATTAGCTGAGATGCATGGCTAGTTTCGTCCCTTTGGTGTGCTTCCTGAAGCTTCCCTGTAGTCAAGGCATGAAGGAATTATTATAGGCTAGAGGTTATCGAATTCTCATTATCTGACGCGGGAAGAATGATTGTAAGTTTAAAAATGGTCATGTGAGTTATATTAGTCAAGAAGCGGTGAACCATCCTTGTTGTGCAGAAATTCCCTGCTTTCTGAGATCAACCTTCCTCTTGGAGGAAAGCATATTAAGACACAGGGTGTTTAAGGGGAGGTGAGACAGCAAGATGCTCTAGTGGAGGCAAAACATTCCTTCCTGCAGGGAAGCTAGTTAATCTCAAGAAATACAAACTCCATAGGAAGTTCCTGAAACTTAGGTGGTCCCGGGTTTTATAAGGAGGTGGGCTGAGCAGGCCAGGAGAAGCAAGCCAGTAAGCAGCTCCCCCCCATGGCCTCTGCATCAGCTCCTGCTTCTGGAATCCTGCCCTGTTTTTAGTTCCTGTCCCGACTTCCATCAGTGATGAACAGCAATGCTGAAGTGTGAGCTTAACATACCTTTTCCTCCCCAACTCTCTCTTTGCTCATGGTAGTTCATTGCAGCATTAGAAACCCTAACTCAGGCAGGATTATTGGAAATTTGGAAAACATTGTGAAGGTCACCGTTCCCTCGGGTCTGATAAGCTTTGGTAGAGCTGAAAGGGACATGTTGTCCTGTCTTTGCCACCCATGCCTTGGCAGAGAGGATCACAACAGTGGCACTAGAAACAGTTATGTGTTACCTGCATATAGGGAAAGACAATGAGAAATAGCAATCTGGAAGAGAGGACAATACCAATGCCCTTAAATAGTTTTTCTAAAATGCATTTGAGATTGGAGGTGAATAAAGGTGGTGAGGCTTGGAGAAGAACTTACATACGGTCCCTAAGCCTGGAATATCAGATGAGCCAGCACTTATGTGTAGAATCAGATGACCCCTGGGGAGAATGAGCTTTCTCCAGAGGCTGTGAGGAAATTTCACCCCATGAGCATACACTGATGGGGGTCCCTGAGGACTATGCCTAGTGCCTGCTATTGGATTCTGCTTTGACTGCTCATAGGCAAGACTCTTGGAGCCCACACGGCTCAAAAACATGTATGTTCCTGTAGCAACAATAACTGTTATCATAGCCACGTGTACGAAACCAACTCTATTGCCGGTGAAGTAGTTTAAAGGACTGGAAAATGTATCCTAGCATTTGCGGAACATCTGTTCCAGTCCTCAACATTGCTTGCTCTTTCCAATTTGAAACCTGCCATTTTAAAAATGAATAAGAAACCAAGCATCGACGACAAGTAAAAATGAGCATGTTTTATGTTTGAATCTTGTATAAGTCAAACTGTTTCTTTTTTTGTAGTGAAATATAAAAATTTTCAAACATAATCATACAAGTGAAAAGGAGATTGTTCAATTCCAGCGTGGCACTGAGGCACGAATGGATTGATTGGGTTTGCATTCTGCACTATGCTTCTATGCTGGGCAGGGAAATAAATGACAGGTTGAGAGAAAGTTGTTAACGTCTCATTTTGATTAAAACAACACTTGAAGGCGACTGACTTTGGAGAAGATAAAATGATCAGAATAACCTGTGATGTGACTTTAGCTTAAATCCAGGGTGTCCCGAAGCTCAGAGCAAAAGCAAGAACAGGATGAATGCTTTCATTGAAGTTCTGACTTCAAATGCCACGAGGGTCTCAAGAGGTTACCCAGCTTACTCCCAGCCTTTGGCAGGATTACAGCGAAACCAGCTCAGGCAGAAGGCAATCCATCCTGCTTCTGAAACTGCCTGCTCAAGAAATTTGATACAACCCTTTCCACAGCCCCTTTCAATAGCCTCGCTTTTCTTTAAGTCCTCAGGGGACTCATTCATGCAGTGTCAAAGAGCACAGGACAACATGCCTATGCTCCCCATGCCTAGCATGGAGGTGGAGAATTATCTTTTACTATCTGTGACAATGTGTAAACAATACCACATCATACACCAATCCCTCGCCTTCGCATTGGATCCTGTGTCTTTCTAAGTAGTGCTCCCCCCTGGGATTGGGGGGAAATTTTTGCCTCTTTCATTCCCCTTATTTCCCTTCGGTACATAATATCTGAGATGTTAATATATAGCTTGTTTTATCCACCCAGGAATTGGAAAAGCAATTATGCTTCAGGGGGTGGGGCTGTTGTCAGCACCATGGACAGTGGCTCACTGGGGTCAAAGTTAGTGTTTGGTGAGAATACAAACAACTTGCCAAGAGGTGCTGAGGACCTGACTACTTGGAAGGTCTTCATTAAGCTCCTTTACCTTCTCTGTTTTCTCAGTTGAGTTTCCTTTCTCTCAGAGGTCTATAGCTCATGTCAAGTAAGCATAAAACTAGTCAGCACAACTGACCCCTTGTCGACTGGACGAAAACCCATGCTGGCTGGCTGTAGAGCCATCACTTGGCTCCCAGGCTCAGGGAACAAGGACAGGAAGCATGGAGGACAGAGTAACCAAGAGCAATGATTTCTTCCTCTTCCTCTGGCAGATGCTTCAGTTATATTTCATAAATGATTGGTGGCTTCCCTAATGTGCAGACACATCAATGTCTGCACCTCCTGTTTTCTGCTTAAAAGATATTCATTCTAAGTTTAGGTCCTTTAAAAATTAACTGATGAGTTTGGTCTCAGTTATCTGAAAGCTCTGTCTTACTGTTTGGAGGAAAATTCATAATACTCGGGAACTTTCAAAATACATACAGAGTTTGGACCCAAGTATGAGGTTTCTCATTAGAAAACATGATCAGGCTGGGTTAGAGGTGTTGCACGCCTATAATCCCAGCACTTGGGAGGGAGGCAGAGGCAGGCAGATCTCTGAGTTCGAGAACAGGCTGCTCTACAGAGAGAGAGTTCTAGAGCAGCCAGGGCTACACAGAGAAACCCTGTCTCAAAAAAAAAAAAAAACCACAAAAAACCAAAATAAAGCAAAAATGAGAGAGAAAGAGAGAGTGTGTGTGCTTGCTGAGTATACCCAAGATCGCGAGTTCAATCCCTTCCACTGAAAATAGCAATAATTGTTGTAAGAATTGTGATGATGACAGATCAAAGTTTATCCATAAAATACTATGAAACCATATGTAACTGGAGGTTTCTCTCCCACCCATCATTTCCAGAACAACCACTCTGAGTTATTAGTTACAAACTTTTTGGACTATTATCTCAGGCTTATTATTTTCTAGCTCTTACAACTTAAATTAACCCATTTCTATTATTCTATATTTAATCACGAGGCTTTGGCTTGTTGCCTCATATTTTGCTTCTTGGCAGCTGCTAGCATCTCCCTGACTCTGCCCTTTTTCTCCCTGTATCTCCGGATTTTCCACTTGGCTTTATTCTGCCTGGCTATTGGCCAAATCAGCTTCTTTTTTAACCAATGGTAATAAAACATCTTCACAGCATACAGAAGGGCGTTTCCTATCAACCATAAGAAAGAAGAAAATTGTTAGATACCACTTGAATGATCTCTTGGATACACCAGTAAGAAAAACTTTCAGTTCAAAATAATGAATACATCAATCTAATCTATTTTTTGGAAAAAGAAGGAAGGTCACATGTAGACCCATGTACTGGCCTACATACGGTATCTCCAACAGGATTCACTGAGAACAGGAAGGAGGCGCTGGGTGGGCACAGGAGAGAGGTGGTGGTGGGGTGTTGCTCTATAGTCATGAAGCTTTTCATGTGTCAATATTGAAAGAGGTAAAGGACTCATCTTTGTAAGAACTGAATAACTAAGAGGGGTGTGGTCTCCTGCATAGCATACATGAGATCCTGGGTTCCATCTCTAGCACTGAAAAGAGGAGAATAAATGAATTTAAACAGGAATGAAAACAATTTTCCATCACTCTTCTTTTGTGCCGTCTTACCCATTTGACTGCCGTGGGACTCGAACAGGACTCGTGTGTAAAACTCCTTGGAGCAGTGTGACTGCTCTTTCCAAACAGTGTTTTTCTGTTGTGTATGAGTGTTCTCGGGTTTTCCATGTACCTCATGAATTTGTCATGTAAGGCCAAATGTTATGCTGAAATAATGAAAGTACAAATAAATTAAATATCTGTGGAGTGGTTTTGAGTTTATCTCTGTACTATAGCTCAACTAGAAAGCGTTTCATCTCACACTTCCTATCGGCTCTCTCCCTTCATGAGGGTCTCCTAAGTTTCCCCTTTAATATTCAGTATTTCATGGCTGCCTTGCAAGCTGGGGAAGTAGTCTCCGAATGGCAGCAATGGGCCTGATGAGATTCATTAGTAATGTGGAGAAAATTGCAGCGTCTGAGAAACAAGGGCAAACAGCTGGAGCATTAAAAAGCTGGAGTAACCCGTGGAAACCCTGGAGGAGAAGTGCCTTTGTTTAATATTCTGGGGGGAAATCCTTAGGGTCCTGTTACAATGCATTGAAAAAGGTGACAAATGCTGGTTTAGAAGGGGCTCTTGTCAGTCCTAGGGGAAAGGAAGGTGGTAGAATCCAGGATTCCAAAGGACTGGACTAAAACAAAGAAGAGCAGCTCTCCACAGCTCAGGGCTCCCCAGAGATAGTTCCACACCTCATTACTACCTGAACCAGTGGGAGACGCAAGGCTTCTGTCCAACCTGGAAGGAAAACGATGAGAGAGAGTTTGTGGTTTTCCAGAAGGAGAGTTAGCATGATTAATATAAACGTGAAGCACACTACCCCAGCTCCCTCCAGGGGAGAAGACTGTACTAAAGAAACAAACCCACCACATTGGTCATATTTTCTTCTCTAGCAAAGTTTTTTTCTCTGCATAATTTATGCCAAGAGAAATCAATGAATTTTTCTTTTCCTATATTAGGAGACAGCAAGCATTTTCTGTAAAAGGGCAGAAAGCTAAACATGTTAGGGTTTGTGGGCCCAGTTCTTCCATGGTAGTGTAAAATATGCTCACACACGTGGGAACAGTGATGTTACAGGAACTATATTTTTAAAACCAAGCCCATGATGGTAAACATGAAAGTAAGATAAATAAATAAATAAAAAAATAAATAAGATAAACATATATGCATACACACACATATAAAACAACAAGCTATATACAGATATACATACATACACGCACACACACACTTATATTTGACATACCTCCTCCAACAAGACCACACCTCCTAATCCTCCAAACAGTTCTACCAACTGGGGATCAAGTCCTAAATACACTTGCCTAGGGGCTCACTGTCACTCAATCCGCCACAATCAATTATACATAATTATGGGTTTCATTGTGACATTTTAATGTGTGTACATATATGTATATATACATACACAAAGTAATTTGATCATGTTCACCACAGTAATTTTGATTGTCTCCCATACAAGCTTTTAATTCTCTATATAACATTTGTACACACTGATGGGGTTGAATGTGTTAACTCAATATGTGCATACCACGTGTAACAAACAAATCAGGGTGCACTGTCAACTTGACAAACCTAGACATAGCTGGGCAGAGGGATTCTCAATTGAGAAAATACCTTCATAAGATTGCCCCTTGGACAAGTCTGTGGGGGTATGGTCTTGATTAATAATTTACGTGGGAGGGCTTAGGCCAATGTGGGTGATGTCTCCTCTGGGTTGGTGGTCCTGGAAATATAAAAGAGCACACAGAGCAAACTGTGGGGAGAAAGCCAGGAAGCAACATCCTCCATGGCCTCTGCCTTGGTTCCTGCTTCGGTTCCTGCCTTGAGCTCCTGACCTAACTTCCCTTCATGAAGGGCTCTGTAAGCTGTCAGATAAATAAACTGCTTCCTCCCCAAGTTGCTCTTGGTCACGGTGTTATCCCAGCAATAGAAACTAAACTGGAGATTATCTCTTTTCCCTTCCCGTCTTCCCATGCTGTAGTGTCATCATTTGGTTATCTGCTCTGAGACTGTGATGATTTGAGGAAGAATGGCCCTGATAGACTCTTAGTCTTGAATGATCCATCCTCAGGGAGTGGCACCATTAGAAAGGATTAGGAGGTGTGGCCTTGTTGGAGGAGGTGTGGCTTTTTGGAGGAATTGTGTCACTGGGGGTGAGGGAGCTTTGAGGTTTCAGAAGCCCAAGCCAGGCCCAGAGTCTGTCCTTCCTGTTGCTTGGGGATCTGGGTGTAGCATTCTCAGCCACTTCCTCAACAACAGGCCTGCCTGCTTGTCACTCTGTTCCCCACCATGATGATAACGGACTAAACCTCTGCAGCTGTGAGAAAGGCCAATGGAATGCTTTCTCTTTTTTTTTAAAATTTATTTATTTATTAAAGATTTCTGTCTCTTCCCCGCCACCGCCTCCCATTTCCCTCCCCCTCCCCCAATTAAGTCCCCCACCTCAGCCCGAAAAGCAATCAGGGTTCCCTGTCCTGTGGGAAGTCCAAGGAACCCCCACCTCCATCCAGGTCTAGTAAGTTGAGCATCCAAACCGCCTAGGCTCCCACAAAGCCAGTACGTGCAGTAGGATCAGAAACCCATTGCCATTGTTCTTGAGTTCTCAGTAGTCCTCATTGTCTGCTATGTTCAGAGAGTCCGGTTTTATCCCAGGCTTTTCCAGACCCAGGCCAGCTGGTCTTGGTGAGTTCCCAGTAGAACATCCCCATTGTCTCAGTGTGTGGGTGCACCCCTCGCGGTCCCGAGTTCCTTGCTCGTGCTCTCTCTCCTTCTGCTCCTGATTTGGACCTTGAGATTTCAGTCCTGTGCTCCAAATAATACCTATACTCCTTAATGTATTTCACAATATAGAAACAGAAGAGTCATTGCCAAATTCCTTTTATGAAGCTACAGTTACCCTGATACCAAAACCACACAAAGACCCAACCAAGAAAGAAAATTACAGGCCTATCTCACTCATGAATATCGACGCAAAAATTCTCAATAAAATACTGGCAAACCGAATCCAAGAACACATTAGAAAAATTATCCATTATGATCAAGTAGGCTTCATCCCAGAGATGCAGGGCTGGTTCAACATACGCAAATCTATTAATGTAATCCACCATATAAATAAACTGATGGAATGCTTTCTCTTAGAAGAAGAGTTGCCTTGGTCATGGTGTCTCTTCACAGCGGTAGAATACTGACTAGGGCAGAGATCAGTTGTTTATATATCACTGGAAGATACAAAGATAGCACTCTGAGCTTGGCTTGTTTCACTTACCGTGGTGTCTTCCAGTTCCATCCATGTCTCTGAAAATTACAGAATTTAGTTCATTGTATTGCTGAATAATACTCCAGTGTGTAGACACACATTTATTTGTTGGTGACCCTGGCTGTGGGTGGTGCCAACGTGATTGTGCAGTGGTGTCTTTCATGATCACATCTCCTGGGGATACAGCCTGGACTGGAATATTTGACTTGGCAGCTCCACTTTAGTCTTTGAGGCTCTTCCACACTGTGCTCCATAATGGGCGGGCCACCTTACTCCCACCAGCAGCACAAGAGTGCTCTCTCTCCACAGTTTGCAGGTATTTTTTATCTTTTTGGTACAAGTCCTTCTAAGCAAGGTGAGGTGGTATATTATCATGGTTTTGTCTTGCAGTTTCCTGACTGATTATAACACTGAGCATCTTCTCATGGACTTGGTTATCATTTATATGGTTTAGGTTAAGAATTTTTATTTGTTTATTCAAATCGTGGTTATCTGTGTATGTCCCTATGTGTGGGGGTATATGATCTACAGGCACCAAAGAAGGAGTGAGCCCTCAGATGCCCTGGAGCTGGAGTTGCAGGCAGTTGTGGACCACCTGATATGGGTTCTGGAAATCAGACTCTGGTCTTCTGCAAGAGCAGTACATGCTCTTAATTTCCAAGCCATTTCTCCATACCACTCATAATAGAAGATATGTAAATTCAGACAATACTCAAAGATCACTTTTCTCATTTGGTATAGGAAAAATCAGATATTTACTAAAACAATAAGTTGGTAAAGCACCTCCTTAATTTGCTGGTGAGATATTTACTGGTAAAACGTGTATGGAAAACTTAGAAAACCTATCAAAATTTAAATGCATATCTTAAAAAATGTCTCTGTGTGTGAGTCTGCATGCATGTGTGCAAACACATGCACAAGTACATGCTAACGTGTCCCTGTGGAGGTCATAGGACAGTTTTCCAGAGTCGGTTCTCTCCTTCCCCTCTGGGTTCTGGAGACCAAACGCAGGTTGTGGGACTGAGTCACAAGCTCTTTTAATTGCTGACCCTTCTTGCTGGCTTTCAATGCACATCTTTTCTTTTCTTTTTTTGACATAGAACTACTTTATAGGTTTAGTTTTTAGATATAGCTGGGCAACTCAAAGTGATGTCTATGCAATGTTAGTTATTGCACTTTACACAGCAACATAGAATGGAAGAGACAGTGGGCTAAGTCTCATAGCATATCTGTGCCATAGAATACGATATAGCTATAGGGAAAGGGCAAAAAGGGCTGAGTGTGAGGGCATGCGCCTTTAATCCTAGCATGCAGAGAGCAGAAGCCAGTCTGGTCTGTGACAAAGTGAATTCCAAGCCAGCCTGGTCTACACAGTGAGACCCTGCTCAAAATCAAGACAGAACAAAAGGAAAACCAGGAGGAATGAGAACCAAGCCCGCTCTTGTTTTTCTATAGGAAAATCTTCCCCATGTACAATTAGGAAAAGGTCACAGAGGATGCACATGGCATACTTTCAACTGTTAAGAAAGAGAAGGCACCACATACATTTATGTTTGTGTAGAAAAGCTTCTGAAGACACACAAGAAACTAGTACCATGGCATCCCATTCGAACGGTAGAAAGGAAAAGTTGCATGAATGTTATGATAGAGGGGTTTTCTTTGCTATTTTCTAGCTTTCAATCATTTGATACTAAACTATTAAAACTAACAATCACTCAAAGAGCTTGATCACATACACACACTGCTCTTTTCAGATTTGTGGGGGCATTATATTATAGTATTTTGTGTTGTGCTAATAGTAAAATCAGTAAACAGTAAATATTGAAAAGCTTTTCTATTCTGTGTAGAGAGAGACTCTGTAGGAGAATCAGCTCCCTGATGAATCAGCAGGAACATAGGAAGATTAGTCTGTGTGATGTAGAGAATGTGGGTCTGCCTCAGCAAACAGCGAGCTTCCCGTGGCTGGCCTTGTGCAGGTACATGTGTCACCGCAACGGGGGAACACTCGAGACAATAACAGTCCTAGCAGTCTCTCCAAATAATTCCGAGATTCTATGGTTTTACACACACACACACACACACACACACACACACACACACACACACACACGTGAAGTATGGGTTTGGAGAGATGACTCAGTAGCTAAGAGTACTGACCCGATTCAAATCCCAGAACCCAAACGACAGCTCACAACCACCTATAACTCCAGTCCCAGAGGATCTGATGTCCAGTTCTGGTCTCCGCCAGCACCAGGCGTGCAAAAGGTGCATAGACATATATGCAGGCATAACATACATGCACATAAAATAAAATACTGTGTTTTTAAAAGGTGAAGTAAGCACCATGCATTTTATCATAATATACTTCTTTTAAAAAACAGATTAGTTTAGAAATCTTAAAATTTATTTTGTGAATTGTAAGGAGCTAACAGTAGTTGGAAGGAGAACCAAGAACTGGGGATGGGGTGAGCAGGGAGGCTGGAAGAGGACCCAAAACCAAGGACATACAGGTAGTCACATCAAGCTAGACAGTCCTGGTAGATGAACATGCAGCTTTTAGCCTTTCGCAGCAGAAGAGGCCAGAACACGGCACACCACTTTCTACGACTCCATGACGTGTGCAGATGGGAAGTGATATTTTAGGAAATGACTGCAAATTCTTGACATTGATTTTCAAATTATCCCTTCTTGCTTGGCTGGTGAAACACCTGGCAGCCAGTGCCTTCAAGCGCTCTGACTTCAAGTCTGCCTTAGTCGATATCCACAGCTCAGCTGGATACAGCAACTGATGGGCTTGAAGGGACCTGGTAAATTTTTGATGAGCGTAATACTGGACCAAATATATGAAGGGCTTTCTCGGGAGTGTTTGAAAAGCGGGCAGAGGCTGTGTTGCCAGGGAGGGACCAGCGAGCCCCTCCTCTGCCTTTGCTATTCTTCCCTCACCCCTTCTCCTTCCCTTCTTCTAAAGTTCCTTCTGTGGGAGATAGTGCACTGGTAGAGCTCAAAAAGAGCGTAAAACACCACACAGCCACACGTGTTTTACTTCCCGTTGTGTTTTTAGTGTGAGGGAAATGTTGATAACCCCTCCATGTGTGTGTGTGTGAGTTGTGTGCACATGTGTGTGTGTGTGTTGTGTGCACACGTGTGTGCCAATGTAGAGGTTAGCGTGTGTTCCGCTCTGCCACGCTCTATCCTATCTCCGTGAGACAGTGTCCCTGAATCTGGAGCCAGGCTGACAGCCAGCAAACTCCAGAAACCCTCTGTCTCTGGTCCCCAACAGCGCTGGGGCTACAGGCATGATACAGCCATGCTGGCTTTTTATGTGGGTCCTGAGACCAAGACTTATCTTTACTTAGCTTTGCTTGCTCTGCAAGTTCTCATCCACGGAGAGTTCCCATGGCCACTGTGATGGTCTCTCAGCATGAGTGAGCTGGTGGTCTGAACAAGAATGTCACTGAGAGAGGTGGTAAGAAGATACCAGGTACACTTCCTACGCAATTGTTAAATGTTAATTTTGCGTGTCAGCCTGACTGGGTCACTGTGCCCAGGTATTTGGTCAAGCATTTTTCAGGATATTTTTGTGAAGGTGATTTTTTTTCTCTATGATATTTATATTTAAATAGTTGATTTTACATAAAGTAGATGAATGTCCATGATGTGGGTAGACATCATTTACTCCTCTGAAGAACTTAACAACACAAAACCTAACATCCTCTGAGGGAAAAGGAATCCGGCCAGCTCAGGTCTTTGATGCTCTTTCCAAGCTTCCGGCCCACTAGGCCAAACCTACTCCTTTCGGCTTGCCAGCTCCCACGTCATAAGGCCACTTCCTCGGAAATCTCGCTAGATGCACATTCTATCTTATTGGCAGATACTGACTAATGCATTAATTATACTTTTAAAACTAAGAATCATTTGAAATTGTAGCATTATGCAAATGAAATTAGTTACTTTTGTTTTCATGAGCTATATCAATGATTTTCAATTTCCTTATCTATAAAATGAGAAAAATGGAATAGTCATGCACTGAAATCCACTTGCCTCATGTGTGGCCATAATGCTACGCTGACCAACCTCCTGGACATTCGACTGTGTTCTTTCCAATGGGAAGGGAACGGAAGTGGCGTATTCCACTTCTGAGCCTGCATCTTAACATGGAAGGTATTCTTCCTCCCTTCTGCCTTCCCACCCTCAACCTTGTTGGGCCTGTGTCCACTCAGCCTGAACCATAACCTGCCTGAGGAAACACTTTGGAGACTGAGGTGGGAGTATAATTAGGATTCTGGACTATACTGTAAGACTCTATCTCAAAGACAAAAAAATACAACAACTCATGACTGAGGGAATGTGAAAGCTGTGCACCGCAGGAGCATGACTGTGACTCCACCTGGACCAATCTCCTCATCACTGTGACTGAGAGAGAAGCATCTCTGTGCTGTTGCATGGCAGTGTCTTTGTTAACAAGCTTAGTCTCGGCCCTAACTAACACAGCGTAGTACTGGCAACTGTCTTGTCGCCTTAATGGGGTTGTTATGACAATTGGACAAAAGAGACTTGCCAGGTTCTGCACAACCGTTGACAGCACCGTCTTTATTGAGTATCCAACATTAAAGCTTCCCTGGGACCCCAGCACTGTGTGTGCAGGGACTCTGGCCCCTGGGATAGCTAGTGACCATGTTGCTCTTTTCCAATGGGAGAATACAGCTCTGAGAATTCAAACAAAGCATATTTTATTCATTGCCACCAGCCCTGCCCCAATCACACTTAGAAACTAAGAGTTAGTGTAGACGGTGGGGGATGAATGGCCATTGGAAGCAGTTGACACACTAGTGCACCTTCGTTTTACAGCCGTTTTACAAGCTGGTGGCAATTCCTAAAGTACCCAGGTGAGCCACAATATACTGAATGTCATTAGTTTTCTAGGATTTACCAGAAAACCAGTTTAGAGTGATGAGATTTATGGTTTCGTACTCCTGCGAGGGCGCAACAGCTTCTAAACCATATTGGGCCAGTGAGTGCGAGGTGTTAACTCTTAGCTGCTTCTGATTACACAAGAACGTCTCAAAGTACAGCATAGATTTAGGAAGCCATGGTGTGTGTTATGATATCTACAGAGAGGAAGACTACGCGATAGGATGAGATCCCATCGGAAGCAGGGGGACAGACATTTGAAAGAGAGAAGAACCTAGATGCCCTTCAATGGAAGAATGGATGAAGAAAGTATGGAATATATACATATTAGAGTACTACTCAGCAGTAAAAAGCAAGGACTTCTTGAATTTTGCATGCAAATGGATGGAAATAGAAAACACTATCCTGAGTGAGGTAAGCCAGACCCAAAAAGAGGAACATGGGATGTACTCACTCATATTTGGTTTCTAGCCATAAATAAAGGTCATTGAGCCTATAATTAGTGATCCTAGAGAAGCTAAATAAGAAGGAGAACCCAAAGAAAAACATATAGGCATCCTCCTGAATATTACCCTTCATCAGGCGATGAAAGGAGACAGAGACAGAGACCCACACTGGAGCACCAGACTGAAATCTCAAGGTCCAAATCAGGAGCAGAAGGAGAGAGAGCACGAGCAAGGAACTCAGGACCGTGAGGGGTGCACCCACACACTGAGAGAATGGGGATGTTCTATCGGGAACTCACCAAGGCCAGCTGGCCTGGGTCGGAAAAAGCATGGGATAAAACCGGACTCTCTGAACATAGCGGACAATGAGACTACTGAGAACTCAAGAACAATGGCAGTGGGTTTTTGATCCTACTGCACGTACTGGCTTTGTGGGAGCCTAGGCAGTTTGGATGCTCACCTTACTAAACCTGGATGGAGGTGGGGGTTCCCTGGACTTCCCACAGGGCAGGGAACCCTGATTGCTCTTTGGGCTGACGAGAGAGGGGGACTTGATTGGGGGAGGGGGAGGGAAATGGGAGGTGGTGGTGGGGAAGAGACAGAAATCTTTAATAAATAAATAAATAGATTACATTCCCCCCTAAAATAGAGAGAGAGAGAGAGAGAGAGAGAGAGAGAGAGAGAGAGAGAGAGAAGAAAATGACCACGACTGCATTCCATGGCCAGGTGTGGCTCAGAGCAGCGCTCTTGTGGGGAGAGAAAATGGAGTGTTTCTTGTCTCTTTCTGCGGGTAGAACCAGTCTGAGGTGTCTAAGGAAGTAGGTTACTAGGGCCTATTTCCACAGTCTCTTTGACATCTCTTTCATTTCCTTATCCAAACTTCAGTACTGAAAAAAGCAAAGCAATAACAGCACCCATCAAAAGAGTGATCCCTTAGGAAAAGCTCCAGGAGGTCCTGCCAGATGGGGAGAGCAGCGCACAGGGAGGGGGACATCCAGCTGTGGCGGCCTGTGGAGCAACTAGAAAGGCCAGCCTGGAAGTCCACACGGAAATCCTGCAACTTGTGAAGTTGAGTGTAAGCAACTGAGTTTCTTTGGAAACATACACACCAGCTTCTCCACACACCAGTTGTATGCTCTCCCCATCTGGCAGGGGATGTTGGAGGGTCCAGCGTAGTTCCTGAGTCTGCTGGCCTGAGACCACAAAAATCCAAGGACTGATGGTCTAACCTCCATCCTGCCTGAATCTGAAGACAGGCTAAGGCTGCCACCAGCTCAGCCCACCAAAGATAGCAAACGTTCCTTCACTCTGCATTTTGTTCCATTTAGGTTTTCTCTACATTAGAAGCCCACCTACAAGGGGAGTGCGGTTTACCCGATTCAGTTTATCCATTCATGTCAATCCCAGTCAGAAGCATCCTCACAGACACTCCCAGAATAATGCTTGCTATATAGACATACAGAGGCTAGCATGATCACATGTGAACTTAATCATCACCTTCATAGTATGCAAACGCTGAATGTATCTGTCCTGATGGTCACTCAGGACCTCTAGCTTGCAGCCCACAGCACCACATACTCCTCTGTGAAATTAACAGGATCCAGAGCAATGGTAACAGTAATAGAATGTGAAGATAATTGTTCTCATTACATTAAAGTTAGCTGTGTAGTGCTATACAAATATTACATATCATTCTGCTGAAATTTTCTCCACTTTTTTACTTGAAAAATTACCAAGCATAATCTATCCTACCTTCTTTTCTTTCCTTCCTTCCTTCCTTGCTTGCTTGCTTTCTCCCTCCTTCCTTTTGTTTCTTTATTTCTCTCCCTCTTTCTTTCCTTAGCTTTTGTAGCCCAATCTGGCCTTAAGACATTATGCAGCCAAGGATGACCTTGTACATGTAAACTTCTTCCCTCCACTCTGAGAGCTGGGATTTTTAAGTGTGAGCTGCCATGCCTCATTTATGTGATTCTGGGGAGGCATCCTACCCATAGCCCCAGCTCTGAAAACTTAATGAATTTCACCAGATTAATCCATTGTTAACATTTAGCTACATTTTTTATGTGTGTGTGTGTGTGAATGTTTATTTGTGTGTGCGTGTGTGCATGTCTTTATGTGTACATACATATGCATATACATTTGGGCATAGCATTTTCTAAATTGTTGTGTACATGATGCACAACACACAGTTAATTGGGTTTAAAAAGTAATTGTGGTGCTGTGGCTCATGCCTTTAATCCCAGCACTTGGGAGGCAGATACAGGCAGACTCCTATGCATTCCAGGACAGCAGGGTCTACAAAGGGAATTTAAGTCCAGAGAGGGTGCATAGTGAGACCCTGTTTAGAGAAAGAAAGAGAGAGAGAGAGAGAGAGAGAGAGAGAGAGAGAGAGAGAGAGAGAGAGAGAGAACTTATGTAGCTTGTATAGTCCAGGGTTAGTCTGGGGTCAGCAAGACTGCTTACCTCACAGTGGACAGGAAGCAGAGACAGACAGCAAAAGTCTGGAACAAGACACATTCTTCAAGGGCACACTTCCAGAGACCCTATTCTGTTGACAGAGGTTTTTGTCCCTCCCGGTCCTGCAGCCATTCAGTCCCAAAGAAACACACAGAGGCCGACATTAATTATAAACTGGTTGACCTACTACTCTTCCTCAAGTTAGACCTCCCCATCTGACATTTCACTGTCTTTCCAAACAGCGCCTCTCACTTGGGACCAGTGCAACTTCAAATTTCTTTTAGAGAGTTATTTTGTTTTCCTGTTAATTAACATGTGTACTGGGAACTGAACTCAGGTCTTCAGCAAGAGCAGCACATGCTTTTAACTTCTGAGCCATCTCTACAGCTCCATCCTCAACTTTTTGCAGGGTGAGACTTGATATAGAGCCCTAGCTGGCCAGTACTTATTATGTAGCCCAGGCGGGCCTGAAACTTGTGTTAGTCTTCCTACCTCAGTCTTATGAGTCCTGGGATTCCAGGTATGGACTATCATGCCTAGCCCTTCCTTCTCCTCCAACTCCTCCTTTTCCTCCTCCTCTTTCTGTAGTGGGAGCAGCGGGCTGCATTCCTGCCACCTGGCTCCTGGCTGCTTGGCTAGCTTATACCCCAAAATAACAACACACAAATTGTATTCATTTAAACACTGCTTGGCCCATTAGCTCCAGACTCCTACTGGCCAACTCTCACATCCTTATCAACCCACCTCCATCAATGTGTGTTGTACCACGAGGTGGTGACCCAACAGGAAGATTCTAGTGTACGTCCATCTTGGGTTGGAGCTTCATCGCATCTGCTCTGGAGAGGAGCAGCAGTATGGCGTCTGCCTAACTTCCCTTCTTCCCAGCATTCTGTTCTGTTTACTCCACCCACCTATGTTCTAACCTATCAGGCCAAGCAGTTTCTTTATTAATTAACCAATGAAATCAACAGATTGATATATGACACTCCCACATCATCTTTCCCTTCCTCTTCTTTCATCAACCTTTCCTCTTCTTCTTCATTGTTTTCTTTGAGACAAGAGTCTTATGTGTCCTGAGATGGCCTTGACTATGCTATGTAGCCATGGTGACATGCACTTCCACACCATTGTATGTAGTTCTGGAAATGGAGCACAGGGTTTCATGCTTTCAGCATGTCTATCTTTTTATTATTAAATTTATTTAGTTTTAATTTCATATGCATTAGTGTTTTGCCTGCATGCATGTCTGTGTGACTGTGTCAGATCCCCTGGAACGGGGGTTACAGACAGGTGTGAGCTGCTATGTGGGTGCTGGGAATTGAATCTGGGTTGTTTGGAAGAGCAGCCAGTGCTCTTAACCACTGAGCCATCTTCTGTTAATCAACATACATATTTTAATAACAAAAATTCAGTTCTATAAGCACATTGCCATACTTTAATATATGACATCTATAGGATATTATATCACACATGCATGCGTGAGCACACATACACACGCACACACACACACTTTACACTTTTCCTAAGTATATACAAGTTGTTCATTTTGTTTGTTTGTTTGTTTTTCAAGACAGGGTTTCTCTGCATATCCCTGGCTGTCCTGGAACTCACTCTGTAGACCAGGTTGGCCTCAAACTTACAGAGATCAGAGATTCACCTGTCTTTCCCTCTAGCCTATGTGCTGGGATTAAACGTGTGTACCACCTGGCTAGCCAAGTCATTCTTTACAGTTGTTTTTTTCTCTGCCAAGATTGAGGATCATATATTATACTTCATTGTATTATCTTTCTAGTCTCCTTAAATCAGTCTACAACTTCCATCTGTCCTTGCCTCGTTTTCATTTTTCATCACACAGATATCCTTTTTTCACTTGCTTTTATTTGTCCCTTTTTGGTGACGCTGGGTTAAACCCAGGGCCTCCTGCATGGTTGGCAAGTGCTTTGTCACTGAGCTACAGACTAGCGCATACAGACATCTTTTGAAAAATTATTATCTTTTATTATGTGTGTGTGGGTGTTTTTCCTACATGCATGTTTGTGTATCTTATGTGCTTCGGGCCTCAGAGGCCAGAAGAGATCCCCTGGGACTAGAGTTACGGATGGTTGTGAACCACCATGTGGGTGATAGGGATTGAACCTGGGTCCTCTATGAGGGCAGCCAATACTTTTAACCTTTTGAGCCATTTCTTCTGCCCCCTTATACAAATATATTTGAAGTAGCTTTGCCAGTCGTCTTTAGAACACTCCATAGTGTATATTTATTTAAATTTTCTCATTATTGCACTCAGATTTAACATTTTATGGGAAATTATTGTTGTTGTTGTTGTTGTTGATGTTTTTAATAATAGAGGCAAACGGAAAATACACATATTTCAATAGGGGAAATGTTTAAACAGATTATAGATCATTGATAAAATACAGGTTTTAAAAAACTTTTTATGATTTTCTGTGTGTACCACAGCAAGGGTGTGGGGGCCAGAGGACAACTTGCAGGAGGTCCCCTCTCTCCTTCTACCACGGAGGCCCTCGGGATCCAGCTCAGGTCATCAGGTTAGGTGGCAGGTGTCTTACCTGCTGAGCCATCTTGCCAGCCTGAGTCTAATAGATTGTATGAAGCTAAACACTATTTTAAAAAAGATGTTTTAGGGCCTGCAGAGATGACTCAATGGTTGAAAGCACTTGCTGCTCTTCTAGAGGACCTAGAGTTCTGTTCCGGGCACCCATGACGGGCAGTATACAGCTGCCTCTAACATCGGGTCCAGAAAACCTGACTGATACCGTCTTCTGGCCTTCGCAAGCACCTGCGCACCTCTCTCTCTCTCTCTCTCTCTCTCTCTCTCTCTCTCTCTCTCCCTCACACACACACACACACACACACTCGAGTATGCTAAAAAATAAAGAGAAATCTTTAAAAGTCATTTTAATTGGTCTTTAATTAGTTAAGGAAACATTTATGCGTAGTGCTCACTGAGCGGAAAAGTTAAAGTTATGGGAGTAAAATGATAAGGAAGCTTAGACCGCAGTGGGGCCAGCCTGGTCCATGGGACAGAACTCTAGACCTCACTCTCCTAGAGGATCATGAGCTGTGTTCTGAGAAAAAAAATCCCATTTTTATTGGCAATTAATTTTTTGACCTATCTCTGCACCACTGAGGAGTGGTTAGTATTTTATTTAGGTATAGGCATAGACAGGATTTTTTGTTTGTTTGTTTTTGTTTTTCAAGACAGGGTTTCTTTGTAGTATTCTGGAACTAGCTCTTGTAGACCAGGCTGGCCTCGAACTCACAAAGATCTGCCTGCCTTTGTCTCCCGAGTGCTGGGATTAAAGGCGTGTGTCACCACCACCCGGCTTTTTTTTTTTTTTTGACAGCATTTCTATGTGTGTACTCCTAACTGTCCTGGCAGGTTCTTCTTTATATAATTTTATTTCATTTTACTACTTGCATGAGTGAGTGTGTGTGAGTGATCAGCTTGTGCCACGGCACACCCATGGAGGTCAGAGGATAACTTTTGGGTGTGAGTTCTCTTCTTCTACTACAGGATCTGATGGAAACACACACTGACGGGTTTTGTGCAGCAAACACCTCAGCTGCTGAAGCGTCTAGACAGATTCTTCAGTGTGCTGATGCTGGGAAGGGAAGTTCTGTTTGATGCATCATGGGGAAACTGTCTGTCAGGCTATTTTCCAAGAAAGAGTCATCCCTCTTTTTAGCTTTCTTGTTTTGTCTTCTGATAAGCATGTCTTCCATAGCCAGTGGCATTTCACTTTTTCAATTAGAGACTCATGTTCCTACGATCGAACAGGGCCCCAACACTCTTGGTGTCTTACTTACCAGATCCTCTTGGCAGTCACTTTATCATCCAATGGTGGTGGTGATCAGTGGCAGACAGCACAATCCCAGCAGCCTTCCCGTGCTCCTGTCTGTGGGGAGACTGGAGCTGGTGGCCCCAGGAGTATTGTTAGCTAGTGATGGATGAGATACCTCCGAGGATGCTTAGCGTGGGATTGTTTGGTAACTCTTGTCTTCTTTCACTACTACAGTACTGTATTTCTCCCCTTCGTTGCTGCTCTTTCCTGTCTGATGACCTGCTGGTTGAGTCTGGTCTCAGGGACTGAGAAACCCAGCCTCAGACACAAAGGGTGTGCCATCTTCCTCCAGAAGAGAGGGTTCCATAACAGTTTACAGTTGAGACTAAATATTTTAGGATCTGTCACCTTGGCAAGTAGATGTGCTTTGGGGAAGAGTGGGTCTTGGATGCTAAACGGCAGTTGTCACAACGAAGCTCAAGTATAGGACACTAATGTGTCCCCGCCTTAGTCAGGCCATCCGTATGATGAGGACATTGCACTCTTCTTTCTGCAGTGGTACCTGACTGGGCACTTCCCACTACATCAGACATTTCAGTTACCTGTCCTATAGGTTAGAAAGGCTTCGAGGATTCTGTCTTCATAATAATCTATTTTATATCACGCAGTCTTTTTATTCCCAGCAGAGCCAGATAGGATTAGATCCATATGGGAAGCCAATCCACAGACTGAGCTAAAACACTGAACACAGCTTGAGAAAATGGGCTGGACCAGTCAGAATGTCTTCCCAGGGAGTAGGAAGCAAGATGAATGCTCTTGCTGATTAGCAGCAAACCAGAGTGGAGGGAGGGCAGAGCCAGGGTCTGAGTGACGTGAGCAAAGACCTGTGACAGCGCCACAGAGGAGGGGCTATACCGTCCGTCAACAGCAAACCTCCAATCGCTGCAGGAGAGACCCTGAGAGGGCTCAGGTCCCTGGTTTTCTTTCTAGCTTGTCTGTTTCCAATCTTGAACTGTGTGGGCCTTTGCCGCAACACAGCTCTCCTACGGCAAATCCTGTAGATTTCTACTTCGCAGTATGTGTATGAGGGCCTGCATAACCAGTGAACTCAGAGGCATTCTCTTGACTTTCCTTTTGTAAATACAAAAAGATCTGGCCTCCCCCTCAGGCTACTTGGACACCTAGGAGCAAGGTTTCAGCCAGTTGGTCCACAATTTATGGAATATCCGTTGCTGTATTCTTTTCAAGCTGGACACGGGGATTAATTCTGCCAAAGTCTATTTGTCTTTCTCCTCCCATTACAATGAATATCTTCGTTGTTACCAATTTCTGACCCTCAACTGGGCCATAATTCTCTCTTTCGGAAGTGCTGAACCAGGAACAAAATCCAGTACTGATTCAGCAGTGACTAGGAGGAGCAGGGAGAGGCTGGGAGCCTGGTTGAGGGGAAGGGGAAAGGGGAGGAGTTTTTGAGGGGTTTGGGTCCTTCTGGGAGAGGATGCCGCCTTCCTTTAATCCATATATGGGCAAGATCCCCTGTGGACGGGAAGCGAGAGGACCGAGAGGACCATGATGCCCCGGTATGTGGAAATTCTCCTAGGGTATCGCAGTACATACAAAAGGATGGTAGCTTTGCGGTTGAAAAATGGCTGGCAAGGTTCTAACTGGCAGCGTATTATTTTTATCTGTTTAAGACAGAATCTCATTACATGGCCCAGACTGGCCACCAACTTTCCATTCTCCTGCCTCTGTCTCTGGTGCCCCGCCACGCCTGGTTATGTGTCTTGTTTATGCAACGGCAGGGGCCTGGATGTCTGCATGGTTTGTCGGAAGGGTATTTCTTTTTTTATTACTAATTAATTAATTAATTACTTTTCCAGTCAGATCACAGTTTCCCCTACCTTCCTCATTTCCTCCCAGTCCTTATTCCAACCCTCCTACCCACATTCATTCCTCTCCTTTTTTCTTCAGTAAAGGGCGTGGCTCCCACGTATACCAGCCAGCCATGGCACAGCAAGTTGCAGTGAGTCTAGGCACTTCCTCTCCTATTGAGGCGGGATGAGGCAATCCAGCAGGAGGGAAGGGTCCTAAATGCAGGTAACAGCCAGAGAACCCCTGCTCCCACGGTTATGTGTCTTACACGAAGACCAAGTTACATACAACTGTAACATATATGCAGAGGGCCTAGGTCAGAACCATGCAGGCTCCTTGGTTGTCAGTTCAGTCTCTGTGAGCCGCTGTGAGCCCAGGTTAGTGTGGATTCTTTTGGTTTTCTTGTGGTATCTTTGACCCCTCTGGCTTCTACAATCCTTCTTCCCCCTCTTCAGGAGGATTCCCCAAGGTCCACCTAATGTTTGACTGTGGATCTCTGCATGTTTCAATCAGTTTCTGGACAAAGCCTCTCTGATGACAGTTGGACTACAGCAATCTAGGAGTATAGCAGAACATCATTAGGAATCATTTCATTGACTTTTTTTTTTTTAAATTGCCAGTCATGTTTGGTCCTATCCTGGGTCTCTGGACTGTCCAGTCTCAGGGTCCTGGCTCTCCAGGCAGTGTCAGGGTGGGCTCTCTCTTGTGATACGCATCTCAAGCTGGATGGTAGCGTTTGGCTGCTCCCATAGTTTCTGTAACACCTTTATCCCTGTGCATCTAATAGGCAAGACAAATTGTAGGACAAAAGTTATGTGGCTGGTTTGGGGTCCCAGTCCCTCCACTGGAAGTTTACCTGGTTACAGGAGATGGTCAGTTCAAACTCCATATCCTCCTTCCTCCCGCATTGCTAGGAGTCTTAGCTGGGTCATGGGAGGGTAGTTCTTAATCAAACACAACACTGCTTAACAAAAGGGATTATCATTAATTCTTATATTGTATAATCTTTTACAATGTAGCCTATGATCCATTTTGAATTCTTTTATAATACATGGTATGAGGTAAAAGCCCAAAGTCTCCTTTTCCCAGATAGTTCTCCGGTTACTTCAGTCTTGTTCACTTAGAAGATAATCCCTTCTCCATTGTGATGGTTGTCTTAGGGTTTCTATTGTTGAGAAGAGACACCCTGACCATGGCAACTCTTATAAAGGAAAACATCTAATTGAGGTGGCTTGCCTATAGGTCAGTGGTTTAGTCCATTATCATCATGGCGGCTGCTCCAGAGTATGGTGGCATGCAGGCAGACGTGGTGATGAAGAAATAGCCGAGTGTCCTACATCTTGGCTTGTATGCAACAGGAAGTGGTCTCAGACACTTGGTGGTATTTTGAGCATAGGAGACCTCAAATCCCGCCCCCCATAGTGGTGTACTGCCTCCAACAAGGCCATAGCCACTCCAACATTTGTTAGTGCCGCTCCCTTTGGGGACCATTTTCTTTCAATCCACTACAGACGCTAATTTTGGATGCTGACTAAACTGATTGAGGGAGGCATAGAGAACACTCCTGGGTGTTTCTAGAGGGTGTGTCCTGATATCAATGAACTGAATAGGAAAGATCTGACCTTTGGCTGAAACTGGAAAACGAGAGAAGAAACCTCACTGTCAAGCTCTTCTGTGCAATGCAGGATGCTTTTCTCCTGCTGCCCTGGACTTGAGACTCTTAAGTTCTTCCGCTCTGGGCTCAGGACTTGGTCTTGGTGACCAGCCTGGCTCTTGTGCTGAGAACCATTTGTCTCCCTTCCAGTTTACAGACTGCTCCCTTGTTACGGGAGGTCCTCCCACTCCTCCAGCCTATCACCGCTGAGATACCAGCCCCTTGGGGCGTGGTCTCTCTCCCTTTAAAAAAGCGGCCACTTCCCTCTCCTCTCTCTCTTCACTTCCTGCTCCGCCGGCGACTAGACTTCCTTCCTGGTTGCGCAGAGGGCTGATGGTGATCTGTAAGTTTTTTCCCCTTTAAATAAATACCACCCTATTAATCATAATTCCAAACTGGTGTGGCATTGTTTATGACTTACGCCTTCAATTGGCGCCCAACGTGGGGCCCGAACCCACGACCCTGAGATTAAGAGTCTCATGCTCTACCGACTGAGCTAGCCGGGCAAAGGAGAGGACACTGCTCCCCCTCGAGTCCCGGTCTGAGGTGGCCGGACTCTGCTCCCTCACCCCCCGCACGGGGCCCGGTTCGGGACGCCCCACATCCCATTGTTGGGACTGAGGCAGACACACCCCTGGGAGGGAGGGGAACTTCCCGGGTTTCCCCCAACTCGGCGCACCGGGCGGTGGGAGGGGCCGCGCTCTGGGACCGGCGGGAGGCGAGCGGCTCCGGCGTGGCGTAATGCGTGGCCCGGCCGCGGCCCAGGGCATGCCACACCAGTTTGGAATTATGATTAATAGGATGGTATTTATTTAAAGGGGAAAAAACTTACAGATCACCATCAGCCCTCTGCGCAACCAAGAAGGAAGTCTAGTCGCCGGCGGAGCAGGAAGTGAAGAGAGAGAGGAGAGGGAAGTGGCCGCTTTTTTAAAGGGAGAGAGACCACGCCCCAAGGGGCTGGTATCTCAGTGGCGATAGGCTGGAGGAGTGGGAGGACCTCCCGTAACACTCCCTCGTCATGGCTGACTTTCCAGCAAATAAATCTCTGTGTGCTTGCACACATGTGTGTGCACTGTGTTCTTTTGTGCCCATGTGTGTATGTGTGCATACTTCTGTTTCTCAGCAGACCCCGAGACCCATATCTATTGAGTTACTTCACGTCTTTGTTGAAAGTTACTTGAGAAGTTTGACATGGTGGTACAGATGTGTCTTGAATTCTCACTTTCAGGACGCTGAGGCAACAGAGAGGCACTGAGTTCCAAACCACACTGAGCTACAAGAAAACCAAGAAACAAACAAAGTGAGCTGAGGATATTTGTGGTTCTATTTCTGTACCCTCAGTTCCTTTAGTCTATATCAAAGACTGACAAGCTTTGGTCCAGGACCAATTCTGGTCTACTCCTGTTTTTAAAATAAGGGTTCATTGGAACTCAATCAAGTCCATTCATCTACAATGCGAAGCCAAAGTTCAAACAAAAACTCCAAAGTCAGAGGCATTTACTCTCAGGCTCTTCCAGAAAGAACTTCTGACTCCTGGTGTTAGTATTCAGGCATCTGTACTGGCCCACCCCTAGGGTCCTGACAGGGTATGTCCTCAGCTGCAGCCACTAAGAGCACCTCCTGTGCACATTTGCCATTTCCTTTTTAAAAGGTGGGCCTTGCCCCCCTCCAGTCTCTTTGTCTTTGTCTATCCCTCTCTCTCTTTCTTTCCCACTACTCTTGTCCCCAGAAACTGGTCTCTGCCCCCCTTTTCTCTCCTCCTATGTGGCTCTTGTTGCATGGCATGACTTCTCTTCACGTCGTTTTAAAAATTACAACACCTGCATTCTGTGTCTAGCCTTCTGTGGCACCACATTCTTTTGGTTACTATGACTTTATAAGAAATCTTGAACTCAAATGGTCTATGTCCTCCAACTTTGTCCTTTTTCTAAATTGTTTGGCTATAGTATTTGTATTTCCATGAGTTTTAAAGTTATCCTTTCAATTTCTACATAAGATCATCTGGAATTTTCACAGGGATTGTTTAGGATCTCTACACCCAACTAGAGAGTCAATATCTTAACGATGTTGCATCTTCTAATCCTCTCTACGATCATGAAGAGTTCCTGCATGTTTAGGTCATCCTTAATTTCTCAGAGAAATACTTTGATGGTTTCAGTCCTCAGGTCTCGCATATATTTTGTTGAAGTATGCATAAGTCTTTCGTATTTATACAGATGGATACATACAGATAGATAGCCCAGGCTGGCATCAACTCAGGATGTAGCTGATTGAGGACGGTCTTGAACTTCTCATCTTCCTGTTTTCTCCTCCAGGGTGCATGTGCCATTTTGCCTGTTTTTTTTTTTTTTGTAGTGCTGGGGGCTGAACTCAAGACTTGACGTATGCTAGGCAAGCCATTTACCAACTCATCTACCTCCCTAGCCCAGTAGTTGACATTTCTGTGCAAGTTTACTGTACTGCCTCTTTTAAAACTTTTTGTTTGTTTATTTTTCAAGACAGGATATTTTGGTGTGGCCCTGGCTGTCTCAGAACTCACTCTGTAGATCAGGCTGGCCTCGAACACAGATATCTGCCTGTTTTGCTTCCTGAGCGCTGGGATTAAAGGCATGTACCACCACCGCCCAGCCTTTTACCTTTTAAATTGTTTGCTGATAGTCTCTAGACATGTAGTTATTTTTGCATATTGACCTTGCATTTTTCCATATTTGCCATACTTTTTAGTATATAGAAATTTCCCAGAATTGATTATGTAAGACTATCTATAGAAGCCATCAGTGAATGAGTATGGCATTCTTTTGACCTTTCCACTCTGAATACATGTTGTTTGTTCTTTACTTGCCTTCTTCCTGGCAAGCACTTGTGGTTGGATGCTGACTAAGGCCCCTGATCTTCAGGGGAAAGCGTGACGTAAGTTGTTCTCACATGTGGTTTGTCAGGTTGAGGAAAGTCTTCTGCCAGCCGCTTTCTCACTATCTAGAGACGACTCGGTGGTTCATGGACTTTCAGTCTGCTGGTAAATAACTGAGAACAGAGACCCGAAGATGTGGAGTTCCCAGGATGCTGGGAACCCGATTTCGTCAGGAAGCTTGTTTTCTATTTTGACTGTCTGCTGTGCTACAGAATCGAACCCAGGACCTCAAGTATGCTATGTGAGAGCTCTGTCTTTGTGTGATGCTCCCAACTCTGGCCCGTGAGACATATTTAGCCCCTTAGAACGCTTGTCTTCTCCTCCAAGGCCTATGAAGACAGTGTGGGCAACTCCCATCCACACAGTAATTTGCTTTTGTTAAGACTTCAGAAATGAACCCCACTGAGAATTTTCATACAGTGCCCGCGGCTGCCCTGAATCAAAGCCCAGTGATTGTAGTTTTGTTGTGACAGCCCTCCGAAGCCCTCTGGTCAGTAACACAACTGTGGGAGAACCTGAAAAGGCTGCTGAGGCGAGAAAGTGAGTGACGAGAGGTGACCCTGTGCTGCTGAGGAAGTTGGCTGGCCCTTTGTACATTTGTAGGTAGGCTTCTACCGAGTTTCTCTCTCCCAGCCTCTTCTCCCTGAACGCACTGGCCAGCTCTTCTTCAGCCTGGTTCTCCTTCCGCAAATCAGCTGAAGTCTGGATATGATTTCTTCTACTCAAAACTGTCTTTAGATGAACCTTGTGTCCAGTGACTCCAGCCAACCCAAGCAGATGGTCTCCTTCTGTAGAAGTTTCTTCCACAGGACCCGGGTTTATCCAGTCTCTGGGCTTTTCTGACTTTCCTGCCAATGCCTAAACAACCTCTGTGCTGGGTGACAGCCTGGATTCACAGTCTGTGCTATGAATGGAAATGAATTCCCCCAGACTGTATAGCCCAAGCTGACCTTAAACTCACCACCTTCCTGGGTCTGACTATGAAGACATCAAATCCCCTTGTTAATAAACTAGCCGTTGCTGTGCATTCATGACTAACATTGAAGCCAGAGTGAGAGCTTTACCTCAAAAGACTTTGTGGGAACATTTTCAGTGTATCAAAATACCTATCAGCCATGTGCAATACCTGCATTTCCACCCTGAGAAGACCAAGACAGGAGGACTGTCTTAAACAACAGCCACTACCAGGAAAAGAAAGAAAACAAAACACGGAGTTCTCATGCAGCCATCACTGGGTATGTGATGAATATTAGTCGCTGAGAGCAGACATGGACATTGGATGAGTGACATCTGTAGAGCTGGGAAGGGGCCTCCCTGAGGTGGTCCAGGGTCTGGGGTGTATGACCTATGCCTTGTCGTCATAGTGGTGTTCCAGTTAAATCTGATGAAATTCTCAGGTGGGCAGGTTTTCTCAAAAGTCCAAAGAAGCAGACCACTTCTTTTACTTTAGGCTGTGAGTGTACTTGTGAATATGATTGGAAAAACAAGGTTGCGAAAGCCCATTTAATGATAGAACACATACACGCATACACGCACAGAGTTTTGTGTAGTGTTTGACAATAACATCACAAATAGAGCTGTGCTGATGATGATTGCACACACCTTTAATCCCAGCACTCAGGGAGCAGAGGAAGGTGATCTCTGTGAGTTCAAGACCAGCCTGGTCTATGTAGAGAAACCCTGTCTCGAGAAAAAAAAAGTAGAGCTACATGTATTTCAGGTGAGGCCAAAGCTATCCCCAATGTCCTTCTCTCTCTCCTCTCCTCTCCTCTCCTCTCCTCTCCTCTCCTCTCCTCTCCTCTCCTCTCCTCTCCTCTCCTCTCCTCTCCTCTCCTCTCTTTTCTTCCCCTTCCGTCCTTTCCCCTCCCCTCCTCTCCAGCCCTCCTTTGCTCCTCCAGCCCCCACCTCTTGGGTTTGTCATCATTATGCAGACTCTGGAGGAAGAACATTAAGACTCTGATGAGGTTTTGTTGCCAGGAAACCACATTACGTGTAATCAGTCTCTGGGTCTTCTCTCTTCTCCTCACCAGAAGACTCTGTTTTTGATTTAGAATTTTTTTTAAGGGATAAGACATTCACATGGTTCAAAGACAAAAAGCACATACAGCTTTAAAATCAAACAAATCCCAAATTCCTCCCTCTTCAACACTCAGTTCCTCTCCTCAACAAATAATCAGGGCTAGTTAGTTCTTCTTTATCCTTCTGATTATTTTGAAGTATGTGGTGTATTTTATACCCTATCATCTTTATTTACACAACTAACAACTGCTTTACATATGTACATACATACATATGCATATACCTTTACGAATGGTTTTCTCATATTGACTCATAGATTTATCCAGAATATTTTTTAAATAAATTAAAGATTTGTTTACTTTTATTTTATGTGTATATGTGTTTGCGTGCCTACATGTCTGTGTACTATGTTTGTGCCTGGTATGCTCAGAGACCAGAAGAAAACATTAAATCCCTTTGAACTGGAGTTATAGACAGTTATGAGCTGCCATTTGGGTGCTGGGAATTGAACCCTGGTCCTCTACAAAAGTAGTCTGTGCTCTTCACCACTAAGAAGTAGGCTTTAATGCCTGTGAAGGAATGGACTTGCTAGCAAGGCAAAAGCAATAAGGCAAAGAGCTAAGCTTCCTTCTTCCATGTCCTTTATATAGGCTGCCAGCAGAAGGAGTGGCCAAGACCGCAGGTGGGTCTTCCCACCCCAAAAGATCCAGACCAGAAGTGGATCTTCCCACTTCAAATTAATCAAAAGTCCCTCACAAGTCCGCCCCAACACTTTAGAGTGTTAGTTAATTCCAGATGTAGTCAAGTTGACAACCAAGAATAGCCATCACAGGGTGTTTGCCTGTGTACTATATACATGCCTGGTTTCCAAAGACCCTAGAAAATGGTGTTGAATCCCCTGGAACTGGAGTTACAGATAGTTGCGAGCTGCCATATGTGTACTGGGAATTGAACTTGGGTGCCCCCCCAAAGCAGCAAGTGCTCCTAACTGCTGAGCCATCTCTTCAGTCCAATTCCCTTTTGATAGACATTTAGGTAATTTCAAGTTTTTAACTACTAAGAACGGTGTTTTGTAAATAACCTTTGCATGATATATTTTTCCTGTGTGTGTATACCCGAAAGACATGTTTCTAGACCTGAGAGGTATATGTATAATCTTGTACCACTTGATGCTGAGGTCAATGGACTATATCTATGACAGTGGTTGCATAGCAACCATAAGCTAGTGATGTCATAGCTATCTCCGTCTGTATAAAGGTATTTGAATTTACCTCGCTGAATTTCTCAGAACTATGGTCATCATGTAAACAATGCATGATGTATTTGTATTTCAGATAGATATTGTGAGTTTACTCACTTACAATTTTACAAAATTGAACCAATTTATACTCCCATCAACAGTACATGAGATTGGTTTCTTGCTAACTTGGGTAAGAAAAAAAATAGCATCATTTTGATTTTCACTTTTCCAATGGGTTTTAAAAATATTTAAGCCAGGGCTGGTGGCACACACACTTAATTCCAGCTACACAGGAGGCTGAGGTGGGAGGAGTCAAACTCAAGATCACACACCCACAAAACAATGAGGGTATAGATCAGTGATGTAGTACTTGCCTAGCATTTGTGGGGTCCTATGTTCGGTTTTCATTTAGAGCATCAAAAACGCTTAGACTTTTTAAGGAGTTAGTTATTGGTTGGGGATATGGTTCAGCGGACAGAGTACTTGCCGTGCAAGCTTGAGGACCAGATTTTAAGGCCCCAGATTCTCTTATAGCTGGGCAGGAGCAGCCACTGCTTGTAATCTCAGGCATCAGGAGGCAGAGGTAGGGGATGGATCCCTGAGCCAAGCTGCCAAGCTAATGCATGTAACACACTTGCTCTTGTACCTGCACACACACTTATATGCGCAATATACATGTCTTATATAAATATATATTATAAACTTATATATTATAATTTGTAATATATAAATATATTTCTCTTTTCTATCATGGTACTGATATATCTTATTGATTTGGTTTATTCTAGCCTGTCATTTATCATTATTTAGTGGGGGAATGCATGTTTATTTTTAAATACTCAATATCAAATTTACCAACTAAAAAATTTATTTTATCGAGACAGGGCCTTAACTATGTAGTCTTGGCTGACCTAGAACTTGCTAAGTAGACCAGGTTGAAACTGAACTAGCCGAGATGCTCCTGCCTCTGCCTCCCAAAAGGTATGATTGGACTTTTGTGCCATCGTTAAAAGGACTAGATTTATGGGAGGCGTGAAAACGACCTTAAAAAATCTTTCCACGGCCTACCCTAACATTTTACACATTGACTTTCATAGAGATAATTTTTATTTATATAGAATTTACTCTGTGCAAATGTGTTTCCAGTTGCTGACAGCAAGACTGGACTAGTCTTTTCTTTCTTCAGCATGGCCCTGTGGGGGACATGTGTGTTTACTGTGGCGGGCTCATTTCCAAGTGGTATTAAAACAGTGAAAAGTCCCGGGGCCACCCTGCTATTTCTATGACAATGGCAGAGAGGCCTCTTCCCCCACACACTCACCCCATCCAACTTTAGAGACAGTCTCCTTCTCAGTCTTCTGTGCTCACATGGGATCTCAGCTGTTGCCTCCCCAGCCCCCACCGTGTCTGGCTCCAGAGCCCCCAATGTGGAGCGCAGCAGCTCAGAACCGGCGCACTCAGGGGTGGAATTAGGCTTTGGGCCTGAATAAATAATTAGGAACTGGCTGCTGAGAGAATGTCCCCGGTGATTGCTGGCTCTGGAATGTTTCTGGGTGGCACACAGAGTTTTATTACCCAATTAAAATACAGCAGATTAAGTAGTGCAAAAGGAAGATGGAGTGGGCAATAAATTTGCTGTGGAATGGGCTGTGGAGGGCCCAACCTGAAAGGCCTGAATTTATGGTTCAGAGAGAACTGAGAAATAGAATAATCTAGTTTCGCCAGAAGGAATCACTAGCCAAGCATATTCTTCAAGGGAGACAGACCGCCTGCCTTGAGGAGTCGGGGTGACAGGAGCAGGTTGGAGGCATGGATGCTGGGAGAGAAAGGCTTGCTTCTGCATGAAGGGAAGTGGCGAAGGGTGGGGGTTGTGAGAGAAGCCAGCCAAGGTAGCACGAGCAAAGCCTCCTGCAAATCTGCAGCCTTTTGTGGCACACCAGCATTGAAATCAACATTGGAGATTTGGTGGTGACCCTCCTTGTTCATTGCACATAACCTCAAGTTCAAGGCAAGCCTGGGCTACAAAGTGTGACCCTGATTCAAAATACCAAAATCAAATACAAAGCGAAAAGAAAGACACACACACACACACACACACACACACACGTACAAAACAACAGCAACAACACAAAAACAAAAAAACAAACCAGAGGAAAATGAGTGCTGGCAGGACTGGGCTTGGGCCCAAGGCTGTATCTCCAAATAGGACGCAGGCTGGAGTACTGGGCTCAGGTTCTCAACTTAGGAAATTGTGGGGGGCAACATCTGACCCACAGCACTGGGCAGCCTGGAGGGCAGCGATTTCCCTCCTATGCATGCCATATCTTTTTCCATTCCCAGATCTTAGTCCTGGTCATCCTACCATTCTCTTGTGGTTCACCTCGGAGTTCCCGTTTGCTATGCGATGTGGGAACTGCACCCACAGTGAGGGGGTCAGTGTCTTTGTTCCTCTCCTGAGGATGTGGAGGTGAACATTTCTCCTCAGAGACAAAGCCACCCCTGAGTTCCCTTCCCACCGTGCCTTAGGTGGCTGTTATCGTATCTGAGACAGCTGATTTGGCACACATACCTTCTGAGGACGATTTAAGCGGCCTGCACCCAAGTTTATTACATGTATCCAAGATTTTGGCTGAAACCACCCAACTGTCCTTATTTGTCCTGGAACTTTGAGCCTGTCTTGGTGCCAGGCTCTGAGCAAAATGAAGCTCAGATACTATAGGACAGGTCTTTGAATTGTGTCCCTGTTAATGACCTGGCACAGCAGATTAATAATGAAGATGAAGGCCCATGTATCAGATGTCTGCACATCCCAGAGCCTGACTCTGAACCCTAGCCCGCGTCTGTCAACAAGGGTAAGACTAAGTCCTCACAGTTCAACTCATGATTGATTTTTCTGGCATGGGCAGATCCCCACACCGGGGAGCCATTCTTGATTGCTTGTTGGTGTAAACTGGTTTTGTGCATTCACCCATCCACCACTCATTCATTCATTCATTCCTTTGTTCAGCAAATATGAACTGAATAGCTGCTCAAAACCATTTACTCTTCTAAGACATAGGATGTAGCTGTGAGGCTGTCTCTTGTGCCTCGCCATCTTAGGGTACCACTGTGGCTATGCTTCATCCAAATACTTGCAAAGTTACAAAAGCCATGAACTAGTTCACAGGTATGTCTTAAACTCCTCTATCTCTACGTTTTATCAGCAGTAATGATTCTCATCAACTCACCATTCCTTAGAGTCCTAAAGTTCCTTCCATACCCCCTTACGGAAGCCAATGCTCTGTGACCTGCTCCCGTCAGCAAATGCTTCATGAGACAGTTATGAATCCATACACCAAGCCCTGTGCCAGGCATCAAGAGCCCTAGATGAATTGGACATTTGGTCTCAGCTTTCCAGGGGAAGTGGCGACAGGCAGTTTTAATACCCTGTGACGGACAGGCCGTGTTCACCTAGCTGAGAGTGCACCAGGGAGATTTACCCGGGAATTTGTGGCTGAGAACATATTCTGAAAAACTAGGAAATTCTAAATGAATTCATCAGGACATTAACCAAAGAGCTCTTTCTCAGGATTTCTATGAACTGCTTCCCCACTGCTGAACTAACTTGTGCCAGCCCGTTTGGATGTGGAGCCTCGGGGAGCCATTGTGAATGGGGTTAGTGTATGATCCACCCACTGCGACAGGAGAGGCATGGTGGTGAGAGAGGACCCCTCTCTATCAGGTGAGGGGCTGTCACCTCACATGACAGTGAGGTGGCTGTCGTGTGTCTAGGGTCAGGAAACTGATAACTGAATGTTGGTATGGGAGGTCCTTCTGTCTATGTGTTGCTTTTATTGTTTAATGAATAAAGAAACTGGCTTGGCCTGATAGGGTAGAACGGGGGGGGGGGGGGACTAAACTGAATGCTGGGAGAAAGAAGGAAGGGCAGAGTAAGAGAGAAGTCATGGAGTCTCCACAGGAGACAGAGTACTGAAATTTTGCTGGCAGACCACAACCTCATGGTGATGTATAGATTAGTGGAAATGGGTTAAATTAAGATGTATGAGTTAGCCAATAAGAAGCTAGAGCTAATGGGCCAAGTTCTGTGTGATCATTTCGGGTCTGAGCTGCTGTGCAGCCAGGAACCAACAAGCGGCCTCCTTACAACAATGTTGGTACTTGTGCCCTTTCTTTCTTCTTCTGTTTTTAATTCAAACCCCATCCATGGGATGGTGGGTGGATTTTCTCTCCTCACTGAAACCTCCCTGGAAAAGCCTTCACAGATGTTCCCAGGAGTGTGCCTTCTTAGGAGATCCCACGGAGTTCAGAGAAAGATTTAGCTTCACAGTGCCCTTAGAAAAAGGTCTCCTAGTGACCACACTGAGAAGTTGCTTGTCTATGAGGAAGGAGTTCCTGAATCTACTAGCATTTTGCCCTTCCTAGTCGCCAGGACCTTGAGGAGTGTCAGAGGTCAACAGGCAGCTTGTTCTGGCTGGAACAGGCTCAGCTACTGTTTGCTTCACTGTTGCGTCCCTTCAGCCTGCTGCTTCCGAGTGGTAGTTGACTTGTCCTGTTACCACCGGTTCCCTAGGACCCGAGCAGGCCAGGAAGGAGATGACCCAGCAGATGAGTGAGGAGAGGAGCCCCTTATGAGTTTTATTAGTAAAATAAGGCTACTCTACTCTTTTTCCCAGACCCAAAGACATGTTTGTTTGTTTCTTTTTTTTTGATTTTTGAGACAGGGTTTCTCTGTAGCTTTTTGGTTCCTGTCCTGGAACTAGCTCTTGTAGACCAGGCTGGCCTCGAACTCACAGAGATCCGCCTGCCTCTGCCTCCCGAGTGCTGGGATTAAAGGCGTGCACCACCACCGCCCGGCTCCAAAGACATGTATAAACATGTTTGCTTTATTAAGCAAAGCAACCATTTTTCCATATATAATTTTTTTTGAGACAGGGTCTTTGTAGCTCTGACTGTCCTGGAACTCACTTTGTAGACCAGGCTGGACTCAAACTCACAGAGATTTGCTTGCCTCTGCCTCCTGAGGATTGGGATTAAAGGTGTGGACCCTATGCCAGGCTCCATGTTGAATACTGTATGGATTCACATTGGAAATTAAAAAGAGAACAGCTGATATCATTTCTTTCAATAAGTGTCTAGATTTTTGTTTTGTTTCGGTCCATGTTCCTTTTCAATAAACTTCTCACGTGTGAAGTTAGTAAAGCCCCGGAACCAGCCTGACGCCTCCCTAAAATGTCTAAGGCTTTTCAAGGGTTTATCCAAATAAGAAAGCCAGGCAATATAATTAAATGAACATAGTAATTGGGTCGATTCATGGAGATAAAGTCTCCCACATGGTGAAAATAAAGCCTAAAGTGATAGCCAACAAATAGAACATAAGCTTGGGTGGTTATGGCTGAGGCTAAGGAGTGAGGAACTAGAGCCCCATCCTAGCTAATGGACGGGCATCAGCAAGAGTCCCAGACAGTGAAGGGAGGCATCCAGAGAGCAAACGAAGGCTGGAGGAGGTGACAATCTGTGCATCACATTAATACACGGAATTGAATTAAAATAAATCCCCAAGACTGGTAGCATTTATCTCAATGTCAGCGGGAGACCAGAGAGAGCCAAGAATGTAAATTGTTTCTCAAATTAAGTAATTTGTCATGGAAAATAAACTGTTATAAATTTGGCTAATTCTGTGCTTTTTTTTGTCAGCTGATACTGAGAGAAACCCAGGTAAGCAGGTGGTAGCGAACAGTCTGGAGAAGAAAAGAAAATTCCGAGTTGGTGGCAATAATCGCGGGAATCCCCTCAGATGAACCTTATTAGGGCCTACTGGTTGTCTACTCAGATTTTTAAAAGATTCTATTATTCATTTTATGTGTATGAGTGGTTTGCATGTATGTACGTGTACCATGTGCACGCAGTGCCCAGTGATGCCAGAAAAAGAACATTGGATTCCTTGGAACCAGAGTTACAGATTTTGTGAGTGTGCCTTGTGGGTGCCGGGAATGAAGGAGGAGGAAGAAGAGGAGGAAAAGAAAAGAAAAAGGACCCAGTCAGAGCTACTTTTTGCATATATTATCATATTTCGTATTCAATTTACAACAGTTCCTTAGTCTTTGGCTTCCAAGATCCTAGTGCCTTTGAAGTGCGAGAGTGAGTTAGCGTGGCAGAGTCTAGTTAGTGAGTTTTTATCCACTCATCTGTACTTTCTGAGTCTTTCACTGTGAATGGATACAAAGTGACTGCTGTGAGCGGATCTCTGTCGGGCACTGGGAATGGAGTCTGTTGGTTGGTGGCTCTTCCTTTAGGAGAGGCCTTACAGCCTCTGGTTGTGGGTACCTGAGTTCCCTGCTGCACTGCATAACTTCTGTTAAATCCTGAGGCTGCTGCTTGGCTTTTTTATGCTCCTCAGAGAGGGAAGTGCATACACATACCTACCACAGCTGGGCACAGCGATGAGGATATGGAATCTTAGCACAAGGGACTGAGGCAGGAGGTTGTAACTTTCAAACCCGGCTTAGATACAGAGCAAACCTTCCTTTGTACTATACAATGAATGAATGAACAAACAAATAAAAGATGGTCCTGCCTTTGAGAGCTGCTGTGAAGATCCAGAGTGGTGTGTTTCTGGAGGAATTAAATGCCACTGAACATACAGCAGAAAATTATAGTCTATGAAAATAAATAAATAAAAACCATAGTCTATGTTTTGGGGCAAAAGCCGTTCAAATACACACACACACACACACACACACACAACCTATCTAAATATCTATTAAAGACATTTGATAAAATGAGTTAAGCCAGCACATCTGATTAAATAGAGTAATCTGTGTTGGAAATTAGACATACTATGTATGAAGATGCTAAATAGGTATCAGCTCACATTTTCCTAACAGGAAAAAGCATTTCAGATCAACCTAAGCCCCCACCAGCTCTCTGCAGCATAACTAAAGCACCCTAAGACTCCTTAAGGCCTCGGTATGTGCCACTGTAACACACACCACTTCCTATGGTAATCGCTTTGAGTTGAAGGCACTTCACTTCCTGCCATCCCTTATCTCCCTAAAAACAGAGTTTCCCCAAAAGAGATCAGTTTTCCCAAACCCCCCACCCTTTCACAAGCAACCCTGCTTCTCTGAGTTGAGAAGTCTGTGCCCGACCTGGATGGACAGTGTCACAAACCACTGTCTCTCATCTGGGGACCACGCGTCTTTCAGAAAGTCCTTTGTGCATATATGTTTTATCTCTTCTAAGAAAGCCACTTGCCTGTTTTCTTTCCAGTCGCCTTTCCTGTATTCACCCCACTGGGTGTCTCTGAGGGTCGACGATGTGACTTGGTGATAGAGCATGTGCTTAGCACGCATGAGGCTTGGTAGAGCTACACAACACAACACAACACAAGAGAAGGATACACACAGACCACAACCTTTGCCTGTCTTTGTGTCTCGTTTTCTGTGAACTTCCACAGTCCTACTTGAATATTGTCGTGGGTTTCATCTGCTGATACTCAGTGGTCAGTTTGCAAGGGTGGAGAAAGCACCCCCACCCCCATATCTCTGTATTAATCCATGATCATATCAGGGCACCACGTGTGTGAAATGCTGATCACTGGAAACTCTAAACGGTTGCTTTGTGTGTCGTTGTTTGTCCTATTGCCATGACTTCTCATCCAGGTTAACCCAAACCCACAGCTCTCCTAGAAATGCTGTAGACATTTCTGGTCTATCACCAAACAGAAACAAGGGCTGGACATGGAAAATACTAGAAAAGGGCATTCAGGACAAGCATCGGTGACAGAACATGAGGTCACCTTACTATCAGCACATTAGAAGGCTACATGCCCTCGGGGAGCCTCACTGCGCTTCAGAATGCCTCTGGCCTACATCACGCAGGACAGAACCTCTTGGCCTCCTCCTTATTTTACAGTCAGGCTGCCATTCCTAAGTAATGGCACCTTCTAAAGAACATAATTCTCAATTGATGTGTTGCTGCTGTTCTGCCTTTGAATTCGGAAGGAAAATGGAAAAATTCCCCCACATTGTTTTTGCTAAAACATATGAGGCTTTGGGAGGTGTAACTATAAAAATTTCCATCAGTCTAAAACAAACAAAAGAACTCCGCGGAGCAATGTGTATATTCTGGGAAATTTGACTATGAAAAAACAGAAGGGAGTGTTTCCAGGAGACACTTGGCATGTATGAAAGACACAGGCTGGCTTCTAACACAGAGAAGGTCTTCGTTTTTATTTTCCCTTATGAACACAGCATTTTATTGGAAAAGGCGGGCCAGTGAATACAGAACGGATAAGACAACCACAAGGTTTTCTGCAGACACTAATGGCTATGGCAGAGATGATGAGAAAGGGAAGGACTTTAGGGAGAGGGTCAGAGTGCCCATCTAGGGTCCACGAGGCCTGAATGCAAACTTGTGGGGTGACAGGAAGCTCGGTATAAGGGGAGCCAGGCAAACATTCCAGGCAGAACTGGAGGACAATGTTAGAAGAGAGGAGTAGGGAGGACGCTAAGATCAGGCCAGAGATGTAGGGCCCAAGGCTGGCGGAATTCCAGAGGCCACGGTACAGGGTTTGGACAGTGAGTGAAATAAGAAACTGTACATGTTTCAACAGAGAGAGGACACGACACACCACGAGGAAGCCAAGAAACCTAACCAAGTCAGCAGAGACGAGGTGACATTGAGGATGGAGAGGAGACATCAGGAATGGAAACCTTTTTGCGGGGAGAAGGTGAAGATAATTGGACATGATACTGAGTAAAGGAGATGGATGAGGAGGGTTTGATAATCTGATTACTGGATCTGGTGAGCAGCTAGAGAATGGTATCAAAATATAGAGAGGGGAATGCTACATGAGGGAATTTACCGTGTGCTCATGCGCGCGCGCTCTCTCTCTGTCTCTTACAAGACAGACTAGAAAAATGGGACTTCTCTATGCCTGGAAAGAGAAAACTGAAACAGGACTTGCCTAAATATGGTGCTGTCTCCATCACGTGCAGCTAAGTGTACTCTTGTTTTAGACAGTCTCATTGTATAGTCCTGGAGGGCCTAGAGTTAGCTAGGCTGACAAGAGCCTTGAACTCACAGAGATCTGTCTGCCTTTGCCTCCCACATTCTGGAATTAGAGATGTGTGCCTCGACGCCCTGCTAGATAAAAGCATTTGATAAAACATTACCTCGATCTTTCTCTGGCAATAAGCTTGGCAATGATGGAGGTAGAAATGGAAGCTAGTCGTAGGCCAAGGGGATAAATGATGAATTAACCCTTCAGAGTCATTGGGAAATAACTGCATTCTAGAGGACATGCAAGAGAGGCCTGAGGAAGGTGGAGGACTGAGGGGCTGGAGCTTGAGCACTATGAAATATTGCAGGGAAAGTTATATGCCCAAGGCTGGTACTTAAATTGACCAAAGAGAGATTAAGAGGAGAAATAAAAGCATACAGACCTTGCTATTAAGATTTTTACATGGGGCTGGGGATATAACTCAGTTGGTAGAGTGCCTGCCCAGCACATACAGGGCCCTGGGTTCAAGTCCCACATAAACTGGGCACAAAGGCACACTGCAAGGTAAAAGGCAAGAGGATCAAGAGGCCAAGGTCACCCACTACTACGTAGGTCAGGTTACAGGAGACCCTGTCATAATGATATTGATTATCATAATTATTAAAAATGAAAATTCTACTTGGTACAGAGCATTTTGTAGAAAAGAAATGAAAATTTCAAAGAAGTTTCTAGACTAAAGTATTTATGTATCTTTTTAGGAAAGGGTGACACACTGTAAAAAAAATAACTAGACAAAAGAAAAGGGATTATATTTCTGGGGCAATAAATTATGGGACTATGAATAGGGAGAACATGGGAGAAACTGATGGAAGGGAGGTTTGGTTTGTCTAGATTCCTCTTGGCACAGGCTGCCTGTCTCTCCAGATAATGTTTTCATTCTGGAAGCAGGAGGGCATCGTTCTCACAGGGAATTTATGCCATGGTTTTAGGAGAAAGGGGGGAAAACAGAATGCTTTGTCTGTATTTGCTCCTTCTCAATCCCCTCCAGCTCAAAATAATCCACATGCTAAAGTGGTATATTTTAGGGCGGGCGTTCTGGTCTCCTCCAGTGTGTTGGTAAAGTTCAAGATCGTGATGAAAGTTGTTACAGGAGAAGGTTTTATGTTTGGGTTAGAAGCAAATACCTCCTCGCCCCCAGAGCCAATGAATTCCTCCCTTTGGTCTTTTTGAAACAGGGTCTCACTGTGTAGCCCAGGCTGTCTGGAACTCACTCTGTAGCACAGGCTGGCTCTGAACTCTTGATCCTCCTGCTTCTGCTAGTTGAACGCTGGTATTGCAGATGTGTGTCACTGTGCTTGGCAAAAGCTGAGAAGTTTAAGGGTCTGGGTATATCAGTTGCCCAAAATGCTCAAAACTCTGGGTTTGATTCCCACCATAAAAACAAAGAAACACCATTTAAATAAATGAGAAAACAAAACCAAAACCAAAAACCTTGTGTTCAGCAGAAAGTTAAAGTTTGCCACATTCACCCTGTGCCAGAAAGCGGGGAAGGAAGGCTCACTTTTGTGGGGCTGGGCCAGTGCTCTGTCATCTACGCACCCAGCTCCTGACTTTTGGAGACAGGATCAAGACATCCCAGGCTGAACTTGAAATGTTTCTGGAGTTTGGGCTGGCCTCAAATGTATGATCCTGGGCTACAGGCATGGGCTAATGTCTGGCTAATGTCTTTTCCCATAAGCAAAACAAAAGGTGTATTTCTGGAAAGCATTTCCTCTTTAAATGCTAAGGGGGGAAGGCAATAACATTTGCAGGATGACTTTCAGACCTTAGTAAAGTTAGATTGAACAAATGCGACTTGTACTCGGCACTCAAGGCTCTTTGGGGAGAGGTGACGCTTTTCAAAACAAAACCATTGTGGGGAGCAGTGCTTAGGAAGGAAAATTCAGGGTCCTAACAGAGAGTGCCTCCTCCTCTCTGAGCTTTTGTCTTGTCACCAACCTCCTGACTCCATTCCACACACATTTGGGTATTTGCCGTTCCTTGGAAATTCTCAGTATACTTTGACACAGGCTAGACAGGTATAGAGGAGCAAAGAGAAGACAAGTGGGCGTGGGGAGATGGACTGGTGGTTAAAAGCTGCTCTTGCAGAGGCCAAAGATACAGAGACAAGTTCGGTTCCCAGTACCTATGCTGGGCAGCTTCACAACCACTTGTAACTCCAACTCCAGGTGGGTCCAACACCTCTGGCCTCCTCAAGTCTCTACACACACACACACACACACACACACACACACACACACACACACACGAGGCATACTGCATAATTAAAAAGAGGCAGACATAACACAGCTGTGTTCTAGCAGGACATCACATGAACACGCCGACTGTAAAAAGCCAGACCACTTCCAATCGGCTGGGGCTGACGTGGGAGAGACCCCTGCTAAGTGACCTTTGCTTCATGATAGAGGCTCCTTCGTATCATTTGCTTTGCAAAATGCCTGTTCATGTCGTATATCTGATGCCACAACATGGTAAGGGTGGAAAGAGGGAGGAAACCCTAGTCTAGGAAAATCCTCGCTCTTTCCTGGAACGCCTCGCCTCTTTCCTGCCTTAACTCATGAACACTCCTCTCCTTCATTTAAGTTTTTTCATAAGAAGGGTGTGTTGCCCTTCAGAACCCCATTCCACACCTTGGGTATGTACTTTTGCTCTGTACAAAAGTTACTAGACAAGCATTATCCCTAAATACAATCTATAAACATTTGTCCTCATACCCATGAGTAAGTGTAGTCTTTACCCTTCATCAAGGAAACTTCCTTTTGCAACAGATGAAACCACCATGGAACATCACAACATATTAAAATGCAGAGGTGTGGAGCCCAGCTCAGGGAATATCGCAGAAGAGGGGGTAGGAAGTCTGTTAGATCCAGAGGATCGGGGAGTTTGCTGTGAGATTGTCTCCTAGTAATTTCAGAAAATACCCACAAAGTCTCACCAATATGATCATCCAAACATGAGCTGCCCGGGGCCATACCAACAGACATGCCAAACTGGACAGGGCAAAGCTCATAAAGCCTCCACCCTACACAAAGAACTACAGCCAACAGAGTAAAGCTGGGCACAGGAGAAGTGGTTCTCCCTGGGGAAGAGCGTACCAGTTGGTTGTCCAGTGCCAAATGACCAGCCCTGAAAACATACATATAGGTAACATTATATGGACTGAACAGAGTTCTTCAGAAATTAGGGGAGAGGGACCAGTAGGAACTGTCCAAAGGGTATTTATTTTTGTGTGGTCCATTTTGTATTTTAGATTGTCACCAACAGTATTAGTGCTATTGGGGTCCTATTTTGTATCTTTTTTTTTTTTTTTCTGAGGAGGTTCTTCAGATTGTTTCTCTTTCTTAGTGGAGCAAAAAAAAAAAAAATCTCTGTCAAGATCACAAGATCAACTTCTGCTTGAGAGAAAATCCTTTGGTTGGAGAGATACAGTAGACACAGAAAGCTCTCTTCAACCCTTCGCTCTCTGCCCTGTTGGAAAGGCCCGTGTTTGGACAGCCATGCCTGACGAGGGCAATGCTGATGTTACCGGTGACGGACTTCAAGCTTGCCTTGCTCTTCTGCGGGGCTTAGGGACTTGGACATTTTAGAATGCTTTTTCAAAATAGAATGCGAAGTTTCAGTTGCTTTGATGGGGGAAATAGCACAAAAATTACTGGAGCAAATTTAGAACTGTAATTGACCTGGATAGAGCAGGAAAGCACAATCCAGATGAAGAGTGAGTGCTTTGTACCTGGCTTCCCAGGTCGTGGTGGTTGGGGTTCCTCAGAAATCACCACCTTTGCTCTACAAACACCGAGCGTCCCTTTTTCAAAGAGTTAAATTCTCAGGGTCACACGCTCCAGGGACCCTTGAGTCTCTGGCATTTGTAGTGGGTTTTGTATTTGTTCAGCAATCTCTTAACTTCTCCAGCACAAAAGCCACCTTTAGCCTCTTAAGCGTGGGTGTGGCTCGTATTTTGCATCCTTCAGAGGCACTCTACAACATTTGGGAGAAATTGGCCAAGAGCTAAGTCTTACGCTCGAGGATTCAATGCCTTGGCTAAGCACGAGAGAGGCTGCCTTGGTCCCCGCAGTCCACACTTTACATCGAGCACTAGATCAAAATTAATTGCATTCTTAGGTCCTAGTCATTTATTTCAATATATTCACAAGCAGTGGGCTGTTTATTTAGAATTTTGTTTCGCTTTGTAATTCTTTACCCAGTAATAGTGCGGATTAGCCTCTCCCGCTGTTCTATTGCAAAGTCAGCTGTAATAAATGGTTCCTCCACTACCTGATTAGTCTGTCACAGCAATCAGAACTGTTAGAGGCAAATTGATAAAAATGAGAACGAGGGCTTTTGTTTCGTGCTGAGCCTGGTTGTGCTGCCTCACAGCTCTGAGGAGAAGCCCCCTTCCCTGGTCGATGATGCTAGTGGGAGTCTTACCGACCATTTATAACTTTAGCAACAGTAACCTTAGAGGCCTCCCCTGAGGTAAACTCACTGGGGTTGGCCATTTGGAATGGCCAGCATCATGTAGCCCTTCCAACTCAGGTAGATGATATGTCCTGATTCCCAGAAACGGAGTTCTCAGGCAAAGGTCTGCTTACTTGTCTCACTCTGTTTTTTAAAGAGAAAATTTACTTTTTTTTTTTAATTTTTCATGTCCAAGTGTATGTTTCGTCCGTGTGTATGTATGTGCACTACATGTATACCTGGTGTCTGTGGAGGTCAGAAGAGGGTGTCATACTGTCGGGAACTGGAGTTACAGACAGCTGCGAGCTACCACGTGTGTGCCGGAAACCAAACCCGCATTCTCCATAAGATCAGTCAATGCTCGTCACTGCAGAGCCATCTTGCCAGACCCTCATTCAGATTTAATGTGGAATTTTCGTACCAGGCTTGCCAGGCTGGGGGGTAGTTCCCAAAAGGACCTCCAAGGAAACAGCGTGTGGTGATAGTCTGGGCCCTACTCTACGGCACACCACAATGCCTAGCACCGTAGCTTCCAGTCTGTGTGTTAACCCGGGCGACCTATTTCCTAAAACAACAGTTTTCTCTGTTCTGAATATCCGCACAAAGGCCCGATGGCTGTATCATGTTTGTGGAAGGAAGTGCCCACCATCTATCTAGTGCAAACCAGACTATAAACAACCTATTTATGTGATACTACCAACTATGACTTATCAAATTAAACCTATGGGCATAATTCAGAAAAACCAGGACTATGTGCTTACTGATCACACCAGACCAACTGGCTGTGTAACCCCTCATCTGGGCCATGTCAAAGGACTGTCCCATGCTCTCGTGACTATCCACTTGCCATGAATCTTGTCTGGAAAACTGTCATAGCCGAGAACTTCCACCTCTGTCCCCAGAAGCCTGCTCAAGTGTGATTTCTCCTGCCTGTTACATTGGGCTACTTCAAACTGACTCTTGAAATGGGCCATTTTTAAGACCTGCATTTGACAACTCTGAGCCCTGGTCAGCTCTAAGCCTGGGGCTCCTAGAACCTCTTACCTGTTTCCTTATAAGAGACCTTGCCTGTGTCTGTACCTCCTCCCTGCCTGCACCGTAAGAACACCCTCTTAGATGTCTGCAACCTCTTTAACTCTTCCTTGGTATATATCACAATAAATCTAACATTTGCCCATGTAGCTGACGTAGCTTATTCATGATCTTGCCCCCGTTTTTTGTATAACTTACTTCTGGATAAACATAGACTACATTTTATATTTGCTTCCTGAGCAACAAAAGGAAACATTATTTTTCCTTATTGGGGCTGAGAAAGTAATATCTAAATATGGCGCTTTTACACGTTACTTATTTTAAACTAAAGGCTATTGGAAGGCCTCAGAGTCAAAGTCTGTAGAACTATCTCCCATCTCTTCTATTTCTTGCCCTGTATACTCTTTGAAAGAGAGACATAGAAATGAGAATTTCTCTTCCCCAAGGCAGATCTTAAAAACGAGATGCGCCCCCCAATAAGCCACAAAGCCTACTTTATCACTTCCTGTGTAAGAGCTTGAAGAAATCCCTGACCTGACTTTGTCTGATAGCAGGACATAGACCCTCTTTCCAGAGGAATGTTTCCCAGGGGGAAGAATTGCTAACAGAGAGACCAGGGAAGTCCAGACAGCTTTGTTAGCGTCCAGGTTTGGTCCCCACACACCCTTGATCCAGTGTGTTTCTGTGTGGCTCTCCCTGCTTATCAAACCTGCTAGGAAACAGACACTTCCCACTGCATCTTGGCTCTGCCCTTGACCACAGGAAAGAGGGTACAGCTCCCTTCTCTTATTACAGTATTGGCACCCAGTGTGGGACCCCCTGAGACACCCGGCTCATTCCAGAACTTACAGATGAGACGTGGGACAGCTGACAAAAAAAGCTGGCAAGTAAGAAATGTTACCACGCTATTCCAGATCTCTGCTGCAGGGCCTGGTTGCAAACAGGAGCTAAATTCTTCCCTGGGTCTTTTCCTCTCCAAATTCACATTAAGAGAAGATCGGAGACCTTGGTTCTAAGACTGTTTCTGAGATGTTCCCCTGCCTGTTAGTTCAAAGTATTCCATGTAGCCAAGTAGGGCAGTGTACATCTGTAATGTAAGCACAGAACTCAAGAGGTTGCAGCAAAAGGACCACAAGTTCAAGGTTAGCCTGGACTTCATTCTGAGGCTAAGTCTTAAAATTAAAAAAAAAACCCTAAAAATAAACAAAAAGACGAACCCAACCAAACTCAAAGTAATCAGTGTGCCATGCCAAATGCCATACTATGTGTGTGTGTGTGTGTGTGTGCGCGCGCGCTTGTGTGTATCTGTCTGTCTGTATAGTGCTAGAAATTGAGCCCAGGACAAGCACTTTGTCCCTAAGCCACGGCTTCAGTCTTGGCATCGTTTTCCTGAACCACAATACATTCTACCCCAGGTTGCTGTGAGACCACAGTGCTGCGTGGCTCATGGATTCCACGAGAGAAAATTCTCAGTACCTGGGGGAACTGTGAACAGACAGAGATGGAGGAAGAAAGCAAAATAAATTTTTTTTTCTTTACTAAAGCAATGTACAGGAAGAAATTACAATTTCAAAGCTTAGCAGAGCTATCTTCCCAGTCCTGAAAATACGAACATATTTCATCATTAAATTTTGCATTTTACAAAGCAAAGGAGGAAAAAAAGCTAGTCCACGTGCTGATTCTATAGAACTCACTGATGATAGAAACAGCTTATTTTTAACCCGAAAGTATCTCGTAACTGGCAAAGCAAACTCCACAGGGATTTGAGGATCTGCTCTTCCCTCAGCCACCACCACGTCCCGTCCCCGTAGAGTGTTTATTTAGTTGCGATAGAAGGTGGAAGCAGATGGAACGAAAGAGCTCATAATTAACAGTGTTTGTCAGTGACATCTTCAGCAGACCAGGAGGGGCTGGCCCAATCTCAGGGTTAGGTCTGGCTGAGTGGAACTCTGCCTCGATATCAGCCACAAGCCCATGTGAGGCCACCAGCAGCTAAGCCCCACAGAGAGGGTGGGGAGAAGATATGGTGGTTGGTAGTGGGTACAGAAACATTCTAGAAAGTGTGTGCTGGTTGACATGTACAAGAAGTGTCAGAATGTTTTAAACTCTTACATCTACTTTTGGTTCAATTTAATTACTTTTTAACTTTTATGGCTCTATGATACTCTAGACATTGAGCCTAGGGCTGCCCATGCCAAGTAGGCATTCTAGCATATAAGCAAATAAAATTTCTTGGTGCTATACTCTCAACTATATTATATTAGTATTTCGGAATAGTGTAGGTGGGAGCTGAGAGAGCCCTAATTAACCCTTCATAATTTACTTTAGCATAGATCAGTATAGCTGACTTAACAGAAAAGAAAAAAGAGCTTTAGTGCCACCACCTACAATCCTGCACTGGAGTTCCCGGCCAGTGACACCGTGTCTGAATATGGCCATTGATCAAGGAGAATCTGTTTTTTTCAGGGACAAGACCCTCTCCCCCTCAATCGGTTATCTAATCCCAAGTGCTCAGCCCTAAACACATGGGTATATGAGCAACATTAAATGGACTCAGTAGGTCAAATTACATACCAATAATAATTATAGAAGAAGAAGTCATGAATATAGGAGAGGGAATGGAGGAGTTGGAGAGACGAGAGGGAGGGGTGGAGATGTCACAAATGCAGCGTCTTCATGTGTGGAATCCCTTTATTGTCCTGTTCCCCTGTACCTGGTGGGTAGTTGGCAACTGTGGACAGCCAAGGAAGTGAAACCTACCCAGTGAGCTCATCTTGTTTAGAGAACATTCAGGACAAGCATCTGACGAGACAAGGTTTGGGATGGAAACTTCAGATCACATCATGGCCTCTGCATAGGGTCACTCTGTTGGTCTCTGATCTCTCTCTGTGAACCATGATTGTGGGTAGTCACACACATGATCTTCTGGTCATCCTGGCAGTGTTAGATGATGGCACTACCTGTTTCTGTGACATAGTTCAGAGATGAGCCAGTATGGGAGACAATGAACATATTTGCAAGGTGTAACCGTACCCCCTTTTAAACCATTGTAGATTAGATTTCTTAATCCTTCCCATTTGCGCTCCTGGACTAACGAGGACAAGGAGGGCTCCCAACTTACAGTCTTTGTTTTCCCTGACTCTATCAAGAGGGAGAAGTGGCAGCTAAGCCTCTATATACTTGTCATCCTGACTACAGCTTGTACTCCGAGAGTTTAGCATTTGATTAGAGCTTTCGGGATCTTACTCAAGCGAGGCTCCATTTTAGACTGTAAAGGTGGGGGCAGCTTTTACTTCCTGATTGCTGTTTGTGGTTGATTTTCCTCTGAACTGGGATCGTTAGGCTGTTTGAGGACATGAGTTTGTTTGGCTTCTTGCCCAAGGTCCCTGAGAATTTCATTATAGAAGGTTCCTTTCCTTCAGGTTTCAGGCCAACAGTGAAGGGCTTTTGCAAGGAAATAGCTTTAAAAAAGAAAGAAAAGAAAATAGAAGCACATTTTATTTAGAAAAATAGGTCTATAAGAGAATAAAGAGATAGACCACAGCTGGAAAAAATATTTGTAAAACATAGTTTGAAAAGGATTGACATCTGAACATATCAAGGACTCTCCCTGTTTTTATTTATTAAGCACTGATAAAACCTGTAGAAAAACTACCCCAAAGTGCTTGTCAGTTTGAAACATTAGTCTTGAGAGACATGGTCAACTGGGAGCCCTTCTCCCTCTGCCGTGGCTCTGTTCTCTATTTCAGCCCTAACTTCTCCCTGCCAAAGCCTCTCTTTCCTTAGATTTAACCTCAGTTCAAAATCGACAGGTAGCATACAATAATATACGTCTGGTGGACTGTCTCCTAGAACCAAGCATCTAATAACGTTTCCAACTGTATAGGGTCTCTGTTCTTCAAGGTCATTGACACAGCTTTGAGATGTGTGTTCCTGCTGACATTGATAGCTGGGCGTGTTCCTTGGAATTGTATCCCATTCTTCCCCTCAGTGGGTACAGTTTCCCGACTCAATTTCATCAGGAATCTTTGAGCTCCACCGAGCCTCTGTCTCCCTTCTGGCCCAGCTCTCCGTCGAGGAGAGCAACAGAAAAAGCTAAAACTCAATTAGCAGTTGTGCTCCTTAATGTGCCTCTGTCAGGTCCAAAAGAAACAAATGGCTAACTGTGGTGCCTATTAGCATACCACAGCCTGTGCTGGCTCCAGGCTCGCTCAGCTCAGCGTGGAAGGTAACCCCTTGCAGAGTCCTTGCTGGCATCCTGACTCCTCCCAGCTCTTCTCACCCCACTGCCTACCCTAAACTTCTCTAGCCAGTGAGCTCCCCTTCCCCCGGCTTCTCATTTCTATAGAGCCATGCTATTTCAGTCCTGCTTTCTCTCTCGCTCTCTCTTGACTCTCTCTTTCTGTCCCCCCTCTCACTCTGCCCCCAGCTCCTCTCCTCTGATGGCCTGGTACATTCTGTTGGCCACTACTTTCTCTCTGTGTTCTAGACTCTTTCCGATGCCGCTGACTGTACTCTCCCTCACGTCTACAATAGAACGTTCCCCTCCACGGTACCTTCCTGTAGTCACGTCTGCCAGCACGTTATATGGTATCCTAATGAGCCGAAAGCTTATCTACACACAAACGTATTCATTTTATTCAAAACTGCCCAACCTTCAAAGCAATCAATATCCCTTTTACTAGATAAAGTAACTGTTGCATATCAGTAGGATGAAATGTTATTATCAATCATAGAGCAGCAAGCCGGACTATGGGTCTAGCTCAGTAGTGGAGCCTGTGATTACCGTGCTCAAGGTCGTGGATTTAGTCACAGCCCCGAAACAAGATAAGCAAGGAGCTACTGTGCTGGTGTCCCACCGCTATGACCGAAACACCCGAGAGCACAGTCTGAAGGAGTAGTTGTTGATTTCAGTTCGAGATTTCAGAGCTTTCAGCCCATAGTCCATGGCTCCCTGGTCCTGGGCCTGTGGTGAGGCAGGACATGGTGGTAAGAACACGTGGTGGGCATGACTTATCTCACGGTAGACAGTAACTAGAGAGAGAGGGAAAGGATTGGAGTCAGGTACAACCTTACCACGATGGACTATGCTTTTAAATTATGAGACACACAAACCTGCCTTCATTTAAAAGAGAAACATGGAGGGACCTTAAATGCTCATTCCCAGGGTGGACGAAAGCAACTTGCAAAGGCTTCATACACGGGACGTGTTTCTAACCGTATAGAATTGGGAATGGTGAGCTCAGGTGGATGACAAAAATATCAGTGGAGTCTAAGGGTTCAGAAAGAGTGAAAGATGAGAACAGCCGAAGTGCGTGATAGTTTCAGGATAATGCAACCTTTCTGCATGATGCCGGAATGCCGCATGCCTTCTAGTATGTTTTCGTTCAACCCTTCACTCCAGATCACAGAAAGAGGGAACCCAATGTGGACTATAGATGTTAGCTGCTAACGGTGTATTCACATTGGCTCAGTGGGAATGGTAACAGATCTACCACTCTCAAGCCAATGTTAACATCAGAAGGCTCCAGAAATGGGGTGGGGGTGGGGGTATAATTTATGCTCACAGCTTCTGTAAAGCTAAGACTGCCTTAAAAAAAATAAGTGTAGTAATTAAAAGAAAACAAAAGGATAGTTCTGAGAGGAGGTGGGGGATGGGAATGGGATGGGCGAGGCAATGCTGTGTTTTCTTGGCATTAAGGGTACAGCAGGGAGGCGTTGGGGCGATCTGATACACAGAAGTCCAGGGTTGACACACAGTCTTAGACCCAACGATGGCTTTGCACACTGCCATCGTGAGAGGAAGGCAAAGAAAAGGACATTTGGACTGAGTTTGAAGATGAGAAGTGGAAAAGTCCAGCAGCTTCTACAGCCCAAAGCACTGGAGAGGTCATCAAGGAAATTATCTGAAATTTGGGATTGGAGTCAGAGTTGTCTGACTCAAGCATCCTTGAAACGTGATTGTGATTGTGATGGTGCGGAAATGTGTGCTGTCTTCAGAATGTTTGCTGTGTACATGGTGTTCACACACAGCCCTGACCAGAGAGCCGGAGACCAGAAGGAAGAAACGGAGATTTTCATCTCTGATTCTCTGAAGGGAATCTTACCCCACTCGGCTTTTCCTTTAAATGTATTTCACGGAACCACTTGCCGTTTCTTAATCAGTGCTTTTCATGCTCCTGTTCTCCGAGGCCGTTTCCTGCTTCTCCTTCTCCTCACCCTGCAGGTTTATGTTCTGTTTGGTTTTGTTTTTAAGAAAATACCGTCAGCTCATTCAAGATCTTTCTGTGGTTGTTACATACCTATTTATTCTCTCTCTCCCGCCCCTGCCTCCTTCTTAATGGGATGTTTGTGCTTCTCAGGAGTGGAGTCCACTTTGTCCTGCTGCTTACATTGTCACCGGTTTGGAGCCAGCTGCAGGGTTAGGTAGCGACAACATAAATACCTTGAGAGAAATCAAAACAATGATTGTTTTCCACAGTGCCGTATTGGACAGCTTCCAAGGGCAGGTGGTGCTTTCTGAAGAACATTGTGTTACAGAGAGCGCATGGGCTAGAGAAAGATCTACTTCACACCTCTGCCTAGTGTGTGTCTGGTTCACACCTCTGCCCTTCACTCTCAGAATCCTTAGACTCTATTGATAATTCCCTTATCTACCTGAGCTCACCCTGAAGCCTTCGCGAGCTGCTTTCGTCCACCCTGGGAATGAGCATTTAAGGTCCCTCCATCTTCTCTTTTAAATGAAGGCAGGTTTGTTTGACTCACAGTTCAAAAGCATAGTCCATCACGGTGGCAGAAGCCACTTGAGGCTGTAGTGACAAGAGCTTTCTCACACATGGGCAGGTTAGGAAGCAAGGATGGAGGGGTGCTCTCACGGCTCTCTGCCCCTTTTCCTGACAAAATTATTCTGCCAGTCTGGGCCTTGGAGGTACAGGGCACATCTCCCGTCGAAAGGTAGAGAACTTTGATCTCCTGAGGTCTCATTCTACTGAAGGCTGTGTGAGTGCTGGGGTGCAGGAAACAATATCTACTCAGACTAATAATGGCAAACTGTTGTCAGGTCCTTTTGAGCCACCGTTCCTGTAAGTACCTGTGAGCCTAGAGTATGCAATTAGCAACCTTAATAATATCCTTTACTGAACATTGTCTGAGCCTCTCGTCAGTGTGAGCATGCAAACTTGGGGAGCAGTGGTATTGGGAAGAGATGGAAGCAGGTGGTTTGATGGGTCAGCAAACCCTCCCAGGAACTGAAGGAGACAGCTAGGTAAAGGCTTCCAGATCTTGAGCTCTGCTCTTGCTGGTCTCCTGAATGGCAGCAGGCACAGAGCCCCTGGGAAGAAGCAGCTGGAAGCTCTGCAGAGTCACTTGGGGGGGGGGCAACTAAGCATCCAGGTTTCCCTTAATGTGCTGTCAAAGCTGAGCAGTGGGCTGCTGTGAACTGCGTGGCTGTAGGTGGAGGGAAACACCAGAAAAGTGTCCACAGGAGGATAAAAAGCTGAGGGAGAGGTGGAGAGGGTGGGAAGATGAAAGGGATCCAGGACACCAGACGTCTTCCTGACAGGCCTCAGGGAGAGTGCTGGCTAAAGAGGATTTTGAGGGGCGTTCCCTGTGCGTTGAGGGCACATACACCCCTTCCAGGCTGCACCCTGGATCTAAAAACTATGGGAAATTTAAAATGAGTCTACCACCTTTTATAGGTCAGTGCTTTTGCACAGCTGTTGGGTGCTGAGACGGGCTGAGGGGAAAAGGCTTTGGGTAGGCTGTCAGGAGACACTTTTTAAGCAGGAAGATACTGTGTGGTGCGTGTGTGTGCACGTGTTTGGGTGAGTGCATGCACGCGTGTGTGTTCATGTGTGTGCCACAGCCAGTGCGGAGGTCAGAGGGCAATTTTGGTGAGTTGATTTTCTCCTTCTTCCATGGGTTCCCAGAACTGAACTCACGCCATCAAACCTGCACTCCAAATCTTCTTATGTGCTGAACCACCTTGCCTGCTCATCAGCCGTGGTTTTCCGGTTCATAACTCCCTCCCCAGCACAGGCCGTGGAAATGATGATTCCCATTTCCCAAAGCTGGATGTAGAAACACAAATCTTCTCAGACTTACTTTATCCAATCCAATGATAACTCCCAAGAGAGCCATGTCAGGAGGGAGGCTGCCCTCCACTTTGGAGGAAGGACTGCTGCCCAGAGAAGTCAGGAGAAGGCTCTGGGCAGGCATCGGTGGGCTCCCCAACTCTGTTAATATCAGGTCACACTTGGCTGTCCACTCACATTTCTGTACCGTGCCCACGCTCAGTTACACTGAAGTGATGTCATCTGCATAGACACCTCAGGACAGGTGATGGAAACTTCCAGATGGCAGAAAATGCGGAGGCTCCTGGAGGGCTGTTCTCCTAGAGAGGGGGTACGGGCTTTGTGTCTGTCCTTACAGCCCTGCCCTGTTCGCTTCTCCTCTGGTCTCCTTGTCATGAACCAGGAAACGTGTTTCTCTGCGCTCTTTAAGTCAGATGCTAGCAAACTAAATGTGCTCAATAAAGGATCTGTAGGGCTGGAAAGATGACTCAGTGGTTAGGGACCAAGACCTGGGTTCAGTTCCCAGCACCAACAGGGCAGCTCACCGTCACCTAGAACTCTGCCTCTAAGGGATTCCATTCCCTCTTCTGGCCTCTATGGGCACTAGGCACATATGTGCTGAACAAGCATGAAGAAAAAAACCCACATACATAAAATAATAAAAAAGAGAAAATTAAGAAATTAGTAAGTATTTCATAATAAAAGCACATTTAGGGCTCTCCAAGCACGGTCAAGGCAAGTGTTGGCTCAGGTCTGTTTAGTGTTGCCACCAGGGACGTGAGTAATAGAAAAGGAACGTTCACAGGTTGTTCCTGATGACGAACTCTGGGAGACATGGCTGATTGCCTGGGTGGAGTAACGTAGGGAAGCAATGATGCCGGGAAGAGAGGCTCCACATCTCCCACAGCTTCTCTGTCCCTGGAGACAAACCATCCCTGGGTTCTGGAGTCAGGAGCACACACTGTGAGCCCGTGTCTCAGTCGCGTAGGCCACACTCTGGGTTCTGGAGTCAGGAGCACACACTGTGAGCCCGTGTCTGAGTCGCCTAGGACACACTCTGGGTTCTGGAGTCAGGAGCACACACCGTGAGCCCGTGTCTGAGTCGCCTAGGACACACTCTGGGTTCTGGAGTCAGGAGCACACACTGTGAGCCCGTGTCTCAGTCGCGTAGGCCACACTCTGGGTTCTGGAGTCAGGAGCACACACTGTGAGCCCGTGTCTGAGTCGCCTAGGACACACTCTGGGTTCTGGAGTCAGGAGCACACACCGTGAGCCCGTGTCTGAGTTGTTAGGCCGCACTCTGGGTTCTGGAGTCAGGAGCACACACTGTGAGCCCGTGTCTCAGTCGCGTAGGCCACACTCTGGGTTCTGGAGTCAGGAGCGCACACTGTGAGCCCGTGTCTGAGTCGCCTAGGACACACTCTGGGTTCTGGAGTCAGGAGCACACACCGTGAGCCCGTGTCTGAGTCGCCTAGGACACACTCTGGGTTCTGGAGTCAGGAGCACACACTGTGAGCCCGTGTCTGAGTCGCCTAGGACACACTCTGGGTTCTGGAGTCAGGAGCACACACTGTGAGCCCGTGTCTGAGTCGCCTAGGACACACTCTGGGTTCTGGAGTCAGGAGCACACACCGTGAGCCCGTGTCTGAGTCGCCTAGGACACACTCTGGGTTCTGGAGTCAGGAGCACACACTGTGAGCCTGTGTCTCAGTCGCGTAGGCCACACTCTGGGTTCTGGAGTCAGGAGCACACACTGTGAGCCCGTGTCTGAGTCGCCTAGGACACACTCTGGGTTCTGGAGTCAGGAGCACACACTGTGAGCCCGTGTCTGAGTCGCCTAGGACACACTCTGGGTTCTGGAGTCAGGAGCATACACCGTGAGCCCGTGTCTGAGTCGCCTAGGACACACTCTGGGTTCTGGAGTCAGGAGCACACACTGTGAGCCTGTGTCGGAGTTGTCTGTAGCTCCAGCTTGCTCTTTCTGCCTCTCTTGTGTCTATTCTGCACGTGTCCTCCCTGGTTCCCATCCACTTCCTTTCCTTCCTGGGTTTGTGACTGCTACCATTTCCCTTCTGGACCCCAGCTCAGAGACTCCAGTGTGGCCTCTCCTGCCCTCCTTAGAAGCACAGATTTGAATCCTTGAGGTGAGGGAAACAAAGCGCCCCTTGTCATCCACCTTGCATTGAGCTAAGGTAGAATTAAGGAACAGGCAAATCTCAGTGCCTTCATTTTATCTGCCTAAGAGAGAGATGGTTCCCCTCCTCTTGCCTGCCCTGGGAAGGGAATAACTCTTGGCATTAGAGACAGAAAATCCATTCTGAGATGGGTCTGTACTAACATGTGTTCCAACCTGCTCTTATCCACCATTTGTTTTCCCACAAGCTTTACTTCCCATGATTTATCGCCCCTCAAAGCTTACTGCCATGCTCTCTGTCATGATGGTCATGGGATCTCACCCTCTGAAACCACAAGCCCCCAATAAACTCTTTCTTCTGTAAGTTGCCTTGGTCATGATGTCTCATTAGAGCAATAGGGAAGTAACTGCGACACATCTCGTATGAAATTTGAATTTATGGAATATTTATGCTTTATATTGATTGGATGCCAGATTCTATAGATAAACATATGCCCTCTAAATTGTTTCTATGCTTTTGATTATTCTCTGACAATGCTTCAAATGCCATTGAGGTACCTGCCAGCCTGTTTGAAGTTCTTACCCAATCCACCAGGAGCATTTATACACTGCTTTCAGAGTTCCTCTCGACCTGTGTCTGGCTTTTCTGATCTCTTATACTTGACTATAGCACTGCATCTTCTTTTTCGTTCCTTGGAGTGAGCTTATAATTCCCAAAGGAGAGGACCGAATCCTGACTGGCCTAGGCTTAGTCTTTCAGTGCAGCATCCCTGGGCTGAAGCAAGCATTGCTCCTTTCTTTGTGTCCCTGACTTTGACCTCGTCCTCCTCCCACCCGAGTTCCAGCGGTCACTGGAGGCAGAGAGGCATGACTACGCACAGGTCTGTCTGTCTGCAGTGACTTTGGAAAAAAATCTCTCTTAGATGCCCTGCTGAGTTCAGGTGGCAGACAGGAAAAGGAAGACATTTGCGGGGTGCCAGAGCAGTGAGCACAGGAAAGCTGTTTCACTGAAAGATTCAAGGTTTTCCTTTTTTAACCATAGGAGAGATTTATGTACAGTTGAGGGAGTTCGGAAGATAAGAAACAGGTAGAAGATAATTATGCTACCTGAGGCATTAGCTACGCTTCAGGGGATGTGAACTACTGTCCATGTACCTAGACAGGGCATCAAGAACAGACAGGTATAGCTCCACCACGTCCAATACATTTACTGGGATTACTTATAAAACATCAAGAAGGGATAGTCTTACAGGAACATGAATGAGCCCCAAACAGTTGTATCACTGCCAAGCCCCACCATGTCATGATGCCCTCCTTTCTGTTAACCTTCCACTTCCTGTGAACCTTAACAGTTTTCAAGATCACTTGCAATTGGAGATGGGCAGGAGGGAATAACGGCTGCATTTCCAGATGCGGGTCCTGAGATCCTTCCCTCTTCCTTCTACTAGGAGGTGTCAGGTGTCAGTAACTCCATCACTTTTACTCTATACACAGCTACCTCCGTACTTTCTCACTTAGTTGCCATGGCTACATGACCAAGGTGGTATTTACACCAGGATGATAACAGGGTGAACAGGCTATGTGCCGAGGAAGAAAGGCTATATTATAACATCATTTAAAAAATTTTTGCATCTTGATGTGGGATACCCCTCTGCATGCTGTGATTTTGTCTTATTACTGTGGCAGGATAGAATATAGATAGGCGGGAAATCTAAGCCGAGATAGAGAGAGAAAGAAGGCGGAGTCAGCGAAGACACATGAGCAACAGCCATAGAAGCAAGTGTGAGGTAACAAGTCACGAGCCTCATGACATAATATAGACAAATAGAAATGGGTTAATTTATATTGTAGGAGCTAGTTAATAATAAGCCTGAGCTAATAGGCTAAACCATTTGTAATTAATATAAGTTCCTGTGTGATTACTCAGGACTGGGCATCCGGGAAACGAAAGAGCAGCCTCTGATTACAGCATTTCCTTTTATCTGTTCTGTGCTTTATTTTTATATGGCTAATTTTATACTTTGCATGTTATCTTGAAGGCTGAGATAACTTTCTTAGTCTTGCATTTCTCAGGAAGTGGATATGCTGATGCTTACATCTGAATCACCCTCCCATGGTTGGACATTTATGTTATTTCCATTTTCTTACTTTTTCTTCCAGTACTGGGGACTGAGTCCAGGGCTTGTGCAAGCTAGGCAAGTGCTCGACCATGGAGAACTATGTCACACCGTGTTTTACTATTTTTTATTTTGCAACACAATTTTACCCCTGGGTTTTTTTTGTTTGTTTTTTGTTTCTTTAGATAGTGTCTTGTGTGTAGCCCAGGCTGGCCTTGAACTTGGAATCCTTCTACTTCAGCAGCTGTGTGCTGTGTGTGCCATTCCGTCTTTACTCATCCTTCATCGCTGCTACTGTGACTTTCAGTGTGCCTGAAGTGTCTTTCTGCATTCAGAGTCTCACTAAGATTGACATCAGAAGAATCAAGTATATTTTATCACAAACATCTTTATTTATTATAAAATAATAGTTGGTCATGGTGCTATTTGTCTATTTAATTATGTTTTAGGGCCAGCAAGATGGTTCAGTGGGTAAAGTCACCTGCAGGGAACCATGGAGTTGGCCTGGCCTTGCTGCCTTAAGAGGCCTATGTCATAGGATTTCAGGTTAGCATTCATGGCCCCCAGGCACAGCATACCTTCCAGTTCCTGGGAAACCGATACACTTCTTCAGGCAGAGAAGTGTTCAGGCTGCTTTGTGTTTCTCTGTATGTTTCCTTAGTAGTCAAAGAAGCATGGGAACTTTTCAGGACAATTGGACTTAGACATTAATCTTGTGTACCCTGTGTGGCTTGCAGACTTCACTGTATCCTGGCAACTACAATTGTATTGATCCCGGCAATCACCATTATGTTCTGTTTCTGATAAAGGTATAAACAGTCTGATTGCTCTCAGTAAAACTGTCACAGTCTCAGTTGCGCTGTGGCTCTCCAACCTGGCCTGATTTCATTCCTCACAGCCAGATCAGGTGACCTTGGCCCGTAAGCAAGCGTGGGCGCTTACAGCCATCAAGCCAAGCTTGATTCCAGAACCCACACTGTGAAAGGAGAGAACCGACTTCCACAAGCTGCCCTCTAGCCTCCATGTACACTATGGTGTGTGTGTTCCCCAAAGACAAACAAACAAATGTAATAAAAGTTAAAGGTGTAACTTTTTAAATGAATGATGGAATAAATTAGTGTGTGTGTGTGCGTGTGTGCGTGCGCACGCGTGTGTGTGTGTGCGCGCGTGTTCATACATTCCTGACACCTTTTGAGAGTGGAGGCGAGAGGGTAGCTTTCTGGAGGAGGGTCTTGCCTTTGGCCGTGTGAAGACAGAATCTCTTGTTACTGCTGTTGCCCTGTGAAGTCCGGTCCTCCAGACTAGCTGACCTCTGGCTGGATTATCCCACCTCACCACGGAAGTGCTGGGATTATAGATACTGCCACCACAGTTTCCTTGATTTTTTTCTTAAATGTAGGATTTTGGGATTGAACTTGTATAGCTAGTGCCTTTATGCACTGAGACATCTCCCGGCCCTATTGAGCAGTTTTTGAGGAGGAAAATGGACTTTTTTCAACTTAGAATCTTCTCATTCTGTCCCCATAGAGCCTTTGTCTCAATCGCGTTCCCTTTGGGCAATATGCTTCTTGGTTTCGCCATGGCTGAATTCTTCTAACCTTAAGGGTTAAGAGACTTGAGATTTCAAATTATTCTGCGTAAAGTTTGTTGGGAAGACCAGCATCTGAAAACTTCCTTGATTTGCCTATTTTCTGTCCAAGGCACCAAGAACCCAATCTGTCTTGTTGGTCATCAGAGGTCACAGGATGAAGACCTTGGATTCCTGACTCACAGCTGGTCCTCCTCAGTGGGGGCCAAAAGCGCTGGTGCCCCCCAGGTAAGTTCTTCCTTTCCCATCTTGACCACAGGCTTTGCCGTACCAGTCGTCCACTCACTGGATTATGGAAGACAGCATCTGGATTTTTAGAATTTCACCCAGTAAAAGTAAGTGTGAGAAGGACAGAGACAATGAAGATGTGAGTGGCCATTGAAGGTATCTGACTGGCGTGACTTCTGCTCAGCTTTTTGTTCAAGATTATTGAAAGTTAAATTTGAAATTTCCATGTGAGATCAACTGGTTTCTCTCCTTGCACTTTGTTGGTGATGCTCCGGATAAACTGGTTTTTGGTTTATTTCGGATGGCTTTGCTTTGAGGAATAGCTCTGCTTTGTGGTTACCCCTTTGCAGGTACACACATTAGCTTCTGCTCAAGAAAACTGAAAGTGAGTTTCGAATTCTACTATGCCTGTCTCTGCGCTGTACCAGGTCTGCTCAAAGATAAATATTAAATGAGGTAAGGGCTCAATTTTAACTGCCTGATAAATGTTTAAGCAGCTTAATAGTATAACATTTACTAAAAAAGTCAAATATTGACTAAAGCTAATGTAAATATTTCTCAAATTAGCAGTGTAACTGGGCAGTCAGAAATGGATCTAACAGATGGTAATTCCAGGGGGATGGAAGCGCACACAAGAATACACTGACTGAGCCTTCAGCCTAAGCCTTATTCTAATGTGTGTGCATGTTTGTGTGGGCACATGTGAGAGCGCTAGTGCCTGTGTACATGTGAGCTTGTGAGTGTAGAGGCCAGAGGTCAGCTTCTGACATCAGAACGCAGGTGTCATTCACCACTTTGACTGGAGTACACCAAGTATTCCAGCTGGTCAGCAAGTCCCAGGGATCCCCCTGCTTCTGCCTCCTTGGTGCTGAAATGGCAAGCGTGTGCCTCCACTTCTTGCTTTTATGTGGGTTCTGGGGTTTGAGCTCAGGTTTTCTTGGTTGCAGGGCAGGAACTTTACCTATAGATCTATCTTTCCAGACCCTCACTACTGTAAACAAATTGGGGAGGGGGGAGGAGTTTCATCTCTGGTTTTAATGAATTAGTTGATTATTGGTGTGTGTGTGTGTGTGAGGTGGGGGTGAGCTCATGCCAAGCACACATGTGGTGGAAAGAGGAAAACTTCATGGAGTCAGCCCTCCTCCTCTTCTTCCTTTGGTGGGTCCTGGGGATGGTACTCGGTTACCCACTGAGCCATCTTATCAGCCCTGCCCATGGTTCCTTTCTCAGAGCGGAAGCTTGAGGATGCTTTACTGGAAGGATGGTTCACCTGATAAGATTCTCTAGCTGATAAGTGCTAGTGCTGACTCTGCTGGTTTGGTGTTTGCGGACTCTGAAAGCTTTATTGTCTTCCCATGTGAGGTTGCAGGGTTGGGGGTAGGGTCCCCGCAGGAGTCCTGGCAAGTAAGGAGATGAACCATGAGGAGGTGATGATGAAAACTCAGTTCAGCCTCACTTAGATTGGATCATACTTCTAGACAGTCTGATGCCAGGCAGTTTTTACCAGCATATATATAAACAGTACAGTTTGGAGAAAGGTTTCCTGGTGTAACACAATTCTTAGTGAGCAAGGAGCCACAATTACAAAGAAAATGAACTCAAGGAACATGTCCTTTCTTCCAAGAAGATGGGTTCCAGAGATAGTTTGCCTGTATTCACTTAATGGCCTAAGAAAGGATCTGACGTGGTTTCAGGCATACAGATATCGTAAAGTTCATTGGGGTTGTTAACCACCTTTGGTCCTGGCCATGGGAGCTTGGGGCAGTCTCTGGCTTTACAGATAATGTAAGGGTCATTGAGACTAGTAGGTAGCTCTATCTTGGTTGTGGGATCTTTGGGAAACCCCTGACTGTAAAGGTCATTTAGATTATAAACCACCTCTAGTCCTGGTTATGAGAACTTGATATGACCTGGATCAACAGATAACACAGAGCGTCAGGCTGTTAATCACTTCCAATTCTCAACCTTCTGGGTAGAAGGACATGTTTCTGCATCTTTTCCTTTAGAGGCCAGTCCTGTGTGCTTAACATTGCAGTTTCCCTGGAGATCTGTAGGTGTAAGGATCTTCATGTTCCCAACATGGAGTCTCCTACTAAAACTTTAGCTTTCTTTATTGGATGTATTTTGGGGAGTTTCATCTAGGATTATTCAAATAAATCACTCCATTAAGCTAAAAGTTGACAAGACATTGGAAAGTCCAACTGGTTGTCGTCACCCTCGAAGATGAAGTCTGGTTGAAATCTTGGCATGTGTTTGTCAAGAGATTTCACAAATTATGCTTCTGCTTGGCCTCAGACTGTGGGCACAGTAAACCTTCAAAGGCACTGCCATCCAGAGTTCTCACTGCCAGAACCCTGTGGTAAAGCCACGCCTGCCTGTTTGTCTTCTAATGCTTGCTCACGTCAGCTCTCTTCCTGCTGGTGTCTCTCAGATTGCTTCATCCTTCAAGATGGCAGGAGAATCCTGAGGTCTCGTGAAGTCTCTGCAGCCTCCGGCAATGCTGGTATTGGGATTCTAGGTGTTCTTTCATCGATTTGCTGTTGCTTTGATCAACCTCCCTGTGTCAACCGAGGGAATCATATGCTGTTAATGTGTAAATCAACATCTAATTACCTAGGAGGTGTGGAAGACATAGACACTTCCCCTTCCCAGGGTTGTAGGGTCAAAGTACCCCCCTGACCTGGGTGACTCAAGTAGTAGAAATTTCCTGCCTCACAGATTTGGAAATTTTAAAAAAAGCCTGAGAAAAAACTGTTGGCAGTGTTCGTCCCTTCTCTGGATTGGTCCATCTTTTTCCTTGCCTATCATGATTTGTCATTATATATTATTTGTCCTAATACATTATGGTGAATGAATGTATTACTCCATCTCCACCTTCCTCTTCATGTGCCCGTCTCTCTCCTGGGTATATATGAATTAGGATCAATCGTGAGAATCTCATTTTAATTTGATTATTTTTATAAACAATATGTTTCCAAGTTGGGTTACATTTTGAGGTACTGAGGGTTGGGACTTCAACATGTCTTCTTCAGGAGGACAGTTCAATCCTTGACAGTGGCTCACATGACAAGTAGTTCTACAACAATTTCTGTGGGTGGTGGTTGTTACCTGGTTTGTCTTTGAGACAGGATCTCACTCTGTGGCCTAAGACTGGCCTAGAACTAACTCACTATGGAGTCCAGCCTGGCCTCAGACTCATGAGATCCCTCCTTCCTTAGCTCTCAGGTGCTGAGATCATAAGCTTAGCTCTGTCACAGATCTCTTCTGATGAATCAGAGCTGTTGTCCTGGTGGCTCTGATTTGGGACTCGGCACTGAGACAGGGGCTTTTTTCTCTATGGATGTCTTTGTGCCTAGGACCTGGGCACTGGCATCATAGTTTGTCAGCTTCAGAGGACAAAAGTCTAGAGCCTTCAGGTGCTCTTCCCAGGGCCCCAAAGGTGATGGAGTGTGAACTTAATTTTGCTTATAAACATCTTAATTTTGTTTTTTAAAAATGAACCAGAATTGGTTATTAGGCAGAAGAATATAAAAGCTAAGAATCTGAATTCTGGGGCCATGTTAGTGTCCAAGGGCCTTGCTGCCACTGGGGCTGTGCTGATCTGAGTGGCTTGAGCTACCACCTGGGGCAATGGTGACCTCCAGACCCAGCTGCTGCTAAGGACCATGTCTGCACCCGTGGTCCCATTGCAGTCAGGGTCTGTGTTGTCACCAAAGGTCACATGGAAGCCTAGAGTCTAGGCTGAAACCTATGGCCTTGTTGGTGTCTGGGGCCATGCCAATGCCAGAGCCATCCTGATCCAAGTGGAGTGTGCTTCCACCTGGGGTCAGGATGTCCGGGCCTGAACTGCTGCCAAGGGCTGTGTCTGGGTCATTGGTTCTATGCAACTAAGGTCTGGGTTGTTATCTGTGACTCATGTCCCCTCAGAGGACAACCATGCATGCCTGCCTGCTTGCTCTTCACTGGCCCTTCCCCTCAATGAACACTGCAGCAAGATAACTGGTTCCGACCCTCAAAGGAGAGCTTCCTCCCCCACACCCTCCCCACACCCTTCTCCTTCCCCCACATAGGAAGAGATAGCCCCACTCCTCATCATGGGCAGGGGAGAACTGACCCTGATGGCATGGGCATGGAGGAGCTCTCTCTGCCCCTCACCTGAGGTGGGGGCAGAGGTCTGGACTGACCAGCACAGCTACCATTCAGGCCCATAGCCAAGCCTTGAGTTGGTCCACCTAACACTGACTCTCTTGAGGACCTGCTGGAGCTCATGAAGGGACTGATCCTGTGGAATGATATCCGCAGAATCTTCATGACTTGGAGGGGCCTCAGGATATCCGAGAGGGGTTTTAGTGATAAGGTGTATGAGAAGCCAGAGCCATTGAACCAGAATAGTGACTCACGGCAATTAACTTTGCAAGTAAATCTGATTGGTCAGAAGGGTCTCCTGTGTGACATACTCTGACTCCCAAAGCCACCAGGTCGAACACAGAGGTGCTGGAGAGGCAGGAAAGATGGAGGCTGGAAATGGTTGGCTTTCTGTTTTTGTTTGTTTACTAGCTTGTTTGGTTTTGATTTGATTTTTTTTTAAATTTTCTTTTGGGGGGCACTGCAGTGTGAGGGGAGGATAAAGGGGTCTAAGAGGTGAGCAGAATTAGGGCGTATGATGTGAAATTCCCAAAGAATCAATAGAGAAATTATGTTAAAATAAAACAAAAACAAAACTAACCAACCAAATAAAGAATGTGGGTGCTGGTAATGGATAGCCTAGGTTCAAATCTCTGCTCCACCTCAGACCAGGTGTGAAGCCTCAGGCACATTCTATACTGTTCTGTGCCTCAGTATCCCCACTTATGCAGTGGAGGTAATTAACGGACCTACTCAAACAGAACTGCACACAGATGCACACAAAACAAAGTGTCTGGCCGAGGTAGTGTCCAGAATTGCCACATCTACACTCAGTACAAGGCCTATAAAGGTGATGATACATAGCTGTCCTCCCAGAACTTATGATCTAAAAGCGCATTCCACCGTCACAGAACTGAGGGACTGAGGGAGCGCTCTGACCCCTCAGTAACTGACGTTTAGGTGATCTGCTCTACAGCCACCCATAAGGAGACAAGGGTCTTTGCAAAAGTGCTGGGCTAGGCATCCAGCAAAGACTTCAGCCGGGACCCTAACGAGATCTGAGCATTCCCAGAAGCTGAGTCATCGTTATCAAGTGCCCAGCTTGCTCTGGCCTGTGGCAGCATGCTAGCCAGACAACTGACCCCATGGCTGCCCGCGTGAGCTCTGGGAAGCACCTAGTATTTTGTGCTCTCCTCTTTCATACATTGCTGCCTAGTAATGCCTGGCCTTGTGAAAGCCTTTGGGGTCTGAGTGTCCATGAGCAGTCTCCACAGGGACACCCCAAAGTAGAAGGGAGCTTCACGTGCCAAGAAGAGTTTTGCAGGAAATTCTGTTCAAATGCTGCTGCAACAGGACAGTGGTTGGCAACAGACTTGTTACGATCATGGGAAGAGGCCCAGCTCAGGACAGGTGACTTTAGAGACTGTAAGCAGGCCAGGAGAGAGTCCAGAGGAGGAAGTAAGTCCTCAGGCTGAGCTTCCAGAGCAAGGACGCTTTCTTTAGATGTGCAGAATGATGGGAGACTCCGAACTACAGAACTTTTGGGTCTAGCCAGAGGGGAGGCTTTAATGGGACTAGCTATGGGATGTAGGGTAGGCCTTAACAGGAACTCTGTGCTGTGGAAGTCATTGGAACTTAATGAAAAAGTTACATAATTGTCAGGAAACCTTAATGTTTTTGAAAGATCATATAGACATAGATACTTGTTGGATTGGTGGAAGAGAAAGGTGTTACAGTGAATATCCAGAAAACGACAGCTAGAGGCAATCAGAACATTTAGGAGGTGTTTGTGAAATCCATATACAAAATTCTAGGAATCTGAACTCAAGTTGTATAACATGTGGGTTGGAAGGAAGGAGACCCATGAAGAAACAGTTGCGGCACAACCTGTGGGACTCAGTGAACGACTGGGTAGATAAGAATAAAGAAGGGCCTGGTTTGGATTACTGAGCACAGGGTGGTGTGTGTAACTAAGATAAGATCTATAAGGAAAGGAGCCAGTCCCAGGAACAAAGAGAATGATTAGAACAGGAAATGCCAATGCGCTCAATCGATTCTGTGTCTGTGTTCTCTACAGGGCCTGTTATGGGTTGAATTCCCTACCTCTCCCCCGTTCACGGCAGCAGTTTAGTGACCAATCCCTTAGAAAGTGATTTTATTTGGAAACAAGGTCTTTAAAAATCAAGCTGAGGTCATCAGGGTGGTTCCTATATAGGGTGGGCTGTGCCTTTACAAAAATGGGGAAATTTAAATGCGGAGATAGTCATGCACACAGGCGACAGTGTGTGAAGACGGAAGCAGAGACCAGAGGGAGCAGCCCTGAGTCAAGGAACTAGCTGAAGCAAGAACAAGGTTGCCACAGGTCTTCCCACAGCAACCTTAGAAGTCTCGACCTTCCCAGCACATTAACTGTGGACCTCTGACCTCTAAATCTGTGAGAAGAATGCCTTTGTCCACACCCCTTTCCCACCAAGTGCAGGGCTCAGATCTCCAGCGGGAGCTGCCTGTTGTTGCTGGTACACGGGCCCACTGTTTAGGGAGAAGCAGGAGGATCTGGGGTAGAACTGTTTAGCCATGAACATTGTGTTGGACATATGCTATTTCTATTCAGCTCTCATCTCCTCTTCTGGGGAAAGATTTCTCTGCTACTTAATATGGTGTCAGTGGGACCAAGATTCGTGGTCCCCACCTTCTTCCAAGTGTGGGTGGAGTTTAGTTTTAGTGGAAAAGGAAAATTTAGCAAACAAAGAAATGAAAGCAAGCAGAACAACCAGAAACAAGAAATAGAGGGGACAAATGTCTGGGTAGTGTTAAGTTCTGGTCCCTGGGGTCCGAATTCTTAAAGATCTTTGAGAAATTCTTTGAGTTACTCTAGGATGTATTCTTCAATATGAGGCAATATTTTCTCCATTTGCCTCTTAGAGTCTGAGTTTACACTTGTCCTCAAAGGAGTATAATGATAAACAAAAACCAAGATAATAGAGAAGACAGAGTACGCAGAATGAGAGGGAAGAGGAGAAAGCAAGAGACCTTGAGCCTGAGGAGGAAGAAGGCCAGGAAGATTGAGAAAAGAGGTAGGACCTTGCGGAGGACAGGGAAGAAGACTGATTTGTGACCCTGCAAGAAAACAAGAAAAGATGTCCTGGATACCCCATGGCATGAGGCAGGGGGTGGAAACAAAGCCATTAGATCTGCTTTCTGGAAAGCTGTGGTAATGATACGTGACTCTATAACCATTACCCCCAAACAGAGCAGCTCAAAACCACAGAGGTCCATAATCCTCAGTCTCGGAGGGGCAGGGATCAGCAATGGGTGAGGCTGGGTGGGGCCTTGGAAGAGCATGCAGTCAGATTTAGAGTCTGAAGGGTTGACGGCCGGTAGAGGACGTATTTCTAAGATGTCTGATGGTCAGAGACTTCAGCTCTGCCTCCTTCCTTGGAAGGACTGTTCAAGTCCTAACTCCATACAAGTGATCTAAGAAGGAAATGAAGTTTATTCTAGCACAGTCTGGCAGCAGTTACCCATCATCTCTGCCACAGTCTGCTAGCTAGAAGTGAGTCATTGAGTCTCTCAACGGAATGCACCCCACCTCCTCAAGGAAGAAGTAGCAACACTTGTAGAGTTGTACTCAGAACCAGCACTAAGTCTTGGGGAGTTTCTGCCTGAGCCATGCTCGAGAGGGAAGAAGCAAGGCACACAACCCTTTCCAGAAATGCGCCTCTGGACAAAAGGCAGTCTGGTTTCATTATTAGCGGAGGACAAGTAGAGAAAGTTTAAGCTCTCCCACGACTTTCATTCGTTAACACAGGCCTACGCCTTTATCGATTTGTAGTCATCTAAATGTCACTAGGTGGAAGGCAATGGGGGCTCCAAGGTCCGAAGTTAGCTCTGGACATTGGTGCAGACACGTCTCCCACTGGGAAGAGAGCGACGCACAAAACCTACCAGATGCAGACTGCATCTGTGGAAAAGGACAGTGTCGCAGCCACTGTCAATCAATCCTTCACGGTGCAGGGATCTCTGCTGTGTAAGGTCTGCACCAAGAAGGACCTGTTACCTGAGAGGGGCAGCTGAGGAGCACACACAGAACCCTTGCAAGTAGAACTGTGCCTGGTGGACCTCAGTGTTTTGCATAGTTTTCTTTGCCCCCCTTCCTCTCTTCCCACCGTCCCTTCTTTCTTCCCTGTCTTGCTATACATCCCAGGCTGGCATTGATTGCTCAATCAATTTTACCACCAATCGGAGCAAGTTTCTACAGTTCCCAGACTCCAAGTGCTGTTTCTGGGATCCTGGTTCCTCTGGTGGGAACGCGCCTTTCAGTGAGGAAGAGGAACAAAGACACAACCTGAGAGGAAGGAAGGGGTTCGAAGGAAGCATGATTGACACATTAAAAAGCTTCACGCACCTGCACTTTGATTCTCACTATGAACGGGAGGTGTTCATCGTCCTCTATCATTTCTGAGACAGAATAAACAGGCGTGCATGCAAAACGCTTGTCAGTTGTAGATCTGTTCAGCAAAACAATAATAAAGTATACGGGAAACATTTTAGGCAGTGAGGCGGAGGAGCCGGCTCGGTCCAGCTCCTGGGTGTTGATGGTGACGTCACGGCCCAGCTCTGTTATTTGGTGGCTCCACCCGGGTAGCTTGAACTTGGCCATGGCAGAAGTTCTTACTCTGTAGTACTTCCACCTTGCAGAGCCAGCTTTACGTCTGAGGACATTTGCAGTGGACTGCTTGCTGCAGTGTAAATGTGGGGTGAAAGGTCAGCTGAAGCTATTCCTCACTGAGAGGCAGTGGCAGTTCAGACGTGGGTGAGAGGCACAGAGGGGACGGGCTGGACTTCCAGTGGACTGGACTGGATTATGAGTCCTCCTCTGTAGCTTCTAGGGCTATAATTTCCTCTTTCAGCCACTTCTTGTCTAATTTCCTCACATGCAGGTCGAGGCTGTGGTGGCCGAGGAAGTGGTTGTTCAGGGAGACAGCTTAAAACCTAATATGTTGTATACATATGTATTCTAGACTTTGCCAATATTTTTTCCTTTTTCTTTGTTACCTTGCCTATTTAAACCTTATGGTAAGTGTCTAAGAAGAATTATCAAAATGGAAGGTCTTTATGACTGCATTTAATTGTACAGTTCCCTCGCTTTTACTCCACCCATGACAGTCTTCCTCCTGAATTCCATGTTCATTTCATTGATTTCTTTTTTATTGCAATTATCCCTAAAACACATGCACTTTTTAACTGCAGCTGCCTGAAATGTTAGGGAAAGAGGGTTGGTAATGTGTGTGTGTGTGTGTGTTTACTAAACTATTGGTATCGGTCCAGCTGCTTCAGTCATTCAGCTGTCTACTGTAGAAATGTTTTACCAAGAATGTTGTGTGTATTTTAGTCACAACTTCTTTAAATGTTTAAAATAAAAGCACAGAGCTTGGCATAGAAGTCCACATTCCTCCTCTATCCTGGAGTTCACAAGTGCAAGATAGGCCGGGCGTGGTGGAGCGAACTTTTAATCCCAGCACTCAGGGGGCAGAGGCAGGTGGGTCTCTGTGTGTTCCTGTAGGCCATCCTGGTCCATGCAGAGAGACCTTGTCTCTAAGAAACAAACAAACAAACAACAACAACAAAAACATCAAAAAAAAGCCAAAATATGGATGGTGGGTGGTCCTTGGACTTCCCACAGGGCAGGGAACCCTGATCGCTCTTTGGGCTGACGAGGGAGGGGGACTTGATTGGGGGAGGGGGAGGGAAATGGGAGGCGGTGGCGGGGAAGAGACAGAAATCTTTAATATATAAATAAATAAATAAAAGCCAAAATAAATGAACAAAAATAACAACAGCAAAAGCACTAGGAAGACCGACAGTCAAAACCAGTTGAGACCAGCCTGAGCCACACAGCAAAATGCTGCCTCGAAATAAAACATCAGTGCAATTAGGCAAAAGACTATCACGTTTATCAGCAGATTGTTAAAAAGCAGTTTCTGTAACACCTCCACAGGGAGTGAGTTTGTCGTTCCTCTCACAGTCCTTTTAGATTTGATTTTCAGTGTCAGCACCTTAAACCCCCCCCCTTCGCTCCCCACACCCCAGATTTCCAGTCTAGAAGTCAAGCTCCACAGGCCGGGCATAGCTACAAGGGCGGTTTGGCGTCATTCTTCACGCACTGTAGAAAGCCAGCAAGGATTCTTTCAAGTTTCCTCTTTGTGATCAGTGTAAAGCATCATTTAGCTGAGAGCATCTGAACATCTAGTAGTTTATCTGCCTTTTATCTACTGAAGCCCTCCCGCCCCGCCCCCCCTCCCCCAACGAAACCTATGCTCCTTCTGCCTACAGGGATTCCTAATTCGTCGGGTAACCTTTGCCTTTGGTAAGGTAATACAGGAATGTTCACCCTCGTTTGTAATTCAAACCAGCATTTGACAGAGTTTATACAAATCAGGGCTGGAGAAGCAGTCTCGCCTAACTACGGTGAGGACACTTATCTGGAAGTCCTTTCTGGACCTCTTGACTGAGTTAAGCTAGATGTTCTTGTCACCTTTGCCCAGGAAGGGCCTGCAGCTTCCCTAGGCCAGCAGTGAGCCAGCAGTCCCCTTCCTCGGTTCCCAAGGAGACACACCATGCCTACGTAGAGACATTTTGTTAAGTGTTCAAAGGTGAAAGACATTTCACTTCCCTCAGTGGGATATTCAGGGATGGCAAGAGATAAAAGGTTTCTAGGAAAAAACAAAACCAAAACCAAAACCAAATGGGCAACAGCGAGAAGGACAGGAGATGGGCGCGACCCTCTACGGCTAAAGAGCGGCAAGAGAGACGCATTTTCTGCTGACGTCCCGTGATGTTCCGAGGAGGGAAGGGAAGGGGTGAGAGCTTGCTCTGGCGCTCACTCTGAGAATAACCAGGCAGAAGTATCTTAACCCCTGCCCTAGAGAAGCTTTTAGAGCAACGGGGAGAAGCTTCCACTAGTCCATGGATGCCGGTGCACGGACTGTGCAGATGACCGGAAGAACGTCTGCGATCTGCGGGATCTCAGAGGCACTGGAAGCTGCCTCCCTCCAAGCTGCCTTGTCTGTTCAGTTCTGCGCTGCAGGGCAGAAGCAGCAGAGGTCTAGCCCATCCTACACTAGTTGAACTGTGCCCACGCATTTGCCAGAGGTTGCGTATGCCGGAGTAGGTCTCTTTCTAATTGCGGGAGAACACACCAGTTCCAGAATGACAACGCGACAAGAATTAACTCTCCAGGGGCTGTCGGTAAAGCGCCTGTGGTGCAAGTGCCAGGACCTGAGTTCGGATCCCCGGCACCGATGTAAAAAGCTGGGCGCTCACTGGCACATGGTAGTATGCTTCTCTAACCCCAGAGCTGCAAACCTTGAACATCATTGGCTAGCCAGACTACCCAAACCAATGAGCGCCAGGCTCTGCAAGACAACCTGCCTTTAGAAACAATGTGTAGGCACTATTAAGACACTGTGTCTTCACACACACACACACACACACACACACACACACACACACACACACACACTCGCAGACATACATTCATGCACGTCTGCACACAGGCATATTCCAGTTCACACTCGTCGTCAGGGGGACAGCTTTCTCATGACTTTCTGCTGTGTTTTCAGCCTGTAGTCTGGAGTTTTGATCCCCGCTCAGAGGGGAGGGCCTTACTATGATGCTGCCAGCCACTTCATCTCAGGGGAACCTAGTATTGTAATTCATCCTGTGAGTCGGGGCTCTGGAGGAGCGGAGAGACCAGGCCACTAAAAGGGGGTTTCAGAGTCCTCTCTGATTCCGTTCTGGAGACTTTGAGAGCAACTTGGGCTACTAGGACAAAGGATGCTAATGGCCAGCCTGGGCTACTAGGACAAAGGATGCTCATGGCCAGCCTGGGCTACTAGGACAAAGGATGCTCATGACCAGCCTGGGCTACTAGGACAAAGGATGCTCATGGCCAGCCTGGGCTACTAGGACAAAGGATGCTCATGACCAGCCTGGGCTACCAGGACTAAGGAGGCTCATGACCAGCCTGGGCTACTAGGACAAAGGATGCTCATGGCCAGCCTGGGCTACTAGGACAAAGGATGCTCATGGCCAGCCTGGGCTACTAGGACAAAGGATGCTCATGACCAGCCTGGGCTACTAGGACAAAGGATGCTCATGACCAGCCTGGGCTACCAGGACTAAGGAGGCTCACATTTGGCTTTCATCTGGGACTGAAACAGTGAGACTGACCATGGTCCACCACTGAGAACAGAACAGACCAAGGCCTAGAAACAAACCAGTTATTGGTAGATCAGGCCCTCACCTCGCAAACAGACTGTCTGTGTCTCCTTGTGCTCTCTGTTTATTTCATTTTGACTTGCTAATGTTCAGTAACATTTCCCCAAAGCTCTTCAGCTTCTTAGAGCAAGGAGCGATGCTCTGGGTACTAATGGGGGCAAGGGAACATAGAATGAACTAGACTTGTAGGTTCTGTGGACCGTGGCTATCTGTGAATGTTCTTCTGGGCTCTGTTTTCCTTAAGGGTGAGGTTAGTCCAACTCCCTTCTCCAACAAGCATGCCCTCTCAGGCCTCAGTGGTACATGGCCATCCAGAACTTCCAGCCCAAGGAGATAGTGAGCAGTAGCTACCCTCAACTGCTATGGGAGAAAATTACATTTTTAAAATAGGTAGAGTCGTCAAGGAGGAGAATACAACACATGTGTGTTTTAAATGCCAAACAGAGCTAAAATACATTTCTAGTTGGGTGTTACTGTGCCTGTATCCCAGTGTTCAAGAGGATGAAGGATGTTGGGCGGTGGTGGTGCATGTTTTTAATGCCCACAGTCGGGAGGCAGAGGCAGTCAAATCTCTGAGTTCCAGAACAGCCAGAGCTACATAGAGAAACCCTGTCTTAAACAAACCAACAACAACAACAACAAAAGAGGATGGAGGAGAATTAAGAGTCGAAGTCAGCCTAAGCTATAGAGTGAATTTCTATCTCAGTAAACTAAACCCACCAATAACAAACTTATAAAGTTTTAGCGACTTTTTGGCCCCAGAAGGCAGCTCTGGCGCATGCGTTCGCCCAGGCTTTCTAAGAATAACTCATTGTTCATTCTCTTCTCCTTTGGAGACTGTTTCAACAGAAGAGATAGAGGAAGTTCAAAGACTTGCAAAACCAAATGAGGTTACTAGGTAGTGAGAACTGTGGAGCAGGAGGTTCTCAGGGGTCTCAGGCCCGGCATGGATGTCCTGAGTGCTGGGATTGCGGGGGACAGCCGGCCTACAAACTGTTGGGAGCAGACTGTTTCCCATCAAAGCAAGACTGGACTTTAACTCCAGGCTCCCTCTATGACGCCAAACAAAGCCTGAAGTTACGGAGCAAGAACCTGAGTTTCTATTCCATCTTGCCTTGTTAGAGACTAGATCCTAGAGAAATGATGCTACTTGCCTCAGTCACAGGGCTAAGGGCAAATTAGACCCAGGATTCAGGCCGCCTCCCTTTAGGTGTCCTGACTGACTATAGCAAGCAAAGCTATTTTCGTATTCCATTTCCAGGTTCCAGGATGAGCACTTTTCGGTCTCTCCCTGGTTAAAAGAAGGCCTTTGGGAGTAACTGTTTGTTCCGAGTGTTATTGGGTAGCGTTCTGAGCATGTGTGAGAAGAGATCTTCACCTTTTATTCATTCACTCGTCAACATGCACTAAAGGTGCTTCCACCCTGCGTAGACGGAAACATGAGGATGCATTTCGTGTGTGATGAGATGGAAGACGGTCCAGCAGAAGCCAGTGGAGTACATCATGGTGTGTGCAGAGCATCCCTGTGTGTCACGGGTAGGAAAGCGCAAAAGAAATCATCCAGGTGAAGCCAGGATGTGGGAGGCCTTAAGTGGCATTTATGACACGTTAGGAATAGAGTGGCAGACTGGAAATTACTTTTTGATGATAAAGTCCACACTACCAGAATTCTTCGAAAAATTCTTTTAGATTTATATATCCAATTTGACGTGTGCGAGTGATTTGCTTCCATGCATATGTGGGCATCACTTGCGTGTCTGCTGCCCATGGAGGCTGGAGGAGGGTTATTTGGAGAAATGGCCCTGCTTTCCCAGAATAAGGGAGTTTCAGCTGCTTGTCACACAAGGGCCACTGAAGAGAGCCTGGAACGGAGTCTGTAAATAGAGCTTTGTTCAGAGAGCTAGCCAACGGAGAAGACAAGCAGGTTAGATACCGGGAGGGGACACTGGCAGTCAGATGTCGCGGAGATCAGTCAGTCTTGCCTCTGACATTCATGGTGCCGGTGCTTCTCTTCTTCTGTCTCCTGAACGCTCCCCTAATTATCGTCTCTTTCTAGTAGCTGGGTTTGCATACTCCCAAAGCCACCGAGCCTTGCACTCCTTCCGTGGTGTCACCTGGGTTCGAGATTCTCTCAGAACAAACCAACCCTTGTTAGCATGTCCATGTTGAGCTATTTACAGCGTGTCCATGCCGATTCTTTTTTACAACATGATGTGCAAATACGCCCTTATAATATAGGACGTGAAACTGTCTCATCCGTCCCTTCTAACTCCAGGTCACTTGTAGGTGTGATTAAATTATGGATATTAAAAAAACATTCTGAATTATTAGGGTGAACCCTAGATGAAATGACAGCATCTTTATAAAAGGATGGCAGAGGTCGACGATGAGGAAAGGGCCTTGTGAAGATGGAGACAGAGATGGGAATGGTGCCAGCTGTAACTGAGGCACCAAGACGCTGACAGCCCTTAGATGCTGAGGCGTCACAGAGGGTTCTCTCCTAAGTGTCTCTGTGTAGAGCACACTCTAACAGCGATTTGGATTTAAACTTCTAGCTTCCAGATCTATAAGAAATAAGTCTTGCTTATGTTAAATCATGAAGTCTGTGATGACCTATTCAGTCCCCAGAAAACGGATGCACAACCTGCTTCTGCCCCTACCCATCCTTTGGCTCTACCCTTCTTGGCCAGCACTTGGTCTATATTTTAGAACTTACAGAGGATGGTATCAGCAGAGTGATGGCTCAGTGTTCAGTGAGTGCTCCTGAGCCTGAGCATCCTCACCCAGGGCCCTAAGAGATGCAGGGGAAGTAGGGAGACTCTGCTGCTGTGACGGCGGCCATTTCTTCATGTATCAGTGCTACACTCTCCAGGGCCAGACTTCGCCATTCGCCGTTAAGGTGGGTTTTTCTATTTAAACACAACAGGTCTCATGACTCTCTACTGAGAGCTGCCAGGTTCTCCTGTATCTTTAATTTTCACCTATGGACACGCCCTCTTTCCTTCTTTTCTTTCTCACTGGAGATAGAATACAGAGAATGGCACGCGGCAGACAAGTGCTCACTCACTGAGCTATCTTCTCTGTCTTAGTTGTTTGTTTGTTTAGGAAGCAGCCTTGTCGGATAGGATGAACCAAATGGAGGAGCTGGTGTCCAGCTGGGAACGATGTGCACATCTGTGTTGACCCAGGTTTCTGTCCTGCCCCACTCTGCATCCGTTTAGTCCCAAATAAACACACAGAGGTCTGCAATAAATATAAACTGATTGGCCTATTAGCTCAGGCTTCTTATTAACTCTTATAACTTATATTAGTAGCCCATAATTGTTTTCTGTGTTAGCCACATGGCTTGGTGCCATTTTCAGTGAGGCAGTCACATCTTGCTTGTTCTGTGTCTGGCTTCCTCTGTGTTTGGGTGACAACTGCACCTCTTCCCAGAATTCTCATCACCCTGCCTCTACTTCCTGCCTGGCTGCAGGCCAATCAGCGTTTATTTAAAATACGATCGACAGGGTACAGACCATGGTCCCACAGGACTTCTGTAACTCTGACTCGTAGGAGGTTGGTCTTGAACTCACTGTGTAGCCCAGTCTTAAACTAATTTTTGAAATGATTCACTTATTTTATATGTGTGAGTATTTTGCCCACGTGTGTTTACATACATGCACCAGATGCATGCCTGGTGCCAAAGAGGTCAGAAGAAGGCACTGGATGTCCTGGATTGTTTTAAGCCACTAGGTGGGTGCTAGGAAGTGAACCTGGGTCCTCTGCAAGGGCAGCCAGTGATCTTTACCACAGACGGATCTTTCCAGGCCTCTGGCATTAAACTCTTGATCCTCAGGTCTCAGGCTCCTAGGGGCTGGGATCACAGGCGTGCGCCGTCTTTGCTTGCACGCCAACTCTTACACTTACTTCACCCCATCAGCCTCGTGCTCTGAACAGAAGAATGGAGGGTATTTTCATACCTGCAGCTTTGAGCTGGTTGCTGGCATCCATCAGTATTAGGGGGAACAGCATTTCCCCTCCTAGCTTCCCTATAAAGACAGCCATCTACTGGGGATCAATTGTAAAATTTATATGTGGTAGGACCCAAAATTTGTTTTTATAAAAATCACATACAATTTGGGTATGGTCGTATGTGCCTGTGATCTCAGCAACTAAAGAGGCTAAGACAGGAAGATTATATGAATTTGAGCTCTGTCTTATTAACATAATCAGATACGTCTCAATATGAAAATTACAAATAGATGCATCTATATATGTGTATATATATATATATATAGTCACATAGGTTCCATCTCTTAAAAAAGTACTCACTAGAAACACATGCAGTACTATAAATGTTAGCAATTATTATTATTGGACTCCTGAGTAATAATTTTTTTTCTAGGTAATTTTCTTCTTTTTCCAAGATGTGAACTGAAGCAGTTTCTAACTAATTTTTTTTTCTGTCAAATAAATCCCTAGGTTTTGCCTTTGAGGTTTATTCCTATAACTAGTTCTGAATGTAAGTTCTGAAGTCGCTTCCGGACAAGACCCCCTCCAGTATCATGTTAGGCTCATTGAAGCCATGTTTGCCATGTTTTTCGCTTTCTTTTTTTCTTTTCTGACTTTTGGGAACAGGGTCTCCTGTAGTCAAGGTTATCCTCAAACCCACTATGGAGCCAAGGCTGGCTGTATGCACCTGATCCCCCTGCCTCCATTTCCTAAGAGCTGGAATTACTGGCATGGCCTCCTTTTTTCTCCTCACCAGACACACAGACACCAGAGTGTTCCGGCAAAGAGGAGGAACAAAGAAACTGTTACTGAGAATTTTAGGGACTTCCCCAGCCTGCCCTCATCTTGGCCATCCAGCTGCTTCCTTTGATGAGAATTTTCTTGTGAGGTCTTAGGCAGATCCAATATAAAACATGGATCTCATCACACTTTATTAGCTTCTGGTTAAAAACCAGGAAGAGCATCTCATACAACTCCCCAGGAAAATCAGCCCTGTCAAATTTCATTACTAATTCGTAAATGGCATTGGTTGTTCAAACGGGAGAACGTGGGCTTCCAATGACTGTTTCCAAAGTCGGTTCTTGAGGGAGTTTGAATCTGTGTCTTTCTCAGCTGTGTGGCCTTGAACCAGTTAAATGGAATCCTGCAGGGATAAATTTGGTTTTGCATAAATTAGAACAGAATTTGAAATAGAAAGACAGACAGACAGAAAGAAGAAAGAAAGAAAGAAAGAAAGAAAGAAAGAAAGAAAGAAAGAAAGAAAAGGAAATTGACAGGAGTTCCTCATTCAGTACCCTTCTATTTCTCTCTTCTTTCAGCGCGTCATGAACGTGTTCCGTGCTTTCATGGGGAGGGGCACGCGCTCCTATTATGATAACGGTAACAATACTCTCCGTGTACTACATTTGGTTAACATTTAGTCCTAATTGAAGAAGAAGAAAAAAACCAAGCCCCAAAACTAATCTTTGAAAGAAACAAGACCAGAGAGGCTAATCAGATTTGGAGATGGGGCTAATGGTGCGGTAATCAGATTGATTAGCTGTTAAAAATCTGATGTGAAAACCATGTCGTGAAGTAATAAGGAAGAATCTGCTCAGACGTCCCTTTGAATTTGTCCCTTGTCTTCTGTTTCATCCACCTCTCAAAGGCCTGTTACCACAGCTTCAAAGCGCAGGCCCAAGATATCTGCCAGCTGACAATGTTTATTTTTTAAAATAAAGCCAGCGTTTCCAAGTAAGACACAAACGGAAGGAGGAACTACTCTTTACTGTCTGTCCCTCAAAGGGGAGCTGAGTCAGTTTTATTTAGGCCAGTGGATGACCCATGAGGCTGGTTGCCCTTGATAAAGATGCTGACCTGGGGGGGCTAAACACCTGCCGATTTGGATATTTTGCTCATGTGTAAGTGTGTTTACGGCTAAAATGTTTCATATATGGTGTGACATGGCGCCAGGGGACTTGGCACCCACTAGGACAGGATGAATTTAAACACCAGCTTTTCACAAAGGATAAATTCCTCCCCCCAGCATCCTTACATTGAGAAAGGCTGAGCGAGCCCTCAGCAGGGCAGGGCGTCTGGTCTATGACAGAAGACTCCATGAAGTTAAAGCAAAGACTATTTGGATACAAAAGACCTCCTCCCCCGGCTCATGAGTTTGAACACTTAGTCCACAGCTGGTGATGATGCTGTGGGAGGATGTGGGCTCTTTAGGTTATGGGGACATGGGTAGAAATGGCTTGTGGGAGCAGAGGGTTGAAGTATGTTATAGCCCAGCCCTACTTCTCTCTGCTTCCTGGTAAATGGAGATCTGAACCAGCCAGCCCTGATTCTGCCACCTGCTGTGAGCTGTCCCTGCTACCTTCCTTTCCCCATCACGCCGAAATCTACCCTTAAACCTTCTCCCTTCAGTTGTTTCTTGTATTTGGTCACAACAGTGAGAAAAGTAAGCCACATGTCTTCTCTAAGCCGAAGACTCCTCAAATCCTGGTCAGTGTCATCAGTGTGACGGCGTGTGCTCACTGCCTCTGTCTTTGCCCCCAAACAGGGTGTTGAAATAGCAGGGCGTCACCTCTGATTCAGGTTCTAAAAGGATGACACCAAGGAGGAAGAACTTTATTAAAGTTAAAGTCTTCTGTTCTGAGAAAAGATCCTGTCAAGTGAATAAGAAGACGGGCCACAGATAGGAGAATGCATTTAAAACACGAGCTGAGATGGAGGTGGGTATCCAAGACACGTGAAAACCCTTCTAAACCTAAACAGTAAGAAAACAATGACTTAGTTAAAACTGAGGCTAAGACCTTAGCAGACATTCCATCAGAAAGATAGGTGAGTGACAGATGTAAAGATGCCCAGAGACTGGGCATGGTAGTGCAGACCCGTCCAACATCAGGACCTGGGGACAGAGGTGGGAGGGCGATGCAGAGTTTGAGTTCACAAGGTCATCCTGGACCACGTAGTGAGTTCTAGTCCAACCAGGGCTGCAATGTAAGGCTCAGCTTTATTTAAAAAAGAAAAGGAGGAGGAGAAAAGAAAGGAAGGAAGGGAGGGAGGGAGGGAGGAAGGAAGGAAGGAAGGAAGGAAGGAAGGAAGGAAGGAAGGAAGGAAGGAAGAAGGAAAGTTCAACAGTACAAGTTATGTGAGATACCACCACACACCTACTGGGATGACCAAAATCTAAACCAGAGACACCACCAAATGCAGGCAAAGACGGAGGGGGCAGGAACTCACATTCAGGGCTTACAGAAATGCAAATGATACAGCTACTTTAGAAGATGGTTTGGCATTTTCTCAAAGAGTAAACATTATCTTACTTGTTTCCAGAAAGAATCTAAAACTTAAGTCTGTAGCAAAAGCCCCAACCTAGATGTTTACAGCAGCTTCATTCGTAACTGCCAAGCTGGAAACAGCCGCCGTGTCTTTCGGCAGGTGAACTGATAGCTAAACTGTGCCACATTAGACAGTGGGTGCTAAAAGATGCGAAAGGGAGACGGGTTGTCACCCAGGAAAAGGCAGGGAGGAAGCAGAAGTCCTCACTGCTAAGTCTCAGAAACCAATCTGAAGAGGCTACGGGCCGTCCAGCAATGTGACACTCTGGGAAAAACTATAAATGGAAAGAGTAAAGCAAAGCCCCAAGGGAATGGTTGTCAGGGGTTACGTAGGAGGAACGGGAGAAGGAACAGGAAGACAGTGAAACTACTTCGTACAGTGTTGCTATGCTGCAGAAATATTATATATTTGGCAGATAGAACAGGGTGTGACCCTTAAGGCAAACTACTATTAATTTGGTAATGATATGGTAATGATGCGTCATTGTGGGCTCATCAGTTGCACACTGATGAAGGATACTGAAAATGGTGGAGGTCAGGCATATTCAGGGGTCGGGTAGCATATGGGGCAAACAAAAGAAAACCGAAGGATGTTTAGAGAGCAGGGATTGGGCAAGAAAGCCACTTAAGATATTCAGGCTCAACATTTGGGTATAGGATTTGAGGCTAAAGATGTGGAGGCAGTAGGAAGGGATGAGAGATAAGCTCAGATAAGAAGTAGGGTTGTCAAGGCAGCATAATCCGAAGAAAGCGCCAGCCAATGTGTAAAATTTAAATGCTGAAGTCGTCCAAAGATGCTCATGTTCTGACAGCTGATGTTGCTTTAACTGGAGTCCTGAAAGAAGGGGACATTAAATTATATGGGGTCAAACCACTTCTTTCTGCCCTCCCACCTTCCCAATATGTGGGGGAAAAATACAAGAAGGGCATATTCTAACCCAGACTTTTGAAGAGGCTTACTATATTGGAGCGAATCTCAATGGGCATTAGCTGAGCATTAGGATCTGGGGAGGGGGTGCTGCTCACTTGCTCAGTCACTGGTGTGTCGTGCAGATTTAATCTGTGGAGTCCTCTGTGGTCCACGCTGTGCAGTTCTTATTGAAACAGCTGCGGTCCCTGAACTTCTCTGGTGTCTGGCAGAAGACATCTCCCACCAGCAGAGCCTGAATGCCCTCCCCCCCTCCCCCGCTCTGGTTCTCCCTTGCTGGGAGCCAGCTTCTCCATTCTTCTACTGGGCGGATATGCTCAAGGTCAACAAGGTGAATGGAATTCTCTGACTCCAAAGTGTTTCATCTTCTGGAGTCTGGGTTAAGATGAAAACAGAGATGCTCAGTAAAGGTGTAGAACGCAGGAGCTTTGAACTGATGGGGACCTCTCACCTTTTAGCCTACCACCCCACCTAGCCCACTAGAATAGACTTTAAGAACAAAAGGACCCACTCTACTTTTAATTATGTGTGACCCTATGTGTCTGGGCATTATCAAGTGCTCGTATGAGTGCAGTGCCAGTGGAAACCAGAAGAGGGTGCTGGACTCTATGGAGCTCGAGTTGTGGGCAGTTGTAAGCAGCCCTATGTGGGGTGCTGAGAATTGAAGCCAGGTCCTCTACAAGAGCAGTACCTCTTTTAACTGCAGAATTCTCTCTCCAGCCAGAACCATCTTCTTCACCTCTCTCCTGGCTTCCCACTCCTGTTTCAGCGAGGAGACTTTATTTAACAAGTATGACATCCAAATTGGCTGTCAACTTCACTACATTGGAATTAACTAAAAACCCAAGTGACTGGGCACACCTGTGAGGAATTTTTAGTTGATTGGATTGTATTGTGGTGGAAGATACCCTAAATCTGGACCATACCTTCTCATAGCAGCCTATATAAAGACAGGGAAGAAAGAGGCTTCTGTATTTGGCCTGCTTGTCCTCATTCTCACTGGCAAGTTCATCTGTCCTGCTGCTGAGGCCTTCCTTCTCTGCCATCAGAGCCTGCTTCTTTGGGATTCCAGCGATGCACACTGAAGAGCAGCTGAGACAGCCGTCCTCGTGGACTGAATGACTGTGGGATTCCTGGACTTCCCGTTGAGAGACGGCCGTTGTTGGACTAGCTGGACCACGGCCTGTGAGCCACTCCAACCAACCCCTTGCTATATAGAGAGAATCTTTCTATCAGGTCTGTTTCTCTAGAGAACCCTGATTAAAACAGCAAGCATCTCTGCAGAAAGAGGGAAAAATAGCAGGTGAGACAAACTCACAGGTGTGGCCTTCAGTAGAGGCCAAAGATGCAGGGTAAGGAATTTGAGATGATCCTGGTCAAGTCCTCTATCCTGTGCACAGAGTCTAAAAAAGGTCCTCCATCTAAAAACTGGGTGAAATGTTTGTAATCTGTATTTTATTAATTTCTGGAGAATTTTATGAATGAGAAAAAGAAATACAAGGAAAGGACATGACTTCTCCTACGTATAGAGGAGAAGGAAGCGTAGGGAGGGTAATCAAAAGGGCTGGATTATTTAGGGAAGAGCCTCTGGAGGAAGGGTTGCCCAGGTCCTGGGCTGGAGAGTTTGAGGGTAGAGGGCAGGTATGCCAGTGATGCCTGTGACAGGTGGGACTGAGGGATGCTGGGAGAACCTGGAGGCCAAGTCCGCTTTAACATGTTAAATGGGCACCTCTGTGGTTTGAGACCTAACATTTTACACATGCCTTTTGATCCTATTCTACCCCATTCCTCCAACTTCCCCCAGGTCCCCTTGGCTCCTCTGACTTCCCAATGTCAGATTATATTCTTAAACATAACCCATCAAGTCCAATATGTACAGCCCACATAAGAATGTATGTGGCAGGGCTGGAGAGATGGCTCAGAGGTTATGAGCACTGGTTGCTCATCCAGAGGTCCTGAGTTCAATTCCCAGCAACCACATGGTGGCTCACAACCATCTGTAGTGGGATCTGATGCTCTCTTCTGGTCCGCAGTCATATATGAAGACAGAACACTGTATTCATAATAAATAAATAAATAAATATTTTTTTTAAAAAAAGAATGTGTGTGGCGTCATCTTCAGTGAATTATTTAAATGTACATTTTGAGGGTTTAAGGAGTAAATGAGTATTATAAAAAGCAAGGCATAGGGAGGGGCTGGAGAGATGTCTCAGTGGTTAAGAGCACTGGCTGCTCTTCCAAAGGACCCAGGTTCAATTCCTAGCACCCACATGGCAGCTCACAGCTGTCTGTAACTTCATTTCTAGGATTTTCTGACACTCTCATACAGACATATGCTGTGGGACAATGGTTTTACCCTGTAAAGATTTGTTTCTTGTACTTGTTTAGTAAAATGCTGATTGGCCAATAACCAGGCAGGAAGTAGAGGTGGAGCAAGGAGAACAAGAGAATTCTGGGAAGAGGAAAGAGTCAGTCTGCAGTCGTGACTCAGCTTCAGAGAAAGCAAGATGTGACTGCCTTGCTGAAAAAGGTACCAAGCCACGTGGCTAACACAGACAAGAATTATGGGCTAATATAATTTATAAGAGTTAAAAAGCAGCCTGAGCTAATAGGCCAATCAGTTTATAATTAATGTAGACCTCTGTGTATTTCTTTGGGACTTAACAACTGTGGGAACCGGGCTGGACAGAAACCTGAGTCAACAGTCATACATGCAGGCAAAACACCAATGTGCTAAAAAAAAAAAAAAAAAAAAAAAGAACCAGCCAGTGGTGGCACCCACCTTTAATCTCAGGATGCAGAGGCAGGTTTGCTGTGTAGAGTACTCTCAGCCAAGACCTGTGGAAAGCAGGCTATGGGTCACTGACTTCAGCTTGTCTTCTATGTAAAATGTGTCTTCTGGACACCTATGAAATAATACTAAGCATTAAAAAGGGGGGTGGGAATCTCAGTGACGTGCTCATGGGAAGTGAGGCTAACCCCTGGGGTAAAAAGGTAGTTCTGGAACCAGAAGCATTATCGCTGCTAAAGGGACTATTAGGATTTCTGCCATAATTCCCATCACTGAAAGTGGGCAGGCAGTGGGAGAGCACTTGTCAAACACCCTGGTAGCTGGAGCCGCATGGTTCTCTGGCTTCCCCCTCTGGGTTTAGGAAGCACAGCTTAGAGTAAGCATCGGAGAAGCCAGAACTGTCAATCATGTGGAGCATTATCATCAACAGAAGGAAAGGAATGATGCCTGGTCCCTGGGGTGCCAAGTGAAAGTGGTCAAGCGACCTGGTGATCCTGTGCTGTTTGATTAAGAGCCAGTTTCCTCCTGGATTTCCCTCAAACCCTGAGAATTGTTTTGGCCCTATGAAAGAGGTCCCATGCTGTTTGTATCTTCTGCCAATAGAATCTATCCTTATGGTTATCACAGGTCCTTCCTCTAGACCCTAAGTCCTGTCGGTAACCAATAGAACTCATTCTTATTGCAGAGGTCGCAGCTGCTGTGCTACTTTGCTAGGCCTAAAGCTTTATTGTGATAGTTGTCCTGAGACAGCCTCTTTCCAAAGCTTTACTGTGTCTAAATGTATAAGAAGAATACAACATCAGACTCCAGAAGTTTTGAGCCAGTCTGACTGACCAAGTCCAGCTGTTCTGAGTTTTCATTCTCACCTCTTCACGGTTCATTAGGATTCAGCAGCGACACCTATGGGGACCCCACAATATCTGGGCACTTAAGAAACAACAGCAACAGATTTAGCAGCACTTGCTGTTCTTCCTGAGGACATGGGTTCTCAGTGCCCACATGGCGACTCACAGCTGCCTGTAACTTTAGTTCTGCAGATCCTACACCCTTGTATGGCCTCCGAGGGCACTAGACATACAAGGGGTGTACATAGTTTTATATATATACTATACGCACACACATACACACTAAATAAATAAATAGTAAACAAATATGTCTAAAGGTCTCTCTTTTTGATGCCTCTGATTTCCTTTGTGCCATTGCTTTACGGTGACCATAGATACATCTCCTGTTTTTCCAGAGTCATTCTCTCTGATCAGTATTGGAATGATGTTTTTATTGGCAGTTTTTCTTGTGACTGCTAACTAGAACGTGGTGTCAAATTAGGCAGGTGATGATGAGCTTCGCATGAGAATAAGTGTCAGGGCATCGCAGAGACCAAGGTCCTTCAAGAGGGAAGGCCATGGACCACATGGGAGGGGAACGTATGCTCACACTGTGGTTCACCCTTATTGCTGAAGGAGATGCTATTCCTAAGGTTCTAGGCCCCAGATCTCCAGCACCAACATTGTTCAAATAGTGGCAAGGCCTCTCAACACTTGCCTCAAGTCACTGGAGGGCGGGGGTTATTCAGTAAACAGGCTGGGTGAAATGACTAGCCATTTGGTTGAAGCATGTGTTGCTGCCTTCTTATTTCAGCAAAAGCAATTCCAGAAGCATCTCAAACACGTATGAGAGAAAGAAAACAAATGCTAGAAATAAACATGAAATAATCTAAAATTCAGTCTGTTAGATCTAGATCTCCTAAGGCCATTTAAAACATGGGTGTCTGTGGGGGCATTGATAAGTGTATGGGGGTTGGTATGTTTTGTGTATGTGTGGTTGATATGTATGTGGGGGGGTTGATATGTGTGTGCATGTGTATATGTGTGTGTGGTGATATGTGTGAGTACAGGTTGACATGTATGTGTGGGTTAATATATATGTGTGTGTGGTTAATGCGTGTATGTGGGGGGTTGATATGTATATGTGTGTATGTGTGTGGTAATGTGTGTGTAAGTTGGTGTTGTGTGCGGATTGCTGTGTACCTGTATTTGTGTGTGTGTGTGTGTGATTGATGTGTGTGTGTGTGTTTTGAGACAGACTCTTACCATGCAGTGCTGGCTAGTCTGTAACTCACCATATAGATTAGGCTGGCTTTGAGCTCACAGAGATCACCTGTCTCTGTGGTCTAGTCCTGGATCTAAAGGCATGCACCATTATGCCCAGCTCTAGATATATTTTTAATGTTTTACAATTCAGTTAGGAAAGGACTTACAATTCAGTAGGAATAAAGGAGACATAGCACAGGACAGCTGGAGAGACTAAGAAAAGAAAGACAAATAATTTGAAAGCATAGAGAAAATGAACAAATGCATGAGTAATTAAATAAATGACAGTTGGAGCTTAAGGACATTTTCATCTGGTTATGCCAAAGATAACAGACTTTTAATTCGTTTTTTCTCCTTCCTTCCTTCCTTCCTTCCTTCCTTCCTTCCTTCCTTCCTTCCTTCCTTCCTTTCTTTTTCTTCAAGACAGGGTTTCTCTGTATAGCAACCCTGACTGTCCTGCAACTCACTCTGTACACCAGGCTGGCCTCGAACTGAGAAATCCACCTGCCTCCGAGTGCTGAGATTAAAGGCGTGCACCACCACCCTCCGGCTGACTTTTAATTGTTCTTTCTCTTTTAGTTTTGGTTCACCAGGGCCTACCACATGCTAAAGGAGCTCATGTTCTACCTCTGAGGCCACCTTAGTCTGTACAGACATGTCCCCAGGGGTGTAGGAGCAGGCGCTCTGAGCACAGGGTCTCAGCACCAGGAGAGTCGCTACTACCGCCAGGTCTGCAGCTTGCAAAACAAACAAACAAACAAACCAACTAAAACAGATGGCGCAATCGCCCAGGTGTTCTTCAGTGGGAGACATTGAGTGGGTGGTAGACGGACTAGGAGTAGGGGACCTCGCTAAAATGTGGTCATGGGAACAGGTGACAGCTGGCATTGCCCCCAGGAGGCCTTGCAGGGACACAGACTGATCATGCATGTGCCAGGAAGAAATCCTAGGAAGATGGAAACTCTGCCTTAGGGAGAGGGCCTTGATGTCTAGGGCAGCAGGGCCAGACCCCTTCACTTTGTGCTCTGAACCTTGTGTTGACAATCTCCATTGGGGTGGAATTAAGAACTGGGGTCTCTCAGGGACGCGATTAAGTTATGAGCCTTTCAACTCCACGGCCACCTCTCCAGAGAGGCTTACCATACTCTCCAAAGTCTCCCCGAGGTCATTATTCTTTATTCATTTTCTTCAAAGTGTTTATTACTTTGAAGCTCTGAACATTTGTTGCCCCATTTTGGTTTATTTTATTGCCCACTTGCCTGTGGGTCTCATAGAACAAAGCCCTGCGAGTCGGTTCACCCCTCCTAGCGTTATATGATGCATGTGTGTCTAACTGAAACAAAGACTTTAAAGAATTATCCCCTCTTATAGAAGTTTATATTAATAACAAGGGATGGAAGGCTGTAATAGAGAAAAGGAGTGTGGCGAATCTGGACTGTGTTGTTGACAGCGGCGGCCTGGGAGGAGGGAGCGCAGGACAGCCTGTGTTCTGCTGTTTACATTTCTGTAGTGTTTGGGTTTTGCATAATGACTGTTTGATGTTTTTCTTTCTGTACTTATTTTAATGAGGGCTCAGCTAGCACCAGGCAGGGTGAGTATGGCTGTGTGAAAGAGCAGTTGTCGAGTGTGGGCCTACGGTGGCTCACTAGCACCACACAAACAGCTCCCAGCTAATTGCACGGAGTGTGTGGGGCTTGAAGACCAGGTTTTCAGTCGCTCGCTATGGTGTGTCTGCGCATCCTGTGAGTGACCTGTGACCACGACAGAAGTCGGGAAACTGACTCCTAAATTCTACTTAAATAAATTCGAAATTAAAAAATGGCTATCTAAATGATTGATTCAGTTATTGGGACAGTTTTAAGTATGTTTGGAACAACTTGGGAATGAGAGTCTACTTTTTTTCCAGTGTAAAACTCACAACCTCTGTATTCAGATCAAGTTTTTAGTGAAAAAAAAATCACATCCAAACTTGATATTCTGGAAAATTTAACTCAAAGCGTTAGTTAAGAAAATAATTAATTATTGATTGTTGTGCTGGCTGGTCTTATGCCAACTTTACACAAGCTGGCATTATCTGAAAGTCAGGAACCTCGGCTGAGAAAATGCCCCATAAGATCCAGCTATAGGGCATTTTCTTCATTAGTGATTGGTCAGGGAGGGCCCAGCCCATGGTGGGTGGGGCCATCCCTGTGCAGGTGGTCTTGGGATCTGTAAGAAAGCAGGCTGAGAAAGCCATGGGGGAGCAAGCAACTCCCCTCCACGACTTCAACATCAGTTCCTGCCTCCAGCTTCCTGCCCTGTTTGAGTTCCTGTCCTGACTTCCTTTGGTGATGAACAGCAATATGGAATTGTAAGCCAAATAAACCCTTTCCTTCTCAACTTGCCTTTTGGTCATGGTGTTTCATTACTGTGATAGAAACCAAGATTAAGACAATTGTTTTTATTAAGTGTGTAGTGAAATGATAGTATTTTGGATACACAGTACTAAGTTAATATATAAAATGACGAAGTTCATCTATTTGTGAAGATGTGGCCAACAGAAAATTTTTAAATTGCACAAATATTCAAATTGTACTTCTGATGGATCACGGGGTGGAGGAAGCTAGACGAGGGAGAAGGCTTGAGAAATGGGAGGAGGGGGCTGATCTGGGGACCATCAAGGGTTGGGCTGGCTCATAGGATCTGCCCACAATGCTCGATTGTAGCAGCCTGAGGGGCTTTACGTGGAGCCTGGAGAAGGCCTGCTAGAGAGAATAACTGCGCATGAATGGCAAGGGCTGGGCTTTGGGCCCTGCTTCTGCCTTCCTCATCTTTGCTCTCCTACCTGGCTATGCTACCTCAGTTTTTCCGGTCTCACCCACTACTCCCCTCAAACAGCATCAGCTTCACCAGGCCTTTTCCAGACAGCCCACACTTAGGTGCTTTTGACACAGAATATTCTAGAAGCAAAAGGAAAGAGGACCTACTCATGAGAAGCGGCTGCTGGTAGGTGGCAGGAGCGCTGTGTTGGTCTATACCCGGCACACGGCTCTTGTTTGGGGGTATGAAGTAACGGCCTCCTCATGGCAGCCACTTGGCTCCAATGCCCCTTAAAACTCTTCAATATTATTGCTGGCCCCAGAGAGTTTTAGTGTATATGGGCCATATTTATTGATATCTACTATTGATATCAAAATGACACAATCAGAAACCAGGAAAAATAAACCCATTCCAGCATTCATTAGTACCATGATGACATTATGTGCACAACTCCAGTACACACTAATGAGAGAGAAGAAGTCAGATGAAGGGCTGCGGAGACAGCCCAGTCAGTAAGATGCTTGCTATACAAGCAGGAGGACCTGAGTGTGTGTCCCCAGGACACATGGAATGCAGCAGTATGTGCCGGGAGAGAGCTTGGCGCTTGTCTGGCCAGTCAGACTGAGCTCCAGATTACTGAGGGACCGTGTCTCAGAAAGATAAAGTGTGCTCCAGGCGGACCTTTAATCCCTGCATTTAGGAGGCAGAGGCAGGCGGATCTCTGAGTTCAAGGCCAGCTTGGTCTACAAAGTGAGATCCAGGATATCCAGGATTGTTACACAAAGAAACCCTGTCTTGAAAAGCCAGAAAAGAAAAAAGTCAAATAAAGTGAAGAGGGGCCTGGAGAGCTGGTTGAGATGTTAACAGCACTGGCTACTCTCTTAGAAGACTTTGGTTCAATCCCTAGCACCCACATGTCTGCTCATAACTGTCTATAACTCCAGTTCCAGGGGATCTGATGCCTTCTTCTGGCCTCTGCTGACCTAGGTACACACTTGATGTATAGATACGACTGTGGGCAGAACACTCACACATGTAAAGTGAAATTAAAATAAAAAAAATATGGTGGTAAGCAATACAAAAAGACATCTGATGTTGCCTCAGCATACACATGAACACACGCGCGCGCCCTGAAATGAGCAGCCAGGCATGGTAGTACACATCTGTAATCCAAGTGCTCTGGAAGCTAGGGCAGTGTGTCGTGAGTTCAAGGCCAGCCTGTGCTACTTACAGAGAACTTTTCTCAAAACAGAAAAAGAGTGAGCACACAGATTATCTTGAGAGTCCTGTGAAAGGAAACTATCTCATGCACTCCCCTTGGCAGGGGCAGAAGGCACACAGGGCTCCTGACACCGCCACCAGTGCCTTCTTTGAAACAGTGTGTGTCCTAGGGAAAGGCTAGAGACTGGCGGCACTTCACCACAGACCCCACCCTTTGCTGCACCGCCCCCCCCCCCCTCCACCGGAGCTGCCAAGGCACCATTCGACTGAACAGCAGTTAGAGCTTGGAATGCGGTCTCAACCAGGCGCCTCTTTTCTTTGCCCTGAGGGACGGCGCGTGACTCACGTCCGAGACCCACAGTCTCAGTTCTCACTTCAGGTCGGATGCTAATGTGTTTGTGGGGTCTGCTTCAGAGCTGCTGGGAAAGGGGATTTGCAGCTGGATCCTTTGAGAGGCTCAATCCCCTAGCGACGAGGGAAGGCATTCCTCAAGGGTTAACTGGGCTCAGACCATGGCCCATCCATCACCCGGACTTACCGGGGATGGGGGCACCTGTGCCTCGCTTTTGCTGTTTTACTCTGGGCACCCTGCATGCAGTAGGGGAGCCCCATAACATTCTGGATGGCGTTCTGTAGATGGGCCTCTGGGGCTGGGAGAAGCTAGCTCACATGTCTGCATCCACACAGCCGGTAAGCCGCGCAGCCGCGCTAAGGACCACAGTTTAAACACCTGCACCTAAACGGCTCATTTAATTTTTACTTCCTTGCCTCACCCTGTTTTGTGAGGACACCTCCCCCCACCCTGCCTCCGGAAATACTAATGTCTTAGGAGATCTAACAGAAAAATGTGATAGGCCAGAAACTGGGACGCTTTATTTTAATCTTTAAAAAATATTTATTTATTTACTTTGTGTGTGTGTGTGTGTGTGTGTGTGTGTGTGTGTGTGTGTGTGTGTACATGCATGCCCATGCCACAGTATGCCTGTGGAGGTCAGGGGGACACCTTGCAAGATTTGGCTTTCCTCTTGCTGCATACGTGTTCCAGGGATGGAACGCAGGTTATCAGTCTTGGCTGCAAGCTCCTTCATCCACCTTACCGGTCCCCTTTATTTGAATTCTTTATGAAGTTTTTGAAAGGAGTTGGCATAGGACACCCCAAGACCAAGTTCTCAGCAGGAAGGAGATTTATTTGACCCAGAGAGAAAAGGGCAGGAGATAAGAGACAAAGACAGGCAGGAGATAGAGAAGGGGAAAGGAACGGGAGCAAGAGAGAAGAGGAAGAGGTACTTGTTCCTAGCTTGGGGACAAAGAGCTGCCTGTGGGTGGAGAGGAGACAGTTGTGGCCCACAGGCACAAGGCAGTTTATAAAGGAAAAGGGGAACCCTGTGTGAGGATGAGGTGTTTAATTTTGATTGGGCGTGTTAATTAGGGCACCACAAGGGGGCTTTTGATTACTGGACTTGAATACTTTGATAGCTGGACCTTGGTAGTCAGCCTCAGGAGGAAGAAGTGGTCAAATAGGGAAATAGACGTTGGGGGCCAGTTTTAGGCCAGCAATTGAATGGTTCTAAGCAAGGGCCAGGAAATAAAGGGTAAGATCCATTGGCGCCAAGTTTGCTATGCTCCCGCCTGTTAGAGCCCTTCAGTTGGATTAATGCAAAATTAATCCAACCCGTGTTACCATTCCCATGATTTTTTAGACATGACCTGGGACCTGTTCAGTCCATGCTCTTTCTGGGTCTCTGACTGTGTCTTGGCCCTCACTTGCTGTGTGATCTTAGAAAATCGACTCTCTCAAGTTTCCTCAGTAAAAATGTTTGGACTAGGTTTTTTCTCTTCTTTTCTGTTTGCTACAATCCCCAGCCCCCACCCCGCGCACCCAACATACAAAGACAACTCCCTGAAATGATTCCAGATTCTGTGCTAAGCAGAGGTGAAGCTTGACCTTGAGCTTTTGCACCCCTTCTTGCCAATCCCCCAACCTGACTTGTCTCCCCCTCCCCCATTCTCCTGGGTTAGATCACTGTCTTGATCACCTTTCTCTATGCTGTGTAGAAGCACCAGGCAACAAAGCGATGGGGTGGGGTGGGGGGGTGGTGAGATAAAGCCCACCGTGGCAGGCAGGCATGCTGGCAGCAGAAGGCTGCTTGTTTCAGGGACCAGGAAGCAGAGACAGCTCAGTGCTGGTTCCCATCCCCCTTTTCTGTTTTATTAGGTCTGGGGCTCCTGCCCCTGGAATGGGGGTGTCCACATTCGGGCTGGGTTTTACTCTCTCATTTGATCCTTTCTGGTAACACCCACAGATGTTCACTAATGCCCTAAACACTTCTTAATCCGATCAGACTGACAACGTAAAACACTACCCATCTATGGGTGTGGTCCTCCTGATGGGCTCTTCCCCGGGAAGCTACAATCTGCCACTCACCTGGAAAAAGATGGGGAGTGGCTGGGCACAAAACAGAAGGTTCTTTTCAGGGGGTTGAGGGAAGGGAATGTTCTGGGCAGTGTGAGGGGACAGGCCAGGAGTAGGTAGTCCAGACTCCCCTTGAGCGTTGAAGCAGAAAGACAAAAAGAGACTTCTAGAGAGATGAAGGGTCCCAAGGCCAGGAGAGCGCAGTGGGACTGTCTGGGCTGCCTTTGCAGGACTCCTCTCTCTCAAGTGGGTGGGTAGGTAATTGACAATGCCTTAATCATCAGGTCCTTCCGACTCCTTCTGGGCTTACCAGTCCCCAGGGAGTCCTCTGAAGGCAGAGAAGCTTCGGGCACCCGTGAAACACAACTGTGTGCTTACTAGCTTGCCCTCCGGGCCTCGGTTTCCTTTCCTGGAAAACCAAACCTTAATGACCTATCTGGTCAGGCTGCTTTGAATAAGAAATGCTGCCCAGGGGCTGGGAGCCTGCTATGAAGTTATCCTCTTAAAATGAGCACATGGCATCTCATATCTCAGGAACCACAGGAAGGTTCCCATGGGAGCCTTAGGCAGAGAAGTAGAACTACGGACTCATCTCCTGGAGCTATGCAAACAACTTTATTTTTCCTGTATTCAACTAAAGTTCTTATTGTATCTTTCCCTGATTGTTAGAGCAAGCCAAAAGTGTTGACCAGTGTGTGTGTGTGTGTGTGTGTGTGTGTGTGTGTGTGTGTGTGAGAGAGAGAGAGAGAGAGAGAGAGAGAGAGAGAGAGAGAAAGAGCTCTCACTCTGTGTGTGTGAGAGAGAGACTGTGTAACTAACCTCTGTGTATGTGAAAGAGAGAGTGTGTGAGAGGGAGAGACTCACCTCTGTGTGTGTGTGTGTGTGTGTGTGTGTAGGACGGAAGTCTGCATTGCTGTCTTCATCACTTCCTAACTTCTTTTTTGAGGCTGTGTCTCTCGTTAAACCCATTACAGCCCCTCTTTTGGCTAGATAGGACCCACTGGTCTCTGCTCCCTCAGTGCTGAGGTCACACTGCTTTCCCCTGATCTTTCCTGGGGGCGCTGGGGATCTCAGTTCACGCTTGCATAGCAAGCGCTTTACCCACTAAACCAGTCCGGCCTGACAATTATTGCTTTGTTTTTCTTGTGATAATTGTTTTTGACAGACCTGAACGGGGCTGTCATGCGATCCTTCCCTTCATGATTGGTTTTCACAGCACATACATGAATAAGGCTATATCTCTGCAAATGCATCCCAGGGCCTTTCCCCCAGTTTTCCTAAGGGCTTCAGCTCAGTCCTTTGGTATTCGAATGAGCCTTTGGAAGCCCCTCTTGCTGTCACCCTAAGTGTTCTTTTCTAGTTGTTAACTGGGCACCTTCTCCCAGGTCCTCATCTCTTCTGACTTGGGCAGTTTAGCTTCAACCCTTCCACTCTCTTCACAGAAGGTTCGCGTAGTACCACGAAGTGCCTGCTTTTGCATTTTATACATACGCTGATGCAAAACCCTGAACAAAAGCCCATTTTCCCCTTTTTTTCTTTCTTTCTTTCTTTCTTTCTTTCTTCTTTCCTTCCTTCCTTCCTTCTTTCCCTCCCTCCCTCCTTCCTTCCTTTTTTCCCTCCCTCCCTCCCTCCTTCCTTTCTTTCTTTTCTCTTCTTTTTCTTTTTTGGTGATTGGGTCTATGCATAGCCCTACCTCCTGAGTGCTGGGATTACAGCCTAATTTACAATGCTTATTTCATTAACTGTAGATGGTTATGGCTTCAGGTGCTGGCTGACATAAATGGACAGAAAGGTGGCTGAGGAGGGCCTTACACAGGAAAGCAGCTTTTGCAGCAGATCTTTTTGAGTACTGATGTCTGTCTTCTGTGTGCATTCTCTTAATGGGAATGTGCTCAGATGCAAAGGCCAAAGGACAGCACCCAGAAGGGAACTTAAAGGAGAAGAAAACACCTTTTACCTCTGCTTGCTAGTAGTGGTCTCAAGTTCTGTAGCAAAAGATCCGAAGATGCTTTGGTCTTAGTAGACCAGAGTTCTACGATTGGTTAGTAACCTGTGATGAGATGTGGATGAGGTCAGAGGTCACTTACTCACTTGGCTAACAGAAGCCATAGCCTAGTTGGTAAAGTGCTTGCTTTACAAGCTCCTGAGTTTAACCCCAGCGTCCACATATAGAACCAAGTATGGTGGCACATCCCTGTAGTCCCAGCCCTACGAGTGGAGACAGGAAGAGCCCTGAAGCTCCTTAGCAAGCCAATCTAACTAATCAGTGAGCCCAGGCCCTAGTGAAAGGCCTTGTCTCAAAATCAATGTGCACTGTCAAGAGTCAAGTCCAAAGGTGACTTGTGGCCTCCATATACATGTATGTGCACACATGTGCACACATGCACCCCACCTCCCAGCATGCATTCACACAGGCTGAGGGGAAATACAAAGAAACTGGAGTTGGTGGAATATTCTGGTAGCCACTGCTTGGTCATTTGGGAAGCTAGCTGATCAAATGGAAGTCAGGGTCACTGACAACACACATGATTTTGTGTTCCCTGTGCAGCCCAGAGTCGTGGAAATAAAGCCGTGAAACCAGGGGGATAAGGAAACACGGCCCTTGTTGTTATAGCTTTGGTTCGGGAGCTAGGCATGTTCAGGTTAATTCCAGCCCAGAACCTTGTGCGTGCGATTGAAAGTTATCAAATCGTGAATACCATTCCCTCAGCAATATGAACCCATTGCAGGAACTGCTGTCTTGGGCAGCTCTGAGAGCTGCCCGTGCCCCAAGCTTCCTCCTCGAAGACAGAATTCTCTCCCGCGAAAGTAGAGCAAAGCCTAGTGACTGGAGGTCACCTAACCCTGGGGTTACCATGAGGTCACTTGAGCGGGGAGGGGGTCATTTACAGAGGCCAAAGATGCTGGAGAGCCAGGGGAGGTGGGGGTTGGGGGAGGGTCATCATACCAAGAAAGCCACTTGAGGTGGGGGTGGGGGAGGGGCATAATACCAGGATTCTGGGCGCTGTGCTTCAGGTGCTGCGTCTGTAGGAATGCGACTGTTTCTCCAGAAATCCTTCCATCTTCATTGCTTGTCTTTAAGGCTAATCAGAAGATACCGGAAAATACAGTATTCTGTGCGAGCCTAACTTCTCTCAAATGGTTTGAGAGAAGGTTGTGTTCATATCTGTTCAGTCTTCCAGTTCTCTGAAGCCTTCTGCATGGGGAGGGGGAGCCTGAGGCTGGGGTAGGGTGTGGGGTGCAGGAGGGTCACTGGAGAGGGAGAGAGCTACTTACTACATGGTCTCTGAGTCAACGGGATGTTTGTTTTGCCATCTCATTTTGAGAATTTTCACACTGACATAAAGGGTTGGAGTTTGTGTTGGGGGAATGTAAAAATTAAATGATTCAGAAGAGAAAGAGAGAGAGTTCTGAACAGGTAGCAGCTTAAAATGTCAGCAGTTGACTTCAGCAGCGTGAGGGTGGTGGGATGCAGGATGCGAACACTGCTCTCCTAACGTAAACTGCAGGTGAATAGCATCCTTTGTGACTCCACCTCCCATCTCAGGTGATGGGAGCATCAGTTATGAGCACCAAGGAAACGGCTGGAAGAGGTGATGGTGTCAGGTTTAATCATCTCCTGGGCTCTTTGGAGGGGCAGAAGTGGTACCCACCAGTCCGGGCTCTGCCGATTTCTGCCTCTATGGTACCGAGTGACATTCTCTAAGCTTTAGGGTCATAACTCATAATGCAGAAGTAATAATGGTATCTTTATCAGTCAAGCCAGGCTAAGCTTGATAGTGAGGCCTCCAACCAATAATCCATAATGTGTGATAAGCATTTTATAGTGTATTATCTTTGTTTCGAAGAAAAGGCACTTTCCCAGGGTCACATGGGAAGTCAGCTGGCCGGGATTTAAGCATAACAAATGTCTACCCTCAAATCAAATTCTCTCTGGTTTGGGACATGCCCTGATTTCACAAGTAGGATTGATAGGGACCATGAACAATTGCTGCTCAGCGGGGTTGCTAGTGGTTTTTATCTTGGTTGATCTAGTGCAGCCTCTTTGGAAGAGTAAGCAATTGGGAAATTCCTCAAGCACGGGTTGTAAAAGTGCCCTTTACCCGTTCTTAATGGGAAAGAAATCTTTTTCCTTTACACTGTTACACTGTGCATAAACTATAATCCCCTGAGCTGGGCTGAGGATGACAGGACCTGGGAGGGACAGGCACTTGTGTGGTCCTTTTAGCTCAGCAGTGAAGACTCAGTGTCTTCCCTTCGTGCCCAGACCCTGTGACTGAGGCCCGAGACCTGCTAGTCCTGCCCAGCAAGTAGAAGTGCAGGCTTCTGGTTTCCATCCAGCCTCATCCAGCCTCCCTTTTGTCCGAGTTGCTCTTAAGCCTGGCTTTCGAAAGCTTCAGGTGCAGGCAAAGCCTCGTGGGATTGGTTCTGATTCAGGGGACTGGGTGGCGGTCTGAGGCTCCTGGGTAATGCCAATGCGGCAGACCAAGCCTTGATCACAAAACAAACATCTCTTTTCCTTTCCCAGCAAGGCCGATGATCCTTTACTACTCTAATAGTAAAACAACAAATCGATAAACTAAGACTTTACTGAAGTGATCTGCTCTTACCCCCTACTTCGCCGTTTATTTAGATAATGCTTTAGAGACAGCTGCCAAGCCAGAATTTTTCACTGCACCCTCACTCTGTGCTTATTTCTACTAATATCTATGTTAACTTTAGCCTCGCGCGTCACACACGGCCCTCTTTGAGAGCAGTACCTCTAATCTAATATTTCCAAAGCAACCGGCAACTGCTGCTGATGAAAAAGAAGTCTGGCAGAAAGCCGTCGGGTGAGGAGCTCACCTTCGGTTCATGGGTTCACGTCTCACCGGAAGCTCTGGCCTTGGAACGGGACGGACTCAGGCTTACTGACCACAGGTTCCCCTTGTCTCTTTCTCACGGCGGGGACAAGCTCCATTCACCACAGACAGCCTGGGATCTACTCAGATTCTCTTTCTGGAAATTTCTGTGAGTCAGTGAGCTCTGGCTATTGGCAGGTGGTCAGGAACTTTCACCCCCCATTTTTCATAAAGTCATTTCCTGAGCCGCAGCTGGCCCGTTTCTGTCCCGCAGACAGTGACGTCCCCTCTGGGGAAAGTGAGGAGAGTGCAGAGGCTTTGATGAGACTTCCTTTTACCTTTGTCCCGCTATCACTCCAGCTGTGGACGGTTGAGAGGCAGCAGAAGTCAGCAGACCCTCAGAGAGAAAGGTAAACAGTGGCTTTATGGATATTTTCCAGGCACTGTTTTCTACTGAGGCACGGAGCTGCCATTAGATACGCTTCCTACAGGGTTCTGAAGGGGCTCACTGTGGAGTCTGTGGTGCGCCCCTCAGGGATGGAGAAGGGAGGCTGTGCCAGGAGCTCCCCATTCATCTCTAAGCCCTTGGCATGAAGCCTGGTGCTGTGACAGCCACTTGACTTTGGAGACTCATCTACCAAGGGTCCATCCCTCCTGGAAGGTGTGAGCACTCAGACAGGCAGCTGTAGGGGCAAGACAATTTAAAGGGAATTTCCCATCACCAACCACAGTTTAGCCATTAAAATGTTTATGTATGCGCCGCTCGCTGACCATTCCCTGCCTGTTCCAGCTTCTGCCCAGCCTTCCTCCCTTGCTCCTATTTCTGTACCTTGAAGCCCACGCCCCTTAGAATATGCTGGAAGAAAAATATACTTGATTGTTGTTCTCTTGGGGCAAACCTATAATAGTTTGGTGTAACCAAGGTCTGGTCATTCCTGCCTGTTCCAGGATATGGAGCCATCTGCTTTATTTCCCAGCACTCCCCACGGGGAGATCAGGTGGCCTGCTTTCCCGCTCTCCTCCCCTCTGACTGCTCTTAGCAAGTCCTCTCACAGGAACTGGCCCTCCCAGTGCCCTTTCTGGCTGTCTTCAATGTAGCAAGGAAATACTTCGTTTGTTGCCTGTCCTCTTCAAAGGACCCGAGCTCCCTACTGGAATGTCACGGGCTAGGGTGCTTCTGTGCTGGGCAGTTTTCTGTCAATGGTGACAGAAGCTAGAGTCATCAGAAAGGAGGAAACCTCAGCTGAGAAAATGTCTCCCAAAGATGGGGCTGTAGGCAAACCTAAGGCATTTTCTTCATCCATGTTTGACGTGGGAGGGCCCAGCCCATTGTGGGTGGTGCCAATCCTATGCTGGTGGTCCTGGGTTCTATAAGAAAGGAGGCTGAGCAAGCCATGAGGAGCAAGTCCGTAAACAGCACCCCTCCATGGCGTCTGCATCTGCTGCTGCCTCCAGGTTCCTGCCCTGTGTGCGCTCCTGCCCTCACTGCTTTCAATGATGACCTGTAATATGGACCTGTGAGTGAAATAAACCCTTCCCTCCCCAAGTTACTTTTGGTCACGGTGTGTCATCACCGCTATAGTAAGCCTGACTAGGACAGTGTCTCAGTTCTAGAGGCTGCAAACTGAAGACCAAGGCATCAAAAAGTAGGCCTATGTCCTTGGCCTGCTTGTCTGTGAGTCCTCAACGATCCTTTCTCTGCGTGTGCAGGCCTGGCATTTCTTCATGTGTCTTCACGTGATCCTTTCTCTGCGTGTGCAGGCCTGGCCCTGTGTCCTCCCATGACCTTTTCTCTGCATGTGCAGGCCTGGCGTTTCTTCATGTGTCCTTGTTTCTTCTCATAGAGATGCTAGTCAGATAGTGTTTGGGCACATCCTCGTGGCCCCACTTTAACTTGGTCATCTCTGAAAAGGTCCTCTGTCCAAATTCAGTCAGGTGTGGCGGTTAAGCCTTCAGCCTAAGAATCTTGAGGAACACAATTCAGTCACAACAGCCAGGACCTCGCTGTGGGGCACATGGAACTGGGATTCCACGGGGAATTGTTCCCCGATGATGTGAGGGAAGCTATCGTCTCTGAGGCTCCCCACCACCTACTCACAAGTCTTTTGAGGCCTAAGCTCATCTCTTCCTGAGGAGCTGCCCATGCCCTGGCTGACTTTCTCCTCTGACTTATCTCCGTACATGCACAGCCTCACATTGCCAATTCTTATAGGGTTTTTAGGTTTGCCTCCTTGACAGGACTGGCTGGCTCATGGGGTATGGGGTGCCTCCCACAGACCAGGAATAACTCCCTTCCCCCACCCAATGGTGGTTTTTCCTTTTGGAATAATCTGGAGCTACTGGTAGCTATATTTGCTCATGGAAATCTCTTAGGGGATCCTTGAGGGAAGTCAGTCAGAGCTCAGGGAGGTTCCTCCTCCCTAATCACTCAGCTTCCAATTTAGAACTGGGGTAGAAAAAAAAATCAGGAGCTTAGGTCCCCTAATTGATAAAGCATGTTTACGTCGTCCTGAAAAGAATTACTGCCAAGATGGGAACCATCCACTCCTCAGTGTTCCCCATGCAGCAGACTGAAGACATCTTCCTTCCTGAAGGGCCGCAGATCCTGTGGACGCTGCTGCTTCCAGTCCTAATCTCTTGCCAGGCTGGGGAGAATGTCTTCTGAGATTGAAAGAGTTAAGACTAGTTATGTATTGAACACATTCACGGGTAAGTTAATTATTGACCTCGCTTGTGAATCATTCATAGCCTTTGAGAAGTATCCGAATACTTCCTCCGGCAGCAAATGTTTTCCTGGCCCTATTTGTGGAATGGAGGCTGGGGTCAGGGAGAGTGTGAGGAATTGAGACACTTCCTTTCCCCTCTGAACATGAACTGCCCCTTTAAACACAGCCTCTCTTCCTTGGCTACCTGCTCAGAGCGCTTCAGTTAACTGGAAGGCTCGCGTAGAGTGTGCCATTCTCTAGGGCCACGCCATGGGAAGATACCAGCTACCTTCTCTTTCATCCGTGAATGAAGTATTGAGGACCAGCCATGTTGCCTGTGTGTCCCTTGGGTTTCAGCCCTGTAGGAATGCAACATCTTAACGTTCTAAGTAATTCTTCTGATTATATCCCTGAGGAGTTAGATTAAAAAGCAAAGGCTTTCAGTTGACCTGCCAGAGAAGGCGTTTCTGAGGGTTTGTGGTTAACCAAGGCCACACACCCAGTAAGCAACAGATGGGGTTTTAATGGAAGTGGCATCTGGTGGGGGCTGGACTGCTGTGGTGTCTGGTAACAGCTGGGCCTGCCTACTTAGGCATGAGAGCAGAGAGGCCCAGTCGGGTCTCACTGGCTACAGGGTTCAGGTTCAATGCCTGTGAAAACAGACACCAAAATAATCAGAGAGCTGCATTCCTGCGTGCGAGCAGCTAATCCCCACGCCTTTGAAGGGACAGAAAGCACAGGTGGAGGGAGGCACGCTCTGGAAGGCCAGCCCTCTACTCTGCACTTCTCCTAGGGCCGAAGTCAGTTCAAGACTTCTCAGTCCATTACAGATGACAGAAAGGGGCTCTTTGTGTTTGTCGTTGGAGACTGTGTCTCAGTCTAATGCCCAGACTGGCCTCAAACTCAGAGCCGTCCTCCCATCTCAGACTCCCAAGCGCTGAGGTCACAAGCATGAGCCACCATGCCAGGCCGTTTTATGCCTGTTTCTGGTGTTGAATAAGGAGTGACCTAGATGCGGTCCACTGCTTTCCTGATCCTCTATCACAAGCTTTTATCATTTTCAGATAACTTAGGAAGTCTTCATTATTCAAAAATTTAAATTCATACAAGCTATTTCTCCAATCTAAAAGAAATTACCGGCAAGAGGCTTTTGACTAATTCCTTCTCGGTTTGCGTGCCGAATAGTGGGCTTATTATGTCCCCACATGGAGACAGCATCGTAGCTGGTTCCTGTTCGTTCTCTGGCACCATTTCCTTTCCCTCCTCACTCTTCGTGCTGGTCCAGTGTTTATTTTAAGACAGGATTTCACTATATAGCTCAGGCTAGCCCGGAACATGCGATCCTCCTGCCTCAGTGCTGATTGCAGGCATGCTGGCACGAGACTTAGGAAGTAAACAACTGAATATTTTCATTGTTAAAAATGGATGTGATTTGCCAAAGCTAGAGACAAATCGTTCTCAACTTGTGTAATCAACACAGCCTGGTTTCCAGTCCAGGCCGGTGGGGCAGAGCGTGTCCAGAGGCATGGCTGCTTCCCTAGGGACATGCTGGACTAGCTGGCGGCGCTCTGTGCAGCTGCCTTCCTCTTGAGTTTGTAGTAGTTCTTTGGTGTAGGGTGGGACTCCAAAGAGGATCTTCCAGGGAATTCCAACAAGCCCCAGGTGCTTTTCAAGGCCCCTTGCAGACCACACTACAAGTAGTGGCATTTTGGCTGCTAGTCCCCATATGACCTCTAAAAGCCTGGGATTTTAAAGCCAGGCTTGGCAGGTAGGCAGGCAAGCGGGCAGGCAGGGTAGGGCAGGGTAGGGCAGGGAAGGGAAGGATAGGGTAGGGCAGGGGCAGGGCAGAGCAGGGCAGGGTAGGCAGGGCAGGCAGGGCAGGGAGGGTAGGGCAGGGTAGGGCAGGGCAGGGTAGGGCCGGGCAGGCAGGCAGGGCTGGCAGGCAGGGCAGGCAAGGCAGGGCAGGGCAGGGCAGGGCAGGGCAGGGTAGGGCTGGCAGGCAGGGCTGGCAGGGTAGGGCTGGCAGGCAGGCAGGGCAGGCAAGGCAGGGCAGGGCAGGGCAGGCAGGGCAGGGAGGGCAGAGCAGGGTAGGGTAGGGCAGGTCAGTCAGACAAAGCAGGCAGGGCAGGCAGGGGGAGGGCAGAGCAGACAGGGCAGGCAGGCAGGCAGGCAGGCAGGCTCCAACCTTACAGCTGCCATCTTTCTTACCAGCTCCACGTTGCACTGTTTGGAAGTCATCTGTTCGAGCCATGCACATTCAACATCTATTTCCTCTCGTTAGCTCTTGGAGCCACTGCTTTTTCTATATGATTTTATTTAATATTCATGGGGACCAGGTTTCATAGTCTCTAATTTTCAAAGAAGGAAACTGAAGTGCTGAGCTCATGGGTTACTCTTTCAAGCATGTGACATTAATAGAAAAATTGCCAATGTGGGTAGTTGGTGAAGTTTCTTTAGCAAAATACAAAAAAGGAGAAAACTCAACTCTCAGTCCCAGTGAAGATGCCTAGAGAAGCAGGTGGCTTGGAAATGTTGCTTGTGCCATAAGAATTCACATTCTACTATCTAGAGATGTTTGTGAGAGAGAGTGTGTATGAGTGTGTGTGTGTGTGTGTGTGTGTAAGAGAGAGAGAGAGAGAGAGAGAGAGAGAGAGAGAGAGAGAGAATGAGTGTGTGTGTGAGAGAGAATGAGTGTGTGTGTGAGAAAGTGTGTATGAGTGTGTGTGTGTGTGTGAGAGAGAGAGAGAGAGAGAATGAGTGTGTGTGAGAGAGAGTGTGTGTGAGTGTGTGTGTGTGTGAGAGAGAGAGAATGAGTGTGTGTGTGTGAGAAAGAGTGTGTATGAGTGTGTCTCTGTGTGTGTGAGAGAGTATGTATGTTTACGTGTGTGAGTATGTATATATGTGTATATGTGTGAGTGTGTGAGTGTATGTTGTGTATGAATGTGTACAATGTTCGGTTGGATCCAGAAAGCCCCATTCCTGTCTGACTCTCTCCCCAAACCTCTCCTACTCAGAAAGTCTCTGAACAAAGAAAAGACACCAAAAAGCCCAATTTTGCATTCTTGGCGACTATGGCAACTCGCTCCCCTGTTGCCACCAGCAACCCAAGTCCCCACCTAAGCACTCAGCTTTTGATCGTACTTGGGCACAAACCCAGCTTGTGGCAGACACGTCATCACCTCTTACCTACAACTCATATAAGCTCCCTGCTTCAGTTTGGGGGTGTGACTTCTCTGGCTTCCATCTCTGGAACTGAAGAACTTGCCCGGGAGTTGCTTTGCTCAAATAAACCTGTTGTTATTCTTTTTCAGTTTGGCTTGATCTGGCTTGCTGTGTTGTAAGAAATTTATTATGAAGTTTATTTTTGAGGGTGGAGCAGAAAATTTATTCTATGTATGTGTGTGTATGAGGGTGTATATATGTGTATGTGTGAATCTGTATGTATGTGTATGTGTCAATGTGTATGTGTGTGTATTTATGTATATGTATTTGCATATGTCTGTATGTTTGGGTATTTGTTTTGGCTATCATTTCTTTTCTGCTATCCCTATGATGATAGCCTTATGATAAAAAAACAAACAAACAAACAAAAACAAAGCCTTGTTTTGTCAGGCAGTGGTGATGCACACCTCTCATCCCAGAACTCAGGAGGCAGAGCCAGGTGAATCTTTGAGTTGGAAGACAGCCTGGTATACACAGAGAGTTCCAGTATAGCCAGGGTTACACAGAAAAATCACCACCACCACAACCACCAAAAAAAAAAAAAAAGCCTTGTCTGACTGGAGTGTGGACCTCTGATTGGAGGCTACAGAGCAAAGATGTGAATTGTTTTAGAGGATGCTAGATGGGAGGGAGGGAATGAAAGGGAGGATGTCTTCCCACAAACATGCATCTTGCCTTTACTAGTTCACAGATGGTCATGTGGGCTTTACAGAGACAAACTCACAAAGCTGCCCAAATGGCCCCAAGGAGTGCCCTTTAGAGCTCTTAGCTGCTCAACACTTACTCTCTGTGTGTTTTTGGTCTTCTGACAACTTCCAGGGGCTCTGATGTCAAGGTCCTTACCAAGCCTTTCTCCTCCAGAATTCCAGACGGCCTAGCACCTCATTCCTCAAGGGTTCTTCCCCACCGTGGCTGCCAGCTAGGTCTGAAAACTGAAATTCCACTGTAGAGGGAGCGTATAAGAATGAGAAGTTAAGAACCCTGAGATGTCTCAGTGGGTAAAGGTGCTTACCACACAAGCCTGGTACCTGAGTTAGACCCCTGTCATGGTGGAAGAAGAGAACCAAGTCCTAAAGTTGTACACACACACACACACACACACACACACACACACACACACAGAGCTTAAATGAAATACAACAAATAAACACATAGACAAGATTTTATTTAACACTGTGATTAAAAGGAAGTTTTAAGCCGCACCATTAACCCTAGTTCTCATGATCTCCATGAGTTTGAGGTCAGCCTGGTCTACAAAGTGAGTTCTAAGACAGTCATAGAGACACACTGTCTCAACAAATAACCAAACAAGCAAATGAAAACAACCAAAAGCAAAAAACCCCAAACAAACAAACAACAACCATAAATTATAAAGGTACTGGAGTGCTAGCATGACCCTAAGAGCTGGCATGGTGTCTTCGACTTATAAGAGATAAATTATATGATGTCTTCCCATGCCAGGCTTAAGGTGTAGCTTGTTTTTTATATGACTCTCCTACAGATGAGCTAATGTTAGGGATCCATTATTCACACACCACACTGCTAAAATGAAGAAATGTAATTGTATAAGTGTATTTATAATTTATGGTTTGATTCTTACTTGTTGATTTTATTCTAGTTTTCTTTTGCTGAAGTTTAATTTGATAGTTTGTGCTAGTTGATATATTTATTCTCTTGCTATGAATAAAGAGGCCATCAACCAACAAAAGATGGTTGAAATTTGGGGGTTTTGTGTGAGTGTGGCCATGAATTCATTTGTGCTTCCGGGTCAGGCTCCCTGTTGCTGGTGTGACTTTAGGTTCCATTCCTTACCAGGCAGCAGGCACTCACTGTGGCAATGCCTTTACTTCTTTCCTTTTCTAGATAAACCGAATAATGCCAGAATGATCAACCCAATTGCTTCCCTCCTTCCCAAGGAAAAAGCGTTTTGAGTTCTTTTTTAATCACTGGGAATCAAGGGCTAGAAAAGACAGGAAAAGGCCGAAAACACAAATGGGGCTCAGCTTAGGGAAAAGTGGAGGGAGAGGAAGGATCTAGGACAAAGGCAAATTGTACAAATGTAACAGATAGGGCAAAGTGGGTGGAGAGGAAGGATGAACGTGTGTCTATAGGCCATGCACTATGTGTTGGCTTTCCCTTCAACAACCTCAAAAGAGACATTGCTTTGTTCTGTGTTGTTTGAGGCAGAGTCTCATTATCTAAACCAGTCTGGCCTTGAACTCGTGATTGCCCTATCTCAGCCTCTTCAGCTTCGGAAGAGAATATGAGCCTGAAGGACCAAGCCAGGCCAGCATATAGGAGGACTGAGGTTCATGGATAGGTATGCATGGGTAGCCATGAAATGTGGGGGGATTCAAAGGCAGGGGTCTGAGTCAAGACCTCTGAATCAAAACTCTGGAGTTCAGGGGATAAAAGTGTCCACAGAATTTGCGTGTCTATTGACATGGAGCTGCGTTTACATTTGGCCTGGGGTTCAGAGACTGCTGGAGGAACTGTGGTCAGTGCTAGGGAAGCTGGGGGTCTGGGTGCTGACCAACAGGCCAGACCAACAGGCCAGCAAGTGTTCTCTGGCTGCTGCACCACGCCTACTCTGGAGCAAGGAGAATGTGGCTACCACCATTTCACTCCCAGCAGATTCGATGGAAATACATCTTGTGGCCAGCCTAACCCCAACCTGGAAGCTCCCAAGGTAGCTCTTGAAAACACCATTTCTGTTTAGTTTGGTTGTCATGGAGCCAAGCCAACATAGCCTTTCCCTTGTCAGTTTGTCACCCAAAGCTTGCCTTGAACATTAGAGCCTCTTGCTTCAGGCTCCCATGCTCTGTCTGGCATATGTAGAGTTAACGAACTTTGGTAGATGCGGGAAGCAGAGTTCAGGGCTTAAGAATAGCACCCCAAGGGCAGGACTGATCCTCCCTAGGTGGTTGGTAGTAGGGCAGGAGGCTGGATTGGGGAAAGGTATCTAAAATTTTACTATCAATCACCTGGGAACTCAAATATGGTTGAGGCACAGGGAAGGGAGGAGGGAGACGAGGTGGCGCTATACCTCAGCTCTTCATGGTAAGGGGTCTGCTCAAAGCTGGCTAAGGATGTGGTCTCTACCAACGCCAGTAGCATGGTTTCTACCAGATGTTAGCACTGAGTGAAGCCAGGGGTTCACTGAACCTGTCTCAACTATTTTCACAGCTTCCCGAGGTTACGATTATTTAAAGGTAAATAATATATTAAAAAACAAAACAAGCCTGGTACGGTATCCATTTGTCCCAGGGCTTGGGAAGCTAAAATAGTAAAATGATGAGTTAGAGGCCAGCCTGAGCTACACAGTGATTACCTAATCTAAAAATAAACATCCCCCAAACAAAACAAAACAAAGCAGTGAGGGGCCCAGTGGATCTAACTCTGCACGAGACCATTTTTTTTTTGTTTTGTTTTGTGTTTGTTTCCATGGTCCCAGGGGCCAATCCAGAAGCTTGAGCATGCTAGGTCAGCATCTGTATCTTTTAAATCTCACCAATTGAGTTCCGGTGACCAATGATTGAGAATCATCACATTGTCTCAATGCCCTGGGTCTGATTTTGTCATTTTGGAAAGTAAGCGCCATACTACATGGTATTTCTAACTGGTCTGAGACAGACTCACATAAAGAAATACTATTCTTTAGCAAACGCCTGATATCCACATCAAGTGAGAGAGACAAATAAAAGCAACAGAAGAGGTCGGTGGAAGGCACAGGCTTCTCTTTCCTCTGCACTCTGAAGGGCAGGGAACCTGTGCAAGCGTCATGTGAGCAAAGTCATGTGTGCAGGGCAGGGAACCTGCGCAAGCATCATGTGAACAAGGTCATGTGTGCAGGGCAGGGAATCTGTGCAAACGTCTTGTGAGCAAAGTTGTGTGTGCATCTTACTTGACTTCTGGGCTGTTCTGAGACCTAAAGAAATATGGGAAATAATTAGAGAAGTATCCCCAAACCTATGCATAAGGACATATGTCCACGTGAAAAATGGAAACAACTAGGATTAACGTAAATATTCAGAAGATGAGGAGTAAGTTGTGTTGTAGACTTATATAAGTATTATATAAATACATGTGTTGGAATAATGGGATATAAGCTCTTCATTGTAGAATGATATATTCAGGAACTTTTGAGCTGCTGGGGATCACATTCAGGGTTTTATACACATTGCAGAAGTGCTCTGCGCCTAAGCTATATTCCTGGTCTAGAATATGAGAATAACAGTCATTTTATAAAAGACTAGATATCAATAAATTAAAATGTGAATGGTGAGCCTCTCTAAATAGTATGAGCACAGATAATTTTTATTTCCTCTTCTACATTTTTTATTCTACAATAAATAATTTGACTTTTGTCATTATAGATAAATGTTATTAATCTTAAAATGTGCCAAGAACTGTTAACACATAAATGTAGTGGTATTTCATTTGTATTTTAATAAATAAAGCTTGTCTGAAGATCGGAGAGTAAAACAGCCCCACTGGTCAGCCTTAGAGACCAGGCAGTGGTAACACACACCTTTAATCCCAGTAGCCAAACTAGTTTGTTATAGAAACCGGGCAGTGCACGCCTTTAATCACAGTTCTAGAGATGATACAAGATGGGAGGAGACAGCTCTCAGACACAGTCTCATTCTGAGATTCCTGGAGGCAGGATCACCATTTTGGACTGAGGTCGAAGTAAGAACCAGTGACTGGCTGTTTTGCTTTCTGGATCTTCAGGTTGACCCCCAGCTTCTCTGAGTTTTTATTAGTTGTGCTTGACATAAACACATATAGGTAGCTAATGATAGCTGATTGTTTTTATGTAGCTGTGCCTTCAAGTTCCCAGTGCACGTGATGAATAGGATGTATGGTTTTAGCCACACATCTTAGAAAGGTAAGTCTGTTCTGCAAGGACGGGAAATAGCCTGCTGGAGCGAACGGTTTCTTCTAAAATCCTTATATTTTTCTTGTGATAATTTTTTTCTTTTATATTTGTCATGTATGTCTGTTCACCACCCATATGCAGTGTCCCTGGAGGCCAGAAGAGGCATTGGATCCCCTGGAACTGGAGTTATAGAAGATGCTGAGCTGCGATGTGGATGCTGGGAGTAAAACCTGGGTGCTCATAGCCATGAGCTGTCTCTTCTTATGATGACTTCAATAATATCTGAGCATTATACTTACTTGGAGGTTTTCCTGCTATGATTTCCAGAATTTGAGAAAAATAATTTATGTTCATTAACCCAAACAGAAACAACAACAGCAAATAATTCACACCAGGAGTTAATTATACACTAACCATCCCTCCATTTAATCCTTATTATAGTCTATGACGTTCAGGATAGACACCAAGAGTATCTGACTTCAGCTGGGACTTCTTTTTTTTCTGTTACATATATTACTTTTTATTAGATACATACACACAAAATGAGATCAAATGAAGAATATCAATATGAAAAAAATCACAAAAATATACAATAGAAGCATAGGGCAAAGGAACAAAAGTACTACAACACAGTCATATTGCAAATGAAATAGTAACTTAAATCCTTACTTATCAATAATCAAACAAAAATAAATAATTAATTTAATCTAAAGATGTTAGTTGAATACATTAACAAAATAGTGAGCTCCAGGGCTGGAGAGAGCTAGGCTGGAGAAATGTATTAATTTAGAGTAACAGATCTCTTTACTGTTCTAACAGAGAATGCGCATTTGGTTCCCAGAACCATACTGACTGGCTTATAACCATTTGTAATTCAGGGATATGTTTCCTCTCTTCAGCTAGAACTTCAAACACCTCAGTCCTTAAGGGAACATTCAGATGGCAGGAATGGAGAATCAGTTATCGAATTAGCTGGAAGGATTTCCCAGAGGGCCTTCATAGCCATGGGTAGAGGTTGCTGGCAGGACGCAGTCCTGTGAGAGATCCACTCTCAGAGCTACAAGGCACAGATACAGACTATGCTATGGCCTTGGCTTGGTTGTAGGTGAGGGTCCACTTCCTACACGCCTTATTATGCTCCTCTGTGCAAAGGAAAAGAGGTTCTGTTCGTAGGATGGTTGTTGGAATTGTATAAGTTGGTTTGGCCTGAAGGTTAATATTTGATGCTATAAAGCACAACTTACTTTTTAATAACTTTCATTTATTCATTTGTTTATCATACCCTTTGTCACTAGCAGGGACTGAATGTAGAACCTCATTCTGTATAGTGCACTTTACTTTTTTCTATGCTTCTCTTATTTATTTGTTTGTTTGTTAGTGGCATTCACTTTGCCACTACTGGGGATCAAACTTAGCACATCATTCATATGGTCAAGCATTCTACTACTGAGCTACACCTTCTGAGAGTTATTATGTTTTTACTTAATATCCAAGTCGTACAGCTCAAGGCTCCACTCAGGGTTTCATGGGGAACCAACCCCACCCGCATCCCATTCCTGAGACTGTCAGGGCATTGCTTCTAGTTCCTCCCAAGATCAAGATCTTGGTTGGTACAGTGTCATCTTCCCCGTCAAAGCCTTGTTTTCCATTTATCTGGTGATTTAACCATAAACCACACAGGACTGGGTCAGAGCTTAATGTGGCTTCATCAGGGTTCTTTCCCTGACTTCCTAATGTCAATGGGTATCCAACCTGTCCAGGAGGGATAGCCAAAGCCCATCTCCCCCTGGCCCACAAGGAGGTAAGAATTGTTCTTCCGGCCTCCTGGGAACACATTTGAAGGCTTCTTGTGGGTGGCCTTTCTCACTATATGTACCAGCAATGAAGATGTAAAGTCATCAGAAACCAGCTATGCCCTGCCGTGCAGGGAGGAGCAAGTGGAGTGGAAACCAGTTATAGCTGATGTGCCGGTCGTCATTAGTTTGAACTGTATCCAAGGGGAGCCTGCTATGAGGCTTAAAGCGCCTGGAAGCACTGAGGTGTGCCACAGATTGTATTTGATGCATGTGAATAGGTACAGAGCCATGTGGGGTGCACTTTTAGGGAAGGCAGATGCAGCAGTGAGTAGTTTAGAAGCCTTGCTGAGGTCACGGTCTGGTACACCAAAGCCGTAGTAGACAAAGGTAATGAAGCCTGCCGGAGCTCGTTCACAGTGGGAGGGCTCTCCAAAGTCTCCCAAGCCCCCAGTGTTCCATCCACACATGCAGGCTTTGGTACAGACTCTCCCAAAATCCAGGACCTCCTCTTCTTGGCTCCCCCCTCCCCTCTCCTGCCCCCGCCCCGCCCCTGCAATGGGCTCCACTGGTTTCTGCCTTTCTCCTGCTCCGTGGAGACTGCACTCCTCAAACGCAGGTTACCTGTACTCAGAGGTTCTTCTAGCATATGCAGCACAAGTGGCCAGTCTGCATGATACAGAAGAAGGAAGGGGCTCCTAGGCACCCCAGTTATCCAGGATGACACGCCGCTAGAGTACTTCCCAGAGATGGGGCACCAGGTAAGCATGGAGGAATGGATCCGGGAGCAAAAATGGAGCTGCGCTACTGGGCAGGCGATTCCAACAGAGTATGGAAAACCCCCCTTTTCTTGTGCTTGGGAAGTCTGGGGTACCACCTGGTAACCCCAGGTGGCTTGTGGAAGAAGTGAAGATGCTGAGGCGAGGACAAATAGTCCCAGGTGGTATTTACAGAGGGACGAGGAGGAGGAACCGAGGGCAGAAGAGGATGAAAGGACCACTAGATGACCCCGAACCACGCTGTGTTCTGGGCTCTAAGGTGTGCCAAGCATTGCATGCCACCCTTGAGGTCTCACAGCTGTTCCGACAATACTGCCCAGTCCTTGCATGACTGGGTTCAGCCACGAGAAGCAATGAGTGTAGATGGAGTAAAAATGTAACACTGCCCACCTTGTTCCAGAGCCTGCATTCTCCCCGCCTCCCTGAGTGTGACCTGCTGTGAGATGCAAATCCTCCCCAGTACCCCAAAAGCTGGTGCAGGTAACGAGCCATACCGGGATGGGGTGAAGGTGGGAGAGAATGGTGGCTAGGGAGGGAAAGGAGCTCCTGCCTGGCTGCGTTTCCCAGGACCAAGCTGCCTCAGTGTCCATCTTGAAGGGGGGACCAAGAGAGGCTGGTGGTTTCTTAGGATTAGAGTAGAAAGTGAGGGGGAGGGGAGAGAGGGAGAGAGAGACTCCTTGGCCATGTCTGGGGTGGACCTAAGTAAGCACAGCTTCAGAAAGTATATAGGTGCCAGAGGATGAAGTGGACTTGGCCCCCAGGGGTTCTGTTGGTAGGTGCTCTGCCAGTGAGTCTCTGCCTATTTGTTAGTCATTGCTGTTTCCAGTATTACAATCCCATTCCCTGACTTCTGTGCCTTTAAGCTAAAGGAATGAGGAAGAGCACATGATTCAAAACAAGTTAATTCCTATTTCCAGGTCAAAGTTGAAAGTGTCAAAAATCCCAAGTACCATCTGCCAGTGATATTATGGCCGGCCGCAGGCTTCTGTTGAGATTCCTCTTTGCAAGGAAGGTAGTGCATATGTTTTTCCAGCAGTGGAAATACAAGGGACTCGCTTTGGAAACCTTGGCCATGTTGTTGATTTGCTGATAAATTACCTACGCATTGAGGTAGAGACCCAGAAATCAAACTGCAAAACTGAAGGTTCCTCTTTAGGAAGACCATTGTGCTATTTGGGGATGAAATGTAAAGGTTCAGATCTCTATGTACCAGGGAGTTTATAATTTAAAGCCACTAGGAAGCATCATGAATGTCCAGAACTGTATAGACAAGGTCAGTGCCACCCACACAAGTCATACAAGTTCAGAACAGAATCACAGACATGAGGATGACCTCTGGAAGGAAGTGCGCAAGCCACATTTAGGAAAGAGAACTGATGTGGGAAGTTCTTTATATGTGTTGCTTTTATTGGTTAATGAATAGAGCCAGGTGGGAAACCTAAACTGAATGCTGGGAGAAAGAAGGCAGAGTCAGGGAGATGCCATATAGCTGCCGGAGGAGACAGATCCTGGAACCTTGCAGGTAAGCCTTGACCTCGTGGTGATGCACAGATTAATAGAAATGGGGGTTGACTTAAGATGTAAGAGTTAGATAAAAATGTGCCTAAGCTAGTAGGCCAAGCAGTGTTGCAATTAACATGGTTTCTGAGTGATTATTTCGGGTCTGGGTGGCTGGGAAATGAACGAGCAGACCCCGTCTACAGAGAACCCCAGATATGGTGTGAGAAAATGAGCCAGCTCATCCGTAGATATTCAATGAAAGCCAGCCGGTGTTGAAACTGCCTGCATCATCATCATTATTTTAATTAACTTTTGTTTAAGCAGAGGCTCACTCTGTAGCCCAGACTGGTGCTGAGTTTATGATCCTCTTGCCTCTGCCTCTCAGATGCTGGGATTCTAGGTGTGCACCAGTCTCCAGGCTCCTTATCATTATCTTTGATGTTGCTCTTGTTCTCATCAGCTGGCTCAGAACAGTCATTATAGAAGACATAAGGTACTTTATTTAAGAAATGGAGCAGGACTCTAAAATTTGGTCAAAAATATTTTCCCCCAGTTTTTGAGTAGAGGTCAGAGCTAGGTTTTGGAAATGTTGAGGAAATTGTGGATTTGCTTCCTGGAGCTAATGTTTTTAAGGCTGACGATTTCCAAAATACTTTCCTTACCCACAGAGATAGTGAAGCTCTCAGATGAATAATCACATTGTTCCTAGCCCTTCCTGTCTCCCACGGAGACAGTACTTATGCCATCTTTGAAGACAATATGGAATCCATGGAGGATTATATGTAGCTCCGTATTTTTTTTTCGAAGGATAATTCTGTAGACAGCTTATACTGAAACATTTTAAACCCTGTTAATATTGTGCTTGGCTATTTCTTTTTAAAGTTCTTACTAGTGTTTCTTCTTCTACATTTCTTTCTTAATCTTCTCATCCACCTTTCATCTCCTTGCTTTGTTGAGCCTCTGCTCTTTGCCTCAGGGATAGTCAACAAAGACCCATCTCCTGGTCTTCGAGTTTCTAAAGGCCAGTTAGTTGGTGAAGGACTATGATTATACTAGAGATTAGGAAAATACATACTGTCCCTTTGCAGTTCTTGTCTCCAGTCTGGGGGTAAGTCAGAGAGAAAATGAGAATTCTATATCCTCCTTCAGGGAGTCTTTGATCTTCATTTGTTGGAGTGTTGGAGACAGAGCCAATGGGACACAAGGGTTCTCAAACTCATTAGTTCTGGGACTATGGGTGTATACCATCACACCCAGCTTTTAAAGTTCTGAAAAGTGGGATCCCGTGTCTCAGATGAGTGGGATAGATTTCAGTGATCTCACCCACTGAGAAGCTTGTGAGACCTAGGAGTAGAGCTCTGCCTTTTTTAGGGCAGAGCCCTGGGAAAGTGACAAGACGTTATTGTGGTGTATCTAGGCAGACAGAATTGTTCCTCGTCCCAGTGTGGCCTGAGAGCAGCAGAATGGCTCTCTCAGTGTTGTGACAGGAAGAGTGGATAACTTTAATGGGCTTAAGGTGGACAGCTAAGCTGCCACCTGTCAAGGTAATGAGAGAATGATGTCATCAGGTGCCATTTCCATGTGGACAAAAGTCTGCCACAAACACACACCCTAAATCTTATTGCCCCGAGCAGAGAAATAACTCTAAATGGATTTAGATAAAATTTAACCCTGCTAATGAAATAAAAACTTAAATAGAAATTCAGTGGGATATAGGAAAAAAATGTGTTCATCTAAGGACCTTGACTTAGAACCGATATTCTCTAGTGTTAAAGGTTTATTTGTTAGTCCATTTGCCTGGGGTTCTAAGTCTTTAAAGAATTTTGAATAGAACTCCCAGATTATTTGTGTGTGCTGTGTGTGTGTGTGTGTATGGGGTGGGGTCATTTCTCACTTCCATAGTCCCTGATAGTCTCGAACTTGTAGCATTCCTCAGGCCTCTGCCTCCTGAATGCTGGGATTACAGGTTTATGCCCGCACACTCAGTGAACAATCAGCTTTTTAATGTCACCATTTTTCATTCTGACCCTGCTTTGGGGCTCAGTGTTGCACTGCCATAGTTTCTAGGATGCCAGAAAACAATGATTATTTCCACTCAAGTTTATACGAAGCGTAAAGAGCTGGAAAATCAGCACATGGCAGTCATGGCCAGGCCTGCTCATGGAAAGCCCCTAAGTGAATGTCAATGGAAAATTCTCAGGTTTTGTAACACAAGAGCAGATAAAGAAGGATTGTTTAGCATGTAGGACTGGCACCTAATAAAAGAAAAATTATGTAAATATTGTGCAGTAAGTATCTTGGAACCACAAACCTGGCCCTATGCCTGGGTAAGTGGCTTGCTGAGTGAGAGAGTACTTGCCTAGCCAAGAGGAGGGTCTGTGTTTTTATCCCATCTCTCAGGAGATGGTGACAGGAGGGTCTCGGACTGTGTAGTCTGGACTACATCGTGAACTTTTGTCTCAAAAAAGGAAGGAAAGGAAGAGAGGCAATGGGGTGGGAACAAGGAGGGGAGGGTGGGGATGAGCCACATCTCAGCTGGTAGAGAGCTTGCCTAGTATACAGGAAGCCTCGAGTTCCACCCTCGGTACTACGGAAACTAGGCATAATGGAGTCACACCTGCAATTCCAGCACGTGGAGGCAGGCAAGAAGACCAGCAGTTCAAGACTGACCTGGGCTACCTAGGAAGTTTGAGGCCAGCCTTGGCTACATAAGACCCTGTCTTGAAAAAAAGAAAGCCAGAAAAGACGGACAGAAAGAAGGGGAAAAGGAGAAAGAAAGAAAGAGAGAGAGAGAGAGAGAGAGAGAGAAAGAAAAAGAAAGAGAGAGAGAGGGAAAGAAAGAAAGAAAAAGAGAGAGAGGGAAAGAAAGAAAGAAAAAGAAAGAGAGAGAAAGAAAGAAAGAAAGAAAGAAAGAAAGAAAGAAAGAAAGAAAGAAAGAAAGAAAGGTTATCTAATACAAAGTGCTCAAGGGAGGGGGTATAGCTCAGTGGTAGAGCATTTGACTGCAAAGTGCTCAAGGGGCCTCTGTTCCCCCCGGGTCTGGCACATGGGGCCTGGTATGACGATTATCATGCTAGGGATGTTCAGTTTAGGAGCAAACAGGAGACCTGGGGCTGGGGCTGTGCTGTTACTGTAATCATCTGTTTTCATCACTCTGGCAGGGAAATGTGGTGCATGTGGGCAGTTAACCCTAGTCTACTCTCTTCTGCAGGTGTATGCATTGTGTAGTCACATGTTTGTGGGAGCAGTGTGTGTGTGCGTGTGTGTGTTTGTGTGTGTGTGCGTGTGTGTGTAGCCCAGGTGTAAACAGAGACTGCTTGTTCATTTCCCAGCTGCCCAAACCTGAATAATCACACAGAAACTTTGTTAATTACAACACTGCTTGGCCAATAGCTTAGGTGTATCCCTAGCTAGCTCTTATAACTTAAATTAACCCATTTCTATTAACCTGCGTACAGCCACAAGGATGTGGCTTACTGGAAAGATTCTGAGGGTGGCATCTTTCTCCTGCAGCAGCTACATAGTGCCTCGTTGACTCTGCCCACCCCCACCCTCTCTCTGTTTAGATTTCCCGTCTGACTTTGCTCTGCTAAGTCATTGGCCAAACCATCTTCTTTATTAACCAAGGTAATAAAACATATTCACAGCATACAGAGGGGAATCCCACATCACCCAGGTTGACATCAGGTGTCTCCTTACGTTGCTCTTTTCCCCACATTTGAGGTAGGGTCTCTTGCTGAGTCTGGGACTTGCCATGTCAGCTAGTCTAGCTTGCTCCAGAATTCCATCTCAGCCTCTTGTGTCCTGGAATACCCATCTCATTTCTAGGTTCTGGGGATCTGAATGCTGGTTCTCATGCTTGCACAGAAAGCTCTTTCATGACCCACTAAACCATGTCTCCAGGACCCTGACCACCTACTCCTACCTGTTGTTAGTAAGTATTGTAAAACTCTAAGATAACTCTAAAGCCATTTCTGACAACTCTGAGGCCTCTCAGCAGTAATGCTCTCCCCTCCCCTGGGAACCAAGGACCTAACAACTTCACATGCACGGCACGTACTGGAATGTTGGGAATTTTCCGTCTCCCTGTGTCCTTGTGGTTGTTCTCCAGATAGAACTCAGTTATTGGAATTGGAGCAAGATAACCCTCAGATGTTGACTCAGTTCTTCGGTCTTTGTCAGTGGATATTGACTCCATTCCTCCGATACAGTTAGGATGACCCACAGACATTTCCCCTTTACCCTGCCTGGTCTGGCAACTACTCTCTCACCATGGCTCAGACCAATCATTGCTAGTAGCCCTTTGAATCAGCCAATCCCAATACTTGGAAAAACAACCCCCAAACTCCCTTCTTGTTTCTGTGGCTTTTTACTTTAAAAGTAGCCCACACCAGCTATTTGGGGTCTTTGGCTTCCCAAATGCTGAAAGACCCTGTCGTGACAGAATTAATTAAATCCTCTTGCTTTTACATCAACTGGGGTGTGAGAGTGGTCTCTTGGGGTGACTCCTCCTTGGTGATTGGACTTCAGAGTCCAACAGTATCTTGGACCCCCAAACCTGGCCCTATGCCTGGGCAAGTGCCTGGGCTCAAACCTGGGGCTGAAGTGCCTAGTTAACATATCAAAATAGACTTGGCCATCTAGTTCTCCCTACATCCCTCAGTTCCTATTTGTAATAGGGCTCTCCTTGTTGGCATACCTTGTCCCCTTTCCTGAACTCTCCAGCCTTGAAACTGAGCTGTTCTTCCTCCATCTGCCTTTCCCTATATAATCCAACCCTTTTGGTTACCTGTCTTTTTCATCTACCCTCTTGGCTTAGACTGCCCCTCTTGGTCAGCAGTTCTCCTCTATTCCCTACCCCATTCCTCACATGGCCTGGCTCAGTCTGCCCATATCAACTCTGGACTCTCCTAGATGTCTCTGCCTCTGGCTATGCTCTCCCTTTTATCAGTAATACACTTTCTCCTCCACCATACCTAGGAACAGTCATGCTCCTTTTCTTTTCATTTTTTTTTTCATTCACTTTCTAGAGCAGGTTAACAATTAGAATACATTTTAATTAGCATTTTTAATAATTATGTCATCAACGTAAGTTTAGGGGAGTAGAGATCACTGATGAGATGTCACCAAGTGTAAGACCACCCCTGCTTGCCCACCCTCTAGTCATAGGAATTCAAATTCATGTCTATATTTGCTTCAGAAAGCCTGCCCAACATTTGCAGGCTGGGGCAAGGGTGCAAATGGAGGCTTGCATACCATATGTCTACATTTTTAAAAGCTCTAAATCTAGATAAGAAGCAGTAATATAAAATATGTTATGTCCCATTGCCTTGAAAAAAATGTATCTTTAGGAAAACCCAGAATAGCAAGGTCAAATATAGAATTCTTCGACTCTAGGTTTTGCCTGCTTTCCCTAGGGGACCCTTGTCTGGTTTGTGAGACTTTTGCTGCTGTGACAAAACACCTGAGGAAGTCAAGTTAGAGAAGCAAAGACCGACAGATGGCCCAGGGCTTTGGAGGAGTCCGCCGATGGTCACTCGGCTCCCTCGACTTCTCTTGTGCTGAAGCAGAACACTGGTGTAAACACACAGTAGACCAGGGGGCGGGGGAGAGAAAGAGAGAAGGGGGAGAGAGAAGGGCAAAGAAAGAGGGACAGATAGAAGGGTGGGGGAGAAAGAGAGAGAGAGAGAGAGAGAGAGAGAGAGAGAGAGAGAGAGAGAGAGAGAGAGAGACCCCTCCAGGACTCACCCCTACAGACTGACTTTCTTCAACTAGCTCCACCTCCCCATTAAGCCAATCCATCTCTGGATTAGAGCCCCATGATCCAATCACCCCCAAAGGCTCTACCGCTAACACTGTCCAATGGGGACCCAAGCTTTTGGGAAACATTTTAAATCCAAATCACTGGATCTACTCTCCCCCCAACTCTGTTCCATCTATTTAAAACACCCCTGTGTGCATGTTCCATTCTGTGTTTACAGATATCTGCTGCCCATGTCTCCGGACTAGGAGTCAACACAGCCATGGGATAATCCATCTTCAGAGCTCAGTAATGGAAAGAGATCTGGAGAGGGTTCCGGGTCCTGGAACAGGGCATCCTGGCATCCTGGCATCCTGGTACTAAGGAGAGGTCCAGAAGGTGGCGAAGGACACTGAGTAGACACATTCCTTGGCCTCTGTAATGAGTTCTGCTGAGGGAAAATGACACCTCAGGAGGAAGAGGAAGAGCACCTAACTGATGTGTTTGAGGACAGCAGCACCCTTGGGTCCTCCTGCTGGGTTTGGTTTGTGACACAGATTTTATAGGAAGAAGAGACAGAGGGCGCAATCTCTTCTAAGCCCTGAGCTATTTTCAGAGTAACTTTATTTGGCATTTGTCTTAGTTAGGTTTCTATTGCTGTGAAGAGACACCATGACCACAGCGATGATTATAAAGGAAAGGATTTAATTGAGGTAGTGGCTTACAGTTTCATAGATTTGGTCCATTATCATCATGGAGGGAGCATGGTGGTGTGCAGGCAGACACGGTGCTGGAGAATTCTGCATCTCGAACCAGAGACAACAGGAAATGAACTGAAACACTGGGCATGGCTTGAGCCCGCCTCGTCAGTGACATGCTTCCTTCAACAAGACCACCCCCACTCCAACAAGGTCACACCTCCTAATGTGCCACTCCTATTTGGGGGGGCATTTTTCTTCAAACCACCACAGTGTTTTAAGAAGGCATTTATAAAATTTGACCTGAGGAGAAACGTGTTTTAGGAGCAAGGATTCAGACTCCTGCTGTGCAACCCCTATCTTCCCAGTACTGGCATTATAAGCATGCACCATGTTTTCCCTGAAACATTCTTTTATGGTAATGAATGCATTTGATAGCAACATCTCGGGGTGGAGGTGTATAGACCCACTGTGTGCGGCCCCAGGAGTTTGCTTATCCTATCTGTTACAGCAGCAGTTCTCAGCCTGTGGGTTACCACCCTTTTGGGGTCACATATCAAATATCCTGCATATCAGATATTTACATTACGATTTATAATAGGAGCAAAATTACAGTTATGAAGTCGTAGTGAAATAATTTATGGCCGGGATCACCACCATGCAGAGGAACTGTATTATAGGGTTGCAGCATTAGGAAGACTGAAAGCCGGTGGTATTGCAGGATCATGTCTCATACAGAACTAAGCTAGTTCCAGAATTGCGTCTACATGGGCCCCTGTGTCTACTGGGCTCAGCATATGCTGATGAGTGTTTGGTTGGTTGAATCCACTGATAGTCCCCATTTCTCACACAGCCTCAGAATGGAGTTCTTAGGCAGTTGCTGTAAATTTGTGAGCAGAAGGTGCCTCTCTCAGCCCACAAGAGCCCTTCACAAGGGCTCTGGTGCCACCAACCTTTGCGCCTGATGGTGCGGGAAGGGTCAGGAAAGCCTCTTCCAGTCCTAGCAGGTGAGCTGAGAAGTAAAGGCTTGGTGAATGGGGCCTGATAAAGCAAAGGCTTTCAGGAAACTGCAACAAGCCAGAAAAATGGTTTTTGCTTCTTGTCTGCCATGAGGTAGGCAACTCATGTCCCCTCCACTATGTGGACCGGTACCTTTGGAATTGTGAATCAATTTTTCTTTTGATATTTCGTTCCAGCACTGGAGTCTTTAGAAATACCGTTCCTTTCTCAACTTCAGCTTCCTTATCTGTCAAATTCCAGAGGGACAACTCAATCTAAAAAGTCCTTGCCATATCAGAGAGAGAATCTGACTGAGATTCCAGGCTCCACGTAAAAAGCCAGGTGTAATCTGTGTATACTCACAATCTTAGTGCTGTGGAAGCAGAAGCAGCAAGATCCCAGGGGCTTGCTGCTCAGCTGGTCTTGCTAAACCAGTGAGCCCCAAGCTCAGGGAGAGCTGGTGCCTCAAAGAGTAGGGTAGAGAATGATTGAAGGTGACATCAACCTCTGGCTTCCACAGTCCATCTACACAAATGTGCACACGTACACATATATGATATATACACAAAATAAAAAATTATACAACACGATAAAATTATGAGTATGAATTAAATGCTCTCAATTCCCTGTTAGTGCTCAGATTCTTAGTTTACGTGACTCTGGTTGGTTAGGAAGCACTCTGATGTCCACAAAATTCAGTCCTTTCTTTCTTCTCAGGCATAAATGGGCCTTATTTTCTAGGTACAAATGAGAGCCTTTGTCCTAAGTCCGTTTGTCCTGAATCACCATGACAAGAGTCCTTCCTCTCATTTCCAGTGACCAGCCTGATGGTTTTTGTTAGCCAGGCGGCATGCCGGCAGGCTTCTGCGTGACTGGAAATTTCCTTTCCTTTCACACTGGTTTAATTGAGCATCCACTCTTATGCCTGCTGCTCTGTTGATACTCAGAGGGTCATGTGGTTTACACATGTTTAGACATAATTTAGACCAGGAAATCTGGCTTCAACAGCCTACATGTATGCGGTTCCTCTATCACCTTTTCATGCAAGTAATGAAGGGGTATGTTGTGGGATATTTTGATCTCACTCTGACATTCCCCAATAAAGTTATACCTTGAATTGAGGTGGAGCCAGTGACTGGCTGACCAGAATTGACCACAGAGAAGACATGGGATAGAAAAGACACAGGAAGGGAAGGGCGGAGACTACAGTTTGAACTCTCTCGGTTCTGGGAGAAGGGAAGAGATGTGTCTCTTGCAACGTCTCTGGCCAAAAAGGTCAGCTAGTTGCTACCCAGCCTTTGACTTCTGAGTTTTATTGACAAATAGAGTAATAGATACTTAATTTAAATCTACAGAACAGGGGTCACAGGACTAGAAGCCCCGCCAGGCCCTGAACTGGCAGGGCACTGACTGAGGAACTGTGGGGCAGCAGACAAGAATGAAAATATCAGTAGATTTCTGTACAGCCGCTAAGCTGACAGAAAAACAGCATGGGGTGCCATATGTCATGAGTCTTTCTCTGTCCCACCATCCGCTCCCAAATAATGACACAGAGACTTCTTATTAATTATGAAAGTTCGGCCTATAGCTTAGACTTGTCCCCAATTAGCTCTTATAACTTAAATGAATCCATTGTGTTAATATACATTCAGCCATATGTCATTGCCTCTCTTCTATCTTGCACTTCCTGCTTCCTCTCCTTATCTCCTGGCCTCTCACAGGCATCTTGATTCCTCCTCCTTTTCCTCTCTCTTCCCGCCTATACCTTCTGCCTAGCTATTGGCTGCTCAGCTTTTTATTACACCAATCACAGCAATGCCCCTTCACATAGTATACAAATATCCTACAACAGGGCTAACCAGCATTTGTGTATTGTAGATGTCCATTCCATGTCCTGCTTTGAGAAATTGTTCCAAGCTATTGACTCACTGTGTCCAGAGGCAAATCCAGCCTGGGCAGTACCTAGACAAAGATCCTCCACCTGCCTGTTTATCACAAGCTGTCCAGGGAGTCTGAGCTTCAAGGCTACTGGGAGGGGATACACATCAAGCCTGTGTAGCCCCAATATGATGATGTGGTGGCACTGCTGAGTAGATGCAGTGAAGGAAGCCTAGGGCTGTGGCGACTCCTACCCTCAGTTCCCTCTGCCTTCTTTCCTCATTTTCAAGAGTGTACTGTGGTTCTTCCGTAAGAGCCTTCCTCCTTCCTCAGCCCCTGAGGCCAGTCAGGTCCTCCAGAAGTTGCTCAACATGTGCTCTCTCTCTCTCTCTCTCTCTCTCTCTCTCTCTCTCTCTCTCTCTCTCTCTCTCTCTCTCATTCCTACTTCTCTGTGTGAATGCATGAGGAAACTGTTCTCACAAGGCCTCAGGGATGTGGACACCCGAGGGCTTCTCACCTGATCGTAAGAGGTGAATAACGTTCTGCTTCTATAATAAAACACTCCGAATAAGGGTAAAATGAAAATTTATTTCTCATAATTCTGATATCTGGGGAGTCCAAAACCAAGCCGTGTCAGATTTCGGTGTCTGGTTTTGGTGTCTGGTGAGGCCTGCTGTGTGCCTCAGCAGGGCACTTTCCACAGTGTTTTCATATGGGGAAGGGGCAAGGAAAAGAAGCGTTACTTCTTTGGTAAGACCCTTTGTCCCATTCATGATAAGAGTCCCCATAGTCTGCTCATCCCCCAAAGGCATGAATATTTAACTCATTTACCTTGAATATAAGATAAGATCCAGTATGAATATTGGAGGGTCACAAACATTCAACCATAGCACACTTGAATGGGGAAGAGGTCCCGCGTCCAGGAAGGCAGTTTTGTGGGCTTGTTTTAGCTAGTCATGGCAGTCTCTTCTGGACAAAGTTATGCAGTAGGGCATGTGCTTCAGCCTCAGTTTCCCCTTCTGAAGCATCCCTCTCCATCTCGGCCCCAGTCCTGACCACAGCTCTTTCCACAAACATTCTCCACCAAAGGCACCTTCCCTGTTTCCATATTCCACCAGGATATAGGCAACAGCTTAGCCCTTTTCAGGGTTGATTGTCACAGTGTATAGTGAGTGAAAGGGTCTATCCCCAGCTAAGGGAATATCAGGGCTATGGCAGCCAATGGCGCTGAATAAAGAGGAATCTCTATGAGGCAGGAATAAAGAGGTATAGAGAGCTCAGGCCATTAAACTTCCTGTGCCAATGAAAGGTTAATTCAGTCCGCCGATTGGTCAAAATGGCCCGTTATTAGTTTAACCTTTTTGTTGCTTGTTTGTTATCCTGCCTCAGATTATGTTTTGTTTTTGTTTTTAAGCTCCATTTAACGTTATATTTAGACCCTGGTACTGAGTAAAAAATACTAATTCTGCACTCTGGGCCTGCAGGCTCGGACTAAGAGTAGGGTGAAAACCTTACATCTCTGCTCTCAGTTCGTGTCTGTCTCCTTCCTCTTGAGACTTTGGATCCGACTCCTGAGCTTGGGCAGTGTAAATACTTGGGAGTGTCTGTCTGGAGACCACTGACATAAGGAGATTCGGCCTGCCTTCAAGACTCAGACACAAAGGTGGGAGTAACTGAGGCCTGCTTCTGTCTGCATTTCAGGCACCCCCAGAGGTGCCTGAAAGTCTCCAGTCTCTGCCCTGAACACTGTCCTGAACACTGTCCTGTTGTCACCTTCGAATCCAGAAAAAGGCAGAGCTTCGTGGGCCAATCGGGCTGGGGTGAGCTCACCTGCCAGGCTCGAGCCGCCATCTCGTGGGAATCGGGTTGTCCCCCTCAAACAATAAAGACTTTTTGAGCTGTCTTGCCGAACCAGACCTGAGATAACGATCAATCAGACCACACTTGAACCAAGGCGGTTTAATTCTGCGTACCTCTTACCTCCTGTCCCAGTTCTTCCTCTGTTTCAACCCGAAGTTCATGTCAATCCACTGGGACGGGCTGAAATCCTTGCCTTCTGTCCTTTCCACATTTAATTTGGGAAAAGATTTGGCTACTTTGACTAAATTCCCTTCCTGTCTTCTGGCTGTTACTTACATTTGCTTTCTTTGGGGTGAATATCTGGACCTGACATGTGGAACCCCCAGAGATGGGCCTCTGGCCTAGGACTCTGGTTACATAGTCTAGGAACACTGAATTAAGTGTGTGTGTGTGTAGGGGGGAATCATACGATTTTTAATTGCTTAAATTGTATAACGAAAGTTCCCATACTCTAAATGTCTGTTTCTAATGGGTCACCCTACACAGCGTGACTGGGGAGCAGTTGTTGTTCAGGAATATTTGACTGGACAAGACTTACAGATCCTGATTCTTGGCTGTGGAGAGCGTGGTTCCTGGGTCAATAGTGTTGGCATCATTAGGACTTTGTTAGAATGCTGGATCCCAGTACCACATACATCCTGGAAATCAAATCTTCATATTGTAATGATCCTAGGTACTCTGTAAGCAGCCTACATCCTGAGGTTTAAACGGCAAACTTGCCGACCTAGTAGACTGCCCAGTACATTTTACGCTCTGCAGCACCTGACTGGTTTCCACTCTCAGAATCTTTGAACATGTTTGGAACAGGTAACTCCACTGAACTGCTCATTATTTTTTTTAAAACTTCCCCAGGAAAGCCAAGTTTGGGAACCATCACAATAGCTAATCATCTCTCTTCACTGACGAGGAAATGAGGCTGGAGTAGGCCTATCCAAACTGCTATCAGGTTGCCAGCAAGACTCCCTACATAAAAATAATCATATTATTATTTACTAAATGCAATTAAATAGAATATACGTAGAGAATTTGTCCTAAAGAATTCACAGTGTTTTAGTCCAGCTTGGTTGTTATAACAAAACACAGACAAGAGACTTAAAAAGAAACATTTATTATTTTTTGTTTCTTTGTCAAAAATCAGGTTGTTCGAAGGAGTGTGGATTAATATCGGTGTCTTTGATTCAGTTCCATTGGTCCTCCTGTTTGTTTTTATGCCAATATCAGGCTGTTTTCAATACTGTAGCTCTGTAGTAGAGTTTGAAGTCAGGGATTGTGATGCCTCCAGAAGTTCTTTTATTGTACAGGATTGTTTTGGCTATTCTGGTTTTTTTGCTTTTCCATATGAACTTGAATATGGTTCTTTTGAGGTCTGTGAAGAATTTTGCTGGAATTTTGATGGGCATTGCATTGAATCTGTAGATTGCTTTTGGTAAGATTGCCATGTGGTACATTTACACAATGGAGTACTATACAGCAGAAAAAAATAACGACATCTTGAATTTTGCAGGAAAATGGATGAAGCTAGAAAACATCATTTTGAGTGAGGTAACCCAGATACAGAAAGACAATTATCACATGTACTCATTCATAAGTGGCTTTTAAACATAAAAGAAGGAAAACCAGCCCACAAATCACAATCCCAGAGAACTTAGACAACGATGAGGATACTAAGAGAGACATACATAGATCTAATCTACATGGGAAGTAGAAAGAGACAAGATCTCCTGAGTAAATAAGGGAACATGGGGACCTTGGGGGAGGATTGAAGGAGAGGGGAGAGGCAGGGAGGGGAGCAGAGAAAAATATAGAGCTCAATAAAAATCAATTTTAAAAAAGAAACATTTGTGATTCTCCTGCCTCAGCTTCCAGGGTAGCTAGTATTAGAGGCCTGTACCACCAGGCCTGGCTCACATCCCTGTTTTCAAAAGCAGACGTCTGAACCTAGAGAGCCTTCAGTGGACACTAAATCTTGTGGCACCTTCATTTCCTCTCTTTAGTTTCAGCCTCCGGGGCTCTGAGAAATGTGGTAGCCCCTAAACAGACCAAGACATTGATTGGTATTACAGGGAGCTAAGTTGTAGGTAGAATATTGTGTTGGATAGATTTTTGTCAACTGGCCACAAGCTAGAGTCATCTGGGGAGAGAGAGAGACTCTCGACTCAAAAAAAAAAAAAAAGTCTCCGTAAGATCAGCCTGCAGGAAAGTCTGTTGGGTAGCCTCTTGAGTAATGATTGATGTAGGAGGGTGTATCCCCCTGTGGGCAATGCCATCTCTGGACAGATGTTCCTTGTTACATAAAAAAGCAAGCCGAGTGAGCCATGGGGTGCGAGCCAGGAAGCAGTGTTCTTTCATGGCCTCTGCGTCAGTTCCTGCATTGGCTTTTCTCAATGATAGACAGCAATCAGTGTGCGTGTAAACCAAACAAACCTTTTCTTTCCCTGTTGATTTAGGCCACGATGTTCATCATAGCAACAGGGAACGAACTTGGACAGATACCAGGCTTATAGTACACAGTCCACCAGGAAGACATTTGTAATATGGTGCAGAAGATGACAGACGCGTGGTCTCCTGGAAACACATTCGGATAACAAGACAGTTTGTAACAAGGGCCGTGTTCATTAAGCAGAATCCAGACGCCCAGCCAGTAGACCGGTGCCTGCATGCGATGGATAGTGTAAGACCCCATCCTCATGAGAGCTAGATACACCGCGTACATCTGGAGGAGGACAGTGTAAGACTCCATCCTGATGAGAGCTAGATACACCGCGTACATCTGGAGGAGGACAGTGTAAGACTCCATCCTGATGAGAGCTAGATACACCGCGTACATCTGGAGGAGGACAGTGTAAGAGCCCATCCTGATGAGATCTAGATACACCAGGCACACCTGGGAGGAGGACAGTGTAAGAGCCCATCCTGATGAGATCTAGATACACCAGGCACACCTGGGAGGAGGACAGTGTAAAATCCCATCCTGATGAGATCTAGATGCACCAGGCACACCTGGGAGGAGGACAGTGTAAGACCCCATCTGATGAGATCTAGATACACCAGGCACACCTGGGAGGAGCTTATTGGTTAATCCAGGTGAGAAAACCTATCCTAAAAGTGGGTGGAACCATTTCCTGGCTGGGATCCTGGAGTGAATAAAGAGGAGAAAGCCAGCTGATCGTATGTGTTTGATAGAGTCCTGGGGTCCCCCTCTTTGCTTCCTGTATCCAGCTCTATCTCCTCCTTTTGATTACCTGCTGTAACTGGAGGTTTTTCTTCTACATGCCAGTTCCCAAATAACCACTCTGAGGCTTAATATTAATTACAAACTGTTTGGCCTATTAGCTCAGGCTTATTATTAACTAGATATTACAACTTAAATTAACCCATTTCTATTATTCTATATTTTACCACTAGGCTCGTACCTTATTACCCCACATCATACTTCCTGGCAACTACTTGCATCTCCCTGACCCCACCCTCATTCTGCCTGTATCTCTATTTGGATTTTCTGCCTGACTATTGGCCAAATCCGTTTCTTTATTAGCTAATGGAAATAAACCATATTTACAGCATACAGAAGGGCATCCCACATCACCCTGCTATGGCAGACTAGATCCTTGAACTATGGGTTGGAATAAACCCTTTCTTGCTTAACTGGCTTTTGTCAGAGCCTTTTCCAGCACCAACAGGATGAAGAAACTTAAGACATCTCTTTTGAGAAAAGTTTAAATGTTCCTTTGGTGTCTCAAATCATGAATAATTAACATCAGATACATTTAAAACTGGTATAATAGAGTCCTAAACTTTGACACAAAGAAATAATTTGTTATTTAAGCAAACAGATGTTACATTGTATAGATGCTCAGTCACATTCACAAAGGGGGCTCGTGGAAAAATGCTCATATAAAAGCCACTGTGATGGCGGGGCTGGGGTCATGGGTCAGTGGCAGAACATGTGTTTAACACGTTTAAAGGGCCAAGGTCAAGCCCTAGCACTGCCAGATGGAAAGAGCTTTTATTGGGCCAGTTTCACATGCAGGCTAATGCAGATGTAACGTTGATCTGGGAACTTCACTTGGAGTCAGCAGAAGTGAGTTCTGACCCCACAAAGCTCTGGTTTTCTGACTTCTCGTGAGGTTGTGGTTCTAGAAGGCTTGGTGTATATTAAAATTGTGTGAACAATGCTTTGTATCTGCATAAAAAAAGGAAGCTAAGATCTAAGCTCATAATTTCACCTCCCTGAGAGGCCAGCAGCATACGGGTTACATTCTTCTGCAAGCTGTCCAGCATCGTCCTGGCTACTGAGACCAGCGGTGGTCCATCCCAGTTCCCACCAGTGTGACAACCAACAAAATCCATATACACACACGGGGGGTGGGGGGGAGCGGCGGATAACAAGACTCCTGAAGAGAAGGCAGCAAGCAGAGGGAGGGCAGAGCTCTCAAACTTCTACCAGCCTGGGCTCTACCCCTCCCTCCCCCCAGGGATCTTCTGAAATATAGATCGGAATTGGGGCTTTAGAATTTCCATCTACACTGGTCCTCAGACCAAGGTCGGAGAAGGAGAAGGAACCTTGGGTAGAGGAAACAAAGACTTCACAAAGAAGGGAATATAAACTGGTCCTTGAGGAAAAGAGGGGCCTGGAGCTGTCAGCCTCCCCTGACACCCAGTTGTGGGGAGGCAGGGGGAGGGGGCCATAGCCCACGAGGTCACCAAAAGCTAGTGAGCAGCCTGAAGCCAATAGCAGCAGCCCTGCTCAGCCTCTCACTGTAGGAGTTGAGTCTGGCAGACCCCAGCCAAGTTCATTTCCTCCAATAAATCCAACAGCTTCCCCTTTGATAAATGCTGTCCGGGCTGGAACATGTGGTGCTAACAAAATATGGTTTTAATTTGGGACCCGCTGCACTCGTGGTTAAATACTATGTGCATACAATAGCAGCTTCACGGCCAGCCGAGTTAATATGCCTGGGCTGAAAACGACTAAGCCCAGGGGATTCGGCTATACACATTTTGCGGCTCTGAAAAGCTACCTAATAACCGTCATCAATTTTAATACTCCAGGACGTCTCGTAAGCATGGAAGCCTTTAAAGTTCAGCCATTTTTGCCTTTGCGTCCTGCGCAGAAGCACCACGGACGTTTATTTTCCTGATATTTTATACCCACTTATTGTCGTATGTTGTTTGACATTCAGAGAATAACATGCTGTTCTAATCAACAACTCAGCACCGCATTCAAACCTGATGGTCCATAGCCTCACGAAAAGGCAGGAGGGTTGTGGAGAGGGAAGACAGAGTTGGGGGAGGAAGCCAGACTCGGAGATTAACAGCAGACAGTCTTGTTGTGGGGCGGGTCTCAGTCCTGGGAACAGAAACTCTCTGGTCTTTGTCAGGCTGAGTGTGGTTGCCCAGGGAAAGGAGAAAACCGGCTAAACGAGTTTCCATGTGGCCTTGGCAGTGCAGGTAACTGGACCTCCAGGAGAGCGTGAATAATGAAAGAAGCCTACTGCTCCCAGACTGTGGGTCACAAGAACTGCCTGAGGCCATTGACCAGCAAACCCAAGATCCCAGCACCTGGCTAGTAGTGTTACCGGGAAACAAGGCTGAGAAAGAGGTCAGGGGCAGGTGCTCTGGGGGCAGTAGGCAGCAGAGACAGTGAACAGGTTTGCTTCCTTGAGTGGGTTCTCTCCAAAGACCACCTTCTAGGACTGGGAGGGAAGTGAGCTGGGTCATTTGTTAACCTCCTCCTCCAACAACAACAACAACAACAACAACAACAACAACAACCATGGGTCAACAAATAACTTAGAGTACTGGAAGTGTATTCCTAAAACGCAAAGGAAGCTGGTGGCATTTGCAAGCTGCATTTAAATACGCATTTTACAATGTATTTTCAAGGCCAGCACTAGAAGGCTTGCTTAGCATTTCCCAGGTCCCACACAGTACCCAGCATTGCAAAAGAAAAGTATTTCTCTTCTTATTCCTGTGTGCTCACTTTGAGAGAATAGCCTAACATCCCCTGAGAATTTCCCAGTTATTATTCTTCATCAAGGGAATTTCTAAGGTAAAACTCCTTTCAAGAAATCTTTAAGGTCTGGTATGAACTTTTTGTTTTTGCTGCTGGGGACTGAATCCAGGGCATATTGAGGGGACACCTTTAACCCTTAAGTTCTGGGTGCATGTGCATGAGTGTTTATATTTGTATAAACTATTATACTGAAAGGCATTGACAGAGATGCTTTTGATTAATTAATATATTATGCTTCTTTTGGTCTATTTTTTGAGACAGGGTTTCTCTGTGTAGTCCTGGCTATCCCAGAACACTCTGTAGACCAGGCTGGCCTCGAACTTAGAGATCCACCTGCTTCTGCCTCCCCTGTGCTGGAATCAAAGGCATAGAGCCATTATACCCAGCTCTAATTGTCTTTTAAATTCAGGGTCTTGTTCTGGAGCAGTTCGACTGCCCTAGTACTCACCATGAAACTCAGACTAAATCCTGGGGCTACAGGCATGCACCACCACATCCAGCCACGGACATTCCTGTCTGGTGAAGGGAAGTCTGTTCCAGGGCTATTAAAACTCTTCAGTTTAGTTGAAAGGTGTTTGGGCGCAGCCAAAAAGGATGGAGTGGATAGCAAGGCTCCCAGGGCACTTGACAGAAGTCTCTGGAGTCCTCTATATTTTCTCTGGAGAGGGAGAGAAAAGTGGTGTCCTCGTCTACCCCAAATGTGTTGGTTTGGAGCCTTGGGGACTTCAGGCAGGTGAATGTTAGGGACATTGCTACCTTTGGCACTGGCTTCTCCCCCCAACCCCCACTTGGATTGCTTCCTAATGGAAGGGACTGAGAGGAGGGTGTATAGTTTAACTGAGAAAGAATTCAGACTTCTAATGGTATAGAGATTGTGTGCCATTAGTTGGGGGGGGTTCCCACATATTCATCACAGTGATGAAATGCTATAGGGACAAGAGGTCAGTAGGCATTTAATCCAAACCAAATTTAGCAAGTGGAACAAGCCTCTAATTGGAGGCCTGGATTCCACATTAAAAGCCGTTCTCCACCTGATACCTTTTAAAGATACCGCTGCGGTATCTAAATTTCATGGATTTCACTTATTGCAGGTCCCCAAGCACACTAACCATGAAGCACTGGCCCAGGCCAGCACCTGCTTCCAGCAGCCGGACCTAGGGACTGAGTGGGAAAAGTCAGCATTTCTTTTTTAAGGCTCTGGATTGCTCTGATGTGTAAGCATTTAACTCCCTCCTGGTACCTCAGTTCCATCCTCCTCTCGTGTCCCTTTCAATGAGCTGTTGCAGTTTCTACATTAATGTACCTCAGCCTTGCTAGTAACTAAGAAGCAAGATTTTCATCAGGAAAACGCCACCCTTAACCCACAGTTCCCGAGGGTCGGGTGTAACTGAACTCCTCTGAATGTGGGTGGAGCATCTGGGCCCTGCCTAGGCCAATTATTTCATCTCATTTCATGGCTGTATGATTCGTCTAGACAGAGCCTATGAGAGACGGTGATGTTTTCTGGAAAGAAGCTCTCCTTGTTTCTAGTTTTGGGCACCTGGGAGGATGTGAGCTTCTATTGTGCCCTTGGGGCCCTAGGAAACCGACACTAATTCTAACAAAGCAGTAGCCAGATCTGAAAACTGGAGATGAAAGCAAAATCTCGGCACCAACTAGGCATAGTGATGCTTGCTTTTCATCCTAGCACTCCTAGGGAAGAAACAACAGACTTGTGAGTTCAAGGCTAGCCTGGCTTACTTAGAGAGTTCCAAGTCAGTCAGGGCTGCACAATGAGACCTTGTCTCAAAAATAAAATAAACCCCTTCATGTGTAAAGATAACACAATAAAAATGTGCGTTCTGCTAATACCACCCAAGCCCAGCTCTGCCGGAGAACAGGCACTACCGCGAGTTTGAACCTCGGCCACGCTACAAATCTTGTTTTTAGTTAAAATCATGGCAGGTTTTCTTATTGCTTGCAAGGAGAAGACAGACACACCCAACAACTTCCTGTTCTTTTGTATTAACCCACATCCAATAACACTTCCCAGAAAGGATCGTCCACTCTAAATTATGTACCTGATGTACCCCCGACTTGGAAACTGAAGCTGGCGTGTTATATGAAAGGAAGGCTGGCCTATGGGGTAAAGTCATGGTGAGCCTAGGAAGTTGAGTAAACCCTGTCCCCAAATAAGAAGCAAACAGGACTAGAGAGAGCTCAGGGATTCAGTCTCTAGACTGGGGGAAATGACAACAAAACAAACAAGAAACGGAACTAAAAGGACAGAATAGTTGAAGGAATGAGTCATCAAGCAAGGTTTTGGCTTCAACTATTCCTTCAATAAATAGTTCCTGGAAAGAGCTGTTCTATTTATTGCAGAGACACGTGAGAGAGCATGGTAGGGAAAAAGATGGGTAACTAGCCCAAGTAAACTTCACATTTTAGTGCCCAATTTTGGTCATTCCTATCAGTTCCAGCTTCTACATGAAGAGGGTTGTTCCCCTTGCTTATTTGTTCATTCATTCATTCATTCATTCATTTATTCGAGTGTGGGCTCTCTTGCCAAGGTGTACATGTGAGGTCAGAAGGCAACACGGGGGAAATTGATTCTCTCCTCCTCTCATCCGGCAGGGATCAAACTCAGGTCATCAGGCTTGGCAGCAGACACCTTATCTGCTGAGCCTTCTCACCGGCCCTCAATTCCGACTAACCCTCCTGCCAGGGACAATGCTACGTTCTGGATGGTCAACAGAATAATGGCAGCAGAGGATGTTACAAGGTCCTGAAAAAGAACTGCCATAGTTTGGTTCTGTAGACAGAGCTGGAGGAACGTGGGCCCTGCGAAGGGAATGGGTGCTCTGTCCGCTTCTCAGGGCAGAGAGATGTCACTTAGGGCAACAGCTGGCAGTCTGACTGAGCCGAGGAGCCAGAGGTTGGAGTCAGAGGAAGGGGAAAATCTCACAAAAAGGAAACATTAGAGGGGAACTCTCCAACTTTCCCCTAAATAACAGCCCCTGGAAGTCTGGATGGGGCGAGGTGACGTCTGGTGTTGGACAGGTGGCGCCTAGAGTGTGGCTCACCAGGTCATGGTGGCCCATCACTGTGATGATGGGCGGGGCTAAGCAATTAGGCGAATCCTAAATAGAGTCCCTTCCCCCACAACGCCCCAACAAAGTCTTCGTGGTGCATTATTCCACAAAGTTCTAGGCAATGTAGCCTTTATATATGATAAATAAAGCACTAAGTGTAGCTCCTTAGTCACATTCGACATGTTTTGAATGTTCCTAACCACACTCGGTGGGTAGTACCATACCGTATAGGAAGTTCTGTAAGATGCTGGTGTTTCATATGATCAGAATACTCTGTGCTAGCAATCTGACTTCTTGCTGAAATAAAAGTCAACTTTTCTGAGGACCATCTAAAATGTCTTTAACTTATTACCCTAAAATTTCAATATACAAAAATTTTAAAAATTACTAGTTATCTAAACAAGCAGGAAAATGCAATTCATAGTAGAAAAAAAAAAGTGGCCAATAAACAGACTCCTAGATAACCCAACTATTAGAATGAACAGACTTGGTGGCTATGGTAAGTATGTTTAATAAGTTATGGGAAAATACATATAGCATGCAGTAGAAAATTTTTCAAGAGATGTGGAAGCTTAAAAAAAATGCCAGATGGGTACGTAGCTCAGTTGAGAGTACTTACTTAATGTGCACGGGATCTATGCCCAGCACCTCATAAGCAGGGCATGATGACACTTTCAGGTAGTCCCAACATTCAGGGAAGGACAAGGTGAGGATTAAGGAGCTCATGGTTGTCCTAGGCTGGGAAAAGAGTTGGAAGTCAGTCTGGGCTAGATGAAAACCTATCTCATAAAATAAAGAAGGAAGAAATCCTGGGAACTGAAGACTACAATGCCCAAAGTTGTGACACCCAGTGTGATGTCAGGAGCCATGATGAGCACAACATATGAAATAATCAGTGTGCCTGAAGACAGACCAACAGGTATTATCTAAGGAGGGAGAAAAATATTAAAATATAAAACCCCAGGGCTTCAATAACCTGTGGTTTATCAGTTAGTCTAAGCATATGTATTTAGAGTTTTATAAAAAGAACAGAAAGCAAAGCCGGGAAAGAATTTGAAGAGATATCATGTTTGGGATTTGTGTGTGAGTGCGGTTCTGAGAACTCCCACACACTAAACAAAACATCCTTCACCCAAACTCTACCTCCAGACCTTTTATTTTGGGACAGAGTCTCACCAAGTTGTCTATGCTGGCCTTAAACTCATTCTTTGATGTGGGATTCTCCCCTGTATGCTATGAATATGTTTTATTGCCATTGGTTAATAAAAAAGCTGCTTTCAGCTAATGGCTTAGCAGAACATAGCCAGGCTGGAAAAAGATATATAGAGAAAGTAGGCAGAGTCCATGAGAGGTCATGTAGCTACTGCAGGAGAAACCTTAATGGTAGGTCACAACCACGTGGCAATACACAGATTAATAGAAATGGTTTAATTTAAGATGTAAGAGCTAGCTAGGAATATGCTAGAGTCATTGGCCAAGGAGTGTCACAATTAATATAGTTTCAGTGTGATTATTTTGGGTCTGGTTGGCCAGAAAATGAACAAGCAGCCTCCATCTACAACCCAGAAAACACTCAATCTGTGGTCTTCCCATGCCACCTTCCTAAGCAGTAGGGTGACTACAGGCAAGGCCGAAAGTTTCAAATGTAATAAGAAACAGCTATCTCGGGAGACTCCACACACATTCCTTCCTTCCTGTTGTTCTCCCCATGATCACTGACTTCCTTCTTTAAGGTTTTGTTTAATATAGGGTCTCACTATGTAGCCCAGACTGGTCTCAAACTCATTACTTTTCTTTCTGGATGCCAGAATCGCAGGCATACCCTTCCATGTCTGGATAACAAGTATCATTTCAAAGTTGGTTCCCTTCAAGTTTCTAGAAAGCTGATGAGCCACAGGTCATGCGTGTGTGTCTATGTCTTCACGTGTGTCAGAAGGAAGAAGCAAGAAGACTCTTGCCATAGTTAGGAAATACAAGGCCTTCACATTAATCTGATGTAGCTAAGTTAAATTGAGTTAACAAAACAAAAAAACAAACAAACAAACAAGCAAACAACATGATCTTAGATGCTAGCAAAGTCATTCCAGATCAAGTATGGGTAGAAAACCTTCAAGTCAGTGTCTCCTAGCTTCTTAAAATTGACCTATGATGGTGTGGGGTTGTAACTGAGAAGGAAATCTCCTTCAGAATTAGCGAGTTACATCATTATTTAATGTCACTAAGAGGAAGCTGGCAAACCCATAGAGCCAGTCTTGAAACTGTCTGCATCATGGGGCTTTCCTCACTACTGGGTGTTTTTGTAGTTCCTCAAGAGGAGTTGAGATCATCCAGGAGGTAATCTAGATGCAGAAGCAGCTTGTAAGCCTTTTAGGATAACATCAAATATGGTATCAATAGCCAGACATGTGGTACACATCTATAATTACAGTGCTTAAGAAAATTGAAAATTCTAAGCCATCTAGCATGAACTACATGGTGAGACCATGTCTTTAAAATTAAATTAACTAAAACCAGGTAGGTAGGTAGATCAATAGATGATAGATGGATAGATAGATAGATAGATAGATAGATAGATAGATAGATAGATAGACAGACAGACAGACAGACAGTAGATAGAATGTAGGCTCAGTGTACCCACGGTCTCACCTAGAATATACCCCAGGGCTCTTACAATAACAACATTCAAAACAATAATGTAAACTGGGAGACAGGATGCTGGAAATGGTAGAAGAGTTGTGGCTGAATAGTCCCCAGATGGCAATAACTTCTATTTTTTATTTATTTTTAATTAAAAATTTCCACCTCCTCCCCTCCTCCCATCCCCCTCCCCCTCTTACTATCCCCCTCTCTCCCCATCCCCCTCCCTCTCTAGTCCAAAGAGCAGTCAAGGTTCCCTGCTCTGTGAGAAGTCCAAGGTCCTCCCCACTCCATCCAGGTCTAGGAAGGTGAGCATCCAAACAGACTAGGCTCCCACAAAGCCGGTACATGCAGTAGAATCAAAACCCAGTGCCATTGTCCTTGGCTTCTCAGCAGCCCTCATTGTCCGCCATGTTCAGAGAGTCCGGTTTGATCACATGCTCCATCAGTCCCAGTCCAGCTTGCTTTGGTGAGCTCCCATTAGATCAGCCCCACCGTCTCAGTGGGTGGGTGCACCCCTCACGGTCCTGACTTCCTTGTTCATGCTCTCCCTCCTTCTGCTCCTCATTTGGACCTTGGGAGCTCAGTCCGGTGCTCCAATGTGGGTCTTTGTCTCTAGCTTCATCCATCGCCAGATGAAGGTTCTAAGGTGATATGCAAGATATTCATCACTATGGATATAGGATAGGGCCACTTCAGGCTCCCTATCCTCAGCTGCCCAAGGATCTAGCTGGGGACATCTCCACGGACACCTGGGAACCCCTCTAAAGTCAAGTCTCTTGCCAACCCTAAAATGCCTCCCTTAATTAAGATATATACTTCCCTGCTCCCATATCCACCCTTCCTCCATCCCAACTGTCCCATAACTGTCCCATTCCCCAAGCTCTACCCATCCTCCCCTTCTCACTTTTTTCTCCCCAACTCCCCTTATTCCCCACCGCCATGGCAATAACTTCTAACATAACTAATCTAAACCAACCTGTTTCTGGTAGAGGAACCAATTCTCTGGGCTGTATTTTCCATGCCCAGTTGAATTTGCATTTTAAGTTAGCCAATTTGTTTTGCTGCATCAGTACACTTCCTGGAGAACCAGTGAGATAGAATAATGGCAGACACTTATTGTCTTTTCAACAACAGAGACCACAGCCCACAGTCCGAGAATTGGCAATCACATTACAATTAGACTTAAAAGACTTGGGAAGGAGGTGAAGGAAAAACTGGTCAGTTCAGTTTTACCAGTTACACACCAACCTGTTTCTCTTTTTTTACTTTCTGAGACAAGGTTTCATTGTACTTTCGTTTTCCTTAAGGTTAGCTGCAGAATGTGTTTATCATCGGTGTAACCAAAAGTCTTGGAAGCTAGCTCTGTGGCAATTTTATTAGTAACAGGTATCATTTACCCTGCACATAACCTGGTAACCTTGGAGATGCTCCAGGAGTCAAGTCCATTTCATTGCCCCATGTGCTTAGCATGGGTGAAAAATGGAATAGATATCCCCAGAAAAATGAAAAGGAGAAAGAATATCACAGAGAATACTGGGTGACTGTAATATCAAGTTCAAGGTCAAATGACCCATGAGACCGACAGGACACCCCCACCCCTGTAATACTTGCCGTAAGCAAGGTTTGGTGGTGGTGGTGGTAGTGGTGGGAAGGTGGAGACAGGGATGGAGAGGTGGGGCTGGAGGTAGAGATGGAGGTGGAGGTAGAGTTGGAGGTGGGCTGGAGGTAGAGATGGAGGTGGAGAAGGAGGTGGGGATGGAGGTTGGGATGGTGCTGGTGGTGTTGATGGTGGCAGTGATTGTTTGCCAAATTAAGAAATAAAAAGACAAAGGTAAATATCATGCCAGGTTTAGCAAACAGAAGTTCTCAGAGACCCAAGGTCAGTCAGTCCTGTGCATGGAGAAAATACTGCTGGCTAGGCATTGTTCTCTGGGGCCAGACTGCAGAGTCACTGAAGGGCATGAAGGCTACCTACCTTTGCAGAGCAGGAACCATGCCTTTGGACATAGACTGTGAGTCAGGAATTTTTCTAATGGTGTTTCTTTCACAACCCATGACCCACACATTTTAACCATTTTGCTGTCTCTGTGCAGGTTGGGGCCTGGATATCTCACCCTTTGTGATCTTCTCTTCCACTGCCTTTGTTTCTTTGCCTGAATTGAAGCTGTCCTTACCCAAGGGGCATTGCTTTTCTTGCAGCCCTGGTGCTGTACACCAAGATCAGGAAGCAGAGATGCTGTCTCTTGGGTACTGGTACAGCCCCAGAACATTGCTGTCATATGGCCTCCCCTCTGAATCCCAAGTGTTGTTGTCCATATTCACTAGCCTGGATACTCCCTCTCCTTGCCAGAGGTCTTCTCCTCTTGGCTCTCAGCATTTCCTCACTCCCCACTGGGAGAAGTCCTTGTACCTAAAATTGACCTGGTCACCGTTCTGTCAGTTTTTAATTCTTCAACACCTCCAGCTCCTAGCTCTTGGTTCTGTACTGGACATAATCATCTCTCAAATTGTTAACTCTGACTGCCATTCCTTGCTTGCTTACCTGACCATACTGAGGCCCCTAGTGACCCCTATACAATATTCTTCTTTGTCCATTAATACACACTGTTTTTGTTTTTGTTTTTTGAAACCATACTATGATCTATGGTTCATTGTGTCAAATGCTATCTTGCCAGTACCCTAAACTCCCTGCTCCATTGTTCTTCTATTATATCCACCATATCTCAGAACACAACCATATATTTTAAGTCTCCTCCTAGGCAGCAAAGTATGCCTGGAGAAACTCCCCAGGCTGGAAGTTCCCCTACATGTCACCACTCCTTGCTGTGGAATAATCCTCTTGTACAGTGTAAAAATCTGTCACTTGAATTAGTTTAATAAAATGCTATTGGCCAATGACCAGGCAGGAAGTATCAGCAGGGCAACCAAATTAAGGATGATGGGAAGGAAAAGGGCAGAGTCAGGAGCTGCCAGCCAGACATAGAGGAAGCAAGAGATGAATGTGTCATGCTAATAAAGGTACTGCCACGTGGCAGAGTGAAAATAAAGAATATGGGTTAACTTAAAATGTAAGAGCTAGTTAGTAATAAGCCTGAGCTATTGACCAAGTATTTATAACTTGTATTAAGCCTTTGTGTAATTATTTGGGACCAGGCAGTAGGGGCAAAATCATCTATTTACAAATGCTGCCTCTTAAACAACATCTACTCTAGGGAATCCCACTGTTCTTCCCTTATCTCTCATTCTTTGGACCCTCAAAGTCCATTTCAAATGTTTGGTGCTTCTCTGAATTTTGGACTCAGATCTCATTGTTTTCTTTGCAAATGCCTTTTCCCCCCAAAGAGAAAAATAGAAGCCCCTGGGCAGTCATTACTTTCATTCCTGTTACCTGAACCATGAGCCACTCTACATGTGTACCCATCCTTTGCTTTTACTTCCTGATAAAAAAGAGAAAAGATTCTCTTCCTTTGTAGGACCAGTCTCTTTCCTGAGCCATGGATCCTGTGGTGGTTTGAATATAAATGCTTAGTCACCAGGAAGTGGCACAAGTTGAGAAGGATCAGGGGGTGTGGCCTTAAAAGAAGAAGTGTGTCTCCAGCAGTGGGCTTTGAAGTCCCCCCCCCCCCCCGAGACAGGGTTTCTCTGTAGCTTTGGAGCCTGTCCTAGAACTCACTTTGTAGACCAGGCTGGTCTCAGACTCACAGAGATCTGCCTGCCTCTGCCTCCTGAGTGCTGGGATTAAAGGCATGTGCCACTACGGCCCAGTAGGCTTTGAAGTTTTAAATGCCCATGCCAGGCTCTTTTCTCTCTCTTTCTTTCTGTCTGTAGATCAGAATGTACCTCTCAGCTACTTCTCCAGCACCACTGGTGCCTGCCATCATGCTTCCTGTGCCATACTCCCTGCCATGATGATAATGGACCCCTGAAACTGTAAGCAGGCCCCCAATTAAATTTCTTTAAATCAGGTTAAATTTATTTTCCATTAAATCTCTTTTGTAAGAGTTATCTTGGCTATGGTGTCTCGTCACAGCAATAGAGCAAAGACTAAGACAGTAACTGGTCTTTCTTTGGGCTGCTAGCTCCAAAATAATGACATGAAGACTTTTTATTAATTATGAAAGTTTGGCCTTAGCTCAGGCTTATTCAAAACTGTCTCTTAAAACTTACATTAATCTGTTTATGTTAATCTACCTTCTGCCACATGGCTTGTTAGCTCTCCTCAGTACCGTCTATCTGACTTCCTCCTTTTCTGATTTGCAAGTCTCATGCCTCAGGTTCTTTCCCAGAGTTCCTAGCTCTCCCCAGAAGTCCTGTAGAGCCTCTCCTACCTAACTATTGGTTGTTCAACTCTTTGTTAAGCCAATCAGAATGTGCCTTAGGGAGATGAGGATAAACCGAGACACATCTTCACACAGTATACAAAAAGATTATCCCAGCAGTATATTATTAATTATCCTTTCCCCTCTCTCACCTGTCCATCTTCAGTGAGTTCTTTCCATCAGCCTGCAAGTGTGCGCTAACACTTGGGTTCTGGAAAACAGGCACAACCCCACTCCTGGAGGCCAACTTTGATTTTGAACGTTCTCTCTCCTCCTCTTCACTCTACAGAACTCGCTGGGTACAGCCACAGTTTGCCCTTAGTTAACCGCTCCTCCAGTTGACCTTGTCCCTGACTCTTTGGTTAACAGTGTCTTTCTCCAAGTACTAGGATCTCCAGGATCCTGAATCTCATGGAAGGCAGTCTTTGGTCTATTTTAGGATTCCTTAGCAGACTCTAGCAATGCTGACTATCTCTTTTGGGTGGGTGGGTGGGTGGGTGGTGATAATGGGGAGAAGCTGCTTTTGTGTGTGTGTGTGTGTGTGTGTGTGTGTGTGTGTGTGTGTGTGTGTGTGTGCGTACGTACAGCAGGTTTGTGTGAGTGTTAAAGGTTAAACTTGGATATCATTTCTTAGTAGCTCTCCATACTTTTAAAATTTTTAGATTTATTTAATTATTTAGATTTATTTTTTTGTGTATGAATGTTTTGATTGCATATATGTCTATGAACAACGTGTATGTGCTTGGTGCCTTGCAGAGCCAAATGAGGGCCCTGGAGTTAAAGACAAGTTGTAGGTGGTCATCTGGGTGCTGGAATAGACAGGCCGGGTCTTCTAAAAGAGCATCCAGTGCTCTTAACCACTGAGCCATCTCTCAAAACATCTTGTTGAGACAGGATATCTCACTGGGAACTGGTTCCTTAGTTAGAGTATGCTAGTCTGGCAGGCCACTGAGCCCCAGATACCGTCAGTCGGTCTGTACCTCCCAGCTCTGGGCTTACAATGCCAACCGCATAGAGATCAAACTCGGGTCCTCCTGCAAGCACTTTTTAAACTAAGTCCTCTCCCCAACCTTAAAACTATCACCCCCTCTGGGGTTTCTCTCGCCTTCCTGTTTTTCTCTGTTGTTAGCTTTTCCTAGTTGACATACATTTATTTATTTACTTATTTAAGACCAGGATTGCTTCAAACTCACTATGCAGCTAAGAACTTCTGCTTCTCCTGCTTCTGCCTCCCAAATGCTGGGATTACAGATGTGCACTCCCAGATGTGCACTCCCAGATGCTGGGATTACAGATGTGCACTCCCACATTCCAGGTCTGGCCTTGAAATTTTAGAAGCCCTCAGACTTAGCCTGTTCTCACACCATTTTCTCTTCTCAAGTCCTCATTCCTATGCTGAGAGCCCCTAAGTACACACCACAGCCCAGTCTCTAATCCTCTGAGTCACTTAAAGACCTGCTTTACAGGATCATACTGTACTGTTTGTTCAGAGCTAGGCCCATGGCTTTTCTTACTGTGCTAAAGAGTTTTGTATTTTTTGTTTGTTTTCTCTTCCAGGTCCATTCTTTACCCAAGAGGCTAACTTGGTTACTGTATTCACTGGCTTCTGTCTGAGTTTGTTCACTGAGGATCTCTGGAACCTATGGACGGTGAGGTCAAGATATTCATCTGTTTAGCTTGCCCTCTTTGAGCTTGCCACAAACTGTCTGAGTCCCTGAGCTAAAGTCACTGCTTCCCTTTGTGGGAACTTCTCTGCACACCATCTACTTGACGTCTGTTAGTAATTCTATTTTTATTTATTTATTTATTTAGTTTTGTTTTTTCAAGACAAGGTTTCTCTGTTGCTTTGGAGCCTGTCCTGGAACTAGCTCTTGTAGACCAGGCTGGCCTCAAACTCACAGAGATCCACCTGCCTCTGCCTCCCGAGTGCCACCACCGCCCGGTTTGGATTAGTAATTCTTAAGTACTATTAGCGCCTAGTTCTTACTTTCTCTCTTCCCCTTTCTCCCTCCACCCCCCTGTAAATAGTTCTCTCTTTAATTACTCCAGTTTGAGCATAGTGCTGCTTGTTTCTTGCTGTATCCTAGTCAGGTAACTGACATTGGAAGTTGCATCAGGAAACATATCCTCAAAATGGAATCTGGGGCTGGTTGATTGTGTTTGCCAAGCTCAAGCATAACCTTGTGGAAATCAGGGATGTTTGAACCATGGGAAAATGACATAGATCTGAACTCAGTGGTTTATCACTTTAAAGAACACTATTGATTGTCACTGTGCGGGGTGCAGAGTAAACCGGGGACAAGACATTGGGGGAGCAAAGGCTGTGACACTTGATTGTTCTGTCAAAGGTCATGGGGTCACCTAGTTTCTTTTTAAATAGATATTGAACTACACCTGTGTGGTGGAGACTGTGCCTGCTCATTTTGTTTCCTGGCTGCCCAGACCCAAATAATCATACAGAAACGATATTAATTACAACACTGTTTGACCGATGGCTCAAGTGTATTTCTACCCAGCTCTTATATCTCAAATTAACCCATTTCTATTAATTAATGTATCACCACTAGGCTTGCCCTACTTGTAAGGTTCTGGCATCTTTCTCCTTTGGCAGCTATATGGCGGCTGCCTGACTCAGCCTTCTTTCTCCCTGCATTCAGTTTAGTTTTCCTGCCTAGCTCTATTCTGCCCCACCATAGGCCAAAGCAGTTTCTTTATTAACTAATTGTAATAAAGCACATTCACAGCCTACAGAGAGGAAGCCTACATCAGTGTGGAGTCCAGTATCCGTGGTAACCTTGAGAGTTTTTCAACAATCTGCAGTTGTTACTGTTTTTACATTTAAACATAACAATGTGTATGTGTGGTGGAGTTTAGGAACTACAGCTATGAATGAAGTAAATGTTCACAGGCTTCATCATGCCCCAGGGATCTGGTTAAGGAGCAGGTTCCCATTTAGCAGTTCTTGAGCAGCACCCGATGGCCTAGTGATACCAAAGTACTGCTTGTCTGTAAACCACAGTGACGCTGAAGGAGTAGAAGAAGCATGAATGGAAAGTGAAGCTGCAAGAGAGTCATTTTCAGGACAGTGAAGCTGCAAGAGAGTCATTCTCAGGACAGTGAATCTGTAAGAGTCATTATCAGGACAGTGAAGCTGTAAGAGTCATTATCAGGACAGTGAAGCTACAAGAGAGTCATTCTCAGAACAGTGAAGCTGTAACACAGTCATTCTCAGAACAGTGAAGCTGTAACATAGTCATTCTCAGGACAGTGAAGCTGCAAGAGAGTCATTCTCAGGACAGTGAAGCTGTAAGAATCATTCTCAGGACAGTGAAGCTGTAAGAGTCATTCTCAGGACAGTGAAGCTGCAAGGGAGCTGTTCATAGCCTATTGAGTTGCTACAACCTTCTGGTCAGTGGGACCTAAAGAGGTCTTCACCAAGGCAGAGAAAATGGATTGGTAAGAGGAGTACCAGATCCCGGAGTTGCTCTGAGGTGACTCTCCTGTCACCAGAGGAGATAGTGGCCTTACTGCCATAGAATTGGCTTTGTTGATTTCAATAGGACCACCAGAGACATGGAAAATACAATATACAGACTTACTTATGCAAAGAAGTGGATGCAAGGATTTGTGGCAACAGCTCACTGATTAACATGTTCCTAGAGATGAACTGAGCTAACAGCTTATTAAAGTGTTTCATGCACACAGGGAGAGAAACTTCAGTTCCAATGAAATTCCCTTGAGGGAAAATGTGGCCCTTTATCCAGTTTCCAGACCTATCCAGTTCACAGACTCAGAACTGTAAGGAAAGCACCTGTAATGTCCCAAGGTTGGATGGATCAGTGACCATTTCTCAGGGTGACTAGAGGCTGGGGATAGGGGAACAACCAGAAATGCTGTTTGGGGTTTACCTTAAGAGTAATGGTGGTGACATTCAGATGATATTAGAGTCTTGATTGGCTTCATCTAACAGGGCAGGGGTTCCATGAGACCTGAAACTCATTGGATTAACTTTCCAAGGTATGGCATGAAGAGACTGGCGGGGTCCCCACATTGCTTCCCTAAGGACTGTTGTAGTAAGAAGAGCCAAGCAGAAGGCCCTGACACTTGCCACCCCTGTGCCATCCCAATTTTAGATAAAATATAAAAACCATATTTTATTCTGTTCACCATGGTCAGTTTGTAATGGTTTATTAAAAATGCTGCAGGATCCCCAGTGGCAGCAGACAGCAGAAACACTGCAGGTCCCCAAGTGGTGGCAGGCAGCAAGCCCTGAGAGCAGTCAGTCCCAGACAGGGATGGCTTCAGGTACCTGAGTGATGGCTGATCCTGGGCAGAAAGACAGGCAGAGGCAGGCAAGAGACAGAGACATGGACAGGCACGGCATGAAGAGTGAGGTTGGATATTTATTAAGTGGGTTATGGAAGGTAAGGGAGAAGGGGAGAAGAGCAGAGAGAGGGAGGGGGAGAAGAGAGAGGATAGAGGCAGAGAGAGAGAGAGAGAAAGAGAGAGAGAGAGAGAGAGAGAGAGAGAGAGAGAGAGAGAGACCAAAGCTGCCTGTCAGAGAGGGAGATGGAAAAGAGAAGGAACTCAGACTGGAAGCTGAAGATCAGCCTGTCTCAGTAGATTGGGGGAGTGGGAGTGGCTTGTCTCTTAAAGAGACAGAACAGATCATTACACAGCTTCCCTCTGAGTTTCAGTCTTTATTATTTTACCCCAACTTCCCTGAACATACTCCTTTTGTTCCCTGCCTTTTTTTGGTCCCAGCTTGTGTGGTATAGTATTCATCACTCCAGATGGGCAAAATGCAGCAGCCCTCATCATTGCTAATTGAATCTCTCTTTTTTAAAAATAAGCTTTAATCACAAAGTAAGACATATTGGTCATAGATCACTTCAAAATATAGGAGAATGTAGACAAAAACTTGTCTTTCTCCATGTACCCCTCTAGAGTAATTAGTATTTTCTATTTATTTATCTACATTTGAATCTATGTCTTTGTTCTATCATTTATGACACAATTTTATTAATAGTTTCTTATAAACTCCATATTACTGCATATGAATAATTTTATATACTTTTCATTAAACTATTTATTATGAGAGTAGCAGTAGGCTCGCAGGTACTTGTAAGAAATGACTCAGAAATATCCTCTGCTCTGCTTCTCCAGGTCAAGATTCCTTCAGTGGGTTTTGTTATTGCTGTTGTTGTTGGTGGTTTATTTGTTCGTTTTGAGAAGGGATCATGTTCCAGGTGGGCTTTAAATTTACTTCGCAGCTGATGATAACCTTGAACCTCACTCCTACCTGCCTATTAGGGTTATAGACATGCATGATGATGCCTGGTGTATGCTGGGGTTTGAACCTAAGTCTTCATGAATGCTAGGCAAGCATTGTACCCACTAATGTATCCCTAGTTCAATGGTAGCATCTTAAAAATTTTTTACAGTGGTCTATTATTGATATTCATTATTGATATTGATCTGCTCCATTCATCTTCTCTGGCTTTTTCTGTTGTTTTAAAGACTCATTTGTGTGTATGTGCTTTGTGTGCTTAATTTGTCACAAATTTCATCACATACACAGATTGACAAGTCATAGTCAAGGCAAGCAAGTTTATCACCCAGGACCCCCAATGCTGCCCTTTTGTAGCCACGTCTACTATTTTTCCATTTCTTCCCTTCATCCTCATATGTTCTCCATTTACATACTTCAGTCATCTCAGAATGTTAACTTAAATGGAATCACATTATTTGTATACTTTTAGAATTGGCTTTTTATTAATTACAATTTCATTAAGGTTCACCAAGCTTTGTTCATCAACTTTGTTATTGTTGCATAGTATTCTATAATGTGGAGGCAGCAGAGCTCGGCCAGTCAACCCTTTGAGAACATATGAATTATTTTCAATTTGGAGCTATTATGGGAAAGAGTGCTATGAGCATTCATGTACATACTTTATGTGAATACAGTTATGGTTTTTGCCTCCTGGAATAAATGTTCACTAATACAATTTTGAGGTTGTATGGTAATTGCATGGTGAGAGGGAAACAATGTCTTGTCTGGTTTCTGTTGCTAATGACCTAGTAGCACAGGCTGAGTGGGTGATACCTGGTTATAGCCTTGCTAGTGGAGTCCTGGGGTGGCATAGGACATCATATGGTGTCTTCCTATGTTAATGCATGTTTACACGAACACACCTAGACATATTCCTGGCACTGTATGCTATTCTGTTCTCTTGTAAAGCCACAGGTATTTCTTTCTCTAACTCTGGTCACCTCCCAAGGCCCTGCCTCTAAGCACCATGGCGAGAATGTCTACCCTCCCTGCAGGTTCAGTGTCAGCAGAAAGTTTGTAGAAGGAGTAGACCATCTTCAAGTCACAGTGATGGATAGCTCATATAACTCACATGGAGGGACGGTGTTTTGCAGTATTTTAGGAGATTCATCTGGCAGAACTTGCCCTTTGAAAAATGCACATAAAATTTACCGCATTGTTTAGGAGACCTATATTATTTAAAATGTGTGTTTTCTAAGGGGTCTATGTCCCAGGGTGTTTTGCAGCAGGGTTGTTTGTTTGTGTTAGGGGACACCAAATGCTCGGATAGCACTGTGTTCCGGCTCCTAGTTTCTTCTAACATTTGTCACTCAAGTGAAACTGTCATGCTGTTTTCATTTGAAACAGCTAAAGGAATTAGAGTTCTCATTGTTCCTCCTGAGGTATTTGTTTTTGTGTATCTTTTGTTGGCCATGTTGAATGGTTGATCGCTTATTGAATTTGGAGGCGAGTTATAGATGTTAACATTTTATTTGTTGGTTATTGCTTGGACTTTGAGCCTAGAACTTTAAAATGTTTGTATAACCAAACCTATCATATTCTCGTTTAAATATTCTTGTTTTGTTTGGGAAGAGTATTCCTTCCTTATGCCTTGGTTTCATCCTTATTTTGGTAGAGTTATGTCATAATATGGGTTTATAAGTCACCCCAGATTCTTGTTTAAACAGTCAAGGGATATGTAAACAATCTAAGGAAGTAAAAATGCTGTGTGAGCCATGGAAGGTACTTTTTATTTATTCCTGATTGTCAGGATTCTTGGCGAATGTAAACCTTGCTGTGCCAATGGCATTTCCATGTGTTGGCGAAGGAGTACTTGCACTGTAACTGGGAAGGGTTTCAGGGGAAAGCACTGAGGGAAGGCACTGTTTGTACACGCTGCTAACGATGGGCTTGCAGGTTTTCAAAGTGCTCAGGTGTGCTCACGTGGATTATCAACAGGGCTTTCTCTGAGAAGGACACTGAAGGAGAGGCAGTCACGGGTTTGCTTTTGGCTGAGACGCTGGCGAGGCATGAACTGCCTTTGGCTAGCTGTGGGCAAGATGAAGAGCTCGCCATCCCGAGACCTGCAGCAGAGGGCAGCTGGGGTGGCTAGCGGAGGGATACAAAAGATACAAAGCATTTGCTCAGAATATAAGTATGAAGTAATCACTTAGTAAAAGCATTTGGCCCCAGCAATGAGAAAATGAAGTCATTTGGAAGAAACAAAAATAAAACAAAGAAATGAAAATGGAGATTAGGTCCACATGTTGTGGGCTGATGTCTCCCTGGGAGGAGTGGTCACAGATTTTTTTGTTTTTGATCCTCAAAAGCTACCACATATTAAACCCATTTAACTAATTTGGGCGTGTTTGCCATTTACCACAAAAAACATAAATTACAGTGGGCTGTGGGCTGGTGACTGGAAAGGCAGGTCCCCTAAACTGGAAGGAAACTGAAGGCACTTGTATTACGTAATTGGTGCAGTATGCCAGTCCCTGCAGTCTGGTTAGCCTTGAGAAGCTCTTGTTTCAAATGAATGCCCATTTAGTGAAATTTTGTATAATTTTTTCCTAGAACTACCCTGCTCAATTATGGCAAAGTAGATTCTGCTAATCACAGCTGCATCGTCTGTGGGCTGAGAACGGTCATTTGGCTGAGATGCTTTTCTCATACAGCCCTGGGTTTCAGTAGAGCATTAGTGGAGATGAGTTGGGGGGGGGGGGGTTCTGACACGATTCCCGTCTTTATTTCTGAGATGGATGAATCTCTGTAAGGATGTGATCGCAGTGTGCACCAGCTTCTTGTGCTCACCCAGCCAAACCCCTTCGTGTTATAGACGGAGAAATAAAAGCCAAAGGTTATGACCTGTCTGAGGTCATGTAGTAATATAGTCATGATAAGCCCAGACAGTTTTCTTCCCGTTGTATAAAAATGCATGCTGACCCACTTGGGGTAACTCAGACATTTTCATCTTCTCTCCTGAATCTCCTCCTGCACTGAGCAATCACTTGTCCCCACCTTCCTCTCTGGCTTGCTTGTTCTCTCCCTCAGTTTTTGCTGCTGATGACTTGGCTTTGGGAAAGGGTCACAGTCTTGTTAGTTGGAGGCAGTGTTACCACCAAAGAGTGAGAAAAGGGGCCTCAACACTGAAATCCTCAAGTCATAAATATTGCCACGGGCCTTTGAGATGCTCCGAGGCCCTAGACACAGTGTTCACTGTGTTAAGGATACAGGGCCTGAGGAGGAGCGTGACGCTTGGCCGTCTGCTCCCTTCTGAAAGTCCTGTCTCCTATGGCCTCCACCTTCACTTCCTGGATAGGCTTCACTGCACTGTGTGGAGATGCCGCAGTAGTGGGAGGACGTGCTAAAAATGTCAAACCAGGGAACTTTGGGGAGCACAGTCTTTTCTTCTTCTTTCCCGATCACGCTGTCACTGACCTACACTCCCAGCATTCTATAATCTCATATAGTCCTGTCAAATTCCGTTATTCACCCAGTAGACTCAGGTCATTTCTCTTTCCTTTCTCCTATTGCTAGTAACAGGTTAGGGCCCGGTGTGATGGCACATGCCGCAAACCCAGCACTTGTCGGGCAGAGGCAGGCAGGTCCCTGTGAGTTCAAGGCCAACCTGGTCTCAAAGAAAGTTCCAGGACAGCCAGGGCTATTACACAGAGAAACCCTGTCTGGAAAAAACAAAAACTAACCAACCAACCAAACAACCAAACGACAAAAACTTACGTTCGTGTGAACATGTTAGCTGTTGCAACCAGGGTCGTCACGCATATGTCGCAACTTTTTCCACCTTCCTGACAGTATTGGGTTTCTTCCAGAGCATTCCTTCTCCCACGTATTCTTCACAGTACCAATTCAGGTGCCTGATCCTCCTCCTTAGGAGTCCCGCCTCTTTTAGGTCTGAGGTTGCTAAGGCTTTCTGGATCTTTCAGCCATGAGCTAACAGAGGACCTCAGGGATGATTCTCAGGAAGGTTCCTGGCATTCTAGTCTCCCCCAGGGTCCTGCCCATTGCTAAGCCTGGTGCTTGACTCTCTCAATTCTGTTGGTAACTAGACACCTTTCAATACATCCCTTCTCCTTTCTTTCGCTTGCAAACAAGAATCTTCACAGGCGATCCTTTTCCTGCAGGATCATCAGATGTAGGCTTACAGTGTCATTTTCAAATGTACTCCATCCAGAGTATTCCAGAATTAGCCTAGGTTAGCTCCCCCACCCCTGGTGGTATAGTCCTGAACACTGGCTTTCTTTCTTTCTTTTTTTTTTTTGATTTTCGAGACAGGGTTTCTCTGTAGCTTTTTGGTTCCTGTCCTGGAACTAGCTCTTGTAGACCAGGCTGGCCTCGAACTCACAGAGATCCGCCTGCCTCTGCCTCCTGAGTGCTGGGATTAAAGGAGTGCGCCACCACCGCCCGGCTAACACTGGCTTTCTTTTAAGCTGACAGTTACATAAAATATTGCTGTAGTTTTCTAACCATGGTTTATTGTTAAAACAAAACAAGACTTCATCAGAATCCCGCTTTCTCAGCTGTCGCTCATATGAGGCCGTTATTCTCCTGCTAGGACCCCTGGCTCAGTAATCCACTCCTCTGACGCAAATATATTACAAAATGTTTAACTACTAGGAGAGCTAAATTTGAAAGAGACTAAAAATCAGCCAGTGTTTGCAAGGATATGAAATGACTATAACATTCACATGTTTGCTAGTGGGAATATGGAAAACAAGCATCCAGGAAGGAGGCTGAGGCAGGTGGATGATTCCTTTAAAGATAGCCTGGAGACCTTGTTTCAGCACACAACAACAAACACTATAATCATTTTGGAACTCTGGCAGCTTTTAGTAAAATTTGATATATTCCTGCCATCTAATAATCCCACTTCTAGGTATATTATCCAAGAAAAAAAATCAGTGCCTAGGTAGATAAAATTGTATACTAGAACATTCATAGAAGCTTTAGTAAAAATATTCTAGAACTAAAAATGGTCCAAATGTCTACTAGAAGAAAAATGACAAAGAAATTGTAATCCATCCATATAATTCTCTACAATGTCTGAAATGGACATGTCACTGGTATAACCAGAGTATGTGCGAATCCCTGAAGAGTTTCATGAAACTAGGACCCCATACAAGACCATTTATATGAAACTGAAGAACAGACAAAACTCAACCATGGCAACAGGAGTCAGCACTCCCAGGAGGACTCTAGTGTTGGCTCTACGTGGTTACAGGAGTTTCAGGGTTGTATATCCACAGAAAAGTCATTAGGAACCGCAGAAATGGTTCGTCAGTTTAGACACCATGGCTGTTCTTCCAGAGGATTCGGGTTCCCAGCACCTAAATGGCCACTAACAACCATCTGTAACTCCAGTCTCAGGGGATCTGATGCTCCCTTCTGGCCTCTGGGGGTCCCAGGTTCATGCTGATATACATGCAGACAAAACACCCATTCACATAGGATAAATAAAACTTTTTTAAAATGTAAAGGAGAAAAGAAAAGTCATTAAGATGCATCCTTTAAACTTTTGCCTACTGGCTCCTGTATGCTCCAGGTCTGTGAAGAAGAGAGAAGATAAAATAAGAAAATAATTACACTGATAAGCGCATTCCTCTTTTCTCTTATCTGGTTAACTCTGCAGCCTGTCAGAATTAATTTATACCCCGATCTCATCTGGAGAGTTTGAAAGCTCTCTGTGCTTCCCTCTGTCCTTTGTTTAGGAAGCCAAAGAGCTTTCCCTTCCAGGGATATTTTGATGTTCAAAGGGGGATCATTAGGCAAAAGCAATGATTAGCACAAAGAAATGACTAGCTTAATGGGTGGGCTTTCACGCACCAGGAGAGGAGGCATGTTAGGTTAAAGGAGGGGTCAAGAAAAGCTTCCAGAGTATTATAAACTGAACGAGGAAGGAACTCCTAGTAGGCAGTGCTGCTGAGCCCCAGGTAGAGCCAAAAACCTTTGGTGTTCCATTTCCGTGATGGGAGTACTGGCCCACTTGTTTCTGACAGACAGGAAGAAGCCTTCCTCTTCTGGGGCCAGGCTTTCTCTTAGTATTGGTAGTTGGAGTTTCTTGGGGGTAAAACAGGAGGCACCCCACTCTTGTTGCAAACTAGAGCAGAAATCAGGAGAAGAGCTAAGGGCACAGTGTTAAGATACCGTGAAGATGGGCAATCAGGGAACATGGTGAGCGGAGGAGCCCCTAGAAAGGAAAAAAGCCAGCAGAAAGTAAAATAAAGGCAGATGATGTGGGTGAGGGAGACCCAGAAGCAGGGAGCTTGGGCACTCCACACCTGCAGCCTGTGAGTCCTCTTGTCCCTTGTCTTCCTCTGTGTTGTTGCAACAGAATGTCCCAGACAGGGCATTTCACAGACAGAAGACATTTATTTAACTGATGGTTCGGGAGGCTGGGAAATCCCAAGAAAGTTTTGTCAACATCAGTGAGGGGCTTCATTCTGTGTCAGTATGGCAGAAGGCAGGAGGGTAAAAGAGCCGTAGCAATGAGGGCAAGAAGGGCTAGGTGTGGCGGTGCACGCCTTTAATTCCAGCATTTGGGAGGCAGAGGCAGGCAGATCTCTGTGAGTTCTAGGCCAGCCTGGTCTACATAGTGAGTTCTAGGACAGCCAGGGCTAAGTAGAGCAACCCCATCTCAAAAATAAGTAAAAAGTAAAATAATAAAGGAAGGAATACAAGAGGGTTGAATTCACTTTTATAAGCCCATTTTCCAGACAACTAACCCATTTCTATGGTAGCATTTGCTAGTTCACGGAGGGAGAATCCTCAGGACCTAATCACCATAAAACAAAACAAAAATAACTTTTATAATGTGTGTGCATGCTCACACAGGAGTGCCAAGGTTCACACGCCAAGACCAGCGGGCAGCCTTCAGGAGTTGCTTCTCTCCCTCCACCATGGAGTCCCAGGGATGAAGTTTGGGTTTTCAGGATTGGTGACAGGCACATTAGTCCACCAAGCCATGTCATTGATTACAAATACGTAGCCCAAGCTGACCTCCAATGCATGGTCCTCCTGCCTCTGTCTCTTCAGTATGCACCACCATGGCCAGGCTAATCACCCTTTATCAGGGCTGACTCCTGAAACTTGAATCGACGATTAAGTTTCCAATATATTTAAATGCAATCAAACCCTAGTGTCCCTCCTGGAACAACTGAGTCGAAGCAGCCTCTTGGCCCTTTTGGTCTCTGAGCCCTCCCTCCCTCCCCTGTGCCTTCAACAGCAGAGTGGATTTCTAGAAGCCCCATCTGGTTATAGCACTCCTCAGCTTAAACCTGTTTAACAGCCCTGCATCATCTCTCCTAAAGCCCAGGTCCTCCACATGGCCCCAAGGGCCTGCCGTGTCTGGTCCCCGTGTCCTCTTGCCCCATGTATTTTGCAAATGAGTGACTATGTTTGGTAAATTTGAGTTTTAGTCTTCTTCACTTTAAGAACCCTGGGAGGGTATTGGTTGTATTTACACAGCCAGCTGCAGGAGGACCTGGTGTTCACACCGCCCTGTGGTCCAGGTGGCCCAGAAAGGATTCATTTGTCCGCCCAGTATGACCTGTACCATTGCCGGCCAAGTGGGGATGAGCTGTCGGGATAACTGTATTGAGGTCTAAGGAAGGAAATGATGTTAGGCCCCCATGACTCGGATCAAAAGCGCTGATTTTAACCATGTGCTTCTTCTCCAATTCTTGGATGCTGTTAAAAACCCACTTCAGATGCCAGTATGCCACTTGGGCTTGGGAGTAAGACCGATTTGGGTTTAAGTATTTTGGAAACATGTCTGTGGAAATGAAACAAACTTCTTCTTGTTGTTGTTGATGTTGTTTGTTTGTTGGTTTGTTTGTTTTTCAAGGCACGGTTTCTCTGTAGCCTTGGAGCCTGTCCCGGAACTAGCTCTCATAGACTGGACTGGCCTCGAACTCACAGAGATCTGCCTGCCTCTGCCTCCCAAGTGCTGGGATTAAAGGTGTGCGCCACCACTGCCTGACTGAAGATGAACTTTTTACCCAAATCTAACAGGCCTTTGGAGACAATCACATGAAGGGGTGTTAGTAGTTCAAGGTCCTATCTTCAGAGGCCCCCCCCCCAAGCATAGACAACAGGCAATCAGAAACCTAGAGGGCCCCATCTCCACTGCGGCAGGGGAACAGTATGCCAGTGGCCGCTAACTGGAGCTAAATCAGATGTGCTGGGAGGACGGTTCTAAGTGACCAGTTTCTGGAGCGCAGGAATGCCCCTGGGGTAATGAAACTGGGACTTGAGTGCCCAAACACAGATGCCCTGCCAAGAGCAGGGCCCCAGTCTGGAATCGGGAAGTGGACCAGATCCCAATTGTGCGGCCAAGTTGACTCACCAGAGAGGCTCCAGGAAATGGGGAGTTCTGTGAGTCTCCAGGTGTGAGAGGCCTGGTAACGGCCGCATCCATGAACTACCAACAGACTGTTGATTAAGTCTAAGCAGCCGAGCTCAAAGGCTAGCAATGGTTGAGCCCGAGAGCCAGGGTGAAGCCACCTGTGAGTCACAGCTGCTGCAGGGTTTGGGGACAGCACTGTACTTTCTCTGGACTTCCGCTTTGCCCTCCTCCTGCCCTGGCTGTGATATTTGCGCCACCTCTCTTCAGTCTGCGTTCCCCCGCTGTAAGTAACCTCCGCAGTCCGAGGCACTGGGCCAGCACTCAGAGTAACTGAGAATTAAGTGGGATCCCATTGCAGATAGCTGCTTGGCAGCACGGGCCTTGGTGTGTGCAGTGCTCCCTAACCCAGCTTCTTCTCGCCTTTCCTACATCATCCACCGAATTTCTTTTCCTTCGTGAGTAGTAAAAGGTAGAAACTGCTGTTTTCTTGTGCTCCCTGGGAACAGCCCGGACCCATCAAGAAACGGAGGACAATGCCTTGAACCTCTAATCTCCATTCCCCTGACATCTCAGGGTTCAGCCCCCTTAACAAAACCCATCAATTTCTTCTCCCTTTCTATCTGAACATCAGTGGAAAAACTTGATCTGGTTGCCGTGGAGATGTCACTGACTTCAGAGAGACTGTTGATGAAAGATGAAAGCAGCGTATGCCTGGCTGAGCTGAGCAGCTGTCAGGGAGTCCTGACAGGCTGTGAGGAAAGGAAGCCACTAATTTCAAGCCGTGATCACTTGGTGAAAAGAGCTGGGCTCCTCTTCTGAGCAGAGCCTGGCGGCGTAGCTAAGGTCTGGCCCAGGTGAGCATTTCTTGTTCAGGTTTCTCGTTTGGTTATTTCATGAGCATTATAGTTAGCGGTACTTCTTTCTCCTTTCATTTCCTTCTGAAAAATATAGCCTTTCAGTGGTGTGCTAGGTTAATTAGGCTTTGTGGGCAGCCCCAGGAAACCCAAAGCCTCTTATGATGTCATTTCCTTTGGAAAATGTATTCGGGATTGCAAGCCACCAAATTACAAATGAGGCTTTTTTGTTTATTCATCAACAGCTGCCACCAGCACACAAGAGGAAAGCAGTGACTCCGAACTACACTGAGTGCTTGAGGGAGTGTAAGTGTGTGCACGCGTGCGTGTGTGCATCTGTGTGTATGCATGTGTGCGTGTGTGTGTGCATGCATGTATGTACATATGTGTGCGTGTATATGTGTGTCTGCGTATGTGCATGCGTGTGTGCATGTGTGCGCTTGTGTATGCATGTGTGTGGCCTGTGTGTGTGCATGCGTGTGAGTGCATGTGTGAGTGTGCATTGTGCAAGTGTGCGTGCGTGTGTGTGCATGCGCATGTGTGTGTGTCTGGAAAAATGGAAGAAAAGCAGCCACCTTCCAAAGGGCACCTCATTTGGAAGGGAGATGTCATGACTTGCAAGATCTTCAGAAAATTGATCCATTCAAATTTTCAAATTATTATTATTATTTATTATAATTATTACTTTCAGTTATTCAATAGAAAAAATTGAGAGAAAAATTGAATTCTGGGACTTTTAAATTTTGATTTTATAAGTTTGTTCATTTTTCTATGAGAGAAAAATTTGAATTCTGGGACTTTTAAATTTTGATTTCATAAGTTTTTTTGCTTGTTCATTTTTCTAAAACCGGCTAAGCCTACTGGGTTTTGACAGTACATTTTCCACACTGCAGGGTGCTTACAGAATTCTTCCCCTGGGAGATGGAGACAAGCATCTACTCCTTTATAGATCACTAAGGACAAACCCAGGGTACTGATCCACGCAAGCAATGGTCCAGCAAAAGTATCCATCCATGCAAATGGAGGTCCAGGGTGGGGCCAACGAGTTTATTCGGCTTAATTGCAGAGCATGGTTGAGGGGTTGCTTTCAGGAGCAGGGAACCCCAAAGCAGCTGTCTCCCCAGCACAGATAGCGGCTTCTTCATAGCTGCAGAGGTGGAACATAGCTGCAGTTTGCCTTCCTCGGTTAGTTTTTGGGTAGCACCCCTCCAGATCATGATGTCCCATGCCGCCGTTAGGGCAGACAGCAGAAATTGACTTGGAGGTCTGGAGGGAGGGAGTGACCAGCCTCTCGGGTGAGGGTCCAGTGACCCTCCCCATCATCTCCTCCCATGAAGGAAGGTCCCTTCCAAGCAGTCACAGTTGTTCAGAGGAAGGTGGAGCTGTGACACTGGGGAGATGACATTCTTCAACACAGGACTTTCACATCCAAGAACCAGCTGGGGAGCCAAGTAGCCCAGGGCCAAGGTCGTAGCTGATCCCCAGTCCCAGTCTTTTTCCCCTCACAGTCCAGCCAAGTCCCTGCCACGTTTCCCCCATTTCCCCTCAGTGGATCCTTCCCTTCCCCGCTCTTTTGCTCTTGATAGAGAATGTCTGTGCAAATTCCACAAAGGTTTCCAAACTTGAGTAGCTGAGTGAGGGTGAAGCAGGCGTTGCCTGTGGCTCTGGTTAGAGATGGCTCGGGCCGAGGCAGGTACGCGTTTCCAGTTTGCCTTTCTGCACTGATGGCATCAAGGGATTTGGTGACGGTCTGGGCAGGAGCTCCTTCTGCCTTCAGATGCCGGGGCACTGAGGGACAGATGGAAAGTACAGCTCAGGAACCAGGAGTAGGGGGTGTCTGTACTTCCAGGATGTGCCGTGTCCAGGGCTCTGAGGCTCCAGAAAGACAGAATACCTTGGAACTTTCCCCCATCACGTCTCCACCCTCATGCATGCGGTCCTCACCTTCCTCATACATGGACAAGTTCAACTGCTGTCGCCGGCCAAGGTCATGTCTTTCCTTCCCCTGAGTCACCCTCAGATCATTTTCCCTCACAGGATGAGCAAGTCGGTGAGAACTCTGAAAAAGACACCTAACTATAGTGTGGAACTCAGTTGCTGAGACTGAGCTTCTGCGCTGAGGACATCAGGTGAGAGGAGGTGAGAGAAAACCATTCTCTGTGTAGTCCTGGCTGTCCTGGAATTCTGTGTAGACCAGATTACCTTCAGACTCAGAGAGCTGCCTGTCTCTGCCTCCTAAATTCCAGGATTAAAGACGTTTTGGTTCCAGGTCTGACCAAGAGGAACCTTTTCATTAAATGGAATTTTCTTCCTAAATGGTTTGTTCTAAAATGGCTTGATTCCATGTTACAGACCTTTGAACTGGGAAAGGACTACGGGCTTCGGTGTGTTTCTTCCCAGTACCGTCCATCAATTAACCATCTGCTAGGAGAACCGAGCACACCAAGGCCCAAGCTTTCTAGTCGCACGTTACCAGGGACCCAATGTCCTCAGTGATATTGATACTATGACTGTACACTCGTAAAATCAAGACTGTAGGAAGGTTTTAGCACACAGTCTACAAGTGGATCATGTGACCAAAGAATACTCTTTCCCTCTCCAGCATCCCTTTCTCTTTTCAGAGGAAAGACATTAAGGGAACTGTGTGTGTTTGTGTTCTCCAGAAGACGGACTACCATCCAAAACCTGGAGCAAGCCCAGAAACAGTATCTTTCCATCTATCTGGGTATGCTGCACCCCGGTCAAACTGACAAAGGAAACCATCAAAAATCATCTCATCTTTTGTTTATTTAGGCATCACTGTAGAAGCTCAGTCCAAGGTGTTCTGCTAAGGAAGTCACAGTCATTTAAGAAATTCATAGAAATTTCATCTGAAAGAAATAAGTGTAGACTTCTACAGGCAATGTCGTTCATCTCAGGAAGCCCAGTGTAACATTTACCAGCCTTCTCCTCTATGATTCCCACAGACGTCGGTGAGAGGGGTACATAAGCCTCCTTTCTGTCACTATAACCAAATGCAGGAGAAAATCATCTTATAGAGTTGTTCCAGCTCCTGGCTTTAAAGGTTCTACTCCATAATGAAGAAGATCCACTTCTGGCAAGCCTTCGGTGAGGTTGCTGGAGGCACAGCTGGAGAGCCTGTATGAACAAACTCCTTACACCACGGCAAGAAGTAAAAGAGGAGGATGGGAGTCACCAGCCTCCCTGGGGCATAGCTCCAGTGAGCTAAGAATTTCTGTTAGGTCACACCTGACCTCACAATGGCGTTGCACATGGGACTTTAGGGTATATTCAAATCCAGACTAAGCAAGGGGTGGGTAGACTCCCAGCACACGGGTAGGTGTTCTTGGCTATGTAGTAGAGAGAGTCTCAGATCCTCTTTTGAATAGGAGCTATCGCCTTCTGTTGTCTCAGCAGGATTCCATGCAGCCATGATTTCATCCAGCATGTGATATCAGGCAGCTTACTAAAGTCCCAAGTGGACTGTCTTATCGATCTGTACTTAAGTCATACTGTTTAGAATGGGGATGTGGCTCAGTGGGAAAGCCCTAACTTAGCATGTTTGAGACCCCCTGGGGTCAACCTCCAGCCCATCCCTCACAAGAATAACAACAACAACCCAATGAAAACATCTCTATCCCTCTAGTCTCCTTGGGAAGCAGAAGAAGACAAGATCTCCTGAGTAAATTGTTAGCCTGAGGATCATGGGAGAGGGTGGAAGGGGAGGGGGGAGGGAGGGAGAGAAAAAGAAAAATATATAGCTCAATAAAAAAATAAATAAAAAAGAATGTTTCTGTTGTATATAATTTACGTGACATACCATCACAATAAAAAATTTCATTATGTGCATATCATATTCATAGTACTACACAATAGAAATTAAAATTCTCCTTTGCAAAAAAAGAAAACATCCCTATCCCATACCCCCCCCCCCACGCAACTGGTGACAGAAGACAATAAAATAGAACCAGTATGAATCAGGGACAGTGATTTCACCTGTCTGAGAACGCTAAGTAGTCCACACTTTCTCTTCCTCTGCTCTCCGCTAGGTTGCTGCTCACAGTCAGCCCTCCTGTTTACTGATTCTCCAAGGAGATTTTACAAACATGTTTGCTTTTATTATAACCTAAATCACATTCTCCGTGTTGTCAGTTGCTGCATCTTCTGGAGCGATTATGTCAAGGGAAATTCAACACTCATTCTTCTCATTTACTCCTCGATTTGCACACTCATCAAAAGACTCGAGCCATTTGATACTTCAGGAGATTATTTCCCCCTTAGGAGACACTGCTGGGCAGAGGAGTCACCCGGCCCCAGAGTCTGGTGACTGGGTTCTGTTCCTGTTTCAACTGTTGACTCAATAAACGCCCTTGGGCAAGGCACGGAACCTCTTCACGCTTTGGTCTCTGGGGATGAAATCTGCCAACTGCATTATGAGGTTTTAAACCTCATTGCCCTCTGGGTTAAAAATAGCAGAGGACCAGGTGTCCACATGGTCCCAAACTGTGTGAGCAGGATGACCAAGCGATAGAAAAGATGTCCTTGAACTATGAATTGTGTAATAGGGCCGTGGGACACAGTGACCTTCAAGCATTTGGCCTGTGTGATAAATTCCAGCCCTTGAAATTTTCCCAACCAAACAAGGACCCTGGCCCTGGTCCCACTTCTCTGTATTTCTCCTGCCATAATACTTGATGCTGGTTGCTATTATTTGCTTTGTCACAAGGCTCTTGGACTGCAGACTTTTGGAGGGAGACCATGCCAGCCTGGGGCACAGTTAGCAAGTGCGCATGAAGTGAGGTATCACACTCAATATATTTGCCGTATGGACAAGTGAAAGAATGTCACCAGTCTCCAGAGAACATCCATCCCTACATCCCCAGTGTCATCTACTCCTGGCTGAGATAAGCTAGGAGATGATCCCATCTCCCTATGACACCTTCTATCCTGTAGTGACGGCAGGCCTGGCGTTGTCTTCAGTGTCAGTCTGACTTAGACTCCCCTAGCCACTTGGTGTATCTATGCGGGTGTTTCCAGAGGTTTAACTGACAAGGAACGGTTTACTTTCAAGGGGCATCCCAGACTAAAAGAAAAGGAAAGGGGGAGAAAGACAGCTGAGCACTGGAATCCATCTCTTTCTCGTTCCTGACTGAAGGCACAACACGAGAAGCTGCCTCATGAGCTGGTCGCCCTCACTAGAACTGTTCTCACAGCTACACCCCGGCTGTGATGGCCTACCCCTCAAACTGGGGATCAAAGTAAAAGGTCATTACTTCTCTCAGGAATTTTGTTATCACAATGAGAAAAGTAAGCAACATATGGTCTTAACTCAAATGTGTGTTTTTTATGAAGGTCTTGTGGTGGTTTTAATGTAAATAGACCCATAAGCTCACAGGGAGTGGCACTATTAGGAGGCATGGCCTTTTTGGAGGAAGAATATGACTATGGGGTGAACTTTGAAGTCTCAAATATGCTCAGGTCACACCCAGTGTCTCAGACCACTTCCTGTTGGCTGTGGGTCAACAATGTAGAACTCTCAGCTCCTCCTCCAGCACCATGTCTGAGTGCACACTGCTTTGATTCCCATCAAAACGATAATGGACTAAAGCTCTGAAAGTATAAGCCAGCCCTAATTACATTTTTCCTTTGTAAGAGTTGCTGTGGTCATAGTGTCTCTTCACAGCAATAGAAATCCTAAGACAGGTCTTAACCCAAATGAATGTTTGTTATTAGTGGGGAGATGAGAAGCATTGTTCGTCTGGTTCTGGAAGGTGAGCAACATTCTGGCTCTTTAATCTTTTAGGTGCTTTTTGTTGTTGTTACTGTTTGAGGCCGGTTTCTCTATGCAGTTCTGGTTGTCCTAGAACTTGATATGAAGACCAGGCCACCCTCAAACTCACAGCGATCCTCCTGCCTCTGTCTCCAATGCTGGGATCAATAGCCTGTGCCATCACACCTGGCTAGCACTGGTCATTCTTTAAACAAAGGTTTTCTTTACAGATACAGAAGAACAGTCAACATCACAACCAGAATTGTCTGGATTACGGCTGAATGTGAGACACATTTAGAGCCACAAGTCCGATGTTCTGACTAAGGACTGGCCCGAGTCTTAGTAAAGGCCATCTGAGAAGAGGTGTAGCCAGAGTATTTGCCATGAATATCATTCAACAGTTGATGCCCGTTTCATAGAACACAAATTTTGCTGATAAGAAGTCCTCTCTATGATTCATTTATCTAATTAGCCGAACTTCTGCTGTTGACTCTGGATAAGATAGCCACGGCAGCAGGGACAAGCACCTAAACAACTTTGACACAGGACTAGAAGCAATGGAAGTAGTTCAGACATCTACAAAGTCAGTGTGAGAGACTCACACAGTGCTGCTCTTTGACACAGAATGGAGACAGCCCTAGAAGGCCTTATGCTTCTTGTCTTCCTGGCTCCCTGGAGTGGTTGGGTCTCTTGGCCAGCTGGCTTCCCCAGGTAGAGTGTAACTTGACTCTCTTGACTCTTGGGTTTCCTTATGACCCACTCTCTGTACAGATAATTTCAGACTCAAAGGCATCCAACAGTCAAGAACATTTTGGTTTCACTGACCAAGGTGCTCCACTGTGCTCCAAGTGTCCCTGCTAAATACCATGTCAAGGTCAGTGGGAGTCATTCACAAATATTTCTGCACGTGTTCACCCGGTGTCTTCCCACCTCTTGGCTGTGGCCAAGGATGTCCTGCACTGCTGACTTACCCATACTGATCAGGTGCAGAAGCTTGTCGTGGGGGAGGCAGTCTCAAGCTATCTCTACCGCTATTGGTCTACTGATCCTGATTCTCTCTGTTGATGGCAATACTGTCCCTAGAATGTTCTCTCTCTCCTATTTATCCCTTCAGTTCCCCACTGACATTAGTGGAAGAATCTGCCTAGCTCTAATTGCTCTGCCCTATAGTATATATTATATATAACATATATCACACTATATATAGTATATCAATAATACTATATATAACTATATATAAAACTATATATATATATATATATATATATATATATATATATATATATATATAGAGAGAGAGAGAGAGAGAGAGTATACTTTGCCTATACTCTGTTCCCACCCTTTGGGATGCATATTCTCGAGTTCTTGGAATATCCATCATCTGTTTCCTGCCTGGCTGGCATCCATGAAACCAGCACATAGCCTGCTGCTTGCTGACTTCTGTGGCCATATTTTCCTCCTTCCTACCCATGCAAGAGCAAGCCCTGCTAACAAGAGAGTCCCTTAACTTTTGGGGGCTGGGGTGGAGGCAGTACTGGAGATTGAACTAGGGCCTCATGCTAGACAAGTATTCCATCAGCAAGCTACAACCTCAGCCCTAGCTCCCTTAACTCTAATGCTATTAGTCATGGATTCTTTTCTTTGTATCCCATATTTGCTAGCAAGCTTGACCAGTGAATTTGAAGCGTAGTATTAAATTCATATGCATCCTTGCATTGTAAGCAAGTTATTCTCATTTTCTGTCATTGCCAAAGCCCTGTTAGGGGAAACCCGAAGGGGCAGCTTTGGTTACACTCTGCCCTGTGTGACCCTGCCCCTTGGGTTAACTAATAACCCAGCATGCTTAGAAGCAAAAACTAGACAGTTCCCTTTATCTCTGGGAAATTTCAACAGGGAGCAAACTATTTGATAGGATGCCCAGAAACAAGAACATCGATAGTTGTGGTCACAGTGGGGCATGACAATGCCCTGAGGGAATTTTTAAAGTTTAAATTATTTTTTCTATTTTTATGAACTTATATTATGTCCCTCTCCCTTTCAAATTGTCCCATATATGCCACATCCTTGATCTCTTTCAGGTTCATGGCCTCTTTATTAATTTATTAATTGTCATTGCATATATACATATATGTTAGGAATACATATATATATATATATACTGAATGTTAAAATTTTGAACCTTTGAACATGTAGATACAATAAAGGAGAAAACAGTTCAAGACTTAGAGAAAAGAGACACCAAGGAAACTGAGCTAGACCAGAGTCAAGAACCAATAGCCCAACCCTGCAGACTGCTTGGTGCCTGGTAGAAGCTGGTCCAGTTGCTTTCCCCACCATTCTGAGTGGCACACACCTTCGAGACACACAGCCATGAGAATAGGGAGGGCTTGACCTGGGCCTGAGGCTGGTGAGCAACCTTTTGCTGCAGAAGACAAGATGATCAATTTTTCAGTTTTATGGGCCTCAAGTCTCTGCGGGGAACTGTTTGTTTCTGCCATGGGAGCACAAGAGCAAAGGAACACACATGACTGGGCCCAGCAGACCCTTATTTATGGACACAGAAATTTGAACTTTTCTTTTAAAAACATGTATTTATTTTACCTCATGTGTTTGAGTGTTTGCCTGCATGTACATCTGTGTACGTGTACATGCAGTGTCTTCAGAGGCCAGAAGAGGGCATCAGACCTCCTAAGAGACAGCCATGAGCCCCCACGTGGTGCTGGGAACCGAACCTGTTCCTCTGACGAGCAGTTATTGCTCTAAACTGCTGAGCCATCTCTCTAAGCCTTTACTTTTTGTATGTCTCAGCTTATTGTTATTTTGATCTCCTTTCAGCCACTTACGAATGTAAAACTTATTTCTGCCTTGTGAGCTGGGGGGAATTAGAGCATGCATGCAGGCTGAGGGTGCTGTTTGCTACTCTACCTCAGTACTGGGGGAGCCAGATGCAGAACTGATGACTGAGATCAACATGGGGCTGCTCTGCAGAGTGAGTTCTGGGGGTGACTGTGAGTCTCCTGGAGTTTCTGTCCCCCTTGACAATGGGATACCAGAATAATGGCCAAATAGTGTGGACAGCAGGGCATGGAGCCAGCGGTTGAACAGATACTGAGACAAATGGTAAAGATGATGTGGCCAAAAAGTCTGCATCCCAGGCAGTGCAAAAGAGACTTGACCAGCCAGCAGACTGGGAGAAGGCTGGGCTGGTAAGAGACTTGCCTGAATCCAAGATGGGACAGGGTCACCTTGTCAAGTATAGCAGGCTCACACAGAAGTAACAGCTGCCAGCCAGCCATGAGGCTCTGAGAGCAGAATTGTCTGCCTCTTGGCTGCCTAAAGCCTTCGGAGACCAGAAGAGTGGGGACTCTGTTTTGCTGGCCCTATGGGACTTATACAGAAAGCCCCTTCTGGACCAAGAGAAAGTGGAGTATAACCTTTTGGGAGCAGAATCTTTTCCCCCCTGTTTTTGTGAGACTGGATATTTACTATGTATGTAGAAGTGCAGTCCCCTGCCTCAGTGCGCTCTAACTATCTGACAGGAGCAAAGATAGAGGGACATGTGTCCCTCCTTTGGCTACCCGATCTCCAAACGAGGATCCCCAAGGGATTATAATTTCCCTAGGAATCATTCTGGGGAGGAAAAGGCTGGAGTCAGGTGTCTCCCAGAAGAGGAGCTTGGTTCCCAGGAATAGCTTTCACACCGTTCTGGAAGTTTAGCAGATGGCTTTTGCAAGAGAGACTAAAATCAAGACAACGATGAATTGGGGATGGTCAGAACCATAGTTTTATCGGAACTGCTCAGCAGCGCACACTTCCTATGCTCTACCAAGCTGGTGCCTCTGAAGACTCGTGAGGTCAGTGGGCCTCCTTAATTATTCTTGTTCCCACTGTGCCCATATTGAACAACCCCTCCACCCACCTCCTTTTTTTGTTTCTAGTGTCACAAGCGTGTATATTTAGGAGGTGTTTGTAAATATGACTGAGCCTAGCTTGTTAGAGCTACCAGGGCTAGGAGCCTAAAACCTCCAGCCACAGTAGCACCATGCCAGTCTTGGAATGCTTTTATCTATTGATGTGGGAGTGATTTCTTTCTAATCTGTTGCTTTTATTGGTTAATTAATAAAGAAACTGCCTAGGCCCATTTGATAGGCTAACCCTTAGGTGGGTGGAGTAAACAAAACAGAATGCTGGGAGAAAGAAGCTGAGTCAAGGAGTCGCCATGATTCTCCCACTCCAGACAGAGGCAGGTTAAGATCTTCCCTGGTAAGGTACCTCGTGGGCTACACAGATTATTAGAAATGGGTTAGATCAATATGTAAGAGCTAGCCAATAAGAGGCTGGAACTAATGGGCCAGGCAGTGTTTAAAAGAATACAGTCTCCATGTAATTATTTCGGGTAAAGCTAGCCATGTGGGCAGCCAGGTGCCAGGAACATAGCCCGCCGCTCTTATTACAACAATCTATAAACAAGGAAGGGCATATAAAAACCATACCCATTTCTTCCTCTACACGGACAAACTTCTCAGGTCAGCTGCATGAGGCCTAGCCACCCACGTGCTGGCCGATCTAACAGAGGGAGTCACAGAGCAGTGACAAGGCTCCAGGCTGCTGTTGGTGTATTGTGTACTTCCTGGATGGCGGTGGCATCACCTTGGAGATGAGAGGCGACACTGAGAAGTTCTCTATTTGTAGTTCAGCTTCTGTGACCCCCAGGATCTCTGCCAGCAGGACCGCGATCTCAGAGGGGTTGTACCTGCTCACATTGGAGCCAAGGTGATCGTCTGGCAGGCCACAGTTGCCTGCTTCTAACTCTCTGCAAGATGCAAAGCTTTTGATTTCTTTATGGCCCCATTTCTCACCTGCCCAGCTGTGTCACATCATGTTCCCTGGTTTCATTCTCCAAGGCCCCTCGGATTTTCTTTTTGCAATGCTTGAATCCAATATTCAAATGCTAAACATTTTATAATAGATGTGAAATGTATATAATGCCGCACATCATATCTTGGGTAAAATAAATCACAACCATTTATTAATCCAGAATTGTACTTACCAGTTCAACAGGATATTTGACTTAACACTTAACTTTCCTGAACTGGGTGGGCGTAGTAGCACACACATTTAATCCCAAACCTTGGGAGGCAGAGGTATAAAGGCACAGGACACAGCAGGGGCAGAGGCAGATCTCTTTGAATTTGAGGCCAGCTTAGTCTACATAGCAAGCACCAAGCCAGCTAAGGCTACACAGTGAGAGCCAGTCTCAAATAAACAAAGCAAACAAAGCCCAACAACGAAACAAACAAAATCTCAAAATAAAATGTTTGGATTTTTCTTTCTCCCTGGGTCATCTCCCTGGAAGTCACCTCAGTCCCCGTGCAGGAGAAATGGCCACAGCAGCACCAAGGCCTTGGGGGCTGGAGCTTCTAGCCCTCAGCTCTCTTTTGCTCTCTTGACATGTTCTGTCTTCCGGTCATGTGCTAGCATCTGCCGTTGATGACCCAGTCACACCATGGCCTGCAGTCACCAAGACTACAGAGTTTCTCTCAGTCCCAGCCTTGGGTTGCCCAGAGTGCTAGGCCACTTGGAGATGCTTGGCTGCCTCCTCAGCCCCCTGCTGTGCACGGAACATTCTCAGAGGCACTCGTATCCACATCCCTTCACTCAACCTTGCCTGGTGAAAAGGCCCTTCTATGCTTGTAGAGCCTGTGGCCCACTTCCAGGGATGTGAACCATGACAGCCACTGTGCTGTTTCCTCTTTGGCAAGCGTGGATTTTCGTTGCCTCACCTCCCCAGACCAAAACAAAGCCAACTCTTGGGATCTGCCTGTCTCTGCCCGTCCATATTAGGTTTACAGACCTGTGTCTTTTCCAAAGGATGCCCAGGATCTGAACTCAGGTTCCTGTGCTTGTACAACAGGTGCTCTTTCCCACCAAGTCATCTCTCTAGCCTTAGGATGCTTTTTCTAGTGATGCCTAAGAAAATTCCATTTGTGCCTAACTCAAGCTTAAAACTGTAGGAGACCAAGGAGGAAATGGCCAGATGACGCAGCAGTGCACAGAGGAGACTCCCATGTGACACTGAAGTGGAGTAGTCTGCTGTAGTTTGGATCTAGAATGTTCCCTAGTGGCCCACATGCTCAAGGTTTAGGCCACCAGCCTATTGTGCTGTCAGGAGATAGCAGAACCTGTAAGAGGTGGGACTTAGTAGTTGGGGGGGGGGGGCTAGGATGAGGGGAGTGTGTCCTTGGAACCCTGGGCCCTTCTTCTTCATTTCCTGATAACCATGAGGAGAGCAGGCTTCCCCTGCACACTTCCACTATGGTCTACTATGCCAGTATGGGCCCAAAGCAAAGGCACCATGTGGCCATGGAAAAATAGCTTTGAAATTATAAGCTAAAAGTTCTTTTTAAATTGACAATTTCGGATATTCTGTCATAGTAAGAAAGTTGCTTAATATGTCTGTAATCTCATACAGAGTCAGCCCTTCAGGTTAATAAAGCTTGATGGGGTATTTAGTAATGGGAAAAGAGGCAGAGAAAGAAAGGATAAAGAAAGATAAAATCAGGTCCCTGCCTAATCTTACATCCAAAATGACTCAGCAAAGGCAGAAATGGTGCAGTGACCCAAGACACATCCTTCTTCCCAATAGGACAACAACCAGCAAGCCCCATTCTGTGTGCAATCTGTGTTCGGAAACATTCAGAGAGAAGAAGACTTTTTTAAAAAAGAAAAAAATCCAAGTTAGACTGGTTTGGGGCCCAAGTGCAGAGAAAACCAATCTGTCCCTAAGGTATCCTGTGGGCTGGAGGGCTCGTCATGCCCTTGCACACAAACACACACACACACACACACACATACACACACACACACACACACACACACACACACACACACACACACACACACACATTTAAAGTGATGGATGAATTCCCCAATGGCCAGGCTCGGCCCCACCCATTCCTGGCCCTGTAGATCAGCTCCTCTTGGCCTCAGGACCCCCCTCAAAGGAATTCAGGGTTCTCCAGTCACGTGCTTGCTCAAGCCCTCCTCAAATCTATACACAGCCTGTTCCCACTCTTACTTTCAATAAATCGATAACTGATATTACTGGGGGAAATTTGGGTTTCTTAATTTCATTAATAAACTAATTTTAAAATGGACTTAGAAGGAAGCTTGAGGACAATGTCATTAGAGTCTCAGAGAAACAAAACAAAAATCCAGGGCAAGTGAGCTGTAAAATCTTGGCAGCTGCCTGGAGGAAGAGACCAGCAAACCGAGGCAAGGGGGAAGGTAAGAGGGCACTTCAGAGTGAGGAGGCCCACAGTGCCAGGAAAAGCACACGTAGGCTATGGCCTATGTCTGAAAGAAAAAGACCGGAAAAGGAAAACGGAAAGTTATGCTCTTCTGCGTAGGGCTTCAGAGTAGTGGGCAGGCTCAACAGAGCTATGTGATGAGAGTTTTGTAAGTTTCTACACCGAGGAAGGGGCTTCTGGGTAGGACAAGTACAAGACCTCATTAAGGGGTCAAGTAGTCCTTCCCTCTCCTAGCGTGTCTTCTGCTGAAACCACTTTCCTGGGCTGTGGACTCCCGGTGATTGACAGGCCCAGCTGGATTAACTCTGAAAAAGAGGGGAAATACTGTGTAAGATTTGGAGTATCTTCAATTGTCAGATCTAGATCCAAGGCAGAATTGAGGTGTTTATTGTTTTAACTGGAAGGAAGTTGATAACTTCACCTTTTTCTTAGGTAATTTAAAACCCACGGGAAGCATTCGCCTTTTCAATCCATGTGGGAGTGGTCTGTCCTCAGTGGCCTCCAAGCCGCTAATAGCTGTCTCACTACCTAAGACTTTTACTACTGCTTTCCCAAGTGCTGAGACCACAGAAAACCTAGTGTGGAGACCAAGGACCCCGAGGCCCCTTTTCTGGAGCAAGAAGATTATTTTCAACATATTTGAGACCTAACTGGAAAAGATAAAAAATTATAAAGCTAATATAAAAGAAAAAAACCCCCAAAACATTATAACCTAGGACAGATTTTTAAAATTTTTTTTAACAAGACTTTGAAAGTATATACAACCCAGGACTGACCTTCAGTGGTGGGCTGCTTGCTCTTCAGCCTGGCATGACTTTGACCCCAGCACAAACAGAAACAGAGAAAGCAAGAAAGAGATCACGTGACAAATCGAAGGGTCAAATTATATCAGGGTTTCTGCCAACAGGTTGTATGGAGGCCACAGCACTATGAATAAACTCAACCCCCGCTGAGTGTAAGGCAGTTTAGGTCATCGAGAAGTGACCAAAGGATTAATTACTGGAGCAAACAAGGAACTTGTGACACTGGGCAAGAAAGGACAGACACTATCCCAGAAGAAAAAATACAGCTGAAGACGTAGAAACAGGAGATTCGCAGCCTAACCACAATAGGGAAGAGGTTGCAGATTCTTAAAGAAATGCAAAGAAAAGCCGCGCCAGAGATCCTTATCATTTATGGCTATAAGGCTACCCATTAACCTGGGGAAGTTAGAAAGTGGAATAACGCCCAGGGCAGGTGAAGTTGGCTGGGGTGGGGTGGGGTGGGGATGTGAGGGGAGGGGTAAGAGATTTGACCTGCCGCTGCTCAGGTAGGAGAATAATACGCCACCCACTCAATGAATCAAGTATCTGGAAACTTACGACTCAGAAGTTTCATTCAGAGTACAGGTCAATTAGAATTCAGAGGTTGGGGTCAACCCAGGATATGTGGAGATCCGAGTTAATATAATTTAGGGAATCTTGTTGTGGTATTATGCTATAATAAAATATATATTTTTGGTTTCTGTTACTTGTGACACATGGGTCCTGTTCTAGAGTCTGTGACAAAAAGCAAGTTAGAAGGAAAGGATTTCTGTGGCTCATACCTCAGTTCACATCCATCACCGAGAGAGGGAAGAGAAGGAACTCAAGCAGGAAACAAAAGCAAAAACCGTGGAGGAATGTGGCGTATGGGCTCACTCTCTGGCTCACTCCCTAACATACCCTCAGCTTTCTTAGATAGCCCAGGCCCACCTGCCTAGGGATGTACCATCCCATCCACAGTGGGCTGGGCCCCACAGACATGTCCACAGGTGAAATGGATCTAGACAATTCTTCAATAGAAGCTTTCCTCTCAAATGATTCTTAGGTCAAGTTAACAATTCAATATTAACTAGAAGTCTTAAACCCTTTAGTGATCTTCAAAGTGTGTTTTTGTTTTTTGATTTGGTTGTTTGTTTTTCTTTCTTTTTGTTGTTGTTTTTGTTTGTGAATGAGACCACCAGTGGGGTGAGTTGAAAGGGCTCAGAATCCACGCTTTCCACTGGGAAGACCATGACAGGATTAAGAGGTCCATACATCCTTCCAACATCCTGGAAGAGGTTGAACAGATCACTAACGGCCAGCAATTTAATTAATTATCCCCACACAAGGAAGCTGACATTAAAAAAAAAAAAAGGAAAAGGGAGGTTCTAAAAATGCTTCAACAATTCTCAGCACCCACAGAACAGCTAACAACTGTCTGGCTCCAATCCCAGAAGATCCGATGACCTCTTCTGACTTCTGCTGGCACCAGACACACATGTAAAGAGTACATGCATACACATGAAACAAAAGTATATATGAAAGATAATGGAGGCATGTGGATTGTGAGGGAGACAGAGTTTACATGAGCTCTCTGACTGCAGAATAGGTTAACTTCAGGGAAGAGATGTGCCCTGGGAAGGCCAGGGGTGCTCTTTGGCCCTCTCTGTGTATCTCGTCCTATGCGTGTTTTCTACAATTAGACAATTATAAACAAAGTGCTTTGATGATGGCCGTCATAGCAGGCTGATCAGTCTTGCTTATGGTTGGCATCTGAAATGGAGTGAAGCCTTGTGGGTCTGAACACTCCACTTGTGGGATCTGATGCTATCGCCAAGCAGGCCGTGTCAGGACTGGACTGAATTACAGCTTACCCAGCTGCTGTCTGCTGGAGCGCCCTTGGTATATGGGGAGAAAACCTCCACACATCTGGTGTTTTGTATTGTTAGAGCGTGGTAGAGAAAAAACAGTTTTTGTTATTATGGGACCTGGGTAAGAAAAAAAAATACAAATTATAAATGCTAAATTAGATGCAGAGCTTTGGAAGGCAGCTGTACAAGGGAGGAGGGTTCTGGAGGCTTGAACTTTCCTAGCCTTTTGGTGAATTTGCTTCCCATGTAAGGAGGCTCACGGCCGTGTCCTGAACATTTCCCCGCTAATCCAGTTATACTTTTTCAGGCCTGGAGGTAGACAATGGTGGCATTAGCATTCTCTTGCATGTAAGGCATCCACTTAAACTTTAAAAAGTTCACCTGTTGGAGTTCAGGGGTAGGGCACTTCTTATCCTATGCACGACTCTGGTTTGATCTCCAGCATTTGGGCAGGGTAGGTAGTTGGGTGTGGGGTGGCTGGGCATGGGGTGGTTGAGTGTGGGGTAGGGATTATCTAACTCTAGACTGTTCTATGACCAACGTTGAGGCTGCTAGGAAACATGCAAACAGAAAGAGTCGAGAAGGTCCCCTGGCTCAGGCACAGCAGGAACTCACCAAGAAAGAATATTTTGTAACACTTGCTGGTTTGTTTTTATCCGTGCCTGTCTGCTGTGGAGGATGCTTGGATACGAGGCTCCCTGAGATTTGCCGGGGTGTGTTGGGGCTTGCCCTTCTCTGGGCTGAGGATCACGTGTGCCCCCTGGGCAGCAGACTGAGTTCATCTGCCCCAGCCAGTTTTCCAAAAGATCTTCAAACTGTTTCTAATGAGGGGTGGTGGAGATTTACTTCCTCAGGAAAGTATAATACCTAGGGAAAGGAAATTGCCAGATGAGCCTCAGCCCCCTGTGCCGTGTTAACTCTAGTAAGTGTCTATCCCAAGGGTCAGACCACACTGCCCCCAAATGCTGCGTTGGCATGCAGATTATTTTGAGCTGAAAACAATCAAGAAATAGTAAACATTGGGACTAGAGAGATGACACAGCCATTAAGAGCACTGACTACTCTTCCAGAGGACCCGGACTGAATTCCCAGCACCCACATGGCAGCTCACAACTGTCTGTAACTCCTGGATCCTCATACAGACAGACAAAACACCAATAAAATAATAATGATAAAAATGTGGCCTTGTAATTAGAGAGAAAGAAAAAAAGAAAGAAAGAAAGAGAAAGAGTAGATATGAAAGAAAACTCTACTCTCCTGTGAGCCATTTGCATAAAAACAGGCTTATATACTTAGCCACCAGGTTCTTTGATGGGCAAGAAATGAGAGGAATCTATGTAACAGAGCTTACTGAAACAGCCCTTCTTTCCGTCCGTTAGTTTCCCCCACATACATTCCCAGTTTGTTACTCTAGGAGACGTAAAATCCTTTCTCTTTACATTTACTTTTTTTTTTTTAAGATTTGTATGAGTTCTCCTGAGCTCCCCCTGTTCATATGTGCTCCGTACATGTTAAGCTTGGCCTTTCTCTTGCCTTTTTATTTAATTTAATTTAATTTATTTATTTATTAAAGATTTCTGTCTCTTCCCCGCCACCGCCTCCCATTTCCCTCCCCCTCCTCCAATCAAGTCCCCCTCCCTCGTCAATGAGGACTACTGAGATCTCTTGCCTTTGTAAGTAGTCTTTTGCCAGGCTAATTTGCAAAGCCCCAGCTGGAAGACCCAAGAGGCAAGACAAAAAGCTTGTCCCTCCTCCCCACTGCCCACACACAAATTACAGAGCAAGAGCAGACGGCACACAGGGCACGAGAACAATGTGCAGCAGGGACGGCTAAGGCTGATGTCCTGGCAAGGCTCAGGCTACATTTCCATCACTGTGTCATCATGGACTGGCTTGCTGAACACCCGGAACGGGTGAATTTCTATTGATCCCCATCTAGTTAACCCAATGATGGCTGGTAGAAATCACCAAATGGAACAGAGAACAGCAGTGCCCAGAAGGGGACTGTCAACAGTGATGTGTGTGGTTTAATTGTTTGCTTTTTATTCCTTTTCTTATTTTGCCCCTAAGACAGAATCTTACATACTCCAGTTTAGCCTGGGACTCGCTTCGTAGCTGGAGATGACATTGAAGCTCTCAGCCTTCTGCCTCCACACTCAAATTCTGAGATCACAGCTATAAACCAGGCCTGGTTCTCCTCTCTGCTCCCCCCTCCTACACTGCTCTCCCCCTCGCTCTTTCTTTCCTTCTTTTTTTTTTTTTTTGGTTTTTCGAGACAGGGTTTCTCTGTGGCTTTGGAGCCTGTCCTGGAACTAGCTCTTGTAGACCAGGCTGGTCTCGAACTCACAGAGATCCACCTGCCTCTGCCTCCCGAGTGCTGGGATTAAAGGCGTGCGCCACCACCGCCCGGCTTCTTTCTTTCCTTCTTAAGGGAGCCTCGCTATGCTACCCACCCTGTCTTCCTACTCCTGAGCTCATGACCTCCTGAGTACTATGTCTTCTGGAGTCATGGTCGTAGGAAATCAAAGGGAAAGAAATACTACAAAACAAAGCCAAACCCAGAAATGATTATGCTTTTATGACATTAATGTGGCTTCTGAAAAAAGATGAAGACATTTGCATCCTTGTAGTATAGGAGTATTAATTATACCTTAAAACAAATATTAATAAGTAAAGAAGAGGATATTTATACTAAAATATATCTTTTTCTAGCCTCTGTTTTTTCAAGATACGATTTCAGAAGACCTAGGCTGGCCTTGAGATTACAGCAGTCTTTTTGCCTCAACCTCTTAGTCCTGGTGTTGGGTCTGGGAGTCACACAAATGTTGAGGACAAGAACACCAAAGTTAGATGAGCAGAGGCAACTTCATTCCATCACCACAAGGTTCCAGAACTTCTATCTAGTTAGGGCCACAGGCAGGTTGGATTCTGATACCCTTGACCCTGAGTGGAGGGAGTAGCTCCCTTTTAAAGCAAAAGCCACAAGTAGGGGGACCACGGGCGATATAAGAAAGAATTTTTACAACTTGAGATTAAGTTCTAGGTGATGGTATATTCTTGTGATAACATTTTACAATTAGGAGTATAATTGTGAGAACAAGGTGTTTGTACAAGCTTAACGGGGCTTATAAAAGTTTACTTACACAAATCTGCGGTTATCTCACCATGACTCTTTACACAGCTGGGGTCTTGTCTTAATTTTTAACCAACTTTTATCTCATAACTGCGGAGAGTATGGGACAAGGGTCATGCAACAGAATAAGCCAGGTAGGTGGCTAATGTTTTTGAATTCGCGTGGACTCCATACTGGGAGATATAAGCCACATGCCCAACTAAAATATATTAAATTAAAAATTAGCAAAGTATCGGGGCTGGACAGATGGTTCATCCAGAGGACCCGAATTTGAGCATCCACAGCAGGTGACTCATGACCGTGTGTGACTCCAGCTCCAGAGGATCCAATGCTTCTGCCCTTCACAAGCACCTGCACTCACACTCACATACAGACAACTGCAATTAATCAAAAATAAAAGAATAAATCTTTAAAGACATATGTATGAACTAAAATACTAGTGGCTGCTTAATGAGAATCAAGTCTCCTGAAATGTTTGGAACTAGACAGGGCCAATGGTTGTGTGTAATACTGGGAAGGTAGCTTGGCTGGTTGGGAACTAGCTACTTAGATCAGGCCAGCTTTGAACTCACAGAGATCCACCTGCCTCTGCCTTCCAAGTACTAAGGTTAATGGTACCACTATACACAGTGCTTTAAATGTTTAATCTTATGTTATGGGAATTTTACCTCAATTCTAATCAAGGTTTACAAACTATATGCAGCATGTATTTTCTTCGTTCAAGCTGTGTTTCCCAGTTAAACGTCTGATTAGAAATGAGGGGTAAGGGCTGCTTAGATTAAAAGCATTACGTAAATTGAGCTCTATTTTTTTCGTTCATCTTTATAATCATTGTATTCTCATAGTTTGTTTCAATTCTATTGTTTAAACACAAATATGTGCAGTACCCAAGAGTTGGACAAACAACCACTAGAGTTGTAGAAACCAGGAAGGATTCTGACTTTTCCTAAATTTATACTGGTATAGTGGGTCTGTGTGGGTGAGTGGGCATGTTGTCTGCAGTGGGTGTGTGTGGGTGAGTGGGTGTGCGTCTGCAGTGGGTGTGCGTCTGCAGTGGGTGTGCGTCTGCAGTGGGTGTGCGTCTGCAGTGGGTGTGTGTCTGCAGTGGGTGTGTGTCTGTAGTAGGTCTGTGTGTCTGCAGTGGATGTGCGTCTGCAGTGGATGTGCGTCTGCAGTGGATGTGCGTCTGCAGTGGGTGTGAGTCTGCAGTGGGTGTGCGTCTGCAGTGGGTGTGCGTCTGCAGTGGGTGTGCGTCTGCAGTGGGTGTGCGTCTGCAGTGGGTGTGCGTCTGCAGTGGGTGTGCGTCTGCAGTAGGTCTGTGCATCTGCAGTGGGTGTGCGTCTGCAGTGGGTGTGCGTCTGCAGTGGGTGTGCGTCTGCAGTGGGTGTGCGTCTGCAGTGGGTGTGCGTCTGCAGTGGGTGTGTGTCTGCAGTGGGTGTGCGTCTGCAGTGGGTGTGCGTCTGCAGTGGGTGTGTGTCTGCAGTGGGTGTGCGTCTGCAGTGGGTGTGCGTCTGCAGTGGGTGTGTGTCTGCAGTGGATGTGCGTCTGCAGTGGATGTGCGTCTGCAGTGGATGTGCGTCTGCAGTGGGTGTGAGTCTGCAGTGGGTGTGCGTCTGCAGTGGGTGTGTGTCTGCAGTAGGTCTGTGTGTCTGCAGTGGGTGTGCGTCTGCAGTGGGTGTGCGTCTGCAGTAGGTCTGTGCATCTGCAGTGGGTGTGCGTCTGCAGTGGGTGTGCGTCTGCAGTGGGTGTGCGTCTGCAGTGGGTGTGCGTCTGCAGTGGGTCTGTGTGTCTGCAGTAGGTCTGTGCATCTGCAGTGGGTGTGCGTCTGCAGTGGGTGTGCGTCTGCAGTGGGTGTGCGTCTGCAGTGGGTGTGCGTCTGCAGTAGGTCTGTGTGTCTGCAGTAGGTCTGTGTGTCTGCAGTGGGTGTGTGTCTGCAGTGGGTGTGCGTCTGCAGTGGGTGTGCGTCTGCAGTGGGTGTGTGTCTGCAGTAGGTCTGTGCGTCTGCAGTGGGTGTGCGTCTGCAGTGGGTGTGTGTCTGCAGTAGGTCTGTGCGTCTGCAGTGGGTGTGCGTCTGCAGTGGGTGTGTGTCTGCAGTAGGTCTGTGTGTCTGCAGTGGGTGTGCGTCTGCAGTAGGTCTGTGCGTCTGCAGTGGGTGTGCGTCTGCAGTGGGTGTGCGTCTGCAGTGGGTGTGCGTCTGCAGTGGGTGTGCGTCTGCAGTGGGTGTGCGTCTGCAGTGGGTGTGCGTCTGCAGTGGGTGTGCGTCTGCAGTGGGTGTGCGTCTGCAGTGGGTGTGTGTCTGCAGTAGGTCTGTGTGTCTGCAGTGGGTGTGCGTCTGCAGTGGGTGTGCGTCTGCAGTGGGTGTGCGTCTGCAGTGGGTGTGTGTCTGCAGTAGGTCTGTGCGTCTGCAGTGGGTGTGCGTCTGCAGTGGGTGTGTGTCTGCAGTGGGTGTGCGTCTGCAGTGGGTGTGTGTCTGCAGTAGGTCTGTGCATCTGCAGTGGGTGTGCGTCTGCAGTGGGTGTGCGTCTGCAGTGGGTGTGCGTCTGCAGTGGGTGTGCGTCTGCAGTGGGTGTGCGTCTGCAGTGGGTGTGCGTCTGCAGTGGGTGTGTGTCTGCAGTAGGTCTGTGCGTCTGCAGTGGGTGTGCGTCTGCAGTAGGTCTGTGTGTCTGCAGTGGGTGTGCGTCTGCAGTAGGTCTGTGCGTCTGCAGTGGGTGTGCGTCTGCAGTAGGTCTGTGTGTCTGCAGTGGGTGTGCGTCTGCAGTGGGTGTGCGTCTGCAGTGGGTGTGTGTCTGCAGTAGGTCTGTGTGTCTGCAGTGGGTGTGCGTCTGCAGTAGGTCTGTGCGTCTGCAGTGGGTGTGCGTCTGCAGTGGGTGTGTGTCTGCAGTAGGTCTGTGTGTCTGCAGTGGGTGTGCGTCTGCAGTAGGTCTGTGCGTCTGCAGTGGGTGTGCGTCTGCAGTGGGTGTGCGTCTGCAGTGGGTGTGTGTCTGCAGTAGGTCTGTGTGTCTGCAGTGGGTGTGCGTCTGCAGTAGGTCTGTGCATCTGCAGTGGGTGTGCGTCTGCAGTGGGTGTGCGTCTGCAGTGGGTGTGCGTCTGCAGTGGGTGTGCGTCTGCAGTGGGTGTGTGTCTGCAGTAGGTCTGTGTGTCTGCAGTGGGTGTGCGTCTGCAGTGGGACTCTGTGGGTGGGTGAGTCTTTGGGACTACCCTCTGTGTAGAGAACAATGCACACAGATGAAGAAGGAATACAATTTGCTGCCTTGAAGCCTGCATGGATATAATTAACTTACAATTAACCACAGAAATTGTCCCAGATTTAGACCCAAACTGTAGCTGGGTCTAGGAGGGGTATTTGGTTGCTGCATTTTATACAATTGAGTATTCGTAGGGAAGTTTAAAAGCAGACCATCTGTGTTGGAATGGTAATGCACTCCTATGATCCCAGGACTCAGATGGCTGAGGCAGGAGGATTGCCTGGATTTCAAGGCAAGAATGGACCATCTGGCAAGACACTGCACCCCCCATCCCTCCTAAAATCTGAGCAAAACAAAAGCAAAGCTTTCTACCTTTGACTGATGATTGTTCTTCATTTCTCCATGGACTGGGTAGGTGCTCACTCCTACGCCTGTGTTTATGGCAATCCATGCCTCTTGCTCCTTCCCCAACTTGGAAGACCACTGCAATGGGATCTACCTGCAAGAAGGAGTGCTTCTGAGTAGGTTGGCCTGCATTTTACAGCTGTCCGTTGGTGACTTTGACCTGAAGAAAGGCATGGAGAAGCCAGCTGGGAGATATAGGAAACAGTCACCCTTCCTCCTCTTCTCTGCCTTTCACTTGGTGCGCTGTCACTGGGGCCACCTGGAATCTGAAAATACCTCCAGAAATAAGCAATCTTGGTTTTTAAATCGTGTGGCACTCTGAATGTAATGATGAACTCTCGTGCTGTTCTGTTCTGTCTAGCCTGGGGCGTGATCGGCCCCTCTGTCTGACACATCTTCATGTGTATGTGACCCGCTCATTAGTTATTAAGTAGCTGGCTTGGGTACTGCTGTGGTACTGCAGAGCTTGTGTTGAGGGGGCCTTTGCGTTGCCTAATGAAGCTCCCAAAGCTTAGAGCAGCGGTGCTAGGGACTTGGATGTGCTATAGAGAGCTGTGAAGGGTTGCTTTGGAGTGAAAACGAGGAGCTCTTGATTTGAAGGGCAGGGAAACGTGACGAGACTGATAACAGAGTAAGAATAAATCTTTGGGAAATTGTAAAGACAAGAAAGGGAAGAGGAGGAGGAGCAAAAAGGAAAAGAGAGAGAGAGAGAAAGAAGTGTGCGCTAACTTTGTACCTCAAATTGTGAAAGTTACAACCTTCCGTTGAGTGTGTCAGTGAACACCTGCCATCCCAGTGCTCAGGAGACTGAGGAATCTTTGGAGGACAGTCTCAGCTACACAATGAGACCCTGCCTCAAGGAAAATAAAACAGAACAAAAATGGGCATGGTGACATATGTCTATAATCACAGCACTAGGGCAACGGAGGCAGGAGGATCAAGAATTTAAAGCCAGAAAGTTGAGGCCAGCAAAGACTGTGTGAGATTCTGCTTCAAAAATAAATAAATGAATAAATAAAACTTAAAAAGATACAGAATAGGTATAACCACATTATTTAGTTGAGATTTAAAAGGCATCAAATGTGTGTGTATACGTAAGGAATAAAAACGTATTTACAGTGTTTAGCAGCGTTTGTGATTTCAGGCTGCTATAGGGGGAGGAGGACGTTTTAGAAACTGTCCTCAAAGGGAAGACTGCATCTCCACACTGCCCACTGCACAAGGACTATCTGAGACCTCCACACTGCCTGAAAGACCCGGATATATCCAGACCCCTATAGCAGAAGAAATAGAGCCAAAAATCTAAGCAGGGAGAGAAGAATCAAAAGTCTAGATTAGCTGGTTCAGTGACTCTGTTCCAGGAACTAGCTGAAGCTTATAATCTTGAGATTATAATCTTGAGAAACAGGGAGTTATCCCCCTTGTGATTATCACTGGTACTTTCGGAATTTTTCCATGATCACCGGTATTTTCGGAATTTTCTAATGACGCCCTCCCTACCCCCTTTGGATTACTGGGTTGTGGTTTCTTCCTTTAAATACCCCTTCTCCCAGCTACTCGGGATCGCACTCTCTACCCCTGCGTGGGAAATGAGTTCGGCCCCAGTGCACTGGTTCCTGTCCTGTCAATAAACCTCATGTGATTGCAGCAAGGACGGTCTGTCGTGAGTTCCTGAGGGGTCGTGTTATCCCGAGACTTGAGTGAGAGTCTCCCTACTCTGGGGGTCTTTCATGCCCACTGCACAAGGACTGCCTTAATATCAAGTTAAGAAAAGAGAGAGGGCAGATGGTGATTTTTAGAGCTGGTTCTAACCCCTTCCAGAAAGTTTTAAGTGGAGCTTACTCCAGAAGGGAGCATCCATAAAGGCTGTCTACATGAGGCCCAGTGTAGTCTACACCCTGGGGACTGTGTAGAGTGTATGATAGAGGGTGTCCCAGAGTGTCAGAGAGGAACCTTTGACCATACTAAATGGGTTCAGGACAGAAGCCCGGTGACTAGGAGGGATAGGGTGCCTGGCCCTTTGAAGAGTTATCACAATGTCTTATGCACCTGTGTGGCTTGTGCCTGTGTGCATGCTCATGTATACATATGTGCTCTGGTGGCCATTGCTACTTCAGCTTCCTTGCTACAACCTCAGTGCACAGGTCAAAGTTAACTTGGAATGTTCTAGCTGCTGTCTGCTGGACCCGATGAAGCCAGAAGTTCAGTCTGCCACGAAGGAACAACTGAGCCAGATGGAACCAAGTTAGTCAGCCCTAGAGAAGTACAAATGTCCTTTGGTACCTGTGAGGGGAAGTCTTGGGTCCCCAGGTGCCTAGATGCTCGTTGTCTGCGTGCGGCCTCCCATATGCCCTCGTCAGATCCAGACCGCTTAACGTTTTTGTCTGAGCATCTTTGACTGTGACTGGTTGAATTCAAGGGCGTGCAGCCTACAATCATAGAGGACCAACTGTGATAGACTGTGATAGTCAGTCTCCAAAGTGCTAGAGTTCCAGGCATACCACAGTCGAGAGACTCTTAACTAAGGCATGGAGGTGCGCATGACTTGAAATGGTCAGGTACAGAACAAAAGGAGAAATTTGGGTCAGGTTGTCAAGGGCCATGAATACTCCAGGACATGGGTTGGGAAAATAGAAACAATGAAAGATTAAACAAACAAGCAAACAAACAAAAAAAACACCTTTTAATATTAAAAAAAGTTTTGATTCAGGACTGAATAGATGGCTCAATACTTAAGAGCACTGGCTACTCTCCCAGGAGACCCAGGTTTCATTCCTGGCACCTACGTGGTGGCTCACAACTGCAACTCTAGTTCCAGATGCTCTGATTCTGCCTTCTTTCCCACTCCGGGGGCACCAGGGGCACTGCTGGAACACAGACCTGCATGCATGCAGAGCATCACTCGCATACAATAAAAACAAAAGAGAAAACTGAGTCCTTCTCAGGATCTATCACCCATCAGCAGCTCGTTATCCAGGAGAGGGGCTTGTGAGTCCTCCCTCTCCGTGCTGGAATGTTAACTGGTGCTCCCTTGCCCACACTCCATTCTGCACCAATGCAGCTTGCAAACCCTACCAGCTCCGCGTGTGCAGGAAGGCGCCATTGATGTCTACAATGCCACAGGCCACGCTAGGACAGAAGAGGCAGGTTGGACGATTATTATAAGACCACACGTGTTTACAACAGGTGGCGAGGACTCCCAGATGCCCCTCTCTTTCTGCCATGTTCTTTCGGCTTCTTCGGACAAGGCATCACCGTTTGGTCCAGGCTGACCTGGAACTTGCTATAAAGCCCAGACTGCTCTCAAACATGTGATCCTTTTGCTTTAGTCTCCAAAATGCTAGATACCACCATACCTGTGCCCCCATCCCCCCTCCATTCTTTAGATTGTTTTTCATGAAGCAATTGAATTACTGGTACTTTCCCACCCCCACCTCCGCCACCCAGTCTAGGTAAATATTGAGTGTATGGATTTTCGCATCTATGAAATTGGCAGAATTGCTTTCAAATTAGGTTTCTGCCCCGGCAGAACCATCTCAGAGAATTGAAGGGTGTGATGAATTTAACCCTACATTGAACTAATGAGTCATAACCTAAGACTAGGGAGGAAGGAGTTGGGTTATCCACGGTCCTGAGAGAGGCACAGGGCATTCGTGCTTCCTATGGGGCTTGGCAGTTCTCTGGGTTGTGCAGAGGGCACAAGGTCCTATCAGGGACAGATTGTGATAAGCAGTTTAAAAGGAGAGAGGAAAGGGAGGATGAGACATACTTCCTGAAGGTTCACATGTGACCGTATGATGCCTGAGAGGGGGAAAATGATTTGTTTGTTTTCCTGGCCCATTGGAAAATCAGATTCACCAAAAAGGAAAAAAAGAAATATTTGACATTGCTTTAGCAAAATTCAAATAGACTCTACATTCCACAGGAATGATCTCGAATATGTGTGCTATTTCTTCTGTATTGCAGGTCACAGTCCCCGGGCAGGCTAGTCATACTTGATAATAACATATTGAAAGAAAAAACTGCTTCATCTCCAGTTTGTGCCCTAGGCTTGCAGTAAAAAAGAATAGCATTAACACTAGATTTGAACTTTTTGAAATATTAAAATTGCTGGATCAGTTCAGCCGGCCTTTCTCCAAATACGTCTCGTTCCTCACCAACCACTCACCAAGGCGCACAAAGCAGCCAGGGTTCCTTTGGGTTTGGTTAGAGGAGTTTCCCCTTTGCTCAGCAAGACCGTGAAGGAAAAAGGTCCGCACAGAGACCCTCATCAGTGGGCACCCACTCCTAAGAAGCTGTCCCTCTCTGTCAGTCACCAAAGGACACTGCCATGCTTAGTGGCTTCACTTGGAACCTGTGTAGCAGCCTTGTAAGCAGGTGGGAAGCTGGCAGACAGCTAAGAATAGCTGAATGACAGAAGGAAAGAGCCAGGCTGGACTCCTAAAGCCTGCTTATTTCTGCACTTAACCACGGGGGAAGATCAGGCATTCCTCATGTTTAAATTTGAGTTTGAGTTTTCTGTTAATGACAGCCCAAGACTTCTCAAGTACACCTCAAGTTCCTAACCCGAGGTAAACACACTTGAGAGGTCTGGAATAGAATTCAGAGGTCTATGAGCATTGCATGTTAACAGCAGCTTAGCGTTCCCATCTGTTAGGAATGGAGGCCACAAGCCCTGGGAAGTCAGTGACTCACAGAAAGTCATGGACAGAACACAAGGGTTCATCCACATAGCATTTCTGTCGAACTAATACGCGTACACAGTGTTTGCTCTCGCTAGGAAGGATGCTTTCTGTTTTATTGTTTGCACAAATTGAATCTCCTCCTCCTGTGAGCTCTTTGGCCATCTGGCATCTCTGTTTCCATATCCAGCCATACCTTCACAGCCCTGATCACCCAGTAGATCGTCAATATTTGTTGACCCGATGTTGCCTCTGGGCAGTGGCGTGCATGGGGGTGGCCATCTCTCATGATATCAATCAGCAGAGTCCACAGACGTTCTAGCTTTCTTTAATCTGATTCACAGTCTCCGGGGCCTTCTGAATCGCCCCGGTGAAGGATGAGTTGTAAGTTGAACAAAAGTTCAGTGCTTACGATCACGCCTGTAGGAAGCAGGAAGTTAAGACGAGGAGGAAAACAAAAGAAGAAATCTCACTTCCTGGAGGCAGGGAGCACATTTGATTTATCCCTCTCTGTTTCAGGGAGATGTTGGTGGCCTAGGCCAGACTCTACCGTTTTCAAATGCCAGCCTCCAGGCAGAAGAGCCCTAGGAGAAGCTGATCATCAAGCAGACGAGAGGAAGTGTTCCCTGTCTGGGAAAGCTTCATTCGTGGTAACAGTGAAGTTACTACCCAATGAGAACAGCCCACCTTACACTTCATCGTCACCAAAGCCATGAAAACGCCAATGCGTTCTTGATTTATGGATAAGGAAATACCCAACACCAAAACGAAAAAAAAAATCCTCGACAGAATCAGAACTAAAAAAAGCAATCAGCGTTGTATCTGTCAGGTCCAAAGGAAACTTCATTTCCCCAAATTATGGCAGTTAGACAAAAGCCAGCGTTCCTCGGGAATTTGTGAAACTAGACCTCCTCTACCAAAAGGAGCCATTTCTCTTCCTGGCAGGAGGGACAAAAGGCTGTCTGTGGTGCCTATTACCATATCTGGAGGCACACGCTGCCTCCAGCATCCCTCAGTGGCACAATGCCTGTAACGCATTTCAGAGTCCATGCTAACCCCCTAGCCCTTCGCTCCTCCTCCCCTAACCGAAACTTCTCCAGCTCAGAGGCTCACCCCCCCCCCCAACCACTCATTCTCCTTATAACCCTGCTATTTCAGCCATGCTCTCTCTCTCTGCCTTCCTCTCTCTTTCCTCTCCCTCTCTGGTCCCCACCCCACCCCCCGCCAATCCCTCTGCTCCTTCTTCTCTTATGACCAGGTCCAGTCAGTCTACCACTTTCTCTTTCTGCTCTGGAATCTTCCAGGTGCCTCTGGTTCTCTATCTCTGTCTCTCTGTCATCTCTTTGTGTCTCTGTCTCTCCCATCTACAATAAAACCCTTCCCCTTAGCCATACCATGGAGTGATCATGTCTTCCCTTCAGTTTATGCAGTATCTTCTTATAACGTGTGCCATTTTCTACATTCAGCTCCTCCTCATTGATAAGTGGATGAAATATATTCAATACAGAAAATGTAAAAATTTTAGAAGGCTTATTCAATTTTATATGTATGAATGTTTTACACGCGTGTAGGTATGTTTGGTGCCCTTGAAGGTTGGAGGAGCACATTGGGTCCCCTGGAGCTGGAGTTACAGATGGTTCTGATTTGCCACACATTTGTGAGTGTTGGGAATTGAACCTGGGTCCTCTGGAAGAGCAGCCAGTGCTTTTAACTGCGGAACCACCATTTCATTACCCTGAGAGTGTGAAACAATGTGAAGCGTCACAGGTTCAGTTCTGAGTGCCTATTCTAACTGTTCATTGAGTTGTATAGACCTTGGGTCTGCTCAGCTTTGATCTGTGATACTTTTAGTTATTTGCATGCTTTCTTAATATATAATAAAGTTTATAAAATTTAAAATGAATAAAATAAATTTAACAGAGAGAATAGACCTGTGGCTAGTGCAGTATGTTTCCCCAAATCACACCCCTGTGGGTCAGGGTTCTCCAGACAACTACAATCAATAGGAAATCCACATTTTCTCCTTTCTTTCCTGGGGCAGAGACATAGAAGGATTTACTATAAAGAACTGGCTTGCTTAGTTTCAGGGGCTGAGCAGACCCACTATAAGCAGCCTACAAGTTGGGAATCCAGGAAAATTGGTAAGTCAGGCTGAGCTCACAGGCCTTACAAGCCAGGGGACTTACAGTGCACATTATAGTTCAAGAGCAAGGAAGCAGAAAGAAGTCTCAGCTTTAGAACACGGGCAGTGCTGTCTCTGCTCTCCTCAGGGCATCTCAGTTTCCGGTGGTACCTTTGAGATGTCTACTGTCGTGTAAATGACACAGTGTAAGTGGCCATTATTAAAGAGGCTCTTTCTAAAAGGAGAAACATTTCCTAACTTTTAGGATTGGCTTAAAATAGAAGATACCATGGTTATGAAAAACCCAAATAATGATAATTCTACTAATAATATCAATAGCAGTAATAATGCTAGGTATTAGTTTTAGATTAAAGAAGACCATTTAAAGATATATAACAACCAAACGTCGAATCCTTTTTTTGTTAGTGCAGTGTTAGAGCAGTTGTTTAAGATGTGCAAGGCTTCAGTTCCCAGCGCTGGGAAGAAAAAAGTTTCAAGAAGGAAGAAAGATAACACACTTGTTTTATAGTCTGCTATTAGCTTGGTTTCTCCATGTGTATTTATCTCATCAATACATGTTAATGATTAAAAACAAAGACAAGGAAGAAGGAAAAGGAGTCCATAAAGCTCTCCTTCCTCCACTTTGTTTGCTCTGGGCCTTCAAGGAGTTATGGGATGGCCAACCACTAGGCAGTTTGCTTCCTGGAGTCAAGCGGTGATCTCATCTCTTTTTGTCTTGTGTCTAAATACTTGCCCCACTAAGTAAAGGTATGGTGGATTTATTTTCCCTTCAGGTTCAGAGGCTTCAGTCCATTGTGGTGGGAGGTGTGGGAGAGAGGAGCCGCTCACATATGGTAGTCAGGAAGTGGGGAGACAGTAGGAGGTAGGTGAAGAGAAGGAGGGAGGCCAGCTGAGTAGGCTGGCTTCTTCCTCCAACCCTTCTTTTACACCATCTGGGCCCCAGTCTATGATACGGTGCTGCCTATAGAATAACCCCCTGACTTCTCTAGAAGCACCCCACAGACACACGCGGTGCCTCTCTCTAATCTCCAGGGAACTCTTAATAAAATCACATGGACAAGATTAAACATCACACGCTCACAAGTGCATCCATAAATAATGTCTAATTCGGGCACTTCATGGCCAGTTGAGATGACATTACCTGTCATAGTTAACTTCTTTATTACTGCTAAGCGGTCCATACTTACTAGACCCGTAACAATAACACAGATGAGTAGCGTGTTACCTCTGAAAGATTAGTGTTGATTAAATCTCATCAAATAGATAGTTCAAGCTCAGATTTCCCCAGCCACTCTAACAATGTGCTGCCGCTGCTGCTACAACTACTATACCACACACACACACACACACACACACACATACACACACACTCACTTACACACACACACACTCACATACACACACACATACACACACACTCACATACACACACACATACACACACACACACACATACACACACATACACACACATACACACACACATACACATACACACACATACACATACACACACACATACACACACATACACACACACATACACACACACACATACACACACACACACACTCACATAAATTTTTTCCCCCATGGCCCAGGATCTCATCAAAGTCTTTGGTTTCATGTATTTAGTTTTCCTTAACTAAAACACTTCCTAGCATTGCTATCACCACCTCTGTTGCTGCTACTACTACTGATTTTGTCTTTGACAACAATATTCTTATTCATTTGGTTTGTTCAAGACAGGGTATCTCTCCGTAGCCCTGGCTGTCCTGGAACTCACACTGTAGACCAGACTGCCCTCAGACTCATGGAGATCCGCCTGCTTCTGCCTCCTAAGTGCTGGGATTAAAGGCGTGCACCACCACCGCCCAGCATAGCAATAGTGTTAAGGTTGCCTCTTTTGGGGAACATCCTTCAACTTGGGTTTGCCTACTTGTTTCCTCATGGTTCGATTTAAGCAACGCAATTTTGAACAAGCCTACGGGCATCTCTCCCCTCTGAACAGAAAAGACACCATTATTTTTCATTCTGGATCTTTTCCAGCACGTCCACAGCCCCAGCGGGCATATGTTCGGAGTGTCTTGTTAACGGTGAGTTTCTCAGCTAGGCACCAGTCTTGCAGAACCCTGTGACTTTTGTGCTTCTTGTTCAAATTAGTGAGGCCCTTCCTTCTGCAGCTCTTGGCATCCCAGTACCAAGCAGCCAGCCCCTGAACCCAGCCCTGCAACTGGCCTTGAGAGTGCCAGGGAATTGGGTTGGGTGGAGGCAGCAAGAAGGTATCAAATGCCTGTTCTATTATCTCAACACAGACTACAAGGCTGTCCAGGGACTCCATTGACAGCCTCAAAAGCTCTGCAGCTCTGCCTCCTTTTCTTCTCCCAGTCCTTACCCTGGGAAGGCTAAAGAGGATGGACACAGCCGGCCAGGCACCTTTGCAGTCGATCACATGGGCATGGCATAAGCCAAATGAACTTTCATGCGAACTGACCAGGCCCAGTTCAGGTCAGTACCATGAAATAATATGAGCAAGACAAATCCACCTGTTTATACTTTGTTATGTCGCTCACTGATATTCTGGAACATCAGACAAAATGCGAAGGAGGTACTATCATGCTTTGATGCCTTCAAGTCTTCCCTCCTGACCTTCGCAATTACCCTCCCTTAAACTTCAAGAGCTCAAAATTGCTCCTGTCAGAACTTGTTCTTGCTAAAGCGTCAGTGGCTAATAGCTAATGGACAAAGCACAGCTCAAATGGTTTACATCTGCCCTATGGGAAAAATAGGTTTCTGTGGCTATACCCTAAAATAACGTATTTGTTCAATAACGTTTATTGAGGCTCACTAGAACAAAACCTTTGGGGAAAATGAGATTAGTATGAAAGTGCACAGGAGAATTCACCCAAAGGGGGTAAAGTGGGGCATTGAACACTGAGTCTTGCCTGACATTACTAAATTTATTTCTCTCAATCAGCCTCAGCTTACTCAGTGTTATTAATCACTTCAAGATGTGCTCTTCATTAGACAAAGAACCAACCATGGGAGATGCTGGCGTGATGTGGCTGTTGCTGTGGCCTCAACTTGCAGTCTAGTTTCATAGTGAGAAAAATAAGCGGGAAGCATTTAGATGGTTGTTATGGACCAACTGTGTGTATGCAGGAAGCGTTAGGTGGTTGTTATGGACCGACTGTGTGTATGCAGGAAGCGCTGGGCAGTTGTTATGGACCGACTGTGTGTATTCAGAAAGCATTGGGCAGTTGTTATGGACCAACTGTGTGTATATATGAAGTGTTAGGGGGTTGTTATGGACCAACTGTGTGTATGCAGGAAGCGTTAGGTGGTTGTTATGGACTGACTGTGTATTTTCTCCTAACTCCAAAATTAGAGCGCTACCCCCTAGTATGATGGTATTTGAACAAGGGGCCTTGGGGAGGTAATTAAACTGAGATGAGATCATGAGAGTTTTCATGATGAGATTAGCACCTTTATAAGAAACGAGAGAGCTCATTTTCACCTCCCTGAATGTGCACAAACTGAGCACACGACACAATGGAGCTTGTCTCGAAGCCAAGAAAAGCGACCTCAGAATGAAGCCTACCTTGTTTGTACTTTGATCTTGGGTGCCCCAGCCTTCAGAGCTGTGTGGAATAATGTATGTTGTTTAAGCACCCCAGTTATGTTGTTTTGTTATAGAAGTCTGAATTGACTAAGATACTGCCTTGGCAAAATAATAGGTAATGTATGTTAAATCCTCTGTGTTTTTGTTTTTGTTTTTAAATAGAAGCTTCAGAAAAATGGGCCTTATCCATGCATGATCACATGCTACATGTTGGTTTGTTTGTAGTTTCAGAGGAGGGCACATATATTTCCAGTTTAAAAAAGTACAAAGACTGTTCTTCCAAGTCTTGTGTGTATCATCCAGACTTTTAAAATGTTTGTAGCTTTTCACATGTAAGTTTTATATAAAGTGAGGCCGTCTCTTCAAGCTGCAGCCGTCTGGGCTCCACTCCCACAAAGCCTTCTTTGGCTGACACTGTATGTGTGAAATTCTTCAGTGCTGAGTGAGGACACAGGTTGCTTGTTTTCTGGGACAAACATTCATTTTATTTTATGACTCAACCAACTTTGTTTATGGTCTTTGGTTGATGGACATGTGAGCTGTTTTCTATTTTTTAACCTTCCCAAACAGCCCTGCTGAGGCATTTCTGTGCTTGTCTTTGAGCGACCAAAGGACCTCCTTTCTGTCAAGATTATACTTTAGCCTGAATGTGCTCTGTCATTGCGTGCTTCTCTGTCACAGGCGTTTTGCGCACTGCTCTGCATTTAGGCTAATGCTCAGCATTGCACCTTTTTCAGCGGATTCTCTTGTCGCCTGATAATGTACCCAACTGAAGCAACTTAAGAGAAGGACTTGCTTTGGCTCATGGTGTGAGGGGACACAGTCCACTGTGGTGGGAAAGTGTGGTGCCTGAGGCTCTCTCTGTCTTGCAGTAGTGGGAGGCACTTGCGTTGTGGTTGTTATATCTTGGTAGACCAGAAAGCTGCAAGTGAGTCCTGGCTATAACCCTCAAAACCTACCTCCTAGTGACCTAATTTTCCCAGCTAGGCTTTACTTCTTAATTCCACCATTTTCCACACTTGGTAGGGACCAAGTGTTCACACACACATGAGCCTGTAGGGGATATTTCTCACTTGACCCATAAAGTGTTAATCTTGGGGAGGAATATATAAAAAGATAGCATTTTGGTTTTAATTTTCACTCTTTGGAAAAGTGTCTCAACTGTATCCATGTACGAATAGTTACTTAGGATTTCTTCTGTGACATATCTCCACAGGTCTTTTGTTCATTTTCCTTTTGTGCCAATTTTTAATTTACTAATTTGTAATTTTTATGTAATTGAGTGTAAGACTTTCTTTATAAATGGTGAGAATGATTTCTTCCTTCCCGTGGTTTGTTCTCTTAATGTGTCTTTTTGTTTGTTTGTTTTGTTTTAACAATCCTAGCTGCCCTGGAACTTGCTCTGTAGATCAGGCTGGTCTCAAATTTATAGAAATCTGCCTGTCTCTGCCCACTGAGAGCTAGTATTAAAATTGTGCACCACTACCTCCTGGCTCTTAATGTGTCTTTTAGAAGAAAAGTTCCAAGTTGTAGGTTGTTACCCAATTTGTCGATCTTATTTTAAAGTTAGTGCTTTGTAGTTAATAATTAAGAAATCTTTTGCAGTTGGGTAGTGGTGGCACACATGTTTAATCCCAGAACTTGAGAGGCAGAGGCAGGCAGATACCTATGAATTTGAGGCTAGCCTGGTCTACAAAGAGAGTTCCAGAATTACCAGGATTGTTATACAGAGAAACCCTGTCTCAAAAAGCCAAGAGAGCTTTTTCAGCTTGGGCCTGGCAGAATGGCTCCCACAAAGAAGGGTGGCGAGAAGAAGGGCCGGTCTGCCATCAACGAAGCATACACGATCAACATTCACAAGCACATCCATGGCATGAGCTTCAAGAAGCGTGCCCCTAGGGCACTCAAAGAAATCTGGAAATTGGCCATGAAGAAAATGGGGACTCCAGATGTGCAGATTGATACCAGGCTCAATAAAGCCATCTGGGGCAAAGGAATAAGAAATGTTTCATACTGTATCCTGTAACATGATGGCCTGTTTGTTGGGGTTTCTGTCCTGCCCGGTCCCCCAGTCATTTAGTTCAAGAGAAAATCACACAGAGAGTCTGCATTGGGTTATAAACTGATTGGCCCACTTGCTCAGGCTTCTTATTAGCTCTTGTAGCTTATATTAACCCATTATTTTTATCGATGTTATCCACATGGCTCAGTACCTTTTTCAGTGGGACAGGTCACATCCTGCTTCTTCAGTGATCTGGGCAGGACTCTGGGAAGAGCTTCCTTCTTCCCAGAATACTCTTGTTCTCATTGCCCCACCTCTACTTCCTGTGTGGTTTTCCCACCATGGCCAATCAGCGTTTATTTAAAATATAACTGACAGATATAGAATTGTTCTCCCACACCAGTATCCGGGTACGTTTATCCAGAAAATATAATGAGGATGAGGGCTCACCAAAGAAGCTCTACACATTGGTAACTTACATGCCTGTTAACACATTAAAAAATCTACAGACAATCAATGTGGATGAGAACTAAGCTGCTGAATCACAAATGAAGTTGGAGAACTGCCAATAAAAATAAAAATAAAAAACCGAGAGAGAGAGAGAGAGAGAGAGAGAGAGAAAGGGAAAGAGACAGAATCTTTGGCTAGCTGGGTGTGGAGGTATACATATATAATTCCAGAACCTGAGAAGAAGCTGAGACAAAAGGGTTGTTAGTTCAAGGCCAGTCTGGGCCAAACAAGCAAACAAACAAGGAAACAAATGAACTTTTGCCTACTTCTAAAGGTATAAGATTATCATACTTTCTGTCTAGAATTCTTATAGAATTACTTTTCAGATTCACATTTACAATTCACCAGCATTGATTTTGTGTGTAGAGTACCATACAGGCAAAACTGTGCTGTTTCCCGAGTCTCTTATTTAAGTAGCCACTTATCCCGACCAATGTCCAGTGTCGTCTTTATCAGAATCAAGTGCCCAGTCAAGTATGTGTCTGTGCTCCAGTTCTCTTCCTGGAGTTCTTTTGACTTCCTGGTCCTTGGGCCTGTACTAGGTACTCCAGGTCTCATCCTAAGAGCTGAGGATCTGGGGTACTTATACACTGCGGCTATAGTACTGAGAGTTTCAAGTTGGGGTTTTTTTTTCTTTGCAGACGTGATCCTCAACTCCTACAGAATTGCCACTTTGTGCCACTTTGGATTGCTAACATGACCGGCTCACAGTGAGAGGCTTCCCAGGCATAATGGACTTTATCCTCAAATTGTGAGCCAGAATAAATCTTTCTGTGGTGGTTTGGATGAGAATAGCCTGCACAGGCTTGTAGTAGTAGGAGTGGCGGGCTGAGTCCCCGCACCCGGCCGCCTGAACGGCTAGCTTTACCCGAAATAATTACACGGAAACTGTATTCTTTTAAACATTGTCTGACCCATTAGTTTTAGTTTCTTATTGGCTAGCTTTTACATATTGATCTAACCCATTTTTATTAATCTGTGTAGCCCACAAGCTGGCTTACCAGGAATGATCTTAACCTGCGTCTGTCTGGAGTGGGAGAACCATGGCGACTCCTTGACTCAGCTTCTTTCTCCCAGCATTCCATTCTGTTTACTCCGCCTACCTAAGGGTTGGCCTATCAAATGGGTCTAGGTAGTTTCTTTATTAATAAGAAATCACTCCCACATCATTTCCCCTTTTTCTGTTTAAACAAAAAAGAAAGGCTTTAACTTTAACATAATAAAATTGCATATAGCAAAAACAGTTATTAAGCAAGAATCACAGTTACAATATTTATATCTATTTTATCTTTTATCATAACAATGGAAATCTGTAACTACCTATCCATTCTTCAACTCCATCAAAGACTCCAGAAGGATATAATATTACCTAAGTAAACAAGAACTAAGAAACTTTAAACTCTAGAAATAACAAAGACATCTTGCTGCCTGGACAGTCACCCAAAGTTCTTTTGTACCATTGGGGCATCCATCTTCAGCCTTTAGGCCCATAGTATCCAGCAGACATTTTCATCAAGCAGGAAATTCCAAAGACAGTTTAGTCACTTTCTGCTGTGTCCTGCAGAATGTCTCGCAGACTCTTTCATGAGTCATGAACCCCAAAAGATCATCTCACCTTTAGGCAAGTTCAGCAGTCCTCTCTCTGAGGGTTCTTTGTGTCCAGTTTATGCATCAGTCCAGGCAAGAGCAGTTTCTTGCCCAAATGGCTATCAAACTCCATAAGGATCCTCTTCGATGCCCATCTTCCTCTCGAAGTAGATTGGTGCCGCCAGGAGCAGACATGTCTCATTGTCATGAAAAGTCCTAAGTTATTAAAATATTTTAAATGCCATATTCTGTAGCCTTTGAGAGATATGAAGAATGCCTATCTGAAATATATCTCTATCTAGAAAATCTAAGTAACATGACTACAAACTTGACTATTATTTATGATTATCCATCAATAACCTATATTTCCTAATTATACATTACATTTTAAAAATGAACTACATAATCACACCTTATTCAAGATCAAAAATACATATACATATAACAAAATTGACCTTAAAATCCATACCAATGTAAATTATTCATACCTATATCATACCCCCCTTTAAATGTAAAAGAACATTTATAAACAATATTTGGGGAACATGGGCACAGTTTTTTCTCTCCAAACTGCTTTCTGCTGAATGGGGGCGTCGTTAATTAGGTCTTTCATGGTATAACCTGTGTGCTAGTTTCATCTCAGTTGGCAGTTGAGCGAAGCAATTTTCTGAAGATGTTCACAACAACCTTTCAGGAGGGCGTGGTCTATCATACCAAATCAGGATAGATGCAATCCACAGGGTCTGGTCCTCTGTGAAAACAAAAGAAGACCCTCTCCAAAGCATCATATCCTTAGACCCAAATTCCGAAGTCATACCCTCATGATATCCGTTTTGGTTACACTTGGCAGCCCATAGAATGAAATGTCTCTCTGTACTTAGCTCCTTCACAGTCAAAAATTTTAAAGAAAACACAATGTACATAATCCAGACTCTCTGTGGATTTTCCATTTTTACGTGGCTTATTTTTCTTTATTTCTTTTAATCTCTTAACTATCTGTACTCTGTCTCTTTAAAGACTTTACCTTTTTTTTAAACCATTAACTTTATTTTCTATATTCTTTTTCTTTTCTCTCTCAAGCCTACGTACATTCATCCAACAGTATGGTCTTTTATGTCTGAATCTGTTTTATTGTGAATCTGTAACATTTTTTTACTATCCAGGAGCATTTCTTAAAATGTTAAGCAGTTCTTAAAAACTTAAGTTGCACCATGTACAAGTAATACGGTAATAAGGTACAGCCTGTTTCCTGCCCAATCTAAACCTTAACTGCGCTGTTTTTATGGTAATTACAGTAGTTCCTACCTGAGACCAGCACAGTTCAGCATGGCGGAGCTGAGCAGCTCCTGCCTCAGAGCCATTTGGTGCCCCTGAGCCACACACAGTTCCAGGCACACAGCAGTCCACATTGCCATCAACCAAGCCGTAGAGCTTTACTTCAAATGCTCCATTCAAAAGCTCTGTCTCCCACAGGGGCCAGACAGAGATCGCAATGGCAGCACAGCCCAGAAAGCCGGCATTTTAAAACAGCCAGTTTTTTCCTGCTTCTGAGTCAGGACAATTTCTTTGCGGCGCGCAACCCACAAACAGCAAAAAGCTGTCTTAAATTCTCTCTCTCTCTCTCTCTCTCTCTCTCTCTCTCTCTCTCTCTCTCTCTCCTTTTTAAGCCCTCTCAGGTTTTACGTGGAGTTCATTAGCACGTTGGGTGCCACTCTGTAGTAGTAGGAGCGGCGGGCTGAGTCCCCACACCTGGCCGCCTGAACGGCTAGCTTTACCCGAAATAATTACACGGAAACTGTATTCTTTTAAACACTGTCTGACCCATTAGTTTTAGTTTCTTATTGGCTAGGTCTTACATATTGATCTAAGCCATTTCTAATAATCTGTGTAGCCCACGAGGTGGCTTAACAGGGAAGATCTTAACCTGCATCTGTGTCCAGTGGGAGAATCATGGCAACTGCCTGACTCAGCTTCTTTGTCCCAGCATTCTGTTTTGTCTACTTAGCCTACCTAATTTTCTGTCTCTCTCTTTCTCTGTCTGTCATAATAGGAGTGGCAGGGATGTGTTTAAACACTGTCTGACCCATTAGTTTTAGTTTCTTATTGGCTAGCTTTTACATATTGATCTAACCCATTTTTATTAATCTGTGTAGCCCACAAGCTGGCTTACCAGGAATGATCTTAACCTGCGTCTGTCTGGAGTGGGAGAACCATGGCGACTCCTTGACTCAGCTTCTTTCTCCCAGCATTCCATTCTGTTTACTCCGCCTACCTAAGGGTTGGCCTATCAAATGGGTCTAGGCAGTTTCTTTATTAATAAGAAATCACTCCCACATCACAGGCTCATGTCTGAGTACTGTAGTGGAACTGTTTGGAGGTGTGGCCTTGTAGGAAGAGGCATGTCTCTGGGGTGGGCTTTGAGGTTTCAATAGCCCATGTCAGGTCCAGTCTCTCTCTCTCTTCCTTTGCCCCCTGTATATAAGATGTAAGCTCTCAGCTGTTGCTCCAGCCATATGCCTGCCTGATGCCACACTTCCAGGCATGATGGAGATGGACGACTACTATCCCTCTGGAGCTGTGACCCCCAGATAAACGCTCCTTCTATAAGTTGCCTTGGTCATGGTGGTTTTCTGGTCTTTGCTTTGGTTTTAATCACAGCGATAGGACCTTAATTGCTACACTTCCCCGCTTAAGTGGCTTTTGTCAGGTGTCTTATCACAGCTGTGAGGAAAGTGACTAATACAGAAAATCCATACGTAATAAGGCTGCTGCTGTAGTAAACCTGATCTTGCTGTCCTCAGGCCCTGTGTCCAGCTTGTGAGAGGAATATAGAAGAGCTTGGAGCTTCAGGCTAGAGAGGCCCTGGGACAGGACAAGCAGAGTCTAATGGGACATTTGGGTGGGTGTATGAAAAGTCAGACTGTTGAGAATTGGGGACACTAGAGGTCTGGTCCAAGGTCAGAGGGGAACAAGAACTCTATCAAGAACTAGGCTAGAGGTTACTCATGTAATATCCCAGCAAGGCATTTGGCTTTATTTTGTCCATGTCCTGAGTACTGGAGTGAGGCTGAATTCAAAAGTAATGGAATCATTTGTTTGGTAGAGAATTTTGTGTGTGTGTGCATGTGTGTGTGATATGTATAGGTACCTGTAGAGACCAAAAGGGTCATTGGATTCCCAGAAGCTGGGATTAGATGAGGTTGTGAGCCAACTGACAGGGGTGTTGGGAATGGAATTCAGGTCCCCTGGAAGAGGGCATGTGGTCTTAACTGCTGAGCCATCTCTCCAGCATTGGCATGGGATATTTAAGGAAGAATGTCCGTCCACGAAATTGTTCTCTGGCCTCCACACTTGTGCCGTGGCACACGCTCACATGTGTACGCTTGTAGCACCCACACAACACTAAATTTACTTTTTTTTCTTTTTAGTTTAGAGTAAGGAGAATACAGAGGCATGTGTAATTGCCAGACTGGTTGACCTCATTCTTTATCCTGAGACAACAGGAAAGGTGGCTTGAGGGGTGAGCTCAATGAAAACTTTACCTGGTAAATACGTAGATTTTCATTTAGAAGCAGAAAAAAATTGAGCTGAGAATGTCAATGGAAAGTGTCTCTTGAGCACACTGTTGGTGTGGCTGAAGGCGTCAGGCTACCTTTTGAGCTGGCAGCAGAGTTGGCAGCCTTGTTCACCTGGTACTCTTTCACAGGTGTGAAATGGGCAAGTGTGTAGGTGTTATGGAGAATTGCACCTAGGCTCCAGAAAGATGCTCAGGTCAGGCACATATAGCAGAGTCAGGGTCCCTTTAAGGAAGCCCTGAGAGGCCTTTGTGTGAGGCTGTGAAGGAGAAGCCCAAGTTACAATGGAGATTCCAGTATGCTGGGGATATTGGAACTACAGGGTGTCCCCCAAGGAAAGCTACAGGTGGGGAGTAACAGAATGTGGGCAGCATCGTCTCAGGGGCCAGGATCCTAGACCAAATGAGAAGAAAAAAGTCAGTGGAGTGCAGCATTCGTGGGTCTCTGTTGTGGAATATTAACTATGTAAAGATGTGGGACATTTGTTTATGCTGTGCGATTTTATTTTGACTACGTAAAGGTGTGCTACACTTGTTGTGTGCATTTTATGTAATCATGTAAAGACGTGTTGCATTTATGTCACCTTGTCTGCCGAAGGCCACTGATTGGTCCAACAATGAGATGCACAGTCAATAGCTAGGCAGGAGAGGGACAGGCAGGGCTGACTGGCAAAGAGAGTAAGTGAGAGGAGATAGAGAAGAAGGAGGGGGGAATGAGGGAAAAGAGAGGGACATGCCCAGGGCCGGAAGCCAGGCAGCTGTCAGCCAGCCAGATGTGAGAAACAGGAAAGTCAGACAAACAGAACGAAAGAAAGGTAAAGAGCCCCGGGGCAAAATGTAGATAAAGAGAAACAGATGGAAATAAGAGTTGGGATGGGGCTAAGCGTTCATAACTAACAATAAGTCTCCATGGTGTGGTTTGGGAGTTGATGGGTGGCCCCAAAGAAAAAGCCTCGTACAAGTCTCTGCTTCCTGGATACAAATGCAATATAATACACACCTCATGCTCTGGCCATCGGGACTCTCTGCCACCATGGACTGCACCCTCAAAACGGAAACAAACCCTTCCTTAAGTTGCTTTTGTCAGGTAGCTGGTCCCAACAACAAGAAAAGTTACTCATACAGTCCGCAAGGGAAAGAAAGACGCCAACAAGAGCATTCCAGTGTTATATAACATAATGTCATAATCCTATACCTGTAATCATACGTATTCTGTCACCTGGCCCCGCTGAGGCATGTAGATCCTCCAGTGTACAAACAACCATCGGATTACCCGGCCAGTCCGATAAATTGAATAAATCCCCTCTATACATCTATGTATTTCACCAGTTCTGTTCGTCTAGAGAGCCCAGCTAGTAGAGATAGCTAATAGACACCTCTTTTTCATATGTCCAAAGCTGTGTGTATCATGCACACATTGTTCCTCTTACCCCACTGGAATGCAGGTGCCATGAGGTGAGAGACTTCATCTTTTATTCCCCATTGCATACAATGAACATGGCCAAGAGCAGGCTTCTGTAAGTAACTGCTTTTTGTTTATGTTTTGTAGACCAGACTGACCTTGAATTTGCTGTGTAGCCAAGAGTAGCCCTGAACTCTTGAGGCTCCTGCCTCTACCTCCCAAGTGCTGAGGTTAACAGGCATATACTACCACTCCCCACTGTGAGTACTTGTTAAAGGAATAACTGCTACCAAGGAGCTATTAGAGGTCATCTGGTCTCCAGGCTGCTATACATCTAGTGAGTCTGCACAGGAACCTAGGTTCATTTTATTTCTGATCAATTGCTCAACCCCTTCCACTCCTTTTGGTGCACAGATAAAAGTTTAATACTGTCAGCTAATAATTAAGTAAAATTGCAGGCTATAGTGCAGAAGGTGTTTCTGCAGTTATTTGCCATGTGAAATGACATTGCCTTTCTAATCTATTCAGTTATCATCCAGAGCAAATGTCAACAGAAGAAGGAGCAAAGCATGAGTTGTTGCAGCCAATAAAGAGGTGGAGTTGCTGTCCTGTTCCAGGGAACAGCAGTCTGAACGGTTTGCAAAGGTAAATGGCAATGTGGTGGTTTGACTGAAAATGGCCCCCATAAGTCCTGAGGGCGTGGTACTATTAGGGGTTGTGGCCTTGTTGGAGTGGGAAGAGTGGGTTTTGAGTTTTCAGAAGCTCAAGCCAGACCCAGTGTCATTCTCCTTGCTGCCTGCCAGTTCAGATGTAGAACTCTTGGCTCCTTCTCCAGCACCATGTCTGCCTAAGTGCTCCCACGCTTCCTGCTATGATGACAATAGACTAAACCTCTGAACTGTAAGCCAGCCCCAATTAAATGTTTTCCTTTATAAGAGTTGCCATGGTCATGGTGTCTCATCACAGCAATAGAAACCCTAATGAAGACAGGTAAGCAGGTAAGAAATCAGTTGGAAAGAAACACACACACACACATATACATACATACACACACACACACACACACACACACACACAGTGAACCCAGCAAGAGGATAGCAACAGGCCTGGTAATGAAGCAGGACAGTTATTAAAAGAAGAAAGTGCCCAGATTGCTCCCTTTGTGAATGGTGGGTTGAGAAAGCTCTTCTTTCCCTGAACAGCGCTCCAGAAGGCTGCTTTCAACCACGAGTGTGATCTAGAAGCCTGGGAAGGAAAGTCCTGCTCTACCAAGTAGCTCTGCTCCTTTTGCAGAGAATATACCCCTTCCACTCTGCTCCCACTCCTCCCCGCCCCACTGTCCTTTCTAGAACTCTGCTTTACTAAAATAACTCGAACAAAAAGAGTTCCCAGGCCTATGAATTCTGTTTCCCCTCTTTGTTTTCACATCCTCTCTTTCTCTCACTCTATCTAGGTATATTTCCTATAAGCTGACCAGAATACTGTTCACAGCTACATAGGCATGCTTCTGAAACCGAGAATGCATACCTGAAATTCTAGCACTCAAGAGGCTGAGGTAGGAGGATTGCCATGAGTTTGAGGCTGCTTAGCTTGTATAATGGGTTAGAAGTTATATAGCAAGCACCTGTCTCAAATGTTACAAGGTTAAAAATCTTGTTACAGCACTCTATAACCAGAAAATGTGTGCCAATTCGCATAACTGATGTGAAGAGGAGCCAAGTTGTGAGGGTACCCAGCCCACATCCCTGCCTGGAAATAGTGTACTTCTTTTTAGCAAGTCAGTGTGGTACACAGTGGGGAAGGCTCCAGGGCCATCATACTACATGGGTGAGGAGAGAATGGCTGGTGGGCTGTCAGGCACTTGGCCTTTAGGATGTCCACACAAGATTTGCCTTTTGAATGATTGGCTTATTACCACAAACATTCTTTACAATACCACGTTATTACAAAGTTTATGTTAATCTCATTAAACAGTCATCTCACCAAGTGGGGAAAAGTTGGTCCGGCAAATAATGTTGAAGTGTGGACCCCTCTCTAGTAATAATGCTTTTGGAGCTTGTAAACTCAACCCGCATCCTCCCTGAGGTCCTTCAGCTGTGGCAGGCCAGATGGATGCACTTTTGGAGATCCCAGACAGTCCTTGACAGTGTCTGGCAACAACTAGCACTGATAGGTGGGCATGTGTGAACTCAGCAATGATGCTGGAAACTCCACAGTCTGTTATGGGATATTCCTTTACACTATCTGACTATGTGTCACTGTGATTGGCTTAATAAACAGCTAAATGGCCAATAGGTAGACAGGAAGAGTTTAGGCGAGACTTCTGGGGACAGAGAGGACTTAGAGAAAAGAAAGGTAGGGTCACCAGCCAGATGCATAAGAAGCAGGACATGCAGGAGGAGAGGTAAGAGCCTATGAGCCATATAACAACACATAGATGAATAAAAACATACGGGAGCTAAAGCAGGGGATTATATAACCTGTAGGTAAGATTTGTGACGATGTGTCCACCACAAGCTCGGTTTGTGCCAAGTATGATCAAAAGCTGAGCACTTTAGGCGGGGACTTGGAGTGCTGACATTCAGGGGATGAAGTCCCCAAAAATACAGAACAGGGATTTTGGTGCGTTTTCTTTGTTGAAGATTCTCTGCGAGGGTAGTGCCAGTTTGGAGAGAGATGGGGCTTCTCAGACCACGCAGGAGTGAGCTGGAGGTTCCAACTGAACAGCTTCAGCTGATGAAGTGTACCTCCAGAAAATGAATGATGGTTTGTAAGGCAAGCAGTAATATGAGAGTTACAAATGGTCATTATTATGGAGGTTCAAAAAGAAATGGGGATTCAAAGGGAAATACAGACTCACAGAAAACAGGGTAAGTGGAAGCCATCGTGTCCAGCTGCTCTGTGTCCGGGAGATGCGAACAATCGCTCAAGCTTACTTCTGTTCTGACCTCCCAAAAGAGTGAGAGAAACCCCTCCTCTCCCTTATAAGAGATCACATCTGCACACAGAAGCCACACCCTCAGGCCGGTACCCCAAAAGCTATTAGCAGAATGAATTCCCATAACAGGCTTATTAGAAAAGATGAAGTTTCTGGGGCTGAAATGTGTGTCTTAGTTAGGGTTTCTATTACTGTGAATAGACACCATGACAATAGCAACTCTTATAAAGGAAAACATTTAATTGGGTGGTTTACAGTTCAGACGTTTGGTTCATTGTCATCATAATGGCAATGACGGCACAGGTAGACATGGTGCTAGAGCCAGAGCTGAGAGTTTTACATCTTGATCTGCAGGTGCAGGAAGTAAACTGTCACACTGAGCATAGCTTGAGTAAAGGAGACCGCAAGACTCACCCCACAAAGGCACACATCTTTCATCAAGGCCACACCCCCTAATAGCATCACTCTCTTTGGGTGCAGCCACAATGTGGTAGGGAAACTTCTTACAACTGTTAAAAAAAACCTAAAGCATCAGCCAGTTTTGGCTTAACTGATCTTTTGTTTTATGCTTTCTGTTTGTTTATTGGTTGATCTGTTATTCTTATCACTATTTACACATCATTATCAATCAGTTTCTTTCTCTTTTTGTTTCCATATATTTCAAGCACAGTTACAGGACTGAGTAGCACTGTGGATGCTGGGAATTGAACTCAGAAAGAGCAGTCAGTGCCCTTAACCACTGAGCCATAGGAGACATTTCCCTTCGATGGCCTACTATTGGGATAGGTCCCGATGACATGATTAATTTAAACAAAACCTTAAATGGTGACAAGAACTTAAATAGTCCCCAGGGAATTATTAGCTGAAGATGAGAGAGAATTAACTTTAATTGAAGGGAAATTTCAGGAGGCACATGTGTATTGTGTGGATCCAAATCTTAACTGCATTCTGGTCATATTATCCTCCAAACATTCCTCTACAGGAATTTTAAGGCAGAGGGAAGATATTATCTTAGAATGAATTTTTTTAACCAAATAAACCAAGTGAAAAATTAAAAACTTATATGGAAAAGGACTCTGAGTTAATTATGAAAAGAAAATTGAGACTTCGTCAATTTGCATAAATAGACCCAGCAAAAATTATAATACCTTTTAATAATAATGAAATTGATGAATTATGGGAAGAAAGTGAACCCTGGCAAAGAGCTTATAGTAATTTTTGGGAAAGATTAACAACAACTATCCCCAAAGTGAGAGAATTTGACTTATCAAGAGAACTAATTGGATCCTTTTTTACATTGTATGGGACACACCAATAACTGGAACCCCTGCATTCTATACTGATGCAAATAAATTAGGAAAGGCGGGTTACAAATCAGAAAATTTAAGTAAAGTAGAACAAAGCCCTTGCAATTCTGTCTAAAAGTCAGAATTATACACTATTCTTATGGTACTAAGGAATTTTAAAGAACCTCTCAATATAGTTACCGATTTGCAACATGCAGAGTTGTTTTGCATATTAAAACTGCTGAATTTATACTAGATGATAAAGAATTAACTTTATTATTTATTAATGTACAAGATATAATCAGGAATAGGCATCTGCCTATTTGGGGCCTCTCCTGCCCAGTAGTGAGGCCCTTGGATCCGCCCCACTGATGTTGGCCCACTGCCTTGATGGAGCACTGAGAATTTGGTTAATCTTGACTATTTAATTGGTAGTAGCAACAGGTAGTATATAAAAAGGACAGGGACTTAATAAACGCAAGCTATGACCCATACTTACTGGGAATTCCACATTCATGGGGAATAATTGGAATCCATGATCCCAATGGGTTCAACAGGTTACCCATGCCTACTGGCATAGGATAGACACATGCTGAGCCAGTCAGTGCAATGCACACGCAACCCCAGACATCTGAGAGCATCCCAGACCTGTTATTGCTCAATCTTGGGTGGCTGGACACCACTTGTCCCTCTAAGAAGTTGGGGGACGCAGACCACATTGCCCAGCTAGCTCAGTCGGTAGAGCATGGGACTCTTAAGCCCAGGGTTGTGAGTCTGAACACCACATTGGGGCACCAGAATACAGCATAATTAAGGAGGCCCATGAGAGCCTGTAATAAAGGATAACAAATGTTTACGGGGAACACTCACAATAAAAAAGCTGCTGTTTTCCTCTGCTCTCCGGCCACCAACCAAGAGAGAACATGCACACCTCCTGTGTACACTTATATTACCTTAGACCATGCCCAGATGGGCTGGTTTCTAAAGGGCTATTGGTTGAATGAACAACAGAGAATGCTGGTCATGTGCACTGACTTGTATATTTTTTTTCTGAGCTCTAAAATACATAGTGATGTTTTCTTTGTTCTTCTACTACTGCCCTCTGCCCTAATTTAAAAAAATAAAATAAAAGCCGTAAATACTCAGAGTCCACTGCAGAACCTGCCCCAGAACATCTGTCCAGGGTCTCATGTGCGTGCAGGGCTGGCTGCTCTAGGCAGGTCTTCTTTTCAGCTGGAAATGTTTGGAGGCAGATGAATTGGCACCAAGCAAACATAATTGTGTTAACTTCAAAGATGGAAAATATCATGCATGTTAAATTCTATAACCTGTCATGAAGAAAATTATTTGTTTGAGTCTAATTTTATTCTGGATCTATTTAATGTTGCTTAGAATAAAAACATTGCCAGTTGACTTTATGATTCAATGCCTTTACTGGACCATAACAGTTTTAGGTTGCAGAATTCTACGGTTTTACCCATGGTAGTAAAACCGTAGGGAAGTATTTTGTTCTGCGGAATTTTTGTAAGCATTCAATTCAGTCTCCTTAATATTAAAGATAAAGAAATCAGTGCTGGTGAAAATGAACACTTATCCATGGAAACATAGTCAGGCAGTAGTGCAGATTTAGAATCCCAAATCTCCCAAACAAGCATTGTCCTAGCTGTATATTTGTCAAATAAGTGATCTCCAGAGGTGGCCACAACAGCCGAGAGAATTTCAGATCTGTTAAGAAAAGCTAGGGCATCAACTTTATTAAGGCTTTATTAAGTAGTTTTGAATTTGTCCCTGAATCATAATTATTAATTATTAATCATAATTATTAATCAGTTACTTTATCTTCTTGCATTGCCTCAACATAGTTTGTGGTTAAATGTAACATTATTTTTATGCTTCTTGTTCATCGGAAAAGACACTGGAGCCAGACAGTAGTGGTGGCGCACACCTTTAATCCCAGCACTCAGGAGGCAGAGGCAGGCAGATCTCTGTGAGTTTGAGGCCAGCCTGGTCTACAAAGCCACTTCCGGAACAGCCAGAGCTGTTATATAAAGAAAGCCTGCCAAAACAAAAACAAAAAAATCCTGACAGGTTAGGCTTAACCACTTGTCTCAATATTTCAATTAAATAAATGAGAGGTGGTGAAGGGCAGAAAAAGGAGACATGATCAACTGGACACATGGAGAGAGGCACAGATAGAGTTTGTGACTCCTAAGTCTGAGCTTTGGGTTTAAACAGAGGAAAGATGGGGCAATTTCTGCGGGAGAGGGACCTAGGCAGTGTGTGGTTCCAAATCTTGGCAGGTGAGCGCCCACTGAGATTCTGTGTGTAGGAGACCTTGGCCTGTGAGAGCCAGAGGCCTCATGGTGGGTGAGAGCCAAATATCTCATGCAGGCAAAGCTTTAGCGAAGAGTTTTATTGAGATAAAGGGGATGAGGAAGGAAAGGGAGAGAGAGATACAGAGAGACACAAAAGATGGAGAGAGAGAGAGAGAGAGAGAGAGAGAGAGAGAGAGAGAGAGGAAGAAGAAAGGGAAGTAGGCAGAGCTTTACTTTTTTTTTTTTTAAAGATTTATTTATTTATTATGATACAACATTCTGCCTTCACGTATGCCCGCACGCCAGAGGAAGGCACCAGATCTCATGACAGATGGTTGTGAGCCACCATGTGGTTGCTGGGAATTGAACTCAGGACCTCTGGAAGAGCAGCCAGTGCTCTTAACCTCTGAGCCATCTCTCCAGCCCCAGAGCTTTACTTTTTAAAGAGACAGAATACTGCCTGCCCTCTCTGCAGACTTGATGCGCAGGGTGTTTGACAGGTCCTCAAGGGGCCAAACCAAGTTCGTCTGGATGTTAACACTCCTCTCTTCGTTATTTATTTTTTAAAAATGAGGAGTATGGTGTGGCAGGTTAGGGAAATGAGGGTGCTGTGTTCTTAGACTGCTTCCTGCTGATCTTGGGTGTTAACCATCTTTGGAGGACCTGAGAAAACTGGGGTGCTGGCCACATCCTAGGGTATCTAGTTTTACTTCACTGTCCAGGCCATGTGGAACCACCTGGCGCCTCTTGAACCTGGAAAGATGTTGGCAGAGCAGAGAACAGGGAGAAGGTTAGGGAAAAAAAATTTTTCCTTAGGTCTTGGTAATTGAGGGAGGGGGATGTCAAGACCAGGGAAAGGTGGTGGGGGCCATGGCTGTTAATTGACAGTACTTATCTGGAGTGTGCCTGATCTGTTCGAAGTGAATCCAAACTGGAACTTACAAGAATTCTTAAGTGTGTGAAAGTGTAAGTTTTAGACCCATTAACATTGCCACTGTTTATAGTCTGTATTGAAATTTACATAGTAGAAATGGCAGTGTATTCATGCCAGAAATGACTGTGACAGATGTGTGTGAAAGGCACCTTGGAGGTCTATAGTTAGAAAACAACCAAAGGGAATTTGAAATCTTGAACTTGTGACTATGATGATAGTGGTATAGTATGGTGTTCAGTATTCTGCCGGAGTTGCATAGTTTATTAGAACTTTATTGATTATGTTAAGCTATGCACCCTTGGAGTCCTAATAAAACAGTAGCATAATGAGAGAGAGAGAGAAATATGGAACATGTTTTATTTTTCAAAACATCTCAAATCACTTGTCTTTGTCATCATTTAAGCTTTTGTTCCTCAGACTTCATGACTTGCATTTACATACCTTAAGTCACTTCTTATACCCTGGAACATTCTTATCCTCAGACCTTAAGCTTTGCATCTTAAAACATGTTTTACTTAAGCAAAGAAAGGGTAAGACGTTATGCTGAAATCTGTTTTGTGAGTTTTTCTCTTTTTGAGTCTGGCAACAAGGGGAACTGTGTCTGGACTTAGCCTTGGTTCCTGCTGTTAAGCAGTCATCAAACTGCATCAGAGATCTTGAGAAGGGTAAATTTTACCTGAGCTAATGATTAAAAATGATAGGGACTTACTTGCTTGGCTACTTTGACAGCCACCCTGGGGTCCTCCATGGTCATTGAGGGCAGGTCTTAGGGCAACATCTGTCTTCTGGTCTGTCTTCCAGAAGAGGTAGGCCTGCAAGGCCCCAGAAGATCTCACAGGCTCATGTGGAGTAAGGACTTGTGGGAGGACTACCCTACCTTTTGCCGTAGGCAATGGTCAATTCTAGGGTCCCGTCATCCATGGTCTGAAGAGGGTCTTTGTAGCAGTAGAGGTGAAAGCAGTTTTGCTCAGTGGTAAGTGTTTCACTTGTGAAGCAAGTTCCAGGTGGAGGTTCTTTTTTCCCCATCCATCTTCTTTGGAAGAAATGGAGGTTGCTGCCAGGAGCTGACCCGTCTCTCTATTATGAAAAGCCTTTTTTGTTGATTGCCTTTGGCGGGTTACTTAGTCTAGGGTTAGTAACCCGCCTGGCAGTCAGTTATTCCAGGGTCCCAGAGAGGCACTATGGGTAAGATATGGGCTGAGAGAGAGAAAGAAGGCCATGCTAAGTTTGTCAGAGACCCCGTTTATTAGAGACGGGGTACAGCTTATATAGGGTAGGGAGTTGGGGGATGGGCACAGGGGCCTGGGCTCTTGCCACGTGGTTCACGTTGGTCACATTGTCCGAGTTGGTCACGTAGCCAGGAGGTTACCCTCGGTCAGGTCACTGTAGGCCAGGAAGTCATAACTAGGAAATGACACACCTAGTTCTCTAGATAGTTTGGAATGCGGGGTGGGTTCCGCTAACAGATAGCTCTCATTAACAGCCAATTTGGGTGTGGGGTAGGCTCTGTCAATCGAACCATTCCTAACACAATTAGGGGTGTGGGGTTCTCTGCAGACTTCCTAGGGTGATGGTTCCTGCAATGATTTTAGGAGGAAATTGGCTCCTGACACTTTTTAATTAAACAGTCGAAATGCCATATTCCCCAGATCTATGAGCATTTGAGGGCTGTCTACTGGGCATATCTGAGTTGCGGCTATCGTGACACTTGTCAGGATCTACCTGGAGACCTGAGAGGCTGTGGAGGAATGTTTTACCTAGAATCCTCCAGGTTGACTGTAAGTGGTTTTAACTTAGCAGGTCAGATTTATGCTTACGAAAGACAAGTAAAATATTTGAGACGCCTCTTTTTGGTCTAGAAGGAGATACAATGAACAGAGCTCATTAGAATGGTTTAAAACATTTTTAAGCAATAATTATATGAGCATATATGCACAGTTGAATTTAAGTTGCATACACACAAGCATACACATATAAAGCTATATGAATATAAAGCTGGCTTATAGTCACGCATATAGGGTTTAATCAAAAGTCTCATGCATATATACACACATATATATAATAAACCACACACACGTTGAGTAAATAAGAAAGGGAAAACCAGTGTGTGCTGAGACAAAGGTTGTTTCTCCCCACATTGCAGACACAGCTGCTGGTACCGAATGAAACGCAAAGCAGGTTTGTTAAGGCCGTAAAGAGTGGGTCTGTTACAGGCAAGGAGGGTCTCTACGTGAAATGAATGCCTCAGTGGGCCCTGCCAAGGCGTACCATGGCGCAAATGTGCCAGCGTAAGAGGAATTTATAAAAGCATAGCTAATGGCGTGGGGGCAGCTGGTGACAGGTGGTGACATAATTGCCCTGGATGTGGGTGGGGGAAGGCTGCTGCAGACACCACTTGGTTAGGAGTCTGTGGCTCCTCCCTGCCCAAGTTGCCACCCAGGCCGAGTGGCGCAGTCACATGACCACCTTTAATAAAGATGGTGGTTAAGACATTTGATCTATCCTTAACCAAGATGGCACCTTCCCACGTGTTTTAACTCCTTCCATTTACCTGTCCATTGGCAGAAATTAGAAAGGTCCTGTAAAACTTAGAGATTTAAAGAGTTGTTAGGCGTTCAGTTTGAGCTGTTTTCTAGGGGATATTAGTACATCCCAGAGGAGTGTGTGGGCATATACCTTTTGCAGGTTTGTTTCCCAGGAGTGAGGCAGAAAGATCCCATGACTTTTTTTTTTTAAGCTAGGATCAGCAATACTGGCTCAGCTCATTCTATGTATGCTTCGTCAACTGAAAGAATGAGGGTCAGGGCACTAAGCCCGAAGGACATTGAGTCTGAAGGCATGAAGCCCACTCCCTCCATTCTGCCTAGGCAAGCAGATCTTCTGCCTCCTCCAGTATGCCTCTCTCTCTCTTCCAGTCCCTCTTCTGAAGAGGTGGTTGCTGCCTCTCTCTCTTTCTTCCCTCCCTCCCTCCTTTCCTCCTCCTCTTCCTCCTCCTCCTTCTTTTCTCTCTCTCTCTCTCTCTCTCTCTCTCTCTCTCTCTCTCTCTCTCTCCCTCCCTCTCTCTCTCTCTCTCGCCCTTCCTCTACATTTTCCCCTTCCCTTCCATAACCCACTAAATAAACTCTATACCCAAACTCTCTCTGCATGTCCTATCTGTCTGTCTTTCACCTGCCAAGGCCTTGGGTCACAGCTGACCCATCGAGGCCTCTGGCTCTCTGCTCAGGACACCCGCTGCTTTAGAAAATAATATTATGTCCTAATGTTTTTTTGTAAAAGATGTTCTCGCACGCGCGTGTCCGTGTGTGTGTGTGTGTGTGTGTGTGTGTGTGTGTGTGTGTGTGTGTGAATCCCCGGGGCAGGGTAGGGAGTGGAGCGGGGGAGTTACAAGATGGTGTGAGCTGCCTGACATGGGTGCTGCCAACTGAGCACTGGTCCTCTGGAAAAGCAGCAAGTGTTTTCAGCTACTGAGCCATCTCTCCATGCCTGACCTAAAGGAGACAGACACAACATGCAGGCAGGGTGCCAGGCTTTTACTTGTCACTTAGTTCTCATATTGGCCCAAGAGAGGAGGCAATGGTTTTTAGCGAAAGTGGTTTCAAAGTCTGTGCTATGAAAGTTTTCTCATTGATAAAATGAAGGCAATAATGCTTTGTTATACAAAGTCTGTTATACAAAACTAAATACTGTAGGAAATGCCCTAGGGGCAGTGATGGCCTTGTAGCTTGTGATGAGTGGGGACCTTAATTTTTCTGGCACTAAAAAAGCCGAGAAACCGAGGAGAGAAGACTGGAGGAGAAATTGCAAGTGTTTCTTCAGCCTTGACTGGAGATGGGCTCTGAGACAGTAGGGTTGTCTGGTTGGGAGGTGGATGGGAAGAAAGAGCAATGCAGGGAAGAAAAAGAAGGACAAAAGGACAAGGTAGAGAAGGTGACTTGCAGAGCTTCCAAGTGGAAGAATAAACAATGACCTGAGTAGTAAGAAATGGTGGTCCCACAGCCCCTCAGCACTGCCCATGGACAGGTAGGGTAGACAGCACCTGCAAGTGGCTCCTAACAGAGCGAATAGAATCAGAATTTCCATTTTAACACAATGCCTAGGGGACTGCAGGGGAAATCAGTGGTGGTTTTCTCTGTTGGCAGTTAAGTAGATTCAAGGCGACAGGAAGGCCCCAGGCTTTTGTTATCTGCAAATCAAATGGGCAGGTTTCCAGGAAGTGTCCCTTACTCAGTGCTTGGTCTGCACAGAAACTCGGCAGAGACTCAGGCTGTGACTCTTGAGGTTCACGGAGTTCCTCACCATGCCCCAGAGTCGGGAAACCAGGAAGAGAGAGGTTACTATTTTTTGACTATTAAGAAACAGGAAGAGGATTAGGGTTGTCTTTCTAGACATACCTAGTAAGTAAGATAGACGCCCTGCCCCATGTTCTCCTACCTGCTCTTCAGCTCCTCCTGGTGCCCAACTTTGTCTCAAAATGAAAGAGACTGTGTCTGTGTCCTGCAATTTTGCTCTTTCCTGGAGACAGTGGGGAAGCCCCTTCACCTCCCTGTTCCCAAATTCCTGTCATGAAACACAGGCTTACAGTCACCATGTTAGATACCCAGGGTTCCCAGGGTAGTGTGGCTTTCTGGTGATGATGTCTACTGGATTCTACTTATAAGCCAGCAGCCAGTCAGGCAAGGGGAGTGAGAGACTACTGCATACAAAATAAGAAACCTGAGGCCCTGGGGGAGGGGGAGCATTTGCCCACTTAACAGAGTCAGTTACTACTCTGTAATGCCAGTAGTCAGCATGAGAAAACAGGAACTCAGGATGACAGATAATCTCTCTCTCTCTTTCTCTCTCCCCTTCCCTCCCTCCCTCCCTCTCTCTCTCTCTGAAAGTTCAGAGTTTTGTGCTAACTTTTTTCAGTGAATTTAGTAAGAATGAAAAACCTTGCTGCTCGTACAAGACAAAGTTGAGGGCTGATATCACCTGTATTCCATAGGTTGCAAGAGTCCAACCTCTTTCCTAAGTCTTTCAAAAGAGAAGAATTGATGTCTCCACTGATGACACTTGAATTGGTGATGTGACATTGTGACAGTGCTCCATCGTGACAAGCCCTGGTGATGCTTGCTCAAGGGAGAGGAAGTTCCTGACGTACCCTTGGTGACGGACAGTTTGAATGAAATGCTGTCACACTCTTTACAAGTCAGTATAGAGTTAAGCTCTGCTTTCTTTGTTCAGTGTTAGGGGTCAAAGCCAGGGTCTTGTGTGTAAGGCAAGCACTCCACCAACTGAACTCTGTTCCCAGCCACGACCACACAGAGAAACATAAAGGCATTCAGTAAGTCACTCATGTGGTGACAAACAACCTGTCGTAATTAGTTGATTAATCATGGTCCGCCTCTGGCTCTGTGCTGATACATGGGTAAGGCTTGTCCAGGGTCCATCCAAGCCAGGTTTCCTAAGCAGCCATCACCCGAAGGGCACAGTGACCACTGAGGTCCACCTGAGTTACTGCCTTTTGCAAAGTGATAATCAGGTGCACAGCCAGGTGTAATTCAAGCACACCTTCCTATGGGTGTGGGTGGTTACTACTGTAGCTGGATTGCTTTCAGTCTTAATGGCAATCTTTATGAAACAGAAACCTAATTCCACTCAGGTAATAATATGCCCACTCAACCTTCTTTCCCAAAAGCAGCCTGAGCTTCAAACTTTCGGGAGGGGCAGTGGGAGACCGAATTCAGAGATTGTTCTCTGAATGTGGACAGTGCAGAGTTAGGAAAGACTTACATCTTTAACCCATTCTGGAGGCTTTTTCACAGTAAAAGGCAATGTTGTGAGGACAGAGAACTTGGCATTTGTTCCAGTGTGGACCAGGCTGGCTTTGAATTTACAGAGATCCACCTGCCTCTGTCTCCCCAGTGCTGGGATTAAAGGTGTGCGCCACCACCGCCCGGCATGTATGCCAGTCTTAAACCAAGACAATTGCCATTACCCCAAACTTCCCTCTTTCTTTTTTTAAATCCTTTTTTTTTTAAATTTAACTAATACCCCTTTGTTTTCCTCTTTTTAACTTTTCCCATGCCTTTTCTCTCTAATCCCTTCCATGTCCCCCCTTCCTTTTTTGATTATTATTGCTACATATATAAGCAAAAATATATAAATACAACTTAGTGAGTCTGTTTAGAGTTGTACATATGTGACTTCACAGTTAGCCATTTGTGTATTTTATAACCACTTAAAGCTCATCACTGAAGAAGGTTGACCCTGTCTCAGAAGCCATAGTTGCCTGTAGTTCTTGTCAAGGGGTGGGGTCTCTTCCCCCACCATGTTAGCATGTCTATTAGCATTGTCATTGTTTGGGTCTTTCTTTTAAAGATTTATTACATTTGTTTATGTGTGTCACATGTAGAGGGTGGTTCAGTAGGGGTCAGGTGTAGGTGAAGGTCCCATCATCCCTTGAAGCTTGAGTTATAGATGGTTGTGAGATGCTTGCTGCGGGTGGTAGGAACCAAACTCCAGCCCTCTGCAAGAGCAGCTAGCTAGAGATAGGGTTTCTCTTTGTAACAACCCTTAGCTGTCCTGGAACTAGTTCTGTAGACCAGGCTGGTCTTGAACTCACAGAGATCTGCCTGCCTCTGTCTCCTGAGTGCTGGGATTAAAGACTTGTGCTGCCACTGCCTGGCTGTTAGCTGGCTTTCATAACTGAAACAAACTATGTAAGATAATCACCTTAAAAAGAGAAACTTGTCTTTTGACTCACAGCTTTCTCTGGGTGTCATTGCAAGTGTCACTGTTGGTAGAAAAAAGATCCATGGAGAGTCAAGAACGATGCTCAGTTCAGTACAACTTTAGCTAGCTGGCACTCATTCAGCCTTCTGGAGTCTGAAGCCAGGTAGTTTGTTTTAGATATATTTAAGCACAACACAATTTTGAGAAAAAGTTTCCCGATAGCAATTCAGTCTGGAGTCTACATGTTTACACTGACGATCTCTACAAAGTACATATGACCTTCTTCCAAAGAGGTGACTCTGTTGACTTAGAAACAATGCTCAAGATAAGGGTCTAGGGAGAATGACTGAGGTAAGCACAGTGTCTGCGGGAGTCAGGGTTTGACCTGACTTTAAGAGAACAAAGAGTTACTCAGGCTGTTGTGACATCACTCCGAAGGATGGGCTTTTTGGACTGAGAAGCAATGATCAAGATTTAGAGAGGAAGATCTGGGATTTGAAAAAAAAAAAAACCACAACACAGTATTCAGATGAAGCCTGACTCTAAAGATCACCAGGTTGTAAACTACATCCTTTCTGGGTAGAAGATGTCTCCTTCCTTTAAAGAGACAAGCCTGTATCTTTAACAATTCTGGTCTCTCTAGCGCTCATCTGCGTGCATAAGGACCTCTTAGCTTCTACAGTCTTCAAAAACATGCCTCCTCTGACCTAACTTCTTCCCACCACACAGCACGGCCTGAAGGATCCACTGTTTCCACAGTGCCACAGATGGGAACCAAACCTTCATAGCATGAGCTGTGTGGTGGGAGGGAGCACTTCGTAGTAAACTATAGCAGCTGGCTTCCCAGAAGACAGAATTGGGAGCTTCCTTCTCCGAGTGGGCCGAGCAAGTTCTTCGAGAATAAGTGTAGAAGGTGAAGCAGGAGAGGCAACGGATTCTGAGAAGAGCTGGACTGACATGGTCAAAGTCAGCATAGTCCCAGGATGACTCTTCAGTTTTCCTTACCAAAGTCACAGAAGAGCTGAAGGTGGAACTGGGTCCTCTCCCCAAAACTTGGTTCTATAAAAAGCCTGAGGGACAGTAGGTTCCTACAAGTGCTAAGCAGGTACTAGCAGCTTCCACAGTTCAGTCTGTGGGGGCTGGACTTTCTTCACCTTCTATAGTCTGCGAGGCTCTCACCACTTAGAACACACAAGCACCGTACCTAAGATCTGAGTTCACTTGGTGAATCCAACATCCTGTTCCCTTAACAAAGGGTTTGCGGCCAGAGAGAGGATAGCCAGTAAGAAAAAGCAAAACACGTCCCAGCGAGCCAGTGCTGGGAGAGGAGTGTCTGTGGGGAGGGGAACAGGAATCCCAAAGAAAAATTAGTGAAACTGCCACAGAAGAGGGAAAAGTAGATTCCAGGGGTCCAGGGAAGGGAAGAGAAAACTTGGGGGCTCAAACTGTGGTCTTGCTGGGGAAGAGCCTTCGAGGAGGTGCTAGAACACCCCAGTGGGAGGAATGGGGCTTCTCGATGACGCAGCATGAGCATCCGTTGTCTGTGGTTGGAACCAGAAATGCATCAGATTTCAGATTTAAACAAGAAATTCATCTGTGTCCCGTAAACACCTATACACATAGCTTGGGGGTAATTTTTATAACATTTTTGACTAAATATGGAGTTTTTCCACTTGCATCATTTTGCCCTCAAAACGTTTCAGGATTTTGAAGTATTTTAGATTTTGGATTGTCAGGTTAGATAGCATTCAACCTGCAAGTATGTTATTTTATTTTAAAATAATTTGTTATTTTTATTTTATATGCATCAGCGTTTTGCCTGCATGTATATCTGTGTGAGGATGTCAGATCCTGGAGTTACAGACAGTTGTGAGTCAACCTGTGAATGCTGGGAATTAAACCGTGGTTCCCTGGAAGGGTAAGGAAGAGACCTGGTCAGTCATCCTCCTCAGCTCCCAATATGGACGGCCTCTGGAAGAGCAGTCAGTGCTCTTAACCGGGGAACTGTTCTCCAGCCCCACAATTGTGGTATTTTAAAATGTTAACAGATATGCTGTGACTGTTAGAGCAACACCTGTAATCTCAGTACTCAGGAGGCTGAGGCAGGAGGATCATGAATCCAAGAGTGGGTTGGACTACACAGTGAGGCAGGTGGATCTCTGAGTTTGAGGCCAGCCTGGTCTACATAGTGAGTTCCGGGACAGCTAGGGCTACACAGGAGAAACCCTGTCCTGAAAGATAAATAAATAAATAAATAAATGGATAAGTACAGTAAATTAATAAATAAGAGTAAGTTAATAGGATACAGGAAAGAAGAAAACTAGGACCGATCGATTCCCACAGAAGACACTGGAAATCCAATAAGAAAACAAACAAAGAGACCACAACCTGAAGTAGTTAGCATTGGTACTTGTAATTTTAGCACTCAGGAAGTAGGCAGGAGAATATTTTTTTAAATTTGTTTTTATTGGTTTTTCGAGACAGGGTTTCTTTGTAGCTTTGGAGCATGTCCTGGAACTCTCTTTGTAGACCAGGCTGTTCTTGAACTCACAGAGATTTGCCTGTCTCTGTCTCCCGAGCTCTGGGATTAAAGGTGTGTACTACCACTGCTCATTGGCAGGAGAATTTTGAGCAAGAGGCCAGCCTGGACTACATGATGACATCCCGTCTACACCTCACCTCTGTAAAGCGGACAAATAAACAGAAGTCTAACACTGAGAAAATAACTGACTCTAAAGCCTGGTGCTGAGGACCAAAGCCAGGACAGAGAGCACGCTGAGGAAGGACAACATGGCTGAGCCACACCCCAAGACCCATCTAAACATCAACACGGGAAACTGCCGTTATGTACGCTATTCTGAGCTACTTAAAAATAAATAATAAAAGGCAGCCATTTTGTGAGTCAGCAAGTAAAATGCCAGACCTTGATTGAAGCTATTGGAAGAACGGGTATTTATAAGGTAATCTTATGAATGGATGCAAAATACTACATTAAATAACCTCACACGATGACAGGAATTGTTTACTGCTATTCTCTCCCTAACACCCTAGTAAAATGACTAAAGACACAAAAGCCTGAAGGACACAAGGAATGAGAACGGCAGGGGTGAGGTGTGGTTGGTTTACAGATTAGTGTTTGAGCATGGATTTAGCACACTTGAGGTCCTGGGCTCCATCCTCCTCATTCTCCTCCCCTGTCCAGAAGAGGCCCGTGTCACAGAAGAAGAGACAATAGTCACACAATTCGGGTCATGTGAAGATGGATGAGCAGGTGGTATCCAACTTGGCTGACTAGAGGAAGCTAAAACCTCAGCCAGAAGAGCGTTCACCTCAGCAGTGCCCAGAGCCTGAACGACTGGCGGAGGCAAACTCCTCTGCCAATAGGGAGAGGACACAATCCTACCAGGAGCCCTTAGGTTCCCAGGCCTTGCCTTCCAAAGGCTGAGTGGCCTCTCTCCTTCTGCCACAGGATATATCTGGACTCAGGGCAGCAGGCACACGGAGGCAAGGGTAGTCTACTTCAAGTAAAGATTAAGGAGGATGGGTTACAGAAATTGTTTCCTTGGGCCCTTGCTATCTTCTGTGCTGATTCTCCAAAACGTTGACAGCCACATTTATTCTTCTCAGAAAGAAAATGAGAGGGTTTACCTTTGGGGTCTGGTTGTGATCTTGCTTTTCTGTTGTGGTTCTAAGGCACCATGACCACGGCGACTTACAGAAGAAAGAATGTTTGGAATGTACGGTTTCAGAGGGGTAGAGCCTGTGAGCATCACGGAAGGGAGCACGCAGCAGGCATGGCATGGGACCGTAGCCGAGAGCTCAAATCTTGGAAAGAAAGAAACCCTGCGGCGCTGGGACTGACTGGTAACGGCACAGGATTCTGAAACCTCAGAGCTCCCCCCAAGTGACACACATCCTCCAACACAGCCACACCTCTTAATCTCTCCCCAAAATTTCATTAGCTGGGGACCAAGTAGTCAAAGGTATGAGTCCACGGTGGCCATTCTCATTCAGATCACCTCAGATACTGACAGAATCCCCAGTAAAACATGGAGGAAAGTCTCCCTTTCCACATTCTACCCATGTTCACCAATCTCAAACTCGCCAGGCTAATCCATCATTCTTCTGTTAGCCAAGGATTGCCATACGTCAGAGGAAACTGGCGTGAAAGGTAGAGGTGAGAAAAGAAAAACATATATAAGCAAAATAAAGCTTTTTAAAGCCCTCAGTATCACTAGATGGGAGAAAAGGTTTCACACTGAATATATAAAGAAGAGGTTGAGGCAGCTGAGGCTCAGCCAGTCTGATGTCTGCACTATGCATCTATCTCTCTGTGACGGTACAGAGTGTGGAACACGGCTGCTCTCTGCCTTGGGCAGAACAGTGAGACACCACCTCTCTCTCTCTTTTTCTTGTCCTGGAACTTGCTCTGTAGACCAGCTTGGCCTTGAACTCACAGAGATCGCCTGTCTCTGCTTCCTGAGTGCTGAGATTAAAGGCGTGTGCCACTGCCTGCCACCACTACCCAGCGAGACACCTTAAAAGGGGGGAAGGAGAAACTGAAGAGAGACACGGTGCTCAGCGATTTAAAATAGAGCTGCAGAAAGGACAGATTCAGTGAGAGTTTGAAAAAGGCTGTCAAAATTAGCAATAAACAAATAAAATTCAGGACACAGTGTTTAATTTGAATTTCAATGAAGCAACAAGTCCATTTTAGTTTACATAGGTCCCACAAAATATTTTGTCTGAAATTAAAATTCTCTTACATATCCTTGTTTGTTTGTTTTTTTTAATTGAGCAACCGAAGGTCAAGACAAAGTCCATGATGAAGTTTCTATGAAAACACAGAAAGAGAGAAAGATAGATCAAACTCAAAGATCAATTGGGGAAGGCCAATATTTGAATAAGAGTTAGAGACAGGAAGAACAGAGGAAATAAGTTACCAAGGAAACTGAGCAGAGCCAAGTTCAAGATAAACCTCCATTGGCACTGAAGTGAAACTCCTGAGCCCCCAGAAGTTATTGGTGCTGTTTGGGCCGGGAGGAACAAGTGACCCTTCTCCTAACAGGTTGTGGAACCTTGAGGAGTGGTCCTCAACCTTCCTAATGCCACGACCCTTTAATACAGTTCCTCATGTTGTTGTGACCCCCAACCCATGCAATTACTTTATTGCTACTTCATAACTGTAATTTTGCTACTGTTATTAACTGAAATGGTATCTGATATGTGACCTCAAAGGGGTTGTGACACCCTCATGTTGAGAATCACCACTTTAGAGGTTTGAGCTTTGCTGGAGGAATTTTGTCACTGTAGGCAGACTTTGAGCGTTTACAACCGCCCAGCCCCAGTTCCCGCTCAGATCGCTAAGTCTGGGTGGAAATCTGACCTCTCAGTTTTCTGTTCCACCTCCACCTGCTGTTGCCATGCCTCCCCCACCACGGTGGACTCTCCTTCTGGGATCATGTGCCAGAGAACACTATTTTCTCCTTAAGTTGCCTTTGATCATATTTAATCACAGGGACAGAAAAGTAAATAAAACAGAGGAAGAAGATATCTTGTAGATGAAATTAGGGGTTATAGGGAGGCAGCTGGGCAGCAGGTCAAGAGAAATGTCAGTCCTTACTGCAGCAGGTTGAGGTGGGACACACAGTTGAGAAGGAGGAGCTGGATATGCTGCTTAGAAGTGTTGAAATGAGGCTTTCCTTATGTCAGAGTTTGGGCGTATCTTAGTTACTTTTCTATTGCTCTGAAGAGACTCCAGGACTAAGGCAACTTACAGAAAAAAATGGTTTATTGGAGGCTTACTGTTTCAGAGGGTACGTAAGTCTGTGACCACCATGGCAGGGAGCATGGCAAAGACAGGCATGGCTCTGGAGCAGTAGTCGAGAGCTTACACCTTGATCCATAGGCAAGAGGCAGAGAGAGCAGGGACCCTTTGAAACCTCAAAGCCCTCCCCCAGTGACACACCTCCTCCTACAAGGCCACACCTCCTAATCCTTCCCAAACAGTTCTACCAACTGGAGATCAAACATTCAGATATTTGCGTCTCTGAGAGTCATCATCATTCAAACCACCACAGAGTGAGAATTAGTGATTGATGACAGAAAAACAGGAAGTAAAAAGTTAGAAGAGTTGTATTCCTACAGAAAACCATGAGCTGTAAAAGAAGGAAATCTAATAATGGTCCATTTTATGACTTGTTGGTTTATATAATCTTAATAACATAAAGTATATAACAATAACATAAACCTATAGTATAACTACATGGCCTTGAAAGAGTATATACTACTTAGGTGTGAGTATGCTGGGTGTGTACACTACATCCCATAATCCAAAGGTTTCTATATGCTATTAAGAATAGAAATATCAGGAAGTAGCGATGTAAGTAAATAATTTAGAAGTAGAAAAACAAATGGCTTAAGAGGAAAAGGGACCAATATTTTGTATTGTTAAGTAAACATTTGACTTTTAAAAATTATTCATCTGCCTGTAATCTCAGTTTCTGGTGAGGCTGGTATTGGAAGGTCATTAGTCCCAGGCTGGCTTGGGCCACGCTATAAAACTCTGCCTCTAATGAATAAGTAAATACATACTGTTTATCTTAATAAAAATATTAAACATTTTAAAGGGTATAAATCTTATCACATCTAATAGCATTTCTAAAGAATAGTACCCTAGACCATGCAGGATTTATTCAGAAATTCCAGAATGAGTCAGTAAGAGAAAATCTGTTAACGCATTTTATTGTATCAATATACTAAACTTACAAAAATATTATCATAGAAAGTATTTACTGTATTTTTATCATAACCTTTTCTTAACAAGATTGCCTTAAAATTTTTTAATTTAAAAAATTTTTTAAATTAAAAGGATTATTTTAGTCAGGATCTCCCTATCTAGCCCAGGTTGCCCTCATATTCACAACATAGCCTAGGCTTGACTTGAACCCCAGATAATTCTTTCTCAGCATCCCAAAAACTGGGTGCTACCATGCCCAGCCACTATTAAATTTTTTAAGTAAATTGCAAATAGAAAAAAAATTATAAAATATACAAAAGGCTTCCAATCAATAAAAGCGACTATCCTAAACAGCTAATGGGGACAGCAAGACGTGCTGTGTTTTACACCGCCACATGGAACTTTCTTCTGCGAAAGTGTAAGATTTTGGAAGTTCCTTTTCTGCAGTTCCAATAACAGGAAGAACAGTATGCATTAGCAGCTTAAATCTACATTTCAAACAAACCCCTAGGTTATTACTTCTCTCTCTCTCTCTCTCTCTCTCTCTCTCTCTCTCTCTCTCTCTCTCCCTCCCTCCCTCTCATGTGTGTGCCTGTGCGTGTGTGTGCTCAAACACGTGTTATATATGAGTGTATGTATGTGCGTTGCATGGGTGTGGATACACACAGTTTATGTGTGAGTGTATATATGTGTGTGATGCATGGGTGTGGATACACACAGTTTATGTGTGAGTATATATATGTGTGTGTGATGCATGGGTGTGGATACACATGTATGAGTGGATGCATGAGCACTTGGAAACTCCAAGTTGACTTGGAGTATCTTCTGCACATCTCTCCAGTTCATTTGTTGAGGCAAAATCTCTCTGTGAACCCAGAGCTTGCTGATTCCAGCTTGTCTACCTATTTATCTTTCCCTGGGGTTCCTCTGTTGTAAGAAGCTGCTTGTTTGTTTTCCTGGCTGCCCAGACTCCATAAATAATGGCCAATCAATTAAGTGTATTGCTAGCTAGCTCTTACATCTAGTATTAACCCATTTCCAGTATTTTATATTTTACCATGAGGTTCGTGGCCTACCTACCAGCAAGGTTCAGGCATCTGTCTCAGGCAGGACTACATGGTTTCTCCCTGACTCCATCTCCTTTCTCCCAGCATTCAGTTTAGTCGTGCCCCCCCCCCCCCCCCGCCTAGCTCTGCTCTACCCTATCACAGTCCTAAGACAGTTTTTTAATTAATCGGTGATATTTACAGCATGCAGAGGGGAATCCCACATCAGTCCTCTGTCCAAATGCTGGGATTACAGGCAGCTGTCCTGGCTGCCTGCCTTTTATCTGTGTTCTGGAGATCTGAACCCTGGTACCCACATTTGCAGGGCTGCACCTTAGCCACTCAGCCATCTGCCCAGCCCCATAAAACACTCTGCTTGAGGCTAGGGAACATACTTGGGCTTCCTTGGCCAAGTAATATGCATGGTTCTCCCCGCCCCCACCTCACACCTTTCTTTCTATATAAACCAGGTTGGTCTCAAGCTCATGGACATCCTGTCTCAGATCCCCCAAGCTCTGAGATTACAAGTATGTGTCACCACACACTTTCTATGGCTTCGACATCAAACACCTCACAGACAACTCTCGTTATAGCTCTCTGCTATGATACAAATCTTGCCTGTGCCATCTCCCTAGACCTCCAGTCTCATGAACGAGTTTAATCCCCAAAGTCAAGTATTAAGAAGATGGAAACAATCTGACTAGAATGTTCAGAGCTGAGGTCTTTGAGAGATCTTTTTTTTTTTTGTAAAAAAAAAAAATCTTATTTTACATACCAATTCTAGTTCCCTCTCCCTCCAGAACTTCTGCTCCCCCATCTTTCCTCCACCCCACCCCACCTCCTCAGAGAGGGTGAGACCTCTCATGGGAAGTCAACAAAGTCTGTTATGTCACTTGAGGCAGGACCAAGGCCTTTCCCCCTGTATGTAAGCAGAGCAATGTATCCCTCCATAGAGAACGGGCTCCAAAAAGCCGGTCTTAATTCCCGGATTCCACTGCCAGTGGTCCCACATACTGCCCCAGCCACACAACTGTCATTCACATGAGGACCTAGGTTGGTCTTATGCAGGTTCTTCAGCTGTCAGTCTGAGTGGGTGAGCTCCCACTAGCTTGGGTCACCTGTTTCTGTGGGTTTCCTCATCATGGTCTTGATGCCTTTGCTTATAATATTGCTCCTTCCTCTCTATGACTAGACTCCAGTGCTTAGCTGTGAATCTCTGCATCTGCTTCCATCAGTTACTGGATGAAGGTTCTATGATGACAATTGAGGTAGTCATCTATCTGATTACAGAGGAATGGCAGTTTAGGTACCCTCTCTACTAATGCTTAGATTCTTAACTAGGGTCATCATTGTGGATTCCTGGGAATTTCCCTTGTGCCTGGTTTCTCACTAACTCCATAATGGCTTCCTCTTTCAGGGTATCTCTTTCCTTGCTCTCCCTCTCTGTCCTTTATCCAACTCTATCTTCCCAATCCTTTGTGTTCTCCTCCCTGCTCCCCTAAACATGTACAGCCACTTTGGAAATCAGTATGGCAATTTCTCAGAAAACTGGGAATCACCCTGCCTCAAGACCAGCAATACCACTCTTGAGCATATACCCAAAGGATGCAGACCCATACAACAAGGACATTTGCTCAACTCTATTCATAGCAACATTATTCATAATAGCCAGAACCTGGAAATAACCTAGATGCCCCTCAAACAAAGAAAAGATAAAGTAAATGTGGTACATTTACACAGTGGAGTACTACTCAGTGGTAAAAAACAATGCCATCTTGAAAATTACAGACAAATGGAAGGAACTCGAAAAAACCATCCTGAGTGAGGTAACCCAGACACAGAAAGACAAACATGGTATGTACTCACCCATAGGTGGATATTAGATGTAAAGCGGAAGATAACCTGCCCACAGTCACAGTCCCAGAGAAGACAGGAAACAAGAACTCTAGGAGAGACATATATGGACTCCTCCAGGAAGGAGCAGTAGACAAGATCCCTTTGAGAACTCTTAGAATCACATAACATTGTTAGAGTAGGGCCCTCAAAAGTGGATCCTGGTGGCTTTATAAGAAGGAGGTAGGCAAGGCACAAAGACAACATACTATTTATTCCCTGTCTCCTGCTTTAATGTTCGATGCCACCTTGAGAGTTTTGTCAGCAAAAGACCATTACCAGGCTGGCCCCTAGACTGCCTTTCGCCTTCAGAACTATGAATCAAAATGAACCTCTATTCCTTTTAAAGAAACCTTCCTCAAACATCGTATTATGGTAGCAAAAACTGACAAACACACTACCGATTAGTGCTGTCTGAATCCCTGGCACTTCAAGAACACTTGGTTTTCACAGCATTTTTATGCTAACTTTGTTAGACATACTCCCAACGGGGGGGCCTTGTGATAAATGTCCCTCTTCTCTACATAAGGAAAAGGACATATCCTTTCTGTTCTCCGTAGGACCACAGCTGAAAGCGAAGAACAAAGAGATTTAAAGAACAAAGTATAGAAGTATTTCATATAGATTTTACAAGGCAGGGGAAGCATCATCAGGAAATGAAGACATAGAGAAAAGGGCTGATTGTGTAATCTGAGGCTTCATCGATGAAGTAGACAGCTGTGTGAGGTATGCTTGAACCGTGGGGCTCTGGAGTCCATGGTGATAGCCTGAAGGTGACTTGGTAAGTGCCCAGCATCTACCCGAGGGGACAAGGGTGTTCCTTTCCTCTTAGACAGCAGGATGTTTTTTGAATGAGAATTAGGACCCTCTAGAGAGGATTAGAAAACTCTTCTAAACTTTAGAATCTGCTTTAGGGATAGCACATCCTGAACCCCATCACCTGGAACTGGCTTCCCCAGCAGTTCTTTTCACTCTCTCTCACCCCCCTCCCTTCTCAGAGATGCCTACCAGCTTCCTCCAGGTCTAGACCCCAGCTGTGCCTGCCCATGGCTTTTCTGCCATAGTTTTCCTGCTTTATTTTCTCTTCTGTGTACTTACCACTTTCTATAGATTTTTTGCGTGTTTTCTTTATTATCTTTCTCCCTCATTTAGCACAAAGGCAAGCATCATGTCATTGTTTAGCTGGCACATAGGCCTAGAACTTTCTGCTCGACAGTTACAGTCCACCCTGTTGACAAAATGAACGAGTGGAGACTGTTGAGAGCCAAGCCTCAGTTCGCAGGGAACTGCAGAATTTGGTGAGCTGACAAGTAGAGCTGTTGGATTCCTCAACATGCCTGGCATTATCTGTTAGTCAGGACTGTTTAAACGCACAAGAAAGTAGACATAAATGCAGAGGCAGGAGAGGGGGTTGTGGGAAGAGGAGGGAGGGGCTGGAACCTGAAGAGCTTGGGCCATGGCAACTGTTACTTTAGCAATGGAGAAAGTCTACAGGACAAGGGTGACTCTGAAAGGCAAGGTGGGAGTATCTCCACGGCATGAGAGAGAGACACAGAGACAGACAGACAGACAGACAGGGACATAGAGAGACAGAGAGAGAGACAGACAGACAGACAGAGAAAGAGACAGGGACAGAGAGAGACAAAGAAAGAGACAGGGACACAGAGAGAGACTAACACACACAGAGAGAGAGAGAGAGACAGGGATACAGAGAGACAAAGAGAGAGACAGAGACAGAGAGAGAGACAGACAGACAGAAATTCAGCAGACTACTCCACAAGCCCACGCAGTAGAAAACAGGATTCATTGCTAACACAAAGGGTGTTCATCAAAAAGAGAATTTCAAATAACCCAAACCCAGCTGATTCCAGGGAGGAACTAGTACAGGGTTTTCACCTGGGAGAGGAACTGGCGAAGTGGCAAGACTGCTGTCAAGATGCGGGGCCAGGAGGAGACCGGGTAGTGGTCAGATACTGAGGCACCCCCTCATTTCCCTCCATAAACAGACAAAGTTTGGCTAAAAACACTGTCTGCAGGAGCGCTTGCCTCCCGGAGAAATTAAACATTTCCTCTTGGGCACCTGTTTCTAACAGACACACTGAAGTGTTGACTGTGTTGCAACGATCTATAATTTCAGTTAGCTAATGACCTCAAGAGTCCATATGCCCCGGCCAGCCTGGCTTCTCTATTATTTCAACATGGAAAGAAAGTGGCTGAATGGCTCGGTTAGTGAGGTTGTGTACACACAGGCAGGTGCTCCATCACGGTTTGCAGCACAACACCCATGTGAAGAAAAAGAAAGAGGAACACAAAATTATTTTAAACCAATAAATAGACTTCGCTCACAGTGATTAACTGGCCAGATGCTGTTAATCTGCCAGATTCCCAGCAACTGTGGGAATTACCCTAGAATAAGGCATCCTCCCATGCTGCTTGGGACACCATGTTGGAAACCATGAAGCGGACTGAGAGTAGGCTACTGAATAAACCTATTTTCATCTTCATCAGAGTACATCAGGGTACAGCCCCAGCAGGGGGAGCCAAAGAGAGGGGGCATCTGCTGAGGGCTGGAGCCAGGATTGCAGAACTATTAAAGGTTTTAGTAAAGGGCTTCAGGGCCCAGTGTATTTGGAACTGATAGAATCAGTCTCTCTTTGTGTCTCCTTCCCTTACTCCCCCTCCCCATTGAAGACATCTGTCACCAGGCCCAGTTCAAACCAGTCTCTTGGCTGTGTTCTTCCATTTGGCTAATAGTATTGGGAATCTATAAGAAAGATAAAAGAGTATTTCTCATCTATTTGACTACTAATATCTTTTTCAGAGTGCCTGTACTAGTGAGGGAAACTGTTCCAAGACCATGTATCCATGTATGTATTTGTACATATGGTGGAGAAGGCTGAGGTCTTAGTACCCCAGATTTTAAGCAGATTGATTAGCTCGGTAGGGAAAAGCTTGGTCACAACTAGATCAGTGAGATTGACTTCGTTTTTTTTTTTTTTTATCTGTTTTGAAACAGAGTCCCACTTTGTAGGCAAGGTCGTCATCTCAACCCCATGAGTCCCGAGATCACAGACATACACCAGCATCATTCCGTGGATACAGCACCCGGCTAAAAGCTTTAGATCTATCCCGAGGTTGATTCTCATATTGTATTTGCTGATTTATTCATGAGTTCAAAGTGCTGTTTGTATCCTACCAAACTGATTTTACTAACTTTTTTTTTGTTGCTGTTGTTTTGTGACAAGGTTTCGCTATATAATGTCCTGGCTGTTCTGGAACTTGCTTTGTAGACCAGGCTGACCTTGAACTCACAGAGATTCGCCTGCCTCTACCTCCCTAGTGCTGGGATTAAAGGCGTGCGCCACGACTGCCTGACTGATTTTATCAACTTCTAAAGGGTTGCAATTTCTAGTTTGAAAATCACCAAACTCTACTGATAAGCGCATTAAAAGTCGTATGCCCCTTTCCCCAGAGAACCCTGCTCCTTATTTTATGAGGTTAGCAAACAGCAAAGTGGGAGTTGGTGCAGGCTTGGGCTGCCTGTCTTTCAGCGAAAGTTAGTAGCTAATGCTGTAGTCTTTCATGAAGTAGAAGATCCTGCAGTTGCTTTCAAATTGTAAATGGGATTATTTCATATTCCAATCCTCTTCTTCCACAGCCGTGTACGTCTCTATCCTGTGTTAGATCTGGACAAGAACATAGACGAGCTCTCCAGGAGTGGAGTTGCTATGGCTTCGTGTCCAGCACCTCTGCAATGCAGGTGAACAGAAAAGATACACTTGCTATTCTAACTGGGGGCGGGGGGGCATGGCTGGGGACCTATAACCATAGACAGATCAGTAAGAGAGAGCAGACAAATTTGTCTATGGGAGTTTCATGTGATGCAGGAGCTTCCAGAACTAAAGACCCAAAGGGAAAAAAAAGTCAATGTGATTCTTGTTCATTTTTGGCTTTGAAACAGAAGCTCAGCCTATAACCCAGATGCCTTCAAACGTGCCATCCTCTGGCCTCTGCTTGCCATGTACTGGAATCACACGTGTGTGTTGCCATGCAGGCTTTTACATAGGTGTGAGGAGGAGGCAGTCATGGGAAAGTGAGAAGAATAAGATGTGCTGATAATGAAGTTAGGAAATAGCAAGCCCTGTAGGTTCAATTCCTGTGTCTTGGGATTGAAGGACATTTCTTTCCTGGGCATAGGTTTAGGAAAGCACTTCTTGAATGTAAGTTTAGAACCTCCTTCAGGGAACAAGGCAAGAACATGGGTAAGCCACCTTCCTGCCTGTTAAATGTCAGGGTGCCACATTCTGGGGTAATGAGTTCTGACCCCAACAAAAACAGTCAGGGGCTGTCCCTGGGACTCCCCACTGATGACTCTTCACTGTGGCCTCATGATTAGAGCCTTAGTGTTAGTATCTGTCACTGAGCCCAGGCTTGGCAGCTGAGGAAGAACAGAGCCAGGGCTCAGAACTCCCTGTGGTTTCTTGTTGCATGAAAAAAAACATTGCAGTTTAAAAAGGATTCCTGCAGGGTATGCTAAGACAGCTGCTCGGGAGATGACTGAAGAAGGAGGATCACTTGTGACCACAAGTCTGAGAGCATCTGGAGCAGCGTGGAGAGATCCCTCTGTGTAGGATTCTGTGGGTACCAGACTCTGAGCCTCAAGGTCTTGGCGCCGAGCTTAGGTCAGCCAAGGCTGCTTTTCCTCTTCCAGTGCAGGAAAGGCACATCCGGGGATGTTTCCTTGTAAACTAGCAATCAAACGTGGTATTTTGCAAGGCACTGTGGCTTTTCAAAGGACCCAGAAACTAGATTTTCATCTTTTCTTCCCCGCCTTTCTTCTTGCCTCAATTCACTTGATTTCCTTCTGAGGGTTTCGGCTGTGGAGTTCCTCATTGTTGTTCTTTGGATTAATGTCTGAAATGTAAGAGGCAATCTTGTTTGGGAAATTAAAAAGGAAATCTAAGGGCAGGTAATGGGGCTTGGGAAGCCGCGGGAGATGAGGGGTGGCAGATACTGGAGGGACTGGAGTCCACTCCGAGCAGCAAATGACTTGAAGTCATTTCAAGACTGAAAAAATAAAGTGGATTTCACTCCCCTAAATCAATTTAACTGTTCAAATGATTATCGCTCCCCTGGTGTTTGTAAAAACATGGAATGAAAGGAAGTGTCTCATACAGATTCTCAAAGTTTCCCAAAGCCATTAAATCCACAAAGTCTGCTTGGGTTTTGTCTGATGTAATGAGTCCTGGTTCAATAATTTGACTGTTGGCAAAGAATGCCAGGAGAGTCGGCCAGTCAAGGGAACGGCTCTAAGCGCTACTTCTGCATTCCTCGCTCTTCTGCTGACTCTCTGGGTAGCCAAGGTCCTCAGTTTCCTTTTTTTCTGTGCAGGTCAGGCATACATGTACTGACTCCACACCTCTATTGTTAGGAGTTAGTGAATGAATGTATGAAAGCATTTACTAAAAAGTCTATTATGCTCAATATGACATTCATTGGTAGATTTTATTTTGCATGAATAGAATTGCTGCAAGTAGGCCACGATTCAGGCATCGGGAGGGAGTTCCATGAAGTCTTAGCTCTGCATTGAAAGCCAGAATATTTCCACCTAGAACGTGTGTGCACCCTGGGGAACACTTGCAGTGTTTGAGCCATTACAGATTTCTGTTGACATGCACATGGAATTGAATCCCACTAGATCTGTCGTAAGTTGGAAGTGCTATCAAGTTCAAAGTGTATTTAATACATCTGACCTCTGAACAGTGTGGTAAAGAGTGGGATCACATGGCTGAGTGGGAGCTATTACCTGCTGATGCCACTCCCATCATGGAGGAACATCTCAGGGGAAAGTGTCATTGCAGGACATACCGTGGGCCTGGGGGAAGACCTAGAGTCTAAGCATCATATCTGAAGCACCCTGAATCAGGGCCTGTTTCTGTTTATAGGGCAGGAGGGAGGATGGGGAGTGCTTCTTGGCATCTGGTGGCCACAGGCCAGGGATGCTGTGTAACATCCTCCATTAATTGCAGAAGTCAGTTCTCTCCTTCCAAAATAGAGATCTCAAGGATTCAACTCAGATCGTCAGGCTTGGCAGCAAATTCTGTTATCCTCTGGGTCAACCCACAGGCCCTCTAAGGGTTGTATCTTAACTAATAGTTGTTTAGGCCCTATAAAAATAAGTATAATTCAGGCTGGATCCTTCCAGAAAGGCTTATTTAATGCAAGAAGCATGCTAAATTGTGTTGATTCTCCTGGGTTCAAATAAATCAAACCCAAAGACTTTGGGTTCCTGGGAGCAGAAATTTAGGATCAGTTTTCATAAGAATTTTTATTGTTTGTTTGTTTTGAGACAGAATTTCTCTGTGTAACCCTGGCTGTCCTGGAACTCTCTTTGTAGACCAGACTGGCCTCAAGATCACAGAGATTCGCCTGCCTCTGCCTTCCGAGTTCTAGGATCAAAGGTGTGTGCCACCACACCCAGCTCTCCAGCCCTTTATTCCACTTTTTAAGAGGTTTATATTTTGAGACAGAATCTCATGAAGTTGCCCAAACTGGCCTCCAATGTTAATTCCCCTGCCTTAGTCTACCAAGTAGCTATGTTTATATAGCTACAGGGCTAAAGGCTGTGTCACTTCCCCCAACTCAATGTGCCACTTGAAATAATGTTAGGATTTCTTTCTGTTTTGGAATTTTTTCCTGAATTTAAATCCTGGTTAGAATTTAAGCACAGATGTAAACTTCTTCAGGGGCAATTTAAGCTTACAAACATTTCAAGAGAACACAAACCCTGAGGTTGGGCAAATGAATCCAGTGGTTATGTGCTTTCCATATAAGCATGAAGACCCGAGTTTGGATTCTAGCACCCAGATAAAAAACTGGGTCTACAAATCCCAGCACTGGGGAGGCAGAGGCTGCTGGATTCCTGGAGCTTTCTGTCCAGTCAGCCTAGCCAAACTGGTAAGCTTCAGGTCCGGTTAGAGACCTTGTCTCTAAATAAGGTAGGGTATGATTGAGGGAAACAGCCAGTGTTGACCCCTGGCCTCCATGCGTGGATGTGGGTGCACGTGAACACACAAGAATATATGTAGACATTCTCCCCCTTCTACACACAAAGAGTACAAAAACCAAATAAGCCTGTAACTGGGGGAGGGGCAGTAGAAGCGTTACTCTCCTTCCCACCCACTGAGCAGAAAGCAAGTGTAAGTGAGGAGCAATGCGTTAGAGTTTGATTGCTATGCCACAGCTGAGTGACAAAAGGTCTCATTATATGGTCACCTTTGTTACAAGGAAGGAAATTTCCACGATTTTTGTTAACCCAGAAGATTCCTTAAAATACCAAAGCCAGACTGTTCCTCAGATCACAGAACTCTTGTCCCTAGGAGGAATTTTTCTTCCATCACATCCTTGCTGACACACAGTGGCTCTTGAAGAGCTTCCTAACTGACCACGAAACAACAATGCCCCACTTTTCAAAAACACTTGTCCCTCAAGGGGCTGTAGCATCCATCAAGAAAGAACTCTCCTCATCTATACGAGCCACAAAGAGCAGAGAGGTAGACGCAGTTCTGACCCAGGAACCTAGAGACCAAGCCAGCTTGCTACCGCCCACGTGACCTCTGAACCCTCTGGGTCCCATCAGCAGAATGAGGACGGATGGTGGCAGCTGCTGTGCTCCCCATAAGACTGCATATCCGAGAAAGCTTCACGAATCACTGACTAAACCACCAGTGTCTTACTGTTCTTGTCAAAAGGTAATGAGAGAATCAAATTGTAGCCTATTAAGGAAATATGTTTATAACCAAATTACTTCCTGAGAACTTCATGTTTCCTGGCATGGTCTTTCATTTCTCTCCTAATATGAAATCTGCCAGGAATCCTATGTTTTCCTGAGTAGAAAATTACATAGCCAGTAAATATATTTTGAAACATTTTATTCCATGACCATCTCCTTTAGCCAGCGACATGCGATCTTTTAGAAGAGGTCCTAGAGAATTATTTTTATTATTACGAGGGACAAAAATCTATCCAAGTCAGTGTAAATATGAGAGCTTATTTAAAAGCAAACCCGAACAAACAGCAGGTCAGCGCTTGTGGTTCTCAGCAGGAGGAGAGCCACTTCTCATACAAAACTGACCACAAGTCGGCTGTCACTAACTCAGCCCAGTCAATGTGTTCATGGTCACAAGATCTTACTGGTCCTGTGTCTGTCAGTTTAATCTCTTCCCCCTTCCTTCTTGCCTGGAAAGCTTGTGCAAGGCTCTCTTCCATATTTACCTCTGCTTTTAAACAAGAACGCTTAGTTCTTGGAGCATCGTTGGGCCAAAATTGTCTCAGGGCCTGTACCTAGAGGTCTGTAGGACAGAGAAAAGCCTGGCTCAAAGCTACTGAAGGAGGAGGAGACAGGGAAATCTAGGTAGATGCCCCTCCAGCCAGAGGAAGGGCTTGGCTGTCTCTCATTGGCTGGAGGTATCCCCGCACAGCATCAGCTCCTATGATGTCACTTGACCTGTATAAGCTGATGCTCACAGTAATAAACTGATTTCCTGCTTTGACTTGGGGGACAGATAGCACACTTACCTTTCCCTGGGGAATAAGGCTAAGGAGGCCTGGCAGAGCATAGTACTGACAAGGAATAGAGTGATGACTTTCAGAAGTGTATTATAGAGAACCACCTTTGGACAAGTTGCTTAATCGCCATTCCTCGGTGTTTTCATCTAAAAAATGGGTGTATTCTTCCCAACCACCAAGCTTAGTTCAGTGCTCCATATTAACCAGTGTCATTGTTAGTGTTAGAGGGTGTTAAATTTATAAAACTGAACAAGAACAGCAAGATCAGCAAACCCAAACTTTGTATCAAATTCTAAGATAATAAGGTCTTTATCTGCGAAGTCCTCCGAGAAGGTGGTCTCACCTAGATCTGGAAGATCCCTGGGTCCCAGGGTTTTAGCAGAGAAAGAGAAAAGTAACCATACAACCTAACTGTCCTTACGGTGCGGAACCACTTCTTCCCAGCTTTAACCCTCGTGATGCAGTGACTTCTGATCCACCATCTAGGAGCTAACCTTCAGAAAGCGAGCCTTGGGAGGAATATCTTATACTCAGACCATGACATTTCTTAGACTATAAAGTTCAAAGGTCTGAATTAGAGAATGCGGAGCCCTCAACCCCTCTAGAATCCTTGCCTTGGGGAACTTGAGAATCTTTCTCCAATTCTGTGTCAGATTTGCTAGTTGAGCTCATGCAGAGATAAACTGGCATACGGTGAAGGTAAGGAAGGCACTAGAGAATCCACTCGGAAGCTTGTTCCTGTGGGTGCTCTTTTCCTCTCTCGTGGGTGAGTGGTATTTTTCTCACTACTTTTCCTTCTTTTGTTTCTCAAAGCGTTGACCCCACTATGCTGTCTTTTCTTGGCTGTTTCCCCGTGTGCATAGATTAAGAAAATTTACTCAAAGGAACAGCTTTGAATGTGGTTGTTTCTGGATATAACTTTTATTCTCCTCCCTGTTAGGATATTTAAAAAATGAAAACAAGTTACTTATAAAGGATGGTAGTTTGTTTGTCTCTTGGGTCTGGAGGTAGACCATGCAAGTGCATGGTGCCAGCATCTGCTGAACCATTGATGAAGGCCTCAGGATGAATGACAACATAGTAAGGTGTCACATTACATCAGGTGTGACAGTTCAGGTCTTCTTCCCTTTGTCTGAGCTTCTATTCTACTGCCACGACAAAAGGCTATGACCAAAGCAACTTAAAGAAGAAAGGGTTTATTGGGACTTAGAGTTTTAGACGTGAATCCATGACTGTCACGTCAGGGGGCGTGGCTGCAGGCAGGTGTGGCTTTGGAGCAGTAGCTGAGAACTTACCTCTGATCCACAAGCCCGAGGCAGAAAGAGGTAACTGGGAATGGCATTAGTTTTTGAAACCTCAAAGGCCACCCTCCTACAAGAAGGCCACAGCTCCTAATCCTTCCCAAACAGTTCCACCAACTGGGGACCAAGCATTCATACAAGCCCATGGGAGATGATCTCATTCAAGCCACCACTGCCAACATGGAGACCTCACCATGATCCTAGTCCTAGTCACTTCCCAAAGGCCTGAATTCCAAATGCCATTAGCTCGAGTTACGGGATTGTGTTTCCAACATGCATTTGAAAGATTGCAGCCTTGTGTGGTGATCTGTCCCCTGGTCCATAGCTGAGGACAGGAAGGATTTGGCACAGGGATGGAGCTGAAGTTGGGGTGACAGTGAGATGTCACATTTGCTGTGCTTGCTTATTTGGGGCTTGAAATCTGTGTGCATGTACTTCTCTCTCCTGGCCTACAAGTGGAAAGCTTAGGGATTTTGTTCTAAGGGGATTTCTCTTCTGCAGAGAGCTAGCTGTTCCTGTAGCTAAATATCTCAGAAAAGGTTGAGAAGGTTCCCACTTATGACCAACGGACTCTGCTGTTTCGTTGCATGTAACAAGACAGCACATCACAGCTGGTCAGTCAAGCAAGGGAGATCTTATGGTCTGAAAGCAAAATGGGTCTGGGGTCCCATTATTCCCTTCAGAGCTCACCCCTAGCAACATGAAGACCTCCCACAGGACCCTACCTCTTCTATCACCGATAAGTGCCACCTAGGGAACCACAGCTTAACACAAAATCATTTGGGGGACATTTTAGATACAAATAACAAATAACAGTAACCCAGTAGCAACAAAACATGCTCACCATGAAAGGCATCATGGATACATCAATTAACCAGAGGATGTCTCCATCTTAGCATCTCATTATCAGAACCAGGGATACCTGAAGAGGGAGTGCCTGAAGCCCAACTCGAGGGTACAGCAAAGAGGAGCTCAAAACATCTGCCATTGCTTCTGCCTCTCACAGGGACCCTGTGGCACCCCAGTTCTGCACTTAGCTTGCTGATGATTGAAGCCCCTGTCCCCTTTCTTTTCCTTCCAGTTTCCAAACTTTTCTGTGCCACTTCCAGGCTGTGAATTGCTGTACTCAATGCAGCGTTCATCTCATGGGGGCTAACTCCCTAGTGCCTGGCACAGAGGGGGGGCTCCCAGCTGCCGAATGATGCCTGAAGATCACCCTGCAAGGAATCACACTCCACTTGGTATTTCACATTCTGTTCCCAGAATTTGTCCCTTAGGACTTTTCTCCTGTCACAGACTGTATCCAGAGAAAACAAGAGATGACTTTCTTAGAAACAGCTCTGTCAACACTGCCCCTCCACCTCCAGTTCCTCTGCCAGAAACAGTAAGGCTGAAAACAACTTCTCTCAGAGACTGACATTTAGAAAATATAAAGCCAATTACGGAGCTGGCCGTGAAATGACTGTGGCGAGCCTTACCGGAGAGCTAGAAGAGGGAGTACATGCATATCGGACATGACCTTTAAGACGTAACCTTTGGAAGACAATGTTGATAGTAAATAGGCAAGCTCTTGGTTTAACCATTTGGTAGTTCCTGGACTTCGGATGCATCATTTTCTGGTTTGTAAGACTGTGGGAGATATCAAGGGGGAAACCAAGCTGGTTCTTCAGGAAAATGTTTCCCCTTCTGCCTTGTAGGTTCATCTGTCCAGGCTGCTGTGATGAAGAACCTCAGGCTGGGTGGACAAAAGACAATAGTTTTATTTTCTCACAGCTGGGGTGGGGGCAAAGTCCAAGATCAAGGTGTGATATCAGTACCACCCTTATCTCACCCCCCCCACACTTTGTCTCTCTCTCTCTCTCTCATACACACAGCATACTCACACTTAATACACACACTCACACAACACACGCCACATGCATGCACACACTCACATGCATACTCTGACACAACACGCACACACACACACCCCATATCAGAATCACAGATGTATGTGCAGTTGGAACTAGTTCATGTCAGGTCTCTGGAATTAAAGTCCCAAATGGGGAACAGGATTTAATGCTGTTTCTGTAATTGTTTCTTCCCTGTATTATAATCCAATTTTTACTTAGGTACATAAGATTACACAGCGGTGTGGAAGGATATATAGTAGAGATCCATATTTTTTTTCCAGATGGTAAAGATTACAAATTTCTTCTTTTAATTCACCTGCATACACTAATGTGTGTGTGTGTGTGTGCGCGCACACACACACACACACACATTTTAAACAAAAAGATTAACATACAACAATGAAAAGTGCTCTTAGAATCTTTCTCTAAGGATGAGTGTATCTTCACTTGGCTATTTCAGTCTCTCATCTGCTCCCTGCACACTTTCAGGGAAGCCATCCTGCCTTTGTCAGTAGTTTGCTCGTAAGTGCCTGCCTTAGCAATGCAATGAGCTCTCTGTGCCTCCGATGAGAGTGACTGGAAGGACTGAGGCTGGTGTGGCTGTGGGAGACACATCTCCATGTCGCTGGGATGGCTAGTGCTAAGATTTCCCTTCCAGGCCACAGCTGAACTTTCTACCATCTCAGAGGGAAGACATGTGTGACAGTCTGAAAACTGACCAAACCTTGGCCAGGGTCCCTTATTTGAGGAGCAGTTGCTTATTCCCACGTTCATTCTTTATAATGGCGGGCAAAGGTTTCAGTGACAAATGCATTTTTGCCCTTCGTTTACACCGAGAACTACTTCAATAGTTTAGCTTCATGATTGTCCCATAGTAAACAGTCTAATGACCGAACCTTACCTTTCCTCTTCAGGTTACTGAAATGCCGTTCTCACCGCCTCATGACAAATGGGACTGTTCACACAAGTGGGACAAATCTCAAGTAGCGAATACACAGACTTACCAAGTTTTAATTGTTGGAATTTTTCTTTTGTGTTCTGGGCATCCTGGAGGCTTTTCATAGACAAAGACACATCTGAAGATGCCAGAGAAGCTTTTTATGACTTTATGAAAGTCAGATTATATGACTTTCAATCAACGTTCTGTAAAAGGCCAATTTTAATTTAAGATTAAAAAATCATTGACTAAGCGGATGAAGCAATGGCTCAGCAGTTAAGAACGCTGGCTGCTCTTCCAGAGGACCCAAGTTCTAGTCTCCAGAACCTATGAGTTCTATTCCCAGAACCCACAGGACAGTTCTCGACCATCTATAGCTCCAGTTCCAGAGGATCTGACACCCTCTTCTGGCCTCACAAGCACTCAGCACACACATGGTGCACAGGCATACATCCAGGCAAAACACCTGTCACAACTTTTAAAGATAAATAAAAACTTTATTGATTAAAAGAATTTTTTAATCTTAAATTAAGAAAAACACCTTAGAGACTATACTACCAATTGTTCCCTAAAGTTTCATTTTAACCTCTATTTCTTAGAGTTGATCTAAAAATCCATCCAGGTGTGTACAAGAGTCTCTCTCGCTCCTACAGAGATTGATTCTTTTACTTAATTTGTTTTATTTTCTTTATAAATAATGGATTAATTTCTCAAAGTTCATACACTCTAGTCTGAAATAATTATTTCCTGTTGTCTTTATTACTTTTCTCCCCTTCTCTTTTTTCTTATCTTTAATTTCTCCCTCTCTTCCCTTTTCTTTCCCTTTCCCCTTCTCTTTCCCTCTCTCCCCTCCCCTCTCCCTCTCTCCCCTTCTCTCCCCCTCTCTCCTATCCTCTTTCTCACCCCTCCTTTCTCCCTCTCTTCCCTTCTCTCTCCCTCTCTCCACTTCTCTCTTCTTCTCTCCCCTCTTCTCTCCCTCTCTGTTCTTCTCTCTCCCTCTCTTTCCTTCTCCTTCTCTCCCTTCCTCACTCCCTCTGTCTCCTCCTCTCTCTTTTTCTCCCCTCCTCTCCTTCCTTACTTTCTTTTCTCCCTTCTTTACTTCTTTGCTGCATTTTAACCCAGGATCTTCATGCGATATAAACACAAGTTACCACTTACCTATATTCCTCACCCAGGACAATTTTCAACTAGACTTAGAAAAATGATTTGTTTTGTTTTGTTGAGACAAGATCTCACTATGTGGCCCCTTAGATTGTTGTCATTTCTTCTTCTTCTTCTTCTTCTTCTTCTTCTTCTTCTTCTTCTTCTTCTTCTTCTTCTTCTTCTTCTTCTTCCTCCTCCTCCTCCTCCTCCTCCTCCTCCTCCTCCTTTTCCTCCTCCTCCTTTTCCTCCTCCTCTTTTTCCTCCTCCTCCTTCTTTCTTCTCCAGACTTCTACGACTATTAATGGCTTAGATTCACAACGAAAAATAAAAATCAGACTTCACAATCTGGGTAGTGGTGGTGCACACCTTTAATCCCAGCACTCAAGAGGGAAAGGCAGACAGATCTCAGTGAGTTCAAGGCCAGTCTGGTCTACAGAGTGAGCTCCAGGACAGCCAGGGCCTTTACACAGAGAAACCCTGTCTTGAAAAACAAAACAAAAGTCATACTTCACAGATACCTGCTAGCCTCAGTTGTTCAAATAACTTGTCTTCATATTCTTCTATATGTCAAATATAGAAAACAAAGAAACAATGTACTAAAAGCTATAAGAGAAAATGTGGTGATTTGAAAGCGATGGCTCCCATAGGCTCATATATTTAAATTCCTGGTTTCTCGTTGGTGGAACTGTTTGGGAAAAATTAGGAGGTGTGGCCTTGTTGGAAGAAATGTGTCTTTGGAAGTGAGCTTCAAAGGTTTCAAAAGTCCAAACCAGGACCAGCCTCCCCCCGCACCTCACCTCTGCCTGATGCCTGTGGATAAGATACTTCTCCCGCACCATGTCTGACTGCCTGCTGCCATGCTCCCACCATGATGATCATGGACTCACCCTGTGGAACTGTAAGCAAGCTCCCAGTTAAATGCTTTCTTTTATAAGTTGCCTTGGTCATGGTGTCTCTTCAAGCAATAGAAGAACAGTCACTGAGACAGGAGAGATGCCAACTCAGCCACAAAGGCAGAAACATCCAAATAATATCAGATCCTTTACCAACAGCCCTGGAATCCAAGCACATAACTATCAGCCAATATTGCTGTGTTCAGTCAATTTATCTCCTAAAATTGATGGAGACATAAAAACATTTCAAGACAAGCACACTTCAAGGCAATTCATGCAAAGCAAGCCAGCACACCAGAAGATTCTCAGAGGAATGTTACATGCAAAGGAAGAAGCAAGACGATTTAATCCATGAGAACAGTCAAGACTGTATTTCATGAGAGGAACTGATGAACAGAAGGGGGACTGGGAAGGAATCAATCATGTCGGACATAGGAAAGCCCCAAAGCCCTCCTGCTGACGGTGAGGAAAAGAACCAGTGACCCAGCTGATCAGAGCAGCCAGCAAACTACAGGGGAGCAGATCTCAATGGCAAACTTCTGTGCTAGCAGACTCACGTAGCAAAGCAAACCACAGGGGAGCAAACCGCAACAGCAAACCCGTGTACAAGCAGACTCACATCGCCAGCAGGATGACACAAATTGAACAACTGCTTTATAAAAAGCTCTAACTTGGTGTTGTCCCTAAGACGCGTACATGATGAGCAAAGACACAAGAGTTGGAAGCCAGCTTTCCAAGGACGCTGTCAACAAGCTGTGGCAGATTCTCATGTCTAATTAAATAGGCCTCAAACCACTACTAGAAGGATAAAACCGCCCTACATGTTAATTAAGGCAATACATTGAGACAGACCTAACCTTTATAAATAAGAGGCAGAAGCCAGAAGATTTCTGTGAGTTCAACGCCAGCCTGATTTACACAGCGAGTTCCAGGCAGTCAGGGTTATATGATGAGACCCTGACTCAACCTGCTATCCACCCCTCCCCGTCAAATAAACGAGAGAAAGAAAGGAGGGAAGAAGGAAGAAAGGAAGAAAAAAAGCCATAACCATCTTTCCAGGTCCTCCAGTACATATTTTCAAAGCATTACACATCCTTAGCCCTCAGGGAAATGGGGAAATTGCAAATTATAGCTGCCTCAGATCCCAGTCCTGTCAGAGCAGCCACAACTATCGAGGAAACAAATGCAGGTGTGAAGGAGGGGAGCCCCTTTCTGCTGGTGTGAAGGAGGGGAGCCCCTTTCTGCTGGTGTGAAGGAGGGGAGCCCCTTTCTGCTGGTGTGAAGGAGGGGAGCCCCTTTCTGCTGGTGTGAAGGAGGGGAGCCCCTTTCTGCTGGTGTGAAGGAGGGGAGCCCCTTTCTGCTGGTGTGAAGGAGGGAAGCCCCTTTCTGCTGGTGTGAAGGAGGGAAGCCCCTTTCTGCTGGTGTGAAGGAGGGGAAGCCCCTTTCTGCTGGTGTGAAGGAGGGAAGCCCCTTTCTGCTGGTGTGAAGGAGGGAAGCCCCTTTCTGCTGGTGTGAAGGAGGGAGCCCTTTTCTGCTGGTGTGAAGGAGGGGAGCCCCTTTCTGCTGGTGTGAAGGAGGGGAAGCCCCTTTCTGCTGGTGTGAAGGAGGGAAGCCCCTTTCTGCTGGTGTGAAGGAGGGAGCCCTTTTCTGCTGGTGTGAAGGAGGGGGAGCCCCTTTCTGCTGGTGGGACTATGGTGGGACTACAGACTGGTGCAGCCACTGTGAAATTAGCCACTGTGGAGGGCTCTCAAAATCTAACGGCTACCTCATGGCGCAGCTGGATCACTCCTGAAAGTAAAACCTAAAGACTCTATGTGATGTGAGGGGCTTACACATTGATGTTCACTGATGTTCACTTCACCATAGCATGGAAGCAGGACCAGCCAACATGTACATAACCTGATAAGAGGATAATGAAAATGTAGTACATAGCACAATGGAGTTCTATTCAGTCATAAAGGAAAATGAAATTATGAAATTTGCAGGAAAATGGATGGGTCTGTAAATTATTGTATTAGCCAAGGTGCCCAAGACTCAGAAAGACAAATACTGCTCTTTTGTTCTCCTAGGCAGACCCTGGCTTATAATTGTCACATACACATATTTATGGAAGAGTGGCATTGAGTATGCGTCAGGAAACTAGAAGGAGCAAGTGGGGGGGGTCTCCAGGAAGGGGGTGGGGGGGTGATAGAGCACAGGCAACATGGAGGTGGAAAACCAACTCTGGGGAGAGATGCATAAGGAGGAGCAGGGAACCTGAACAGGAAGAGTGGGAGAATGCTGATGGAAACAAACAATCTGTGAAAATGCCACAACCCAGCCTGTTACTTTGTATAAAAGAAGTGAAGAGTTTCCCTGCCTCCATTCTGTGGTAGACTTCCGCTACCTCTTCATTGGTGCCCACCAGCTTCCTGTTCAAGATGTAGAGCAAAAGCAGCAAATTCTTTGTTACCAGCTTCAATCTGCACAAACGACACCCACCAGGGAAACTAGTGAGGGATGATAACTGTAGCAAAATAGGGGGTAAGGGTGTGTGTGTTGTGGTGGTTTTGCTTTTGTGGTGTTGTGGGTGGAATCTGGGGCCTTATATATGTTAACATGTGTTCTACCACAGGGTCAAACACACTCAAGAAGTACGGAGGGTCAGGAAGGTTGTACAGAAATTCTGGTAACCTCCTATGCAGACTAAAATATGTTTATGTTTCAACTGTAATTGTTGCTACCTTTCCCCCCACCCTTTCCGCCCGGCTCCTTACAAAACTCCAGAGCTTCAGAGCAATTGTAAGGAAGATTTCTAAAAACATAAGCATTTCCAGCAGATTCTATGTGCATTCTGTGCTCCAGTCTTTGGTTAACACATTATTCCTGGCACTAAATATTTGCCGGTTCCAGTATCTGAGTAGGAATTACAATACTTTCAACAAATACGAACTCAAATATCCCTGCATGAGCGCTGGTGAAATATGCGAGCTAAACAAGTGTTCCAGAGATCCCACCTAAAGTAGCTTCTCGGTGACAGCAGGGCTTTGTAAAGCTGCAAAATCAAAAGGAACGGGAGCGAAAAAGCCAAGAGGCATCAGAAAACTGCAAGCTGAAGGTGCCCACATCAGCTTCAGGACCAGCTTTTTCATCAGATACCACCGGAAAGCTGGCTGCCCTATGGACTGGAAGGTGTTTGGACACATACCCAAGCTGTGCCCATCAAATGCCAGCACTCCCTTTACAGTTTGGGCAACGTTTGCCAAATGTCCCCTGGGGGACATGGGATTACCTCCAGCTGGAAATCACTAACTTAGAGACCTTAACGTGTCCCTAAGAAAAACACCCCCACATGCTTATTCTCGTTTCCAGAGTGACCTAGATGCCATCATGATGGTAATTAGGGTTAACCATCACTTGTCCCTTCCCTCAGTTTGTTTTCTAAATGCTGTTCTCCCTTGGGTGAGGGACAGGAAGATGGTCTCTTATGCTGCACAATAAATGTGCTCAGTAAATGAGGGAGCCATGAAGAATACTGGGGGTCCCATGAGTGGGTGACCCACACCAAACTGAGAATAATTTGAACATTAAAAAAAAAAGAATGGTGGATGACTAGAAAGCTGGCTCAGTGGGTAAGAGCATTTGCTGACCTTCCAGAGACCCAAGTTCAGATCTAGCACCCAAATCAGGCAGCTCACAACTGCCCATAACAACAGCTTCATGAGATCCATGAAGCTTGCCTTCAAGACTCTGCAGGCACCTGTGCACATATGGAGCACACACACACATTTGTTTATGATAAAATAAATCTTTTTTTAAACCAAGAATGTGAGAACTATTTATTAAAATAGGTTACCATGAGTCCATAATGAGAGAAATGAAACAGAGGAAGAAATAAGGGGTAACTTGAGTAATTCTTATTTAGCGATCCGGTCCCTGTTGGCTGGAAGAGAAGACGTTCCAGGGATGCTCAGTTTGGTGTGGTAGGTCTGGCATTGGTAATAGGTATTGGTAAAATATCAGACTACCTCTGTACAAGATACCAATCTCATACAGGCGTTTGCTCTGATGACTGTACAGAGGGAAACAAAATACAAACAAAACCCAAGCAGATACAAAGTATATGACCACAGCCGACCTTGTATGATGGTACCTTAAGAGCTAGAAACATTGTTGCAGCAAACATCTAGAAACACTGTAACCTTCCTTCCAGAAGTCTGAGGGATGGCTCTATGGTGATTAGGGGGCGCTGAGCACATGAAGTAAACACTCCTCCATCCTACCGCCTGGGCTCAGAAGTGGTGAGGTAGGAACCCCTGCAGAGCTGTTCTACACTTTTATCTATCAGTGTTTGACTCCATGTGCGACGACCCATGACTAGCACAGCAGCTCTAGTCTGGGCTGCTTCTTGGTTGAACTCTGTTGTATTAGTTACTTTTTCCTCTGCTGTGAAAAATGCCAGAGGGAGAGAGCTTATGAGGAGCAAAGATTCTGGCTCACAGTTTTAACGGCTTCCTTCCGTCTGCTGCTTCTATCACGATAGGCATATGGCAGAGTGACCAGCTCATCTTCAGGAGAGCAAAGAGTAGACAGACAGGGTCCTGAGCAAGAGCATGACCAGCGACCTACTTCTTCCAACCTAGCCCACACAAGACCCGATAATGTCTCCAGGATCTGAATCCATAGTGACTCTGTCACTGACTAGGCAAATCCCTTAATCACCTCCTCAAAGTCTATCATCTGGAAACCCATTTTTAAGGCATGAACCTGGATGGAGATGGGGCGGGGGACATTTCACAATTATTTTATGTGGTGGAGAAATTGAACACAGAGCCTCCCAAAGGCTAAAATTAAGCTACATTCCCAACCCTTGGTTGAGTTCTAAAAGGTCATTGTTGCTCTTCAAATTTTGTTTTTGTTTGTAGTGGATTAAAGGGGGCACCATAGGTCCCGAGCCTCTGCATTTTAAGATTCTTAGATTTTGATTTTGTGCGTACAGGTATTTGATCTGTATATGTCTGTGCATCGTGCGCAGTCAGTGCCCGTGGATAGCAGAGAAGGGCACGGGAGACCCTGGGAATTGAGTTACAGATGGCTTTGGGCCACCTTGTGGGTGCTGGCATCAAGCCCAGGTCCTCAGAAAGAGCAGTCAGTGTTCTCAGGTGCTGAGTCATCTCTCTAGCCCTCATCTGTGCATTGTAAAAGTTTTTAGTGTGACACTAATTTCTGACAAACCTTCTATGATACAGTATTTTAATTCCCTGACCCTCTGTGTATAGAGGTTCAGAGAGAGAGAGAGAGAGAGAGAGAGAGAGAACTTCAGAGCCTTTCACTTAGCTGCTTTCTGTCTGGTGGGTTTTGCCCCATAGCCAGGGAAAGTATTCAGAAATGCTGTGGGTGGCTCTGCCGACCTCACAGGCTCACTGTCACCTGAAACAGAACTCCGTTCATTACCGTGTCCCTATCTGTCCCCACCACACATGCATTTTAAAACCAGGTGCCCAGAAAAAACTGTAAATGCAGGCCCCCCCTGCTCAAACAGTATTAAGAAGTTTAAGAGGGCAAATGGAAGACCAAGAAGTAAACCACTGTCCGTACCTTGTAAATATGAAGTCATGATGAACTCTGTGCCCGGCAGTCCTCAGAATAAAGAGTTACACACATTTGGAGGAAGAACTGGGAAACCATTGTGTGAGCTTTCTCACCCCAGCCTCTTTATGCTGATGGGTCCAAGGACCCAAGACTAATTTAGTTCTTGAGAGTGGCAAGTCATTCCATTTTTGTTGGAACGACTCCCTCACCCTTCATTCCTGATGCTGTTCTTTTTATATTGTGCATGGATTAAGTCGTAGCTTTTTTGGCTACCCATGTAGTTTTCCCTCAAAATGTTACATTCACTATCTCTGTACTTCTCTGCGAGTCAGGCTCCTCAATAACTGCTCCCACCCTTATGATTATTGCATCTACTTAGCCCCTGCTTATTGAGCACCAACCTGCCCTCCATATTATGTGTGTGGGATGGGAGCAGCCAAGGTATCACCTACATTCTCCATTTCTGTCAGTGTGCTCAGCTCTTCATCCCTGGCCTACAGAGGGGGCAGCTGCCATAGAATTTGAGATGTTGGTGCAGCTCTCACTAGTGGATTCATTGTTGCCTTAGCAAATTATGTCCACTCTGGAATCTCTCACAGGGGCTGTGCCTCCCACACTGTATAGACTCCAGCCTGTACACACCGGACACTTTGCATCCTCTCACAGGGGCTGTGCCTTGCACACTGTATAGACTCCAGCCTGTACACACCGGACACTCTGGATCCTTTCACAGGGGCTGTGCCTTGCACGCTGTACACACTCCAGCCTGTACACACCAGACACTCTGCATCTTCTCACAGGGGCTGTGCCTTGCACACTGTACACACTCCAGCCTGTACACACCGGACACTCTGCATCTTCTCATAGGGGCTGTGCCTTGCACACTGTACACACTCCAGCCTGTACACACCGGACACTCTGCATCTTCTCACAGGGGCTGTGCCTTGTACACTATATACACTCCAGCCTATACACGCCGGACACTCTGCATCCTCTCACAGGGGCTGTGCCTTGTACACTATATACACTCCAGCCTGTACACACCGGACACTCTGGATCCTTTCACAGGGGCTGTGCCTTGCACGCTGTACACACTCCAGCCTGTACACACCAGACACTCTGCATCTTCTCACAGGGGCTGTGCCTTGCACACTGTACACACTCCAGCCTGTACACACCGGACACTCTGCATCTTCTCATAGGGGCTGTGCCTTGCACACTGTACACACTCCAGCCTATACACGCCGGACACTCTGCATCCTCTCACAGGGGCTGTGCCTTGCACACTGTACACACTCAGCCGGCCTACTTCTCTGAACCTTATAATTTTCTGCCACCTGCCAAGGCAGCGCTGCCATCTCTCCCTTGCTATGGTAGGACCACTGCTGGTCCCCAAACATTAAGGATGCATACTCGACAGAACAGTTCACGTGTGAGCTGAGGTCCTCTCTGTGCTAACCACTGAGGCTGCCAGGTGGCCAGCACTGCTATTTGGCACCCTGTCTGGGAATATGAAAAGGTAAAGACTAGATGCAGCTGTGCTGGCAGACACCTGTTATCCCAGCATTCCGGAGACTGGGCGTAGGAAAATTGCAAAGTCAAAGCCAGCTTGAGTGACACAGCAAGACACTGCCTCAAAAACAAACTACCCCAGATACACAATGCCGGTCTCTAGCATAAAAAAATTATTGGAAGAATTTCGTTTTTTTTTTTAGACAACTCTCACCCAGCAGTCCAGGTCTTGCCTAGAATTCATACTAAGACAATATAGGTCTTAGACTCATAACTATTTTACCACTTCAGTGGGAGATACTAGTACTGAAATTTAAAAAAATACTTTTAGAAATATATTTTCTTGGTAGTAGACAAAAATGAAATTTTTGATAAAGTGAAGACAAGAATAGCTGAGTAAATGGAACCAGTAGAGCCCACTTCATAGTAGATCTAGAATATTTGAAAAGATGGGCTTAAGTGTCATTGACCAGGCCAGTCTTGAGTTCATAATCATTCTGTCTCAATCCAAAGTACCTGAGATTATAGGTTTACAGGCATACCCACACCCTCATGCCCATCTGTAGTGGTATTTCATTTGTAAATAAAGCTTGTCTGAAGATCAGAGGGTAAAACAACCCCACTGGTCAGCCTTACAGACCAGGCAGTGATAACACACACCTTTAATCCCAGTAGCAACACTAGTTGCCACAGAAACAGGGTGGTGCATGCCTTTAATCCCAGTGGTACACACCTTTAATCCCAGCCCTAGAGAGGAATATAAATGGGAGGAGCCAAGTGATGGAGAAAAATGCCTTTAATCCCAGCACTCAGGAGGCAGAGGCGGGCAGATCTCTGTGAATTCGAGGCCAGCCTGGTCTACAATAGCTAGTTCCAGGACAGGATTCAAAGCTACAGAGAAACCCTGTCTTGAAAAAAAAAGACTGGAGGAGGGATAAGGCAGCTCTCAGACACAGTCTTATTTTGAGATTCTTAGAGGCAGGATTGCCATTTCAGACTGAGGTAGAGGTAAGAGCCAGTAGCTGGCTGTCTTACTTTTAAGATCAGATGAATCCCAATTTCTCTGTCTGAGTTTTTATTTTGAAGAAGAAGAAGAAGAAGAAGAAGAAGAAGAAGAAGAAGAAGAAGAAGAAGAAGAAGAAGAAGAAGAAGAAATTTTATTTTATGTTGATGGGTATTTTGGGTTGGATGTATGTCTGAGCACCATGTATGTACCTGGTGGCTGGAGAGGCCAGAAATGAGCATCAGATCCTCTAGAACTAACTAAAAATGGTTTAGCCACCATATCAGAGCTAGAGACCAAATCCAGGTCCTCTAGAAGAGTAGTTAGTGCTCTTAACATCTGACATATCTCTAGCTCCATGACTGCCTCATTTTTAATAAAAAAAATTATAGCTAGATGGTGATGGCACACTCCATTAATCCTAGCACTTGGGAGGCAGAGGCAGGTAGATATCTGTGAATTCAAGGCCAACCTGGTCTACAAAGCAAGTTCCAGGACAGTCAAAGCCATTACACAGAGAAAGCCTGGCTCAAGAAAAGGGGGGGGGGTGCAGTAATCAATTATAAATTGCCTGATGCTTTTATTTTTTTATTTTATTATTTATGTCTATCTGTGTGCATGTGTTTATGTGTGCGTGCATTTATATATGTGTGTGTGTTCACACATGTGCACTCATGTGTAAACAGAGACTTTTTCTGTCCTGACTGGTCCCAAGCCCTTTTAAAATAATTACTCAGAGGCTTACTATTAATTACAAACTCTTTGGTCCATTAGCTCAGGCTTATTATTTACTAGCTCCTACAACTAAATTAACCCATTTCTACCAGTCTATATCTTACCATGTGGCTCTTGCTTCCTCAGCAGCTGCTGGTGTCTCTGTGACTTTGCCCTTTGTCTCCCTGTATCTCTGCTTGGATTTCTCACCTGGCTCTATTCTGCCTGGCTATTGGCCAAATCAGCTTCTTTATTAACCACTGATAATAAAACTTTATCAGAACACACAGAAAGACATCCCATAACACTCATACAACATGTATGAGCGTGGACATGAAGGTGCCACAGTTAACATATAGGGGTCAGTTGGAGACTTTGGGGAGTCAGTTCTGCCTTTTTACTATGGGTCCAAAGGCTTGAACTCAGGTCATCGGGCTTATGCACCAAGCACTTTGCCAACTGAGCAATCTTTCCAGTGTGAGTTCTCTAGAATTCTAAAGCAACTACTATACAAGAAGAAACTGCTCACAGGTGCCAGGTGTGGTGGGATGTGCATGTAATCTCAGCATTTGGGAAAGCAAGGCAAGGGTCACAAACTCAAAGGCATCCTCACCTACACAGTGAATTTAAATTAGTGGACTACATGAACGCCCCCTGCCCCAACCATACAAAATAAAGAAAAGAAAACACACACTAACAGACTGAAGTAGAAAACAGGATCCTTTTTTTCTGCCTCCAAGTGAAGCACAATTAATAAAATCTCAGGATCAGAAATCAGGGTTCAATCTGAAGATCCAAGAAGCAAAAGAGCCAGCCACTGGCTCTTACCTCAACCTCAGTCTCAAATGGCGATCCTGCCTTCCGGAATCTCAGAATGAGACTGTGTGTCTGAGAGCTGTCTCTCCCAGTCTTATAGTTCTCTCTAGGGCTGGGATTAAAGGCAGACACCACTGGGATTAAAGGCATGCACCACCTGATTTCTATGGCAACTAGTGTGGCTACTGGAATTAAAGGTGTGTTGTCATAAATTGTTCTATAAAAGCTGACCAGTGGGATTGTTTTACTCTCAGATCTTCAGTCTTTACTTATTAAAATACAATCAAAATGCCACTCCATTTAAGAAACATACCTTATTCCCAATGACAGACATTGCCTTAGGATAAATGGGTGGAAAAAGTTATTCCAAGAAAAGATAAATAAGAAACAAGTATGCGTAGCTATTCTCATACCTGATAAAATGGACTTCAAACCAAACACAATCAGAAGAGATAAGGAGGGACATTTTATACTCATTAATAGAAAAATCCAATGAAAGATTATTACAATTCTAAACATTTATGTACCAAAAGCAGACATACCCAATTTCCAAGATAAAATCTATTAGGTTTATAACCACAGACCAAAACCAACACAGTGGTAGTGTGTGACTTCAATACCCCACTCTCACTGGGTCATCTGGGGGGAGGGTACCGAAATAAAGAAACTCTGGAGTTAAATGACATAACACAATGACTTAGCAGACATCTACAGAACATTCCATCAATACACTAAGAAATACAATTCTTCTATGAATTCCATAGGATTTTCTACAACACAATAAGATGTACATTAGGACACAAAGCAAGTCTCATAAAAATGTAGAAAAATTGAAAACTATGTGACTACCATGGATTACAGCTGCCTATCAATAACAAAAGAAAAGACAAAGGACACGAATTCATAGAAGCTAAGCAACACAAGACTGAGCCAAAATTGGGTGAAGGAAACTTAAATGTTCTTGGAATTGAATAAAACAGAAACAAAACTTACCAAACCCTGTGGGATACCATGATGGCCATCCTAACAGGAAAATGTATAGCACTAAGTACTCACAAAACACTCCAAATCTGATAAGCAATGTTGCACCCAAAGACCTTAGAGAAATAAGAACAATCAACATCAGAAAAGGTATATGGGAAGAGATAATCAAAATCAGGGCAAAATTAATGAAATAGAAACAAACAGACAAAAACAATACAAAGAACCAATGAAACCAATAATTGGGTCTTTGGATAAATCAATACTATTGACAGACTTTTAGCCAAATTAAGAACAATTTATATTAATAAAATTAGATTTAAGAGGGGGAACATTACAACAGATACTGAGGAAATGTAAAAAATCATAATGGCATACTTTACAAATCTATATGCCTTCCAAATGGAAAACCTAAATGGATGAATTTTATATTTATATGTGTGCGTACGTGCATGTATTTGGTTATGTATAATTGGTTATACATATGTGTGTATATAGTGCATATATGACATATGCGTATATGTATTATATATACACACATATATATGTATATATACATATATATATATAAAACCAATGATATAGTAGCAGTAATTATAAATCCCTCAACTAAAGGAAGTCCAGTACAGAATTCTACCAGACCTCAAAGTAGAATGAATGTCAAGATTTCTCAAACTATTCTACAAAACAGAAAAAAGGAACATTTCCAAATTACTTTTATAAAGATAGCATTATTCTGATATAAAAACCAGACAAAAGACAGAACAAAAAAAAAAGGAAAATTACAGGCTATTATCCCTGAAAAAGACACAAAAATTCTCAATAAAATACTGGCAAACTGAGTTAAAGAAAAACACCAAAAAAAAAATTACTCAACATTATCAAATTGACTTCATCTCAAAGAAGTAGGAATGGTTCCAAATACATAAATCAATAAATTTAATTTACCACATAAATGGACTAAAAGTCAGATCATCCTATGATCTCATTAGATGTGAAAAAGGCCTTTGACAAGGTCTAGCATCCATTAATAATAAAAGTCCTGAAGTAAATGGGGATATAGTGGATACATTGGGACATATAAGGACAATACACAGGATACCCGCAGTCAACATCATCTTAAATGGAAAAAACAACAACAACAAAGCATTTCTATTATAAATAAGAACAGTCAAAGGATATTCACACTCCCTCCTCCTGTTGAATGTAGTATTTGAAGTCTTAGAGTAACTGTTTTGCCTGTGTTGCAGAGCCCCCAATGAGACCACAGAGCCAGTTTCCGATGTAAATACACACGGGTCTTTGTTTGGCACGCTGGAGCTACTGCTGCAGCTCTCCAACACATCACTGCAGAGGACTGAGGAAGTGCGGGCCAGGAACTCAGGGGAGGGCTGGCTTTTAAAGGAAAAAAATTGCAATCAGGGGGTAACATGCCTTGGTGTTTCAGGATTGGGCCAGGGGTTATGGGGTAAGGTGCTTTTTAAAATTATTGGTCAAACTCTAGGTGAGAAACCACTGCTGACAGGATATCTGCAAGAACCCACAAACTGCTGACAGTATGTCTGCAGAAACATCTGGACCTCGTTAAATTTTATTGCCCAGTCTTCTAATTGGTTGTATCCAAGGTATTTGCTCAAATTTTGCCTCTGCAGCACATTCTGTGCTTTTTTTTTTTTTATGGAACTGAGTGTAGACAGAAACTGCACTTTTATTTCTTAGCCACATGGATCCAAATAATCATACAGAAACTATATTAATTACAATACTGTTTGACCAATGGCTCAGGCATATTCCTAACTAGCTCTTACATCTTAAATTAACACATTTCTATTCATCTATGTATCGCCACGAGGCTGTGACTTACCAGTACTGTACTGGCAACTTTCTCCTTTGAAAAATACATGGCCTCTGCTCGACTCTGCCTACTTTACCCATATATATCTGTTTGGATGTCCTGCCTGGCTTTACTTTGCTAAGCCATTGACTGAAACAGCTTTATTCATCAACCAATAAAAGTAACACATATACAGAAGGACTCACCACATCATCTCTCCTTTTCTGTATAATTAAAATAGGAAGATTTTGACTTTAACATAGTAAAATTAGATGTACAAACCAGGTATCAAGTAAGAATTATAGTTATAGTATTTAGTCCACTTACATTTGACAATTAAGGAAAATATCATCTATCCTATCTTTGTAAGTCTAAAGTTTTTTTTTTTTTTGATTTTTCGAGACAGGGTTTCTCTGTAGCTTTTTTGGTTCCTGTCCTGGAACTAGCTCTTGTAGACCAGGCTGGCCTCGAACTCACAGAGATCCGCCTGCCTCTGCCTCCCGAGTGCTGGGATTAAAGGCATGCACCACCACCGCCCGGCGTAAGTCTAAAGTTTTATATCTAATTTATTTTTTATCATAACTAAGGAAAACTATAAGTATAACTATCTAGTCTTCAATGTCATCAAAGACCACAGAAGGATATATTATTACCTAAGTAAACAGGAAGTGTAATGTAAGCAACTTCCAAAGTTCTACAAATAACAGACACATCTCGTTGCCTGGACAGTCACTCAAAGTTATTTTGTAATATTGGGGAATCCATCTTCAACCTGCTGGTCCATCGTATCTGGCAGATTTTTTAGTGAAGCAGGATATTTGAAGATCTGTTCTCCCTTGTACTGGCAAAGTACGTTATTTGCTTTCTTCTGTGTTCTGCAGAACGTCTGGCAGTTTCTTCTGTGAAGCAGGAACCCTGAAGGACAACCCCATCTTTTGGAAAGCTCAGCAGTCACTTTTTTGTGGGTCCTGCATGTCCAGTTCAAACAGCATACCATCACGCAGTCCAAGCAAGAACAGTTTCTTGTCCAAATGGCTAGACTTGTCACATTGAAGGCAAATTCTGTAATGAGTTTCTTCAATGCTCATCAACCTCTCTGAAGTAACTGATGCTGCCAGAAGCAGACATGTCTCACTGTTGAGAAAAGTCTAAGTTCTTAAAATATTTTAAATGCCATATTCTTTAGGTCTTTGAAGGGTTTAAAGAATACCTATTCATCTGAAATATATCTCTGTAAATCTAAAAAATCTAACATGGCTATAAGTTTGACTATTATAGATGACTATTAATCCATAATTTTAAATTGTACATTACATTTTAAAATGAACTGTATGAACATAATACCTTAAACAAGAGAAGAAATATACATATAACATAATTGGCCTTAAATTTGTATCAATAAAGCCAAGCAGTGGTGGTACATGCCTTTAATCCCAGCACTTGAGATGGGAAGGCAGGTGGATCTCCATGAGTTTAAGGCCAGCCTGGTCTACAAGAGTTAGTTCCAGGATAGGCTCCAAAGCTACAGAGAAACTCTGTCTTTAACAACCAAAAAAGAAAAATTGTATTAATAAAACAAAGTTTATACCAATGTAAAGTATTCATTTCTTTATTATATTCCCTTTTTTTTCTTTAGAAAGACCTTGCCTGTGACCATCAATCATTTATAATCAACCCCTTTTAAATGAAAATAAACATTGATAAAAAATAGTGGGAATTTGGGCATAGTTTCTTAGACTACTTCCTGCTGTTCTGGGGTACTATTAATCAGATCTTTCATGGGGTATCCTGTGTGATTGGTTCATCTCCACCAGCAGTCCTGAAACTGTTGTGGATGTTAGACTACCTGGGCCATCACTTCAAGGGGTCTTGTTTGATCAAACCATATCAGCCAGTAAGGAATCCACAGTATTCTATCATCTGGAAACAAAAGCAGAACCTCTTTCCAAAGTAACGTGGCTTTAGACTTAAATTTTCAAATCAAGATACCTTTAAAATATACATGCTGATTTAGTTTAGCATCCTGTTCAATGACATATCTCTCTGTTGTTAGCTCATTCACAGTCAAAACTTCAACGAAAATACAAAATATACATAACCAGACTATTTGTATATTTTCATCTTTATGAGCCTTTTTAATTTTTTTACTCTATTTCTTTTACTTTTATTTTTTTTAACTTTTTGGTTTTTTTGAGACAGGGTATCTCTGTGCATCTTTGGCTGTCCTGAAATACACTCTGTAGACCAGAATGGCCTCAAATTCACAGAAATCCACCTGCTTCTGCCTTCCAAGCACTGGGATTAAAGGTCTGTGTCACCACACCTGGCTATTCCATTTCTTTTTTTTTTTTCAGGACTTTCTCTTTTTTTCCTCTCCCAAGCCTACGCATATTTTAAACCATACTATAAACCTTTTAGAGGTTTGTTTGTTTGTTTTCCATCCGAATCTGTCTTTACTGTATATCTCTATCTTTTTCTGAGCACGAGTCTTAAATCTGCTAAGCAGCATGGCTAGAATTAAAGCTGCAGTTTTAGTGGCTGACTCCACCCCATTCCTTGGCTTCCTGAGAGTCTAGCTTCATGGTGGAGGTCCTGGTCAGAGCCACATTTTTTTTTGTCACAGCCCTGAGGAGTTTCTATGTCCACACCACCACCAGGAAGCATGTTGCCAGTTACTCATAAACACCATTTAAGTGTTTGGTGGCAGGGCCTCTTAAAAGAGCGGTGAGGTTTTTGCAGCTAATGCTGAATCAGGAAGCCTCTCTTAAAGGAGCCATGCCTCTGCTCCCTGACAGCAAACAGAGCCTACAGGAGTAATGATGGTGACCAAGAAGTTCCACTTGACTCTATTCTTGTCTGTCTAGAATCCTTTTTTAAAAATTTTTTTTTCTTAGGCTTTATGTGGAAATTCTTGCCAAATGTTTGGGCACCATTTGTAGATGGAGACTTCACTTTTGTCTTCCAGCCACCCAGACCCGAATAATCATACAGAAACTATATTAATTACACTATTTGACCAATGACTCAGGCATAATTCTAGCATATTTAGCATATTTCTATTAACCTGTGTATTGCCATGAGGCTGTGGCTTACTGGTAATGTTCTGGCATCTTTCTCCTTCAGCAGCTACATGGCCTCTGCTTGACTCCGCCTACTCGTTCTATATATCTCTGTTTGGATTTCCTGCCTGGCTTTACTTTGCTAAACTATTGGCTGAAACAGCTTTATTCTTTAAGCAATAAAAGCAACACATATACAGAAGGACATCCCACATCAACTGAGTTCGACCCCAGTCAGCAGATGATTTAAGATGGAGGCCCCTATTCAGGATAGAGTCTGTGAACCTAAGTAGGTTTTCCTAGGTCCTCACATTCTCCCCTCTTAATGGTCACTAAGAGTTCCAATCATGAGACTCTTTCAAGTTCTATAACTTCCCTGATCTCTCTGTGAAGGAACTGATATTGGGTGCACATTACCATCCATTGAATGGCCTCCAATCTTTCTTTTATAAACTGTACTAACTTGTTTAAATGCAAAGCCCAAAAGTGAGTAACATGGCCAGGATATCGAGTGGACCCAGCAGGGTAGAGACCAAGTTAGTAAGCCAGGGTAACAAATTAAACCAAGATTCAAGCCATCCTTGACCGGTTTCATAATCTCTTCTGCACTTGGCCAATCCTTCTCTAATTTTAGCTACGGACTCTCTGACCACACCTGAATGGTAAACATAGAAACAGCATTCCTTGCCCAGTGTTGCACATAGTCCTTCCTGTTGGAGAAAGATGAGGTCTAAGCCCTACCTCTTCTGCATCACAGCTTCTGCTAATGATGTTAAGGATTCCTGGAGGTGAGAGATGGAAGTTTCTAGTCTTTCTATATCTAAATTGATGGCTTCACACAGGTGGGAATAATGTTGATGCTGGGTGATCAGAGAGGCAGTCCCTGTCTCTACCCCTACTAAACTAGCTCCCAGCAGTATGCTCAGGGCTAGGACTGTCCCCAGTTCCTTCTTGACCTTGTATAAGCCCCCTTCCAATGTGCTATATAGGTCCTCCTCCGGGTGATTAAAAACTATACTTTCACCCAAAAGCTCTTGGTCTTGTTAAGGACCAGAGTATGGGCACAAGATGTCAGTCTTGTGGAGGAAGCTCATCAGGTGTCACTATGGTATCCCTGGTGTTTGGGAGCATCAGGGTCTGATTGCAGAGGAACTATTGCTAAGGGGTGACCTTCCCTATACAGAAGCTTTGGCCTGAGATCTGCTGTAGGGTCAGCCATGCCTTAGGTTGTTAAAGGCAGTAGGTACAATCTGAGGCCTGAGCATAGGTTCCTATGATGACAATTCCTTCAAAACAAGGGAGGGCAGCATCATAACAAAGCTATGGACTAGGTATTTGGTGGTATTTAGGACTAGGAATGACTGGTTGAGGAGTGCCAGCAGTGGGTCCTCCTCCTCAGTTTGGACAGAGTCAGTCCGAGGGTTCCTGGTAACTATCGGAATAGGTATATTAGATCAGGTTCCTAATTTAGGACTAGGAATGACTGGTTGAGGAGTGCCAGCAGTGGGTCCTCCTCCTCAGTTTGGACAGAGTCAGTCCGAGGGTTCCTGGTAACTATCGGAATAGGTATATTAGATCAGGTTCCTAAGGTATGCATGGCTTTAGGATATGGGGTGCTTGGCCTGGGTGCTTTGAGGGCTTAGGGGATTGATCACCTTGTTTGGGTCTATTGCTGTCTTGGGGGGTCTGCTGCACCAGCCAGACCATGAAGATGGCACCTAGGTCCGGGGTCCCCAATGAGCCCCCATTCAACCATATGCCCCACATGCCCCTTTTCCCCAGGACTTTACCAGCTTGCCCTCCTGGATAAATTGTAGGTTTATTGGGTTACAGTGGCCCTCAATTTTTCTATTCTGCTTATTCTCTCTACAAGTGGGATTCAGCCCCTTGGGCCTCTTGAAGGTGATGTAGTCTGACGTATATGGGGGGATCCACCAGATGGGTATTGCTTTTATTGGTTAATGAATAAAGAAACTGTCTTGGGCCTGTGCAGGGAAGAATAGAGGTAGGCAGGAAAAACTAAACTAAATGCTGGGAGAAAGAAGGCAGAGTCAGGGAGACACCATGGAGCCACCAAAGGAGAAAGATGTGAGTCATAAGCCGGAACCTTGCTGGTAGACCACAAGCTTCGTGGTAAAATATAAAATAATAAAAATGGGTTAACCAAAGATATAAGAGCTAGCCAGCAATGCACTTAAGTGGTTGACCAAGCAGTGATTTAAATACTATAGTTTCTGAGTGGTTATTTTGAGTCTGGGCAGCTGGGAACAACCAAGCGGCTTTTCTACAACAGACTAGCAAGCACAGAAACAGGACTCGGTTCCTGGTTAAAGGTCCTGGACACACAAAAAAGCAGAGCTTTTGGATGAAGGCATCACTCCAAGTTAATTGAAGGAGTTTTCCTCAGTCCACCAGGTACCCTCGGGGCTGGTGTGACCAGTTTGTGTCAGTACTTCTCCTGTGGCTGTGTTGATAAACTGCCATGCCAGATTCAAAGGAGAATGTGGGTTCTCTGCAACTAAGGCATTATTAGGTACAACCATCAACAGAAACCATGTTCCTGCTTGCGTCACACTCAGAGTTTGAGGGGATTGTCTGGATCTGTCGATACCTCCCATCCCTAGCCCTGATGGTCTTTCTTGAGTGCGAAGGGATCAGCAGGTCTTGCTTGGGTGTAGTAGACCCAAGTGACTATGCCATAAGCCTTGGTAGCAGTGAGCATGGGGGTGATGTATAGTCCTTTTTACCTGGGTTCCAGTGGCTCCAGGCAATGTCTCTTAATATAGACCCAGTCCCTTGGTGTATGGTCTGGTGTTCAGGGGGAACACCAGATTCATAGACGGCCCTGAGCTTGGGCCAAGCTTCCTTGTTAGCCAATTCAATCCCTCATATAGCAATGAGGAGATCTTGGTCGGGTGATGTGTCCTGCAAATCTGACCTGGGCCAGGATCTTAGAGCAGTTGTGCAGTGGTGGTCCCAGGTCAAGATTGGGCAGTAGAGTAGCCGGATTCAGAAATGAGTGTACCTGGAAAGTTATTCTGGCGGGGCTAAGCAATAGAGTCTGATAGTGAGTCATTCTGGCATTGCTCAGCCACCGATCGGGGGACTGTTTGAGAACTCCATCATGGCATGGGGGTGGTTATGGTGAGACTTTGTCCCAGGATCTGCTTGTCAGCATTGTTGACCAATTGGGCCACAGATGCTATTGTGTGGAGACAGGGTGGCCATCCAGCTGCCACAGGGTGCAGTTTGTTTGACAAGTAGGCTACTGACCATTGCCAGGGGTCAAGTGCTTAGGTCAGGACTCCCTTGGCTATCCATTTGCTTTCATCTACATAAAGGTGAAATGGTCTGATGGACCCAGTGATGGATCCAAGAGCAGGCTTTGTTTGAGTTTATCAAAGGCCAACTGGTGATCCTTAGGTGAAATCCCACCCTTCTTTGGTGGCCTCCTATAAGGACTTGACCAATTCTGCAAAGCCTGGGATCCACAGGTGACAGAAACCCACTGAGCCTAAGCACTTTCTCACCTAGTAGGTGTTGGGTCTTAAGAACTGTCTCCTTCCGTGCATCCGAGTCACTGCTGCCCTTCCTTCGAGAGAGATCCCAGGTACATTACCTGCTGCTTGCAGATTTGGGCTTTCTTGGCCGAGACATGATACCCTAGGTCCCCCAGGGTTCACAGTAGCTGCTTAGTCCCAGTCAGTCAGGTCTCTCGTTCTGCGGCTGTGGCCTGTAGGTCAGCAGCAGACTGCAGCAGACTGATGTCTGTGTTCTGTGCCCAGTACTTATCCAGGTCCTCATGCACAGCTTCCTCAACGATGGTGGGGGAGTTTTTGAATCCTTGTGGTAGTATAGGCCTTGTCAGTTGACTACTGATTTCGATCTCTGGGTTGTGCCATTGGAAGGTGAAGTACTGTTGGCTTTTGGGAGCCAGAGACAGACTGAAAAAGGCATCTTTTAGGTCCAGGACAGTATACCATTGCCGATCTGGGGGCAACAAGCTGAGTAGGGTATGCTGGTCAGGCACTGAGAGGTGTATGTTAATCTCCTTGTTGTTGACCACCTGCAAGTCCCGGACCAGTCTGTAATTATTGGTATAAAGTTTCCTGATAGGTAGCAGGGGTATGTTCCAGGACGACTGCATAGGCCTGAGGACACCAAAGTCCAGTAGCCTCCTGATGTGTGGTGTGATGCCCTTCTTAGCCTCTAGGGGTATGGGGTACTGATGGACCTAGACTGGTTCTGCCCCGGCTTGACTTCCACATAGATGGGGGGGGGGGGGTAGTATGTGTTGCCAGCCCTATTCTCCCTGTTTTGGCCCAAGCTGGTGGGAACTCCTGAAGCAATCTCTCCAGCTGGGGGTCAGGCCCAGCCTGTACTCTTCAGTCAACTACTGGTCACCAGTACATGAATGGGTTTCCCATCTTCATTAATCAGTTTAGCTCCTAGTAGAGAGATATATCTGCACTGTCATTTTGGTTAGTAAATCATGGCCCAACAAGGGGTACAGACATTCTGGAATTGCCAGGAATTAGTGGGTTACCTAGCCTCTTCTCAAGTGCACTGTTCTTTGGGTAGTTCATGAATAAGGTTGGACTCTGGTGGTACCCTGAACCCAAGTCTTTTTATCTGTCCTGGATGGATCAACTCTCAGGAGAACTGAGTTCTGAGTTCCTGGGGTTCATCATGAGGTCAGCTGGTCTCCCTTCCACTCTTAGGGTTACCCTGGGCTGGGGGAGGAGCCAAACCCCATCTCCCCTAATGGTGTCCGTACCCCACTAGACTTTAGTACTGCCTCTAGCCGCCTTTAGGGGGCGTCCTTTAGCCCAGTGCCCTTCCTATTTACAGTAGGCACATTGATTCTTTCCCAGCCGGGGCCTTTCTTTGTTACCTCTTAGTTTCTGGTCCTGCTCTCCAGCCATTAGGCATCGCGATTGCCTCTGGTGTTCTTCATTTGCGTGGGAGCAGCGAGCAGCACACTAGCGAGGTGCTGATTCCTGGGCTATTCCTTTTTGACTTCCTTTTCCTCTGACCTACCCCTTTTCCAGTATACACTTTCTTGGCCACCATCACTAAATCCCTGCTACTCTTCTCTCTGAGGCGTTTTTTGCCTCTGTAACTTTCTCTTAATCTCTGGGGTTGATTGGTTAATGAAAGCCAGGGGCATGGCAGTGGCACTTGGTGTCCACCTCCTGAGAACCTCCTGCAGGCACTCCAGGGCGTTCCATTTGCTCCCGTACTCAAATTCGCAGGCTGCCTTGCAGTTGCTTTGAAACCCACCAATAGAATCTGGTGATAGGCAAGGAGGCACCCTCTGCCTTCAGCCATGTTGTTATCCTACATCAGGTGAATTAGGGTGGCTGCATCCGTGACTCTCCAGTAGGACCCAGAGCCAGTTTCCAGGCCTGTATTCCATCTCTCTCCTCTGTCATGAAGAGGACCTGCAACAGCTGTTGGCAATCGTCCCACGTGGGTTGATGTGTGAAAAGAATCGTCTCAAAGAGGCTAATCAGTTCCTTAGGGTTTCTGAGAAGGGTGCATTTTGGGCTCTCCAATTATAAAAATCACTAAGTGGCAAAGCGCCAGCAGTGATATGGTTGATTCCCATCCTGGCCTGGGGATCCTGCTACCATGTGGGGAAGGATTGCTGTGTCAGAGGTGGCATTGTCTCCCCTATGACTGCAGGTCCCCACTGCAGGATGGCTGCAGCAGGGGGAGGGGCCAGCTGCGGACTGCCGCAACAGGTAAAAGGTATGGGGGGGAGAGGGAAAGATTTCCTCTTCTGTGTCTTGGAGGATCTTTGCCTTGGGGGCCTAAGGAGTCTGGATGGACCAGTCCACTTGCTGCTCCTTCCCCGCACCCTCCCGTTCCTGGGCAGCCAGTCCAAAGGGCAGCGCTATGAGCTGGTTGGCTGTCTCAGGCTCACGGCTGTGAGATGGTAACCCGCTGGGTAAGAACAGTTTAATCCAGGAAGTGGGGCCCTCCACCAAGTCCCTCCAGACCACTATGTAGGGCACTTGGTCGGGGTGCCCCGCTGGCAGTCTGAAGACAATTTCTTCTATTGCTCCTATGAGGGCCAGATTGACCCTCAGGGGACCAGCCAACACTGTGAGCTGGCAATTCAGACCTACAAAAGGTGCCAAGTTTAGACTTTTTTAATCAGAATTAAAAGATTGTGAGCATATACGTTTACATCCGGGTAGTGAACTAAGAGTAAGTCCAAAGGAGAGGAAGTCGGCTGTTCCATAGCCTTCATCATAGTCAGAAACACAGACAGAGACACCACAGGAGTTCAAGGGCACAGGAAAGAAGGTTGCCCAAACAGACTAATGGCAGAGTGACAAATAGAAAGACGGCTTGTTGCCATGCCATGAGAGCGTCCCGCCCATGCCAGTGCACCCAAACACCATCCAGACCTGAGGCTTTCCACAGTCACTGTCAGGGTCTAAAACCTGTTTCACTGATCACAGCTGTCCAGAACATCTGCTCCAACGCTACTGATCACAATTACCCACTCAGGTGCACCACAAATAAGAAATAGAGACCACTGGAATAAATGTTTAAAAGGAAATTGTAGAACAGGAAGAAATAAATTGGGGCGAAGGAGAGGAAGGAAGAATAAAAGAGGGAAACTGGAAGGGATAAATAACATTAAATACCAGTCCAAAGGTCATATGGAAACCTACTGTGGTAGACACTTCCTAAAACACAGCTACACACATACATTAAAAATAGTTAAAGTGGAGTTAACCTATGGCAGGACAACGATGTACCCCCTAGACATCAGAGGCTAACAATAAAAAGGTCAGTGCTAGGAAAGTGTTACTTCTTTTGGAGTTGCTGGCCAGTGAGGTCCCAAAGACCTCCAAACATCATAGGCTACGGCCAAGGCTCCTCCTTACCATTCTCCAGAACTTGATGGTGAGAGGTTTTGCTGAAGACTCCATATACTTGCATCATAGAACATGTTGAAATCAAGATGGTACACAGGTACAAATTTCATTCCTACTGGCATCCATTCATTGTACTGGAAGGTATTATATCATACAAGCTACTAGAGAAGAGAGGTAAGCATCAGTTATACCCATATGTAAACCCTGTGAGCTACAATAGCGACTAGATGGACAAGACATGCCCGCTACTGAAATAGTGGCACAAACATCATGGGAGTAACCAACCACTTTCTGATTAGATTTAAGGCCTGCTTCACAAGATGAAACTCATATCTGGCACCATTATCAGGCTGAGAAATGTGGTTAGGCAGGCTACAGGCGATAAGGAGAATCTACTACTAAACTGAAACATACTATGCTACAATGGCATAATATTTTTTTTTTTTGGTTTTTTCGAGACAGGGTTTCTCTGTGGCTTTGGAGCCTGTCCTGGAACTAAGTCCTAATGAGCTGGGCAATGGTGGCACATGCCTTTAATCCCAGCATTCGGGGAGCAGAGGCAGGTGGATCTCTGTGAGTTCAAGGCCAGCCTGGGCTACAAGAGCTAGTTCCAGGACAGCTAGGACTGTTACACAGGGAAACCCTGTCTCAAAAAACCAAAAAAAAAAAAGTCCTAATGACTTATACCACAGATTAAGTCACCTCTCAGCCCTCACCCCTCACCAGAGAAACTTATGTTTGCTATAGATGATGATTAACAGAGTACCACAACTGGCCAAAGGTGCATAAAACAAGAGACTGGTGGGACATTACTGTCAGAAAAGAAATCCCTAGAGCATCAAGACAGACAGTACCACTCACAGTTCATGGGTCAAATTAACCACAAGAGCCCACTGTATAACTGTTTACATATATACATATTGCTAAAGTGAAATATAAAAATTTCCTTAGCATGGGGTTGTTTTTATATCTAGAACTGTTTGGCAAGCATAAAAGACTATAACTTGGAAACATTATTGTGATTGATTAAAAATAAAGATAAAGCCTCAGTTAGATGCAATTGGTTATAGAACTAGGGACTTCCCATCGGCCCAACCCCAATAAAGCAAAAGGTCATCACACCTTACCAAATAAAGCAGGTGGCTAGCTGGAGTCAACCAGGAACTTCTTGTATAGCAACTTCCTCAAAGATAAAAATCTTCCATGTTGGAGGGAGGCTACTTACTACACAGGGTGTTCTAAGGAGAGATGAAGCATTCCAACCTGCGGGGGAAACCCACTGAGCTCAGGAAATAAATAACTCAAAGGCTTCAGGAAGTCCCTGAAACCCAACAGATACACTAGACTCCTTCTTCTCCAAGCTTGTATAACCAGTAAGGACTGCAGCACTGAGGAACACTATCAGAGATGCCAACCCACCTAAAAGGGCTCAGAGCAGCAGAACTGCCTGGAAGAGGCAGAAGACCCAGAGAACTACATGGATGAGACATTTTCTGACCTGTGCTGCCTGAAAAGCATTCAAGGGCTCTGGGTTTTCGGGTTCCATGAGCTGCCAACCATGCTGGGATGGGCTTCAGGGATGCATCTCTGAGCTATTTCTGCTCCTGTATTAACTGCTCACCCACGCTCCTGTAAGCAACCCCAACAAAACCCATTGGTTTACAAAACTGAACTTGGGTGGTGTCCTTTCTTTGATCTGTTACAGGCATCCTATTTGGGGTGTTTAAATGAAAATTATTATCCTCCATGGTCCCACAGCAGTTTAGTCCCATATAAACACACAGAGGCTTATATTAATTATAAACTGTTTGGCCTACTGCTCAGACTTATTACTAACTAGCTCTTACAACTTAAATTAACCCATAATTCTTATCTATAGTTAGCCATGTGGCTTGGGACCTTCTCTCAGTAAGGCATTCTCATCTTGCTTCCTCAGAGTCTGGCTTGCAATTGCATCTCTGCCTTTCCTCTTCCCAAAATTTTCCTAGTCTGGTCATCCCACCTACACTTCCTGCCTGGCTACTGTTCAATCAACAGTATTAAAACAATACAAGTGACAAATTTTTACAGTGTACAAGAGCATTATCCCACAGCAGGGGTGAGTAGATGTTTGTTCAGGTTGTCCCAAAAATAGTGTCACACAGTACTTCTCTACTGTGCTACTGTATCCAGCCTCTACAAGCCTGCCACTAAGGCAGTGGGGAACCCTCTGAACCTGTTCTGACTCCAAGTGCTGTGATATTATCGTTCTTTTCTAAAAGAAATTATTTTGTATGAAGTTTTAACAGTATACTACTACAAAATGATGTAGCATGACTTTTCTCTTATTTGGTCTTTAAAGCCCCCATTCTCTCCCACTCAAAACATCTGCTCTCTTATAATTAATAAAACTTGTTAAAACTATTCAAATCAAATTCAAAAAGCAGAAATTCCCCTTGCATTTTCCTAAGGGAGGTTATACTCATGGAGTCCAAGATTAAGCAAAACTAAACTATACTGGGAAATAAGAATCAGAAGAGTGGCTCCTTGGGGAAGGGAGATGGAAAAGAGTCATGAAGAATTTTACAGGGATAGCAATTTTACTGATAGCAATGGTTTATAAAAAGATTGATAGAAATTTGGGTTAGACAGGTTAATGCTGATTGCAAACTCCAGTAATATATGCATAAAATTTGTGCATTTTATGGTATGTAAATTTTATATAAAACAGTTAAGTATTGGGTTCAAAGTATAATATGAATGAGAAACATATTTTGATATATATTTAAATAGGTAGATGAATGAATGGAGATAACAGATCACATGATAAAAACGGGCATTGTAAAATGTCAATGATAGAGCATAGGTGGTGGGTAGGTGAGTGTTGATTGTCTTGAATTTTAAATAGTTGGATAAAATACAGAGTGAAAGGGAACCCAATACAAAGATCTCCTCACTCAATTGCTTATTTTCCTATTGCAGAATTCATCCTCAGCACCTAGAAATCATTCTTGTTGTTCCCCCTCCCATCGATTTTAATAGCCTTCATCTAGTTGTGAATACTTCCCAGGATAAAAGTTTTTAATCATTTTATCCCTGTTCTCTGATACAGTTATGTTTGAAATGCTAATCCTCGTTTTCCAGTGTCTCACCATTCAAACCACCCTCATGCTGAATAAGTGACCCGAGTCCTACCGGCCATTTCCATGAAGAAGAAAAGCAGTTTCTTAAGAAATAATTTTGGTGTAACTTAAACAAGATAAATGTCTTCAGACATTGTCTATAGAAGGGTTCTATTGGAGTACTGAATTAGAGCTATAATGCCTCATTAATATAAAATTTTTCAGACTCTGAATCCAGCTCCACTGCCTTTTACTGTGCATGCTAGTGACTTGAAACCTTTGGGTACTCTCAGTGCATTCATACCATCAGAGCCCAGAAAGTATTCCACAGTGTGTGTTAAAATGGCCAGGTATCACTTGGCAGAAATCTTCCATTATTCTTTTTTGTAGGCCCATCTTGTAACCAATTTAACTTGGCAGATTCACCAGTGTGAAACTGCTTATGATTAGATGTCTCATGGGTGCTTCATTAATGTCTTTTCCTGATGGATGTACAGTGAACTATTAGTAACATTTACCTTAAACTTTTTCTGATAATGTAATTGTAGCTAAGACACACTATTCTTGAGCTTCAATTATCTGTCTATATGTTGGATTAGGACATGATTTTCATGGAGAAGAATGTAGCTGTCTGAAAGTTTTCCCCATAGGGATGTGGGGTCGTCCCTTCTGAGGCTCCTCCATCCTGAGGAGTGTTCCAGCTCTGCATTTTGGATGTCAGAGCCAAGAGCCTTTTCAGATCTCAATGTTTCCTAATCACAAGGTAGCCAATTCTGCATTAAAAACATGAAATAGTTTAAAAATATGTAGTCTATCAGTTTTAAACTATCTCCAGAAGATACTAGATCACCAGGGAGGTAGATAAGCTTCCCAGTAAATTAAAAATTGGCCCTGTGCCATTAGTTTATCCAACGTCTCTGTCAGAAAAGCTCAAGTCCATAGTCTTAGCTGTTGTCTTATAGCTACAAGTTTTGGAATGCACCCTTGTAGAAGTGGGGAGCCGCTTGTTTGTCCTGGCCGCCCAGCTAGCTTAGCCCCATAATAACCACACAGAAATTGTATTAATTAAATCACTGCTTGGCCCATTAGCTCTAACTTATTATTGGCTAACTCTTACATCTTAGTTTAACCCATTTCAATTAATCTGTGTATTGCCATGTGGCAGTGGCTTACCGGCTATGTTTTGGCAGCAAGTCTTACTCTGGTGGCAGATCCATGGTGTCTCCTGACTCTGCCCTTCATTTTCCCAGCATTCAGTTCTGTCTTCCCTGCCTACTAAGTTCTGCCCTATCAACAGACCAAGGCAGTTTCTTTATTCACAGCACACAGAGGGAACTCCTGCATCACACTCTTAAATTTCCCTGACTTAGCAGCCGTATCAAAAAAAAAAGCTGCCCGGATTTAAAATGCAGCTTCCTGGGCTGTGCCGCCAGCACAAACTCCGGCTATAAAGCATTTCAATGGCTTTTATGGGACTAGATGTTTGTGTTCCTGCTCAGGATCAGGAACAAAGTACTCTGAGACCATGCCTATGCTCCCTGCCTGGACAGACAGCAGGATCAGGCTTAGGCAGTCAGGAGAGCATGGCAGATTTCTGCCACCATACACAGAGATGTTTCCAGGCTATGGCGTACAGCTCAGGGGTGTCCCATAGTGCCAGAGGGCATCACCAAAGTCAAAACTGGGTCTACCTGTTCTTTAAATCCCATGACTTTGGCCACCAGGATAGCTGCTGCGTAATTTCCCACCACACTACCATCCAGTCTTTAGTACCTTGGCTGTATCTCTCAGCCTTGCTTTTTAAATCATTTATTGATTTCTTCAACTATTTACTTTTAAAGACACTTTGTATTAATGAATTTTTTTAATGAACTGCCTAGAACCCTTTTGGATTTATATTCTATTGATGTATAAAGGGGAAAAACCTTTTACTTAACATTAGCAATTTAAAAATATTCTCAGGTTTCTGTTCTGGTACACATACTGTTTTTGAAATAACTAAGGCAAGCTACCTATCTTAAATGGCCTCATTGCTGGAACCTTGTTTCTGCTGCCTGCTCCCCTAAGAGCCGGAAGTGGTATGACATGCTGGAACTTGGTGCTTGGGAAGCTGAGGTACAATTGTGAGTTTGAGGCAAATGTGATTGTCGGTGTTGTGATGGTCCCTGTTGGCTGTCACCTTGACAGGATCTGGAACCACCCACACATAAGACTCCAGCACATTTGAGGGACTATATAAATGCAGTCAGCTTCTGGACAGCCTTCTGAGGGATTATCTAGATGAGGTGAGTTTCTGGGCAGGCTTCTAAGGGGCTACCTAGATGAGTAAGCTTCTGGGCAGGCCTGTGAGGGACTACCTAGATAAGGTGAGCAAGTGATATGACTGGGTGGAGAGAGGAATGTAAGGTGGGGGTGGAGATAGGAGCTCCGTTTCTTTTTGGTCTGAAGATTTCGTAGAGGTAAGAACTCTGTAGCTGACTGCTTTGCTTCTCTAATCTTTCAGCTTTCATCCCCTAATATCTGACTCCAGGTTTTTGTTTTTCTTAGATTGGGACAGGTGTGTGTCTGTGTGTGTGTGTATGCGTGTGTTTGCTTGTTTTTAATATTACATTTAGCTCTTTCAACTAGGATGATTTCCTCTTAGTTATCTAAGTATTCCATAGGAACAGATCCCGACTATAAAATGACAGATTTACCTATTTTTTTTTCTGTATACGTTAAACTTCTGGGTTACTCAGAATCTCTTATCACTACACATTACCTTTTTGCATGGATTCATCCTAGTACTCAGAGCAAGGCAAAACTTTGCAGTTTAGCTGTTTGGAACTTTCTAGAACTAGCATCTTTCAAACCCACCAGTTTTGATCTATGATCTACGGTTGGTGGTACCTCTAAAAAATGTGAAATCAATAGATGTGGAGGGCCAAATGTAATACAGTTTTCTTATATTTTCTCCTGTCAGGAATTCAGTTGAATTTGAGAGTACCAGCGAGCCTGGCACATAAGGTTTTACGTGCGATCAGACTGAACATCTGTGAGTGGGCGCGTCCCCTGAGGAGGGAAAGTGCCAATGAGAGCAACAGGCAGGGTGAATTCCAGACAGAGCAGTTGGGCTCTGCCTCAGTATTTTCTCACGTCCTTCACATTTATAAGCTTTTCTTATGAAGCAGATAAATTGATCACTGTAATTCAGGTTCCTACTTTCAACAATATACACGTGTCAACCTAAAATGCCGGATTAACGTGAGGTGACAAGTGTCCTAGCAGAGACAGAGATGTTCAACCATGACACTCCAGAGGACATTTTTATTAGATGTTGTCTAAGTGGGACTCAAGAAGTCCAAACAGAGAACACTGATGAAGCCGGTCAAGGGAGTACGGAATCGCCGAGACACTCCAGGGAAAGATGATCTTATGATGTCATCTCTGGCATCCTCACCACGGTCTCCTCACACGTTCACACCGTGTGTCCCTTGGGCATTTGGAACCTTCCACCCTGAGATTAAGAGGGAGGTGATCCAGTGTGACCCAGAGCTGTGCTTGCTCTGAGAGAGGCGAGGCAAGGAGGAAGTCCTGTCATTTTACCTCTGTTTCCAGAGAAACGGCTGAGGAGCTGCAGCCTCGTGTGGTTCTGGGCCTAGGGGGCCACACTTCCTCCTATGCCCAGCGCTTTCGTCAGGGCAAGTCCTGTCTGCCTGCATGCATTTCTCACACAGCTGAGGCGACTGCAGGGCCAACTGCCTGTCAAAACCACACCAGTCACCTCGGGAGTCAGACATTTATTACTAAACTTAGTTTTACTCTAATTTCTGTTCTTCGTAATGAAAATTATGCAGAATGCATTGTTTTTATGACCTTGAATTTTGTGTTATAGTAAAATTCAATACTTGAATTTAACTGTTATTTAATGAATGTATAAACATTACAATGAACAACATCACAGGGATTTGAAGAAGTGATTCCCAGGACAGACAGTGTCGACAGTGATTTAATCACAGGGCTGAGCAAGGTCACTGGGCACTCTAGAGAACAGAGCCTCTTAAGAGTCAGGTGAACGGCATGATCTGGGGGAGGGGCGTTCAGTCCAAAGGCAGAGGGCTTGCCTGGCAAGCCAGAGGCCCAGTGTTGATCACTACTGGGTTAGAGAAACAGAAGTTAACTTTCCATTTTCAAGAACCAACGAGCCATCATCCATGAGGTCTTTCAGCTGAATAACAGGAAACTGTACTTGTTTTTCAAACCATTTTGCAACTGTCAAAAGCTGCTGGTCACAAAATGCTCGCCCGATGAACTGCAGTCCTATTGGTAACCCTTGGTTTGAGAGGGCCACAGGGACACTCACTGCTGGTAAGCCTGAGGAAGAGAAAGAAGTCATCAACCCGTGAATCCTCTTTCCCTGTGCTTGTAGATAAAGACAGAATAAGGCTTAAACTATGATAGCTAGCTGCGGTGGCCCTTGCCTTGCCTTTAATCCCAGCACTCAGGAGGCAGAGGCATGTGTATCTGTGAGTTTGAGGCCAGCCTTGTTTATATAGTGAGTTCTAGGACAGACAGGTCTATGCAGATAAACCCCCTTCTCAAAACAAAAACAAACAAACAAACAAACAAACAAAAAAAGCTGGGTGGTGGTAGCGATCTCTTTTAATCCCAGCACTTGGGAGGCAGGGGCAGGTGGATCTCTGTGAATTTGAGACCGTCCTGGTCTACAGAGTGAGTTCCACCTCTCCACCAATTCCTGCCTCCAAGTTCCTGTCCTGCTTGAATTCCTGTTCTGAATTCCTCTGATGATGAACTGGGATGTGGAAGAGTAAGTCACTTTCCTCTCAGACTTGTTTCAGTCATATTTCATTGCAGCAATGGAAACCCAAAATAAGACACACAAATTGCTTAGGGAATGATCTGGCAGCTATCTTTTTGTTTTCTTTTGGTTTGTGTGTGTGCACATGGATACATCAAGAAGACCTTGGTGCTGGTCCTTGCCTTCCATTGGATCTGAGTCGAGGGCTCTCGCTCACTACTGTGTATAAAAGCTACCTGGCCAGCTGACTTCCAGGAAGCCTCCTGTCTCCACCTCCCATCCTGCTATGGGACCACTGGGACTACAGATACACGCTATTCCATCTGGCTTCATGTGGGTGATGGGGATTTCAACTCTGGTCTCTGGTCCCTGCTTATGTGGCAAGTGCTTTACCCCTGGGCCTCGTCCCCAGCCCTATGAGCTATCTTCCTAAGTAAACAACTTAGCTTCCTAAATTGTGAACAGTGATTGTAACTGCTTCCTGATGTAAGAAGTATGTGGTTTTCTGCTAAAAATGTCTATTTAACCCAATTATAAAAATACCACATACTGCTTAAAAATGTGCATGTACAACACATACGCATCCCCCTCAAGTGTTCTAGAAGGAAACAATCCTGCTAGAGCCTGAATTGAAGACCTGGGAGTCTGTCTAAACTTTGAAAAAAACCAAACCATCCTTAAGGAATCCCTACCTGCCATGTTTACAGCCTGTGTAAAAATATCATCCTGGGCACTCCGCGTCCTGTTGTCTTCTTTGATGAACTCCAAGTATGGCACTGCCTCAGTCAGGGTGGTGGGAGTTAGCAGGACATCCACACCAGAATCAAAAACATTCACGAAGTCCCTTAAAATGAGGCGCCTCACTTTCTGCGCTTTGACGAAATAATTCTCATAATTTCTGTGAAAAAATACAAAGCTATCTTAAAGACTTTTTTCTGTTTCTGTTTTGTTTTGTTCTCTTACATTAGACATATTAATGAGCCACTGGATCCACAGCTGTCCCATCAGGGACCACTAAGACTATTACTATTACATATTTACTTTGTGGGGAGGGAACAAGGAAGGAATGGGCTGGGCTGAGGACAAGCAGCCAGAGTCACTTCTCTCCTGCCACAGTGTGGATCTCAGGAATCAAACTCGAGTCATCAATCAGCCTAAAGTGCCTTTACTTACTGAGGCATCTTTCTAGCCAAGTGCTATTTTATTTTTTGAGACAGGGTCTTATTATATAGTATGGCTGGTCTAGAACTCACTATGTAGAGATCCTAGCTAGTGCTGGAATAAAGAGCTGGTGGGAAGCAGGTTCCATCATGGAAAGCACAGTGCTGCAGTTTGGTATTTTATGAATACCAGGAAGGCAGAGATAATTAAATGAAGGATGCTCAAACACTATTAAAAGATTCCCTAGTAATGGGATTACAGGCATGCACTACCCAATATTGATGTTGGGCATCAAACCTGGGGCCTTAGACATCTGGGCAAGGACCCTGCTAGCTGAGTCAGTATATTTCTGGATACGAAAATTTTAAGGTTTCAAGAGTAGCAAAAATTCTTAAAGCAATTGTCTTACTCTTTTAATAAGAAAAAGTTTCCTGAGAGAATTCTTCCTCTCACCACGTCATTGAACCCTTCTCGTCTGGTTGCAGCATACATGGCTTCAGTAGACACATCAATGCCAGACCTGTGACCTAAGAACAAGAAGTAAACATTACTAGAAAAAGAATTAAAAGTTTGCCTCTAGTATGGATCTTAGAGAACTTTCCTGTCCAATTTCCTTTTCTTTATTTGCATTGTGACTGACTGACCAGTTAATTATGGGACTTAACCATGGAGAGAAAAGGGCCATAAAAAGACTCTATCATCCATCCATCCATGTGCCCATCTATTCATCCACGCATCCATTAATCATCCATCCATGTATCCATCCATCCAACCATCCATTCATGCATCCATCATCTATCCATCGAACCACCTACCCACCCACCCATCCATCTGCCCATCCATCCATCATCTATTCACTCACCCCCCCATCTATTCACCCACCCATCCATCCATCCATGCAAACTTCGATTGAGTTCACCTTGTAAGACATCAGATGAGATAGGCACACAAAGATAATCCCTTCAAGAATTTCCCTTCAGTCCCAAGAATAAAATGTAAGAAAGAACTGTGATGAATATAAGTTCAATATTAAAATAATAAAAGGAAAAAAATTGATTTACTGATTTGCCTTCCTGAATCATTATAATAACCAGTATGTGAACCTTTCAAATGTCTGAGGTATCCTAACCACAAAGCAGCCAGCTCACCATATTGTAGCCCATCAAATCTTGCCATATTCGATGCCACTTCTGATGTGCACAGCACATGGTAGCAGACTATTGAGTAGCAGGTGTGTGGCAGGGAGACTTCAATCACTTTGGCACCCTCAGACTCAAAGAGGTCAGCAGCTTGGGACCACAGAGACCGTATCTCACTCGACAACTCTGGTACCAGATATTCCTTAGAGGAAAAACAAAACACAGGAAAGTCTATATAGACTCATAAATATCTGTATACGAAAATCGTTGGCAATCCACTACACTGAGACACTGCTAGTACTGCTGGTAGGTACCTAGAAAGGCTAGACTAGAAATGTTGATGAGCTGTGAGCACAGCACAGTACTGTAGCTGGGCATAGCAGTATAAAGCTGGGTGATTTGGTCGGGACTCGTATCTGTTAATTGTTCACTACATCTCAAATACTCTGCAGATATTTTTTAGAGGTTCTTTCAGTTTATGCTTTTCACACCTCATTACATAAGCATCATCATTCTTCATTTTATGGATGACAAGTATCGAGAATAGGAAAGTGAAGTAGCACTCCATCATGCCTACATGGGATCTAGGACTCAATGAGATTCACTTCTAAAGCTTTGGTCTATCCTGTCTTTTGTTTGCTTCTTTTTGTTTTGTTTTCCAAGACAACGTTTCGCTGTAGTTTTGCAGCCTGTCCTGGAACTAGCTCTTGTAGACCAGGCTGGCCTCAAACTCACAGAGATCTATCTGCCTGTCTCTGCCTCCCGAGTGTTGGGGTTAAAGGTGTGTGCCACCACCGCCCAGCTAATCTATCCTGTCTTTTAAAGAAAGTACAGATCTTTAATGAAAGTCTTTTTAAAGCAGCAATTCTTTACAGTAGGGTGTCACCTGATCATGTCTGTGGATGCTTTGACTGTAGAGTTGTAGTGGTGAGGAATTTTATGGGACAGGGGTGGAGGCCAGGGATGCAAAGATGATTTTCTACCACAGAACCTTCCAGAATAAAATATCAGTGATGCCAAAATTAAGAAGCCTCATTACTCGTTATTCCAAGTTGTTTTTCTAAAATATATTTAAAAAATATAGTAAATATTAATATATTGTCAGGTATATAATTGGCTCAGTTGGTACACACCTAGATTTCAGCACTTGAGAGAGAGAAGCAGGAGGGTCACTGAGGTGGAAGTCAGTCTGGGCTCAGCAGTTTGGAGCTCTTACTTCACTTGAGTTTAGTTGCCAGCCACATCTGTAACTCCAGCCCCAGGGATCTGATGTCTCTGGCATTGTGGGCACTTGTACTATGTATATATAGCCACATGCTGATACACACACACACCTACATATAACTTAAAATAATAAAAGGTGTTGGAGAGATGGCTCAGCAGTGAAGAGCACTGAATGTCCTTCCAAAGGACATGAGTTCTACTCCCTGTCTCCCTTGTCAGACAGCTCAAACCAACTGTAACTTCACCTCCAGGGCATCTGATGCCCTCTTATATCCTCCACAGGCACTAGGCCCACACACGGTACCAAACAGACATACAGGTAAACTATCCATACATATATATAGCTTTTTAAAAAATAAATTAAAATTTAGATAAAAACTGACTAAACATAATCCCAGCACTTGGGAGGCAGAGGCAGGCGGATCTCTGTGAGTTCGAGACCAGCCTGGTCTACAAGAGCTCCAAAACCACAGAGAAATCCTGTCTCGAAAAACCAAAAAAACCAAAAAAAAAAAAAAAAACCTGACAAAACATGCATACACAGACACAGACAACAGACGCATAGACACACACACACTTTTAACTTTAAAAGTGTCAGTAATTTATTTCTTACATGTATAGATTATTTCTATTGTAATTGTATAGTCTAAATGGCAATAATAAAAATAAATGCAATAATATTTAATGGGACCTTACTAGAAAAGGTATGCCTATGTCTTTTACATCTGGGATCAGCAAACTGTAACCACAAGCAAGATGTAATAGCCATCCACTTTTAAAAAAATTTTATTGGTACACAGACGTATTTCTTCATTTACATATCGCCTATGGCAGCCTTCACTTAAACAGCAGAGTTAAAAAGCCCAGATTTAGGACCTACAAAGCCCCAAACAATATCACGTTCTTTCCAAGGAAAGTTTACAAGCTCTTGCTTTATAGGATAATTAAATTTAATCCCACAACTCTCAGGTCTGTATTTCTGTCGTCCTCTTCCACAAAGGGGGAAACTGGACTTAGGAGGAGATGTCACATAGCCAATAAAAGAGGGCACAGGGGTTCAAAACCAACCAGTCTCGCTCCCTAGTTGGTACTTTGCATTTGACTAGCCAGCTTTTCTGAAAAGCAATGAAAAGACGTTACCTTTGGAATTCCTATGCAGAGTCTGCTCACATCCACCTCACTGGGAATCCTGGATAGTTTAATAGGATCTTGTACTGTGGTGGAATCTTTGGGGTCATGTCCAGCCAGTATACCTGCAAGAAGATATTCTTATTGTGGCCAACATATTGTTTTACAGTGAGACTTTTGAATAATACGTAACCACAGAAATACCTAACACGATAGCTGTATCATCCACACATCTGGTGAAGATTCCTGGCACATCCATCGAGTTCACCAGGGGAATGAGGCCGTGACGGGAAACTAAGCCATAACTTGGCTTGAAACCAACAAGCCCACAGTGGGCAGCAGGGTTTCTGGTGGACCCTCCAGTATCTGATCCTAGAGCCCTGGGATTCAAAGAGAATTCTTTTTAGAGGAATGACACTCTCGAATTGCATTTGAAATCTACTATCTAAAAGTGTACTTTCCCTTAATGACACAGAGTAAGCCATACTCCTCTCAAAGGACTCATATGGTATAGAAAAGCACAAAGACCCCGTAACAAACACAGTTAACATTTTGGCAGATCCAACCCTTCCTCTTGCCTCTGCTTCCTGAGAGCTGGAATTATGGGCATGCACCACTATGCTTGGCCTTTCTTTTTAAAAAACTGGGTTTTTTTTCCTTTTTGGAGAACATTTTGTAATTTTAAGTTTCCATCCTGATTTTGTTTGTTTATAATGACCTTTCGCTGCCATTAAAATTGTAAAAGTTGACCATATGTACAAATATTTTAAAATATGTCAAGTAACAATAGGCAGTATCTTTCACAAGCTGAACACTCTCTGCAGAAACCTGGACCCCAAGACTGCTCTCCCATTGAGAGTCATGGCTAGAGATGTACTCTAATTTGCACAATGTTGTTTTCATCTGGAATGGTAACTTCTGCACACCTCTGTTGATAAACACCTTAACACATAAATTTCTGCACATGTTTGATGATTGCTTTAAGTGGCTGGCTTCTAAGAAAGAGGGTTAGTGAACACAAGGGCCTGTTTGCTGTTATAAATTCTTAACCTATATAATCAAATTACTTGTTGCAGATCAGGACAATTCATATATTTACTTCTAGTGAACTGGTTTTTAACATTTCATTATCATTACTGTACTCAGTTTTTAAAATTTTGGTTAATCTGATTTAAAAAAATACTTCTTTCTTTTAAAATTTATTTATTTATTAAGGATTTCTGCCTCCTCCCCGCCACTGCCTCCCATTTCCCTCCCCCTCCTCCGATCAAGTCCCTCTCCCTCATCAGCTCGAAGAGCAATCAGGGTTCCCTGACCTGTGGGAAGTCCAAGGACCGCCCACCTCCATCCAGGTTTAGTAAGGTTTCGAGAGCTTTTGGTTCCTGTCCTGGAACTAGCTCTTCTAGACCAGGCTGGCCTCGAACTCACAAAAATCCGCCTGCCTCTGCCTCCCGAGTACTGGGATTAAAGGCGTGCGCCACCACCGCCAGGCAAAAAATACTTCTTAAATATTCATTTTGAAAAATTTTTCATTATCCAACAATGTAAATGCTCATTTCATAGACCAGTCACTTAGAGAATATATTCTGTTCTTTTTTTTTAAAGTAACATGGTTTAAAACAGTATATTATGTAGTAGAAGAAACTAATTAAAACAAAAAACGTAACCTGAAGGACATCATGCTAAGTAAAGCAAGCCAGTCAAAGAAGACAAATGCAGAAAGCACATGCAGGAAGTACCCAGGGCAGTCAAATACACAGACAGCAAGAAGGTTGCTTGAGACTGGGGGTGGGGGCAGTTAACGGGTACTGGCTTCAGTTTTACAAGATGAAAAAAAAAGTTTTGCAGATTAATTGCAAAATTACATATACATATTTTACCACAACTGAAAATTTTAAATTATTTAAAAACAAAGCTGTTGGATAGTACATGCCTACTGCAAAATTTAAAGTATCATATCATTATATAATGTAGAAGTAAAAATTTACTTATTTTAGTACCCACAATAGCTCTGCTACACACTTTCTCATCCGGATTCCCCATGTATGACCAATGATTATTCCTAACAGGAGTTACATACACTGTCCATAACTTGTTTTCACTCAATGCACCTTGAGTAACTTTTGTATCATCCCACAGGGCCTGTCTCATTCTTTCTATGTGGCTCAATCATACTCTAAGAATCTTCTCAATTTAAAAACTATAATAAGGCAAATAAATCAATGTAAGGGAGACAAAAGAAGACTACCTCACAGCTAGGAGACATTCAATCTAAAGTTACTTTTGGTTGGTGTGTCTACTGATTACACACACACATACAATCTACTGATTATACCGAAAGCAATGCTTTGGACTGAGTAACGCTCCTAATAATAATAAGCCACTTGCACGCTACAGAAAATGCGAATTGTATTTCGTTTCTCGCCAAGCCCACTTAACTACAAAATCAGTCTGCTGCTTTCATAATTTTAAAAAGATCCTGTCTTTTATTAGCATTCACTGATGGCTGTGTAAAAGTAAAACCTACATCTCCTTAGGAATTATGTGTCAAAATGCCATCTTCTCAAAGTAGATTCAGAAAGATAACATTAAGGGGGATGTTGAGGGAAGGGAAAATTCACCTGATCCTGCACTTCTAACATGTCAGAACTCTCATTAATATTAATGCAATGCTATAACATTCCACAGATAAATGAAATGGCTCAGCTTCTTAACAAGATTTCAGCAATATGAAAAAAAGTCTGAGGAAACCACAGCACCATAGTTCTAAAATATGTAAATAAATTATTGGTTGCAATCCCTGTGAAAGAATGTAGTCTTAGTGGATAATTCAAGAGAGGGAAAATACATACATAATATATTACCGAGGAAACATCTTCGACTTACTTAAATTGAGACTGATAAAAGAAACCATTTTTTACTATTCTTTAGGTGGTTAACAGTTTTTGGAGGGCCAGCAGTGGTGGCAGAGGCCTAGGACCTCAGCACTTGGGAGCTAGGCAAGAGGATCAGGGGGTTGAGGCCATTGTCTGCTACACAAAGACTGAAGTCAAACTGGGCTGTAATTGAGACCACACTCAGATGCCAGCTCTCTCTAGAAAAAGAAAGAGACGTCTTTAAAAATGGCACTTAAAACACGGCTGACGGGTTCTTACTGACGTCCGACAGATCGTCAGCCTAGGCTGAGAGCTCTGCGAAGTGGCAGGCACAGTTCAGCTGCAGATGTACGGAAACACTATTTAAATATCTTGTTGATAAATACTAAGGGGATGCTTTTTCTTTTAAATCACCAGCAGCAGCTCAGCAGCAATGAACTAAAGCACTGTCATTTGCATAGTGAACTGATGCCGCAAGTGAATAAAAAAATAAGATTCCTGAAGTCCACTCATGTTCAATGTCTTATCTGGCAAGATCCATAAAGCCGTGTTTTTAAGGAACCAGAGACTACAGAAGAAACGGTAAAATGTTATTTTAAATTAAGTTTTGATGTACAAAGTTCACCTAGTGGCTAAAGCTGAGTATACTCAGACATCATTTTAAAACACCGTTGAGCACAAACAGTTCACCAAAAAGAAATACAAATACCAGGGTCTGCACTCCACGCTGCTGGGTTTAGCGCGTAGGTGGACGTTTTGTATTTGGGTTTAAAGCACGGACGGGGCATCTTACGCGAAGCACGTGAACGCTGCCACAGCGGCCGCACTGCCACCTGAGCTCCCTCCAGCTATCAGCCAATGGGAATCATCATGCTCATCCTGTCGCCGCCTTTCTCTGTGTTGCTTTGAATAACTCCAGGGGTTTTTAACTGGTCCAAACACACCATCTGTGCTTCCAGATCTGAGATGGAGAGGCAAAGCAGGACCTTAGAAAAGCTTCATTTTATGTCCCCAGGGAAACTCACGGAGCTTTTCTTAACCCACTGTAGCTTGAGTTGGAAAAGGCGACACCACTCAGATGCAGCTCCCAATCAGGCCGCTAAGGAGCTGGCATGGGAAGCTGGCGGTGGAAATGAAGAAAATTACTAGCTAAGGGCAGACCCCTCCCAGCTATCATCCAAATCAGTTAACACGGACTTCCTTGTAGGTTAAGATCTTTCAGTTGAAAGGATTCACAAACATTCAGACCATTAGGAAATCTTTCAAAGGACTCTCCCTCTTAATCAGAAGGTTCAAGAAAAGCATCTGGGATGGGGGTAGTTCACCCCTTCAGTCTTGGCCAAGGCAGGAAGGCATCTACGAATTCCAGGCAAGCCTGGGCTAGAGTGAAACCTGTCTCAAAAACCAAAACAACCCCTCTAAAACTAGGGATGAGGAGATGGTGCAGTGTGTAGGAGCACTTGTGCAAGCATGAGTCCTTAGTTGGAATTCCTAACATCCACATAAGACGACAGACACGGCCACAGGCCTGTCATCTCAGCATTCGGGGGAGGGTGGGCATAGACAGCAGCTCCCAAGCTGGCCTCAAACTCGAGAGATCTGCCTGCCTCTGCCTCAGGCATGCACCAACACATTAACTACAGTTCTATATATTAACATAATAGCTCTTCCTCAGAGTTATCTTTTGGAACATTTTCTTTTCTTGAAGTAGCATATTTCAAAAGTTCTTAATTTTATTCAAGACCAACCTACCAGTTTTTACTTTGTATTATTTGTGTCCAAGCAAAGAGATTTTTGCTAAGTAAAGGTCACAAATAATTTTAATAGGTTTTGCACATTTTATCATTTTGGCTTTTTCATTCTTGAACTTCTCACTGTGGAACATTTTCATAGCATCTTTTTGTTTAATGAAAAAAAGTTTAACAGAGCATTTCTTGATTTAGATTCACTACATACTTCCTGGCTATTAGGTGTAGGCTATGTTTTCCAGCTGACTCTCACGGGTAATGGAGTGTCCTCAGACTCACACTGGGGACATACTAAATCTACCTTCTCCTCTTTGGCCATGTTAACTTTAATTGGCTGAGAAAAGAAAATATCCTAAAAATCCACGTTCAGGTTTACTGCCACGGATGAGCTCATTAAACATGTATCTACCAAGTACTAAGAGATATCACAATTAACATGGAAGTCCAGGGCTCTGTTTCTAAAAACAGTAACTCTGGCCAAACAAATATTATAAACGTAAAAAGAAATATAATGTGGAAAAGTCTAAAGTACTTTTGGTGAATGACTGAATATTTTCCTTCCCACTATCAAGAACAAGGCAAGACTACCCATTTTACATCTGTCCCCCTATTTTAATTATTTGTATATATGTTTATGTCTATGCACATGACTGCAGAATACCATGGAGGCCAGAAGTGGGTGTTGGATCGCCTGAAGCTGAGGTTACAGGTGTTTGTAAGTTACGCATCAGGTCATTACTGGGAGCTATACACTGGTCCTCTGCAAGAGCAGTAAGCACCCTTAACTCTCTACCTTCCCATTTTACACTCTTTTGCTTCAACACTGCACTGATGGTCTTAGCTGGTTCAAAAAGGCAAAATGTAGATAAATAATAAGAGATAAAAAATAAAACTGTCTACACAAAATATTCCAAAGAATCATAAAGATCGATTAGAACTAACAAATGAACTTTAACAAGGTGATGGGCTAGGAGGTCAATATAGAAAAATCAATGATATTTTTATGCATTTGCTATAAATAATTAGAAATTAAAAAACTATAGCATAAAATAAGTCATGGACTAGAATGTGGCCCAGTGGCCTAAGCCACTTTTGTTGCCAAGCCTGACAACCTGTTCAGTCCCCAGCTATCCATCTGGTGGGTGATGTGTTGTGTATTGTTGACACCATTGGGAGGCCTGCCCCTTTGTGAATGGAGATGGAGGAGGAGTGGATGGAGGAGAAGTGGGGGGGGGGGGGAGAACTTCAGTCAGAATGTAAACTAAATGAAAAAATTTAATTAGTAAGAAAACAGAAATCACATAAGCTCTATAGAAGGTTTACATCAGAAAAGGTAAAAAATGTTGAGAGAAATGAGCAAAAATCTCAATTAGTACATACTCTTGGCATTTATGTATTAGAAGATACAGACAGAGGCCAGCTCAAAAGAAACTGTTAAAGCTTATGTGGAAAACAAACAGGGTTACAGTGCATTCAGTGACCTTAAAACATGACAGCAGTGTGCACAGTGACATCTAAAACAGGGCTGCAGTGTGCACAGTGACATCTAAAACAGGGCTGCAGTGTGCGCAGTGACTTCTAAAACAGGGCTGCAGTGTGTGCAGTGACTTCTAAAACAGGGCTGCAGTGTGCGCAGTGACTTCTAAAACAGGGCCGCAGTGTGCGCAGTGACTTCTAAAACAGGGCTGCAGTGTGCACAGTGACTTCTAAAACAGGGCTGCAGTGTGTGCAGTGACTTCTAAAACAGGGCTGCAGTGTGTGCAGTGATTTCTAAAACAGGGCTGCAGTGTGCGCAGTGACTTCTAAAACAGGGCTGCAGTGTGCGCAGTGACTTCTAAAACAGGGCTGCAGTGTGCACAGTGACTTCTAAAACAGGGCTGCAGTGTGTGCAGTGACTTCTAAAACAGGGCTGCAGTGTGTGCAGTGACTTCTAAAACAGGGCTGCAGTGTGTGCAGTGACTTCTAAAACAGGGCTGCAGTGTGCACAGTGACTTCTAAAACAGGGCTGCAGTGTGTGCAGTGACATCTAAAACAGGGCTGCAGTGTGTGCAGTGACTTCTAAAACAGGGCTGCAGTGTGCGCAGTGACTTCTAAAACAGGGCTGCAGTGTGCACAGTGACTTCTAAAACAGGGCTGCAGTGTGTGCAGTGACTTCTAAAACAGGGCTGCAGTGTGTGCAGTGACTTCTAAAACAGGGCTGCAGTGTGTGCAGTGACTTCTAAAACAGGGCTGCAGTGTGCGCAGTGACTTCTAAAACAGGGCTGCAGTGTGCGCAGTGACTTCTAAAACAGGGCTGCAGTGTGTGCAGTGACTTCTAAAACAGGGCTGCAGTGTGTGCAGTGACTTCTAAAACAGGGCTGCAGTGTGCACAGTGACATCTAAAACAGGGCTGCAGTGTGCACAGTGACTTCTAAAACAGGGCTGCAGTGTGCACAGTGACTTCTAAAACAGGCCTGCAGTGTGTGCAGTGACTTCTAAAACAGGGCTGCAGTGTGTGCAGTGACATCTAAAACAGGGCTGCAGTGTGCGCAGTGACTTCTAAAACAGGGCTGCAGTGTGTGCAGTAACATCTAAAACATGGCTGCAGTGTGCACAGTGACTTCTAAAACAGGGCTGCAGTGTGCGCAGTGACTTCTAAAACAGGGCTGCAGTGTGCGCAGTGACTTCTAAAACAGGGCTGCAGTGTGTGCAGTAACATCTAAAACATGGCTGCAGTGTGCACAGTGACTTCTAAAACAGGGCTGCAGTGTGCGCAGTGACTTCTAAAACATGGCTGCAGTGTGCACAGTGACTTCTAAAACATGGCTGCAGTGTGCACAGTGACTTCTAAAACAGGGCTGCAGTGTGCGCAGTGACTTCTAAAACAGGGCTGCAGTGTGTGCAGTAACATCTAAAACAGGGCCGCAGTGTGTGCAGTAACATCTAAAACAGGGCTGCAGTGTGCACAGTGATTTTAAAAAGAACAAAGTGAGAAAATTCTTGCCACCACTGTCAAGACAGATCTTGACTCAAGTTTACACGTGTGTGTTTGTAAAGAACAAGGACAAGCTTATCTCGTCTAAACAGCGGTCGGAGTAAAATGTCCATATGCAAAAAAGTGAATTACATTCACACTATATACAAAAAAACTTAAATAACATAGGTAACATATCTAAATGTAACAAAACTAGGAGAAAAACCTATCATTTTAGTCTGGATAAGGATTATGGAAGCATTAGTAGAGATCAACGTAAGAAGAAAAAGATGATCTGGACTTAATCAAAATTAAAAATTTCAACTCTTTGAAAAACACAGTATGTGGGTAACACTGATTATCAATGTGGTAGGACCTAGAATCAGCTAGGACACAGGTCCTGGGGCAAGGCGTCTCTAGCCGGGGTTAACAGAAGAACTGTGGGCAGCACATTTCTGAACCATCCCATGGGCCAGGCCCCTGACTAGTATAGAGTGCTGGCTGAGCAGTAGACATTGGCCCTGCCGCCTGACTGCACAGGTCATGTGATCTGAGCCATGTCTTTCCTGCCATAGGCCCCCAAACTGTAGGCTGAAATAAGCCCTTTCCTTAGGGTGGTTTATCAGTTCTCTGTACTACAGCAAAGAGAAAAGTAACCAATACAGTCGGAAAGAAAAGATAAGCCAAAGACTTTGAGAACAGATTTGTAAACCCTTTGGTAACAGACTTGGATCCAGAATACATGAAAGAACTCTTATAACTCAACAAATAAACCAGCTTACAAAAGATTTGGATCATACTTCACCAAAGATACACAAATGGCAAAATAAGCACACGAGAAGGCACTTAGTCATTATTTACCAGGGAACTACACTCTTAAAAATCCCAAACAATGTACCTACATCCTTGTTAGACAACAGATGGGCTTACCCAGGGAACTACACTCTTAAAAATCCCGAACAATGCACCCACATCCTTGTTAGACAACAGATGGGCTTACCCAGGGAACTACACTCTTAAAAATCCCGAACAATGCACCTACATCCTTGTTAGACAACAGATGGGCTTACCCAGGGAACTACACTCTTAAAAATCCCGAACAATGCACCTACATCCTTGTTAGACAACAGATGGGCTTACCCAGGGAACTACACTCTTAAAAATCCCGAACAATGCACCTACATCCTTGTTAGACAACAGATGGGCTTACCCAGGGAACTACACTCTTAAAAATCCCGAACAATGCACCTACATCCTTGTTAGACAACAGATGGGCTTACCCAGGGAACTACACTCTTAAAAATCCCGAACAATGCACCTACATCCTTGTTAGACAACAGATGGGCTTACCCAGGGAACTACACTCTTAAAAATCCCGAACAATGCACCTACATCCTTGTTAGACAACAGATGGGCTTACCCAGGGAACTACACTCTTAAAAATCCCGAACAATGCACCTACATCCTTGTTAGACAACAGATGGGCTTACCCAGGGAACTACACTCTTAAAAATCCCGAACAATGCACCTACATCCTTGTTAGACAACAGATGGGCTTACCCAGGGAACTACACTCTTAAAAATCCCGAACAATGCACCTACATCCTTGTTAGACAACAGATGGGCTTACCCAGGGAACTACACTCTTAAAAATCCCGAACAGTGTACCTACATCCTTGTTAGACAACAGATGGGCTTACCCAGGGACTATGACTCTGATGTCACAGTCCCTGCGGACCGACTGGACACTTGGCTTGGCAGCTGAGGACTTGTGGAGCCGGTTCTCAGCACCACACAGGGAGGCTCTCAACTGCCTACACCTCCAGCTCAAGGGATGCAGCAGCCTCTTCCGGCCTCCACTGGCATCTTCATGTGCCATTTACTTACACAGACATAGAAATAAACAAACACAACAAAAATAGACTTAAAAAAAAAAAAGAATCCTTAAGAGGTGACCTTGCTACCTTTAGGTACCTAAGTGCAGTGAAATTAAAGGCATAGATGTTAAATAAAAAGAGAGGAAAACTTCATTTTACCTACCCCATAGCAAATTCATCTAAATTTGTCTTCCCCATGAGTAGAGCTCCCTGATCCAACAACTTCTGAACTACCGTGGCATTGTAAGGTGGTATATAACCTGGAAAAATAATGTTTTTATTATATGAGAGAAAATAGCAAATAGGAAGCACAAAATTTAATTAAATAATTACTATCGGAGTATAAATTATTCTAAAACTAAATAGCAAACTGTACTTTCTTCTATGGGTTAATTTTTCTTCTGCCAACTGCCCATTTTTCAAAGATACTCATTACATCATTCACTATTTTTCCAATCTGAAAACATTGAGTACTATAAAATGTTGGATGGTAAGATAGACCTAATTCATCTGACAATAATTCCTTATCATTATGCTCAAAAGCTTTTTCTTCTTCTTAGATAATGTTATGTCACACAGCAATTCATGAATTTTGGTTATAAAGAGGCCTATGCACATAGGAGGCGGAGGCAAGAGGGTCTCTGTGATTTCAAGGCCAGTCCAGGTAACAGCGAACTCGGGCCAGCAGGGCTACATGGTGAGAACTTGTCCCAACAACAACAACAACAGCAACGACAACAGCACCCCACCCACAGATTGGGAAAAAAAAAACACAACCACAGATTTAAAAAAAAAACACAACCAAAAATCCCTCTAGCTTATATTCCAAACCACGCTCTAGCCCACCTAATGAAGAGGACTCAATTGTACTTTTAGTGGCAGCATTCTGAGTACCTTTTCTCTTTTCACTTATCTTTCCTACAAGGAGCCATATATTTTGATAAACATTCTTGTTTTCAAAATGACAGATTAAAGAATAAAACTAGGGATTACTACACAGCTCCAAGAGAACTGGTGAGCAGGTACTGATGAATTAATTCTCAGTGTCCACAGGAGTAACACCAGCCAGTACCAAGTCCTCCTGAAAAGGGTCCTAAATTTCATAAGCATTATTCATTCATAATGCTGGCCAACACCTAAGTTAATTCTGCATGTAGTGAGCACACAGTGAAGGGGCAATATTCTACCCTAATTCCCACAGAGCTGTAATTTATCTCAGGTTATCTTGAAGCTTCAGTATTTTATCTTTAAGATGAAAAACACTCGTTTTTATGAAAGTATTGATGTTGCAATCATTAAACTTTACCTTTTAGCATGTTTGATGCACATGTTGTCTCAATGCCAGCTGTGCTGAAGTTGTCTTTTACGGCAACGGGAATTCCATCTAAATCTCCAAGTGACTGACCTGCATTCAAAAGCCACAGAGGGGTTGGTGGTGGAGAGATGGCTCAGTAGGTAAGAGTGCGTGCTCACATGAGGCTGAGTTCTGATCCCAGCACCCACACCAAAGCTGCGCACGGCCACAAGGCTTACTTTTTTTTTTTTTCTCAAAGACAGGGTTTCTCTGTGTAACAGCCCTGGCTATTTGGCTATCCAGGAACTCTCTTTGCAGACCAGGTTGGCCTTGAACTTACAGAGATCCACCTGCTTCTGCCTTTACGTGTGGGAATAAAGGTGTGCTCGACCACTGCCTGGCATGTGTCTTATTCTTATGCCGGCCTGTAACCCCAGTGTTGTGAGGGGTGAAGACAGGATGTCACTCTGGCTTGCTGACCTCCAGCCTATCTTCAGGTTCAGCAGAAGACTTGAGGGAATAAAGTGGAGAGTGACAGACATGGGTACCTTCCCCCCCACCCCACAGAGAACCCCAGAAGAACCAAACTCCAGAAATCAAGTTTACACTGGAAATTATTATAGAGAGGCACAATACAGCATTTACATTAAATACTCAGGACAAGTTCTTTAAACAAGGGATTGTATCAAGTTTAAAGTTTTACTTACTGAAAGACATTGCTACACCCAGTTTAACTGTTCCTCTTGGGAGAGCAATGAAATAGAACTGAACACAATTTACACCGACCTTGTTTGTATCTTCTCTCTGATTCTTCAGCTTGTTTTAAGGCTACCTCTTCTGATACAGTAATGTAAGCATTTAAATACTTGGTTTTCTTGATGAGGGAGAGACATTTCTTGCAGAGCTCTGTTGGTGTAACTTGGCCCTGTTTCAGTGCTGCAGAAACCTACAGTAGAGACAATTATCTCTTTACAGACTATACAAGTCCAAATCCTGAACTGAGGGAGCCATAAACAATACAGGGTGGAAACAAAATGCACAAGCGAGGCTTGCCTCAGAACCAGAGAAGCTATGTTTGAGCAGGGCGGTGAGCAAAGAGCAGTACTCATCAGCTGGACGATGGAAATGGTGGGGAGCAATCTTCCCCTTAGTGGACTAATTTTGTTTCTAAGTTAGACTTAGGAAAACAACAATAGTTTAGGCGAGCCATGTAGGCTTGAGGCAGTTGAGCCCAGCCTGGGTATAGGATGGGTAGGGGAGAACAGGTTCAGGAGTAGCTTACTGTAACCATAGAAGTATACAGTGAAAAAAGAGAAGCACTTTATAGCACTGAAAAAGATCTTTATATTTACTGAGGACTTCAGATAAGACACACTAGGTGTTCAAAAAAATGCAGAGACATATGATATACATCCACACATATATCTTCTATAAACTCAGGGTTTCTGTCTTTTTGTGCATTAAGAAGGCTGGTGGACAAAGGGTTAAAATAAAATGCATGAGAAGCAGGGCTGCAGAGATGACTCAGCGGTTAAAAGCTCATACAGCTTTTGCAGAAGACTCAAGTTTGGTTGCCAACATCCATCTCAGATGGCTCAAGACCAACTGTCACTCCAGGTCTGGGGAAGCCAACTCCTTTGTCCTTCCAAGCACCTGCACACATGCATGCATGCGCGCTCGCACACACTCTCATGCACACGCATACACACACACACACACACACACACACCAACAACAACTACAATAAAAATATATTCTTTATGCAGAGAAGTGACCAGCACCTACTGTTTAGCGGTGAGACCTGAGATGCAGTGTGATTATTTGCCATGTCCTGAATAAGAATAGGTACTTGCTGATTAGACAAGGACAGTTAACAAGAAGTCAAAGATGCTACCAGGCTTTCTTTGGAGATAATATGCAAAGATAGCTCCGTTGTTCACCTGTTCTGTGAGTTCAGGGACAAGAGGGTCTGGAAGGGAGTAATTCTTGATGAGTGTTTTTACCAAGAGCCAGGCACTGTTGGTTTACCAGTCTCATCGATTCATTAGCAAGTGAGGCATTATTAACGGTCTTGGACAAATGAAGAAACTGAACCTCTGAAGCTGTCATTTGCCCAAAGCCACACAAGAGATTGTTGTTAAACCTCCATATATTAGGAATATTGCTTAAGATGAGCCTCTCCACCAATGCAAATAATTCCAGTCAGACCAAATTAGACCAAATTAAAGATGTCCACGTTTAATGCAGTGCTTCCAGGTGGCCCTAGAAAGCATGGCGAGGGGAAGGGAGCAGGGAAGACCCTGTGAAACCTGGAGACTATGGGTTCCTTTTCTGGGCAGCAGCCTAAAGAGCCTGTGGGAGTGGTCCTGACCCTCCTTGGGGAGGGGACTTGAAATGGAGCTCCCTGTTCCACTGGCACTCCAAGAATGGGTGTCAGGAGCAGGAGTGACGTTTTCACTCAAACATCCCAGACTTCTTGGATTTAGGGGTGTCAGAGGGCTGGGGTCTCACTTTTGACCAAACATCTATGGTATGTGATTTTATTGATAAGATTAATTAGAATAACATTTCAACAGTACAGGAAAGGGTGACAATATACTCTCCTTCCCACTTCAACATCTACTCTCACGGAAAAAGAGTCTGTTCTCCATGTTGACTGTATTCTTCTGTCTTAAATGTAAGTAACAGGTTTGCACTTATGGGAAGGGTCTGCAAACGATCTGCTTTTGGCTACTAAACATATCATCAAAGCAATGGCATTCTTAGGGCTGAGCGCTGTGGAAAAACTATGGGGAAAAGGTTTAGGAGAAGTCCCTGATGCTCATGGACAAGCACAAGAAAGACCCTTTACAAAGGAGGCTAGAGGAGCGGTCCTGGGATGGGTTGGGCAGCTAGGCATACCTTAAGGAAGAAACTAAGTGATAAGAGGTCTGTTGCACTGTTTATATTAAATATAATGCTTCAGAAGGAAGGAGCTGGAGAGCAGTGAAAGATGACAGTTTGTTCTAATACTATGGAGAATGGGAGGAGAGAGGGCAGTGAACACCTAGGACAAGCAGACACTCAAACCCAGAGACAGACAAGTACAGGCAGACCTCTCCCGAGGTAAAGCTATACCAGTAAGGACCTGTGCCTTTCTGCTCCCTTGGTTAGCCTTCTAAGACATCAAGCTGCTTTCTGAGTTAACAGTTGGTATGAGAATAAATGTAGGCACACAATCAGTCAGAAAGGGCGGGTGTCCAGGTGCACTGACTTGCAGGAGTGCTGCTTTTCATTTCGGCCATTTTTAGGGACTCCCAATTTGAGAAAATCAGTAAAGAAAATTGGAAAAGAGAAGTGAGACCAAAGAAGCTAATTAGACAGAATGGGCTGAGTGTAAAGTATAATATGCAAATTAGACAGCTCTCCTGGGACAAAAGTGTGGCACTACATCTAAATATAAAACAACGTTAACTTAAAACACTGTCACTAAAAGTATCCTCTCCTGAAACTTCTTTGCCAATGGCCAGTGGGCTTCCCATCTTTGCTCCTACTATCTTGTATTAGAGAGTCTACTGGGAGGAAGGGGTAGGCACATGTTCTCTTGGTCCTCCATGGCTCTTTCCCATTCTCTCAAAAACCTCAGGCCATCTGAAGCCCGTGTCTCTCTTGTGTTGATCCACAGTCTGGCTGGCACCACCTATCACTTCTGGCAGTTTTAGTGCTGACGTCACTGTCATCTTTGTTGCTACTACTGGTTCACCTCCAACTTCAAGTTCACAGCTGGGTTTGATGGCTCATGTCTGTAATCCTAGCATTTGGGAGGGAGAAGAAAGAGGGTTAGATATTTAAGGTTAGCTTCAACTAGGTAGTAAGTATGGAACCAGCCTGGGATAGAGGAGAGCCTGTCTCAAAAACAAAGCAAACAAAACCAACCAAAACAAAACAAACAAACAAATGCAGTGGGAGCTCCTTCTGCTCCTTCAGCCAATAGCCTTTAAGATACCAGCCCACTTGGGCGTGGTCTCTTATACTATAAATGTAGCTGTAAAGCCTGCACTCACTCTCTTGCTTCTGGCTCTCACTTCTGGCTGCTAGACTCTGCTCCTGTTTCCCATTCGTGCAGAGGACTGTGATCTAGGACAGTGATCTGTGAGTCTCCACTAAATAAATAACATAATTTTGAACTAGTGTGGGACATTTTGTATCTTCCACCATCATCTGACACCCAAACATGGGGACCAGTCCACACTTTTTGGGATCTGTCTGCCAGCTGCATGGTGCGTTGGGCACTGACTCTCCTGCCTACTACTTTAGTCAGCCCTTAGACACAGCAGGCTGTTGCCTGGTGCTTCCCAGTTCACGACCCACATGCCAGCCCACACACTGCTGCCTGCGATCCCCGCGGTGCACACAGTCTGCAATTTGTACTGATAGAAAAATTTAAGTTTTCTCTTTATCCTGGGCCCCAACTCTCAAAGTCATTTGATCACTTTATTAACTGTTCTTAATTTGTTAAACAAAGCATATTTTTCAGTACCTAAGTAAGCAACACATGCTGTTCACTACTGCTAGCGGCTCTTGGCCACGTTGTTGCAATTGCGACACCTGCTGGCCGATAACAATCATTACACCTACTCTAAGTCATTGTAATTACTTTATGACAGGTAGGATCTGATAAACTACAAAAAATGACTGATAACATCCAGAAGTTCAATAATTATTTTGCTTATATTATGGAAGTTATTGTGTAAAACTTATACTATTTTCCTTCCTATTATTTGATTCTAGGAATTAGCTTTGTTTTCGATATTATCTCACTAAAAAATAGTACAATACTACAGAGAGGGATAGCATCAATTTGAATCTGTCAGAATCTGTTGAAAAGCTATTATATGTCCAAGGATGAGACATTATCTTTACTGAACAAGTTGGAATCCTCAGTGAGGACATTAAAACAGAACACTGGACAGGAGATTCAGACATTTAAAAAAGCAGTAGTAAAAAGATTTGAAAAGACTGAGGAATTTATTGAAATTGATGAGCAGGGACACAGGTGCAAGGACAGGATTTAGCCTCATCAGTATGTGCCAGACCTCTGGATGACTTACACAGAGTTTCAACTGCATATCCAGTAATTTACTCAGAAAGACCACCTGACACAAAGTACCCCAAGGTAGTCAAAGACTATGCATGGGAACCAATACGTATGAGTAATCTAAAAGAAATAAAAACAAGCAATAGTTACTTATGAGCTACAATCACCATTTGTCAGGGAAATGGTGAAAATGTGGGCTTCAAGCACTAAGGCCACTCTACACATTTGGCTTCAATTAATCTCAGCAGTCCTAGATATGGACCTCAGCTGCTTTGGAAGTGTCACTGGAGAGAAGATGCAAAAATTTTAGAGCAAGAGGGGAAAGCAAAAGGATTTGAGACTTCCCAAGATGTAGAAAAAAGGTACGGGCAGGCCTGCTTTTTGTCCCGCCCAGCTCCTGCATGGCTAGCTTTACACCCGAAATAACAACACACAAACTGTATTCATATAAACACTGCCTGGCCCATTATATCTAGCCTCTTTTTGGATAACTCTCATATCTTGCTTAACCCATTTCTAATAATCTGTCAATCACCACGAAGTGGTGTCTTACCAGGAAAGATTCAGCATGTCTGACCTGGCAGCTGGCTCCATCGTGTCTGCCCTGGAGAGGAGAGGCATGGCGTCTGGCTTACTTCTCTTCTTCCCAGCATTCTGTCTACTCCATCTACCTAATTTTATGACCTATCAGGCCAAGCAGTTTTCTTTATTGATTAACCATTGAAACAACAGATTGACAAATGACCTTCCCACATCACCAAGATCAAATTCTTCATGATCCTCAGGAACAGGCTCACTAAAAACGAACACACCTTGTCCCTATGCAGCATAGCAGCTTTAAATGCATGGGGCAGGATTCAGGAACCAGGAAAGAGGACTGAGTCATATATGAGGGTTAAACAGGGCCAGAGAGAACCCTTTACTGACTTCTTACAAAGATTAACTAAGGCTATACAATTGGGAGTGACAGACCCTGAAGCTAGACGTGTACTAATTGAATCTTTGACTTCTGAAAATGCCAACTTAGAACGTAAGAAGATCCTTGGGCCTTTAAAGGTTAGATCAGTGCCCATAGATGAATGGATCTTGCATACAATGAATGTTGAAGCATTTGACAATAGTACTGAAGCTTGGGTAGAAGAAGTGATTTCCAGTGGTATGAGGAGACACCAAAATATCAAATGTTTTATAATTGTGGAAGAATAGAACATCTAAGAAGGGACTGTAGACAAGGAATTCCTAGGAATAATGTCTCCTCTAGGAATAGCAAGAATAGGAGGACTCAGCCTTCTGGTCTATGTAGGAGGTGTGGCAAAGGCTGACATTGTACTAATGAATGTAGGTCGACAACAGACAGACAAAGCAACCCGATATTACTGGGAAACTCCTTGGGGGGCCTCTCACAGGCCCCAATGTCAAACAAGGCCCAGTCATTCCCAGTCACTGTGGAGAACAAGTCTCACCAGGAAAATGAAACAATCCAATGCCTCCTGTAAAAAACCACACCATGCTGGATGATGGAATAGACCCAGAAGATAAGTCAAAAACTTCAGTAGGAAATAGGAAATGTTTATTTTGGTAGACTTCTATAAATGATCAAAGACCAAAGCTAAGAGTGTATATAAATGGGATTGTAATTGAGGGACTACTAGACACAGGTATGGATGTAACTATCATTACTCCAGAATCTTGGCATCCAGATTGGCCTCTTCAAAAAGCAGATATTCAATTCCTAGGAATTGGAGCCCTATCTCAAGTAAAACAAAGCATGAGGTGGGTTAAATGCATAGGGTCAGAAGGACAGAAAGGAAGGCTGATGCCATATGTAGCTAATATTGCAGTGAATTTATGAGGCTGAGACCTATTGCAGCAATGGAATACCCAGTTAGCATTTCTGCAGTCCCCAAAACTCATGTTTATGGGAAGGATATTATGAAATATTACAAAAAAAATCACCAGCCATTCAGGATGTACAAGAATACAAATCAACTAGCAAACCTTCAGAGGCACTAACAGCCTTGCCTTTAAACCCATATGGGTTAAACAATGGCCTTTAACGAAAGACAAACTGCAGGCTTTAGAACAGCTGGTACAAGAGCAGCTAGATGCTCACCATATTGAAGAATCAACCAGCCCTTGGAATTCTCCTGTATTTGTCGTTAAAAATAAATCTGGAAAATGGAGAATGGTGACAGATTTAAGAGCTGACAGGTTATCCAACCTATGGGCCCTCTACAGTCCGGAATTCCTCTGCCTTCTTTATTACCAAAAGAATAGCCTCTTGTTGTAAGAGAGAGGGGCCCCTTATTCCGTCCCACCCAAAATTACACAGAAACTGTATTCATTTAAAACACTGCCTGGGCCATTAGCTCTAGCCTCTTATTAGTTAACTCTCACATCTTGATCTAACACATATCTAATAATCTGTGTGGCACCACGAGGTCGTGGCTTACCAGGAAAGATTCTAACCTATGTCCATCTCGGGCTGGAGCTTCATGGTGGCAGCTCTCTCTGACTCTGCCTTCTTTCTCCCAGCATTCAGTTCTGTCTACTCCGCCCACCTAAGGGTTGCCCTATCAAAAGGCCAAGGTAGTCTCTTTATTCAACCAATGAAAGCAACACATAGAAAGGACCTCTTACACCAGCCTCTTATAGTTATTGATTTAAAAGACTGTTTCACTATACCTTTACAAGAAAAGGATAGAGAAAAAAATTGCTTCATAGTGCTTACTTATAATAATTCTCAGCCTATTAAGAGATACCAGTGGACTGTCGTTCCGAGGGAATGCTCAATAGTCCCACCCTGTGCCAATACTTTGTAAATCAGCCATTGGAAATAAGCAATTTCCTAAGTCTATAAATTTCCATTATATGGATGACATTTTGTTATCTGACTCAAATGCAGATACTTTACAAATAATGTTTAAAGAAGTAAAAAAAAGTTTTACGTAAATGGATATTACAAATTGCTCCTGAAAAAACACAAAGAGGAGATTCTGTCAATTACCTAGGTTACAAAATAGGTTTACAGAAAATTAAAACACAAAAGGCACAAATTAGGAGAGAACAATTGCGGACTCTTAATGACTTTCAAAGATTGTTAGGAGATATTTCCAGTCTATGACTTGCTGTTGTGATAAGGCCTGACCTAATAGTTCATTTAAACAAAACCTTAGATGGTGACAAAGACTTAAATAGTCCCAGAGAATTAACAGCTGACACGGAAAAAGAACTGATGATCGTGGAAGAAAAATTACAAGAGGCACATGTAGATAAAGAGAATCCAAATCTTAACTGTATTCTAGTCATATTGCCTTCCAGAATTTCCCCTACAGGAATTTTAATGCAGAGGGAAGATATTATCTTAGAATGGATCTTTTTTTATCACATAAACCAAGTGAAAAATTTAAAACTTATGTGGAAAAAGTCTCTGAATTAATTATAAAAAGAAAATTGAGACTTCATCAACTAGCAGATATAGAGCCAGAAAGATTATAGTTCCTTTTACTGCTGTTGAAATTAAAATATTATGGGAAGACAATGAACCATGACAAAGAGCTTGTGCTAATTTTTTGAGAGAAATTAATATAACATTATTTCAAAAGTGATAGAATTAACCTTATAAAGAGAACTACTTGGATTCTTCCCCAAATGGTATGTCATACACCAATAACTAGATCCTGTACATTTTATACAGATGCAAATAAGGAAGGCAGGTTACAAATCAGAAGAATTAAGAACGGTGGAACAAAGCCCTTACAATTCTGTCCAAAAGGAAGAATTATATACTATTCTCATGGTACTACGGGATTTTAAAGAACCTCTCAATATAGTTAATGATTTGCAATATGCAGAATGAGTTGTCTTGCATATTGAAACTGTTGAATTTATACCAGATGATACAGAATTGACTCCATTATTCATATAGGTTCAAGATATAATCAGGAATAGGCTTTGTTCCATATACACAACACACATTTGATCCCATATGGGTCTGCCAGGTCCTCTAGAATAAGGTAATGTAGAAATTGATTGATTGATTATTGATTGGAAGTCTGCTGAAGGCCTCAGAATTTCATAAGAAACATCATGTCAATAGCAAACGTTTAAAGAATGAGTTTTCTATTACATGGTAACAAGCTATGGTGATTATAAAGAGATATCCTACTTGCTCTTTCTATAACCAAATACCATTACTAGCATGGGGTAACCCAAAGGGTACTCAAAGGAATGAGATCTGGCAGATGGATGTGTTCCACTTTACAGAATTTAGAAAATTAAAATTTGTACACCACACCATTGACACTTATTCAGGTCTTCAATGGGCAACTGCCTTGAGCTCAGAAAAGGTTGATTCAGTAATCACACATTTATTAGAAGTTATGGCCATCATGGGAAAACCTGCACAAATAAAGACAGACAATGGTCCAGCATATGTGTCTAAGAAAATGAAACAGTTTTTTTTTTTGCTTATTATAATAGAAAGGATATTGCAGGTATACCAAACAATCCTACAGGTCAGGCAATTATAGAAAGATCAAATCAAACTATAAAGGATATGCTAAACAAACAGGAAGGGATAGAAAATACCCCCAGAAATAGATTGCTTAATGCTTTATTAACCTTGAATTTTCTTAATGTCAATGAGAAAGTAATAACAGCAGCAGAGAGACATTGGATAGTAGAAAAACTTCCGAATAAAATTAGCCAGTATATTTCAAGGATCCTAAAGAAAAAAACATTGCCCACATGACAGCAGGAAGCAGTTCTAGAAAGCGACATAACCTCTTCCAAAAACGTTTGTTCTCATGGTTAGAGACACCATTTAGGGTTGATTATTACTCACATAGGGTTGGGGATTTGGGTGGAAATTATGTAGGCCTCGAGATATCAAAAAAAAGGGAAGATTGAATGGGATAATAGGTAATTTAGTGTGAACTTATCAACACAAATAATAATGAGTAATAGAGTGAATACTTGTAAGCTATTATTTATGGACAATTTACACTGGTATAATTTCTTGTATATTAATACAAGTTCAAATTATATTTGTTAATTCTGTTTACAATATTTGTATACCCATGCAAAGTTATTTTGTCACATTGTATGTATGCATGTTTCTACCTCTGTTTAAGACATTTTGTATACTGATACAATTTTAGAATACATTTACCATATTGCATTATATATCTCTACCTCTGATTAAGAAATTTATACATTGTTTACATTTTGATGTCACTGTCCTCTTATACTGCACAGTTGTTTAAAGATTGTTTAATATTCTGATATGAAGCCTTAATCTTTAAGTTATATAGGTATTAAGTATTATACGTTAATAGCCATTCATGTTTGTTATATTTTTAGTCAGACTAATTAGGTTCTTTAGATACATAGAGATTGTATTCTGCATAGATAGGTTACCTTCAACTGATGGGGGAGTGTCATATATCAATCTGTTGATTTCACTGGCTAAGAATAAAGAAACTGCTAGGCCCATTGGATAGGCCACCCTTAGGTGGGTGGAGTAAACAGAACAGAACGCTGGGAGGAAGAGGAAGTGAGGTCAGACTCCACAGCTCCGCTCTCCGGAGCAGACGCAGGAGAGACGCCATGCTACCTGCTCCAGGGAAGACGCACACCATGCCCCAGCTCCGACCCAGGATGGACTTAGGCTAGAATCTTCCCGGTAAGCGCACCTAGGGGCGCTACATAGATTATTAGAAATGGGCCAGAGCAGTGTTTAAAAGAATACAGTGTCCGTGTAATTATTTGGGGCATAAGCTAGCCGAAGCCGAGCCGGGCAGGGCAGGCGGCTGGGGTGTTTGGGGACGCAGCCCTGCCGCCGCCCTTATTACTACATTCAACCACTTCAAAGATCTGCAGAACATGGCATTTAAATAACTTAGAATCCTGTTGATGTGAGACACAATTGCTCGTAGCAGCAGCGATCTATTCCCAAAAGAGTGTTGAGCACCAAGGACACTCCATTTGGAGTTTGTCTTTTTCTTGGTACAACTTGCCTTTGGGCAAGAAACTGCCATGCCTCGACCACTGACAAAGTGCATGATGTCTGAACTGGGCAAGCAGGATACAAGAAAAAAGACTGCCAAATCTTGCCAAGCCTTGGTAATATGATTTTGAAAAATTCCCTGCCTTTGAAAATGGTCTCTTAGTTACTCTAGGCCTTAGCCAAAGTTGGTTGCTTCAACATTGCAAATGAGACTTTGGGTGATTGCTTGGGCACCAGTTGTCTCTGTCATCTACTGTACATTTTTGGAAGCTGCTTAATTGCACTTCCTGCCTACTCAAGTGATATTATCCCGCTTCTCAGGCCTCCGATGGAGTTGAAGATTAGATAGTCATAGTTATTGTCCTCTTATGATCTAGCCAAGCCATTTCCAATACAAGACTTAGACTCCTTAGGATAGAATGTTTATTAAAACATTTAGTGTATGTTCCTTGCTTAATATTGTTTATGCTGGTTGTAATTTTAATCTTATACTTGATATCTGTTCCTAGTGTATATAGTTTTGCATTGGGTTTGAAACTCTCTTATTTAAACAAAAGGGGGAGGTGCTGTGGGAGCTCCTTCCGCTCCTTCAGCCCATACCTTTCAGGTACCAGCCCACTTGGGCATGGGCTCCTATATTATAAATGCAACTGTAAAGCCTGCACTTGCTCTCTTGCTTCTAGCTCTCACTTCTGGCTGTAGACTCTGTTACTATTCCCTGTTTGTGCAGAGGACTGTGATCTAGGACAGTGATCTGTAAACCTCCCCTAAATAAATAACTCTTTATTAAACGTAATTCTGAACTAGCATGGGATTATTTTGTATCTTCCGCCATCAAATAAGCAAACTCCTTGAAGTTCTTGTAGAATGTTACTTGGCCTCTCCATTCCCTGACCTTAGTTCACACAACAGTTCCTTCATGTTGCTTCAGTTACCACTTAACTTGGCTGTAGCCATTTTCCATATCCTAAAATCTCCTAAATCTCAGTTCTAGTTATCCCACATCTCCCACCCCTTTAACTCATTGATTATCCACACAGCCAGCGATGCAATAAGGGCTCCATCCCACGGTCATGAGGAAATGGATACTGTCATCAGGAAGCTGAGAAGAGGCCTCCAAGCTTCAGACAGACTGCAGGCTTGATGGACACCATTCTTTCAGCATTGTGAGACTCAAAGCAGAGACATTACTAACTCTATGGTCAGATGACTCATAAAGCCAAGAGAAGGCTATGTGACTTCAAATATGAAGTTCAAATTGTTATAAAGCAATAGAAGATGAATATGCCTGCTTTAAGAAATTTGGAAACTTTCTTTAAAAAGTAAAAGGAAAAAATATGTTTGAAAAATGCCATAATGAAACTAAATACTTGGTACGCTAATTTAAAATTTCAGTAGGTCTGGAGATGGCTCGGCATATAAGGGCACTTGCTGCCAAGCCTAATGACCTAAGTTGGATCCTTAGGACCCATGTCGCTGGAGAGAACCAATTTCTGACCTCCACATATGTATATCACACAGCATGTGTGCATACATACATATGTATATCTGCACAAAATAGATAATAGATTAAAATGGTTAATAATCTAACTGAACTCTTAAAGGGCAGAAGAGGAAAACTACACTTGTGTAACTGAGTAGCTTCCTCACTCCATTAGTTACAGCCAGCACTTTGTTCAGGCACCTTCCAGGACACCGTACATTGCATTTGCATCCACATGTGAAGGCATGGCCAGACAGGCAGGAGAGCTGGGATGGTGTGATGCCTGGACATAAGGGAGAGGTGTTCCGAGGAGGCAGAGGTCACATGGATATTCTGCTATTATTATTATTACAGATGAAATGACTACTTTCTTGAGGTCACAGAATTAGAAAAAAGCAGAGCTAAGATTCAACCAAGACCTGATCCTGTTTCTAAAACCAGCTCTCAGAGCCACTAAATCCCATTTCTTCTTTGTATATGGCTATGATGTTTACTCCCTTTCAATAAAGTATAGAACCATTCCATTAACCTACAGATAACAAGGGATTCATGGTGAAAAAGTAACTATTTTTCAAATGAGAATTCCCTAGATAAAGGCAATTAAGACAGTTGAGATGGCTCAGTGGTTAAGAGCACTTGTTGCTCTTGCAGAGAACCACAGTTTGGGCCCGACACTCACATGGTGGTTCAAAACTGTAACTACAGTTCCAGAGAACTAGACCTCCTCTTCTGGTCTCTGAGCCATCCAGACAGTCATACACACAAGATAAAATTAAAGCCAATGCCAAGCTTGAAATTGTCCAGAGGTTGTCCTATACTAGGAGTCAAATCATTCTCTCTATTATGGGCATCTTGTCTCTCTGACCTATCTTTCCAGCCTCCTAGCTGATTTGCTCCTGGCATGCTGACCTCATGATGGCTTGACTGTGTCTAACTTGCTCTTGCTTCTTGGTGTGCACTCATTCTTCCATCTGTCCAGAACATTATATCCCAGCTCTTCCAGACCTGCCCTTCCTTCCTAGCCTGTATTAAACACCATGCACTAAACCAAAGAAGCCTTCCCCAGCCACTCTGCCTAAACTATCCAACTCCACTTATGCTCTCCCTGTAATTCGCTTAACTTTCCTTCTCAGTACTTACACTATCTGAAATTATATCATTTAACGTTAGAAGAAAACTTATTCATGATTATTTTCCTATCTAAAAACAGTGTTGTGTTAACAGGGGAAGAGCTTCTGTCTTCAACCAATCCTTAGTGCCTGGAAGAGAGGCCTTCACTGAATATTAGTGGGAGGACAGCTGTTTAAAACTGGGAATCTACTATAGTGATGGATCTGTGGTGACAGGCTCATCATTTGAATTAGTGTGGCAGTAGTTGAAAGGGTTAGGAGGTGTGGTCTTGATGGAGTAGGTGTGGCCTTGTTTGAGAAAGAGTGTTACTAGGGGTAGGCTTTGAGGTTTCACAAGCCCTTGCCAGGCCCAGTGTCACTCTCTTCCTGATGTCTGTGGATATGGATATACAACTTTCAGCTACTTGTATACATTACGTCTGCTTGTGTGCCTCCATGCTCCCTGCTATGACGGTAACGGATTAAACCTCTGAACTCTAAGCCAGCACGATTAAAGGCTTTCCTTTATAAGAGTTGTTGCGGTCATGGTGTCCCTTCCTAGCAATGGAATACTGACTAAGACAAAATCTTTTTAGTTTAGAACTCTGAGAAGCTAACCCATACAAACTATTGGATTAATTGCAGTAGCCTGGAGTCTAATGCCAAGAAAACTGGGATCATGCCAGGATAGAGTATGCTAAGAGCTAAACCATCCTAAATACGTCTAGGTAACTACTGTCAGTGTGTACACACACACACACACCCCTGAGTATGCTACGAGCTAAACCATCCTAAATACGTCTAGGTAACTACTGTCAGTGTGTGTACACACACACACACACACACCCCTGAGCCTGTTCCACCTTGTCTGAAGGTCAGAGTTTGAGCTTGTTTTTGCTCTACAACAGGTGTGGCTACAAATGAGAGATCCTGGCCTAGGGTGTGGTTAATTAATATTTTGAGTGTTGCAGTTGATCTGCTCCACCTGAACGAAAGGTGGGAGAATTCAAGCCTATTCCTTGTGTCACGCTAATGAAGTCTGTTGCCTTCCCCTCCCTCCCCTTTTGGAGTGAAGTAGGCAAACTTCTGGAAGAATAAACGAAGAGGATTCAGTATTCTCTGATTTTCCCTCCGTTTCTGTCTCATCTTTCTACTATATCTCTGTTCTTTTTGCCTAATTATTCTAATCCTCACGCCCCTACCCTGGAATTTATGAACCCACTGCAGGCTAGGACCGTGGTAAGAGTCACCCCAAAAAGGTGATTCCTGATAACTACCCTACAACACACCCTTTTTTTCCTAAGACAGTGTCTCACTGTGCAACCTTGGCTGCCCTGGAATTGAGACTCACTGAGATTCACCTGAGGTTGAAGCTGTGGCTGCCACCCATCCTGGGTTTTTCCTCTCATCTAGCGCCACATCCTGGTGCCTTGTCCCTGGGTTCTTCTGCCGTCCTAAGCTCCATTAATAGCCCCTAAGTTGCCTCAAATGCTCACAGTTTCGAGCTTCTCCCTCTAGCTGCCCCACCAGCATAATTTCTCTTTCTTAATCAATTATCTCGACTACAGTGTTAGGAAATAAGAGAACCAATTCAACTGATAGACTACAACATGAAGAATGAATCTTTCACTACTCTCGAGCATCTGCACACATTAAAAAGCGAATGTGTACTGATTTAAATCTAACTAGTAAAGTTTCGAGCATTAGGACAGGAACGTGGAAAAATTATAAAGTAGACAGAATATTCTTTTTCGCCTGGTAAAATAACTACCAAACAGTCTTTGAATACAGTAGGCACTAGCAATATTTGTCAAAGGAGTTGTAAGTAAAAGTCATGTCAAGGCAACTTCTTGGTCTTCCTTTGGGCCAACTCCCTTGTTATGGGTTTCCCCCCATGAAATAAACGTTGTTTTTTACAATGGTTCATTCAGTGTCAAAAAGGGGTGGCACATACACATCTCTCTCTTCCACCAAAGATGCTTAAGAGAAAAAAAGCAGACCATATTGTTTTTATAGGTTGTATCTTAAGTAAGTTTTAGGGAGTCCCCACTCTTTTTAGAGAACAAATTTGGCAAGGCTAGCCTGGGCACAAGATTCTGTCTCAACAACAAAGAGAGAGAGAAAAAGAAGAGAACAAATTTGATTTTTCACTAACAGTAGGCTATGTCACATACAACATAGGATAGCAAAACAAAATGTATTTTGGAGTAAAGTATTACTAAAAGCCTATGGATTTAAATGTCTCATTACAATTTATAATTCCTGAAATGCTGCCAGGATGAGAAACTTCCCTAATGGAGAAACAGAAGGGAAATGGTAGGCAGGACAGGGACGCAATACTGAGTTATCAGAATCGACCCAGAGACCCTAGCAAGCCACATACTCTGGGCTTTAATCACACAGATCTGTCTGTAAATCTAGAGTGGGAACCAGGTGAAGTTTTAACCAAGGCCCCAGGTGATTCTGCATGGGCAAACAGACTGTGGCAAAGATGGAGAGTTTAGCCTCAAGCAAAGCCAGGTGACCCATATTAAAACAAGAATAAGCGTTAAGAGTAAGAATAATAAAGTCACAGAACAGACTATAGAGGGCTTAGTGATCTAATGACTGTGTGGAGTGAAGGACAGTCTACAGGCCAATGGATAACAGTTACGCTCTGGGGTTTTGCTTTCTTTTTGGCATGGAACAGTGGCACCTTTGCTTTAGCGTGTGTCATGGGGCACCTGGAAGAACTCTCCAGCAAGCATCTAGGGCAGGGCTCCTTAAGCTTTTCCACTCACAATCCTTTTCTGCCAGTGCATTTTTGCAAAACCCTGGTATACTGGTATGTAAAGAAGGTATACAAATCATTTATTGGTAAGTCATAAATGAATTTATTTTAAAAGAGTTTGGGAGGGGGCTAGAGGGGTGGCTCAGCAGTTACGAGCACTGGCTGCTCTTCCAGAGGTCCAGAGTTAATTCCCAGCACCCACATGGCAGCTCTCAACTGTCTAGTCCCATGGGATTTGATGCCCTCTGGCGTGCAGATATGTATGCAGACAAAATAGCCATATACATAAAATAAATATTTTAAAAATTCTTTGGTAGACATAATTTTATTATCAAAGATTAAAACAAATTTGCACATGCTTGTTTGTTTTTAAATAAATAATTAAATCTTGGCAGACTATTTGATACTGCAGGATGTAGCTGCTTTGATGTTTTTCATTTTTTTCAGTTTACCAATATTTCGACTTGAAAATTATCAGAGTGCCGAGAACACCCCTTTGCATAAATACTCTGCACAAAATGACGGGACCATGTTTAGGGCTATATCAGAAATAGCTGAATAATCTCACATCAAAATTCATTTAATAATTTTTTTAAGTCAAACTCAAGCCAATAACTCAAACAGCCATTTTTAGAATCAAGAACCTTAACACAATAAAATCGAAAGATATACGAATTTCATACCAGCTGAGGAAAGATTTAGGAAAATATTAAAAGTTTTTGCTTCCTGCAATTAAAGTTACGTTTCTACAAGCTTAGAGAAGCTGCATATACGGATAAAAGAACCACTGCAATTCATAACACACACACACACACACACACACACACACACACACACACACACACACACACTCCCGCTGCTATTCATAACACACAATATTCTTGATTCTGACTTGCGATGTTTCTGCCAGTATCAGTCAGGACTGCAAACAGTGTTCTGAACCTTGATGCAGTGAAGTCGGGGGGAAGCATCGGTGAGTGCTTCAGAAACACCTTAGATTCACAAAGTTTGAATCCCCCTGTCTCTCACATCCCCGCCTCCTTTAAACTGCTGTCAAAATTTCTGCTATATATAGGTTGCGACCTACAGCTTTCGCAGGGGTTCAAATGTTATGTCCAGAAGTGACGGTAGTGGTAGGGATCCTAGTTATTTGGGAGTCTCTAAAGATACCGAATGCAGCTTTTCTTTGAGCCACCAATTATTTCGCTGGAATTTTGCATGCTGCAAATTCGCCACGCCCCTAGGCGAGCACAGCTGGGATAGGGTGAAAACCTTCCCCAAATCGCGCAGGAGCAATGTAATTCCACCCCGTGGCTCAGCGGTGCAAACATTTCTCCTGACGGGACGGGTATGGTGGTGAACTGCCTAAAAGTGATAGGTTCGAATCCCTCTGGCCACTCAGGAATGTAGGCGGCCAGGCGGGCTGAGCCGAGCCGGGTGACCCGGGGCGACCTTGACCTCGGGTCCTCGAGTGTCTCCGCCCTCCCGGGTTCCCTCCGGGCCACGTCCACTCACTTCTCGGAGAGTCCGGCCCAGCATAGTCCTTGGGTTCAGTCCGGTACCAGAGGGGCCCTGAGCAGAGGAAGAAGTCGCCTTCTGCCACTAGCAGTGCATGGGCGCAGACATCTTGGATCCTCACGGGCCTCTTCAACACCGAGCGCTTTGATTGGTCGAGCTCCCAGCTGCGGAAATGATCTCTGCACGCGATTGGTTGGCGCTCTGGGCCGCAGCGGCGCGCGGACAGGCAAGGAGACCGGGCTGGGGTCGCGTCGGGACTGGATTCCAGACTGCCGCCAAGGGAGAGCAATTGCAGTTTACTCACCCCGCCGAGGGCTCCCTGCTTGTTCGGTTTTTTCTTTAAGGGGGAGGAGAGCGAAAGGAAGGGGCAATGGACAGAATATCGACTGGACGTGAACTGGAGCCTCTCTGATGTGGGGAGCATTGTAGCATATTTTCCTCCTTCCATTGCTTCTTTAGGTTGAGTTCGTTTCTGGAAGCTCCTCTCCCTTTAATTGACAGTGGGTTTAGCTGTATTTGGCTGAATTGATTGCAGTGGGGCTAGTTTGACCCACTCCAGGTGGTTTCTTTTCCTTTTTTTTTTTTTTTTTTTGAGGACGCGGCTTTATCCCTTCTCAGGATGGAGGTTTTGAAGTCTTGTGTACTTAGGAGAAGTGCACGTGCCGCCGCCGCCTGCTACTGGAGAAGCAAAGTTATCCCAAAGAGGCCTTTTAGAGAGATTAGTACTACGCCTGCGAGAAGCACTGTTATGCCCGCTTGGGTGATAGATAAATATGGAAAGAATGACGTTCTTCGGTTCACACAGGACATGATGTTACCTATCATACACTATCCAAACGAAGTCATTATCAAAGTCCATGCTGCCAGTGTAAATCCTATAGATGTTAATATGAGAAGTAAGTTGTCCAGTCTTTTTTTTTAATCAAAATTTCATTAGACGTGCAGGTGTTTTGTTTGTGTGGTTTTGTTTGTTTCTAAGACGAGCTTACTATCTAGTTCATGCTGGCCTTCAACTCATTGTACTCTGCAGTCTCCACTCGGGCAGCTCTGCTTGCCCTGCCCTCCGGTCCTGGGATGGCAAGTATTGGCATAAAGGAATCATTTAGGTTTATTATTGCTACATTTATTTATTTTGTGTTTGGGTGCGTGGGGCAGTGCTCAAGTGGAGGTCAAAGGACAGCAGGTGGACGTGGGTTCCTTCCACCGTTTGGTCCCCAGAAATTAGACTCCAGCCATCAGGCTTGGTGGAAAGTGCCATACAGGTAGAGCCCTCCAGAGTCGGGTAGGTCTTTTGATAACATCCCTGTAAGTAGTTCCAAAAATTTGAAACCACAATAGCTAAGGAACACTTTAATCTTTTATTAAGTGTGCTTGATTGCTTCCTTTCTATTGTGAATTGGGACTGAGAAGTGGTACCTGAAGTTAACTTACTGGGTGGTAATCTTAGGGTCAGGCATAGGTTTCAGAGTTTGGCTATGTTTCCCCATTGGTTCCGAGTTTGGGTTTATATAATTCCTGTATCCTCCTTGCTCTCCAGTTATTCACAGCTTCTGTTTCAGGCCTAGGGAACCAAGCAACAGAACAGGAGTCCAGGATATGGGCCCCGTGCTCTCATTTCTCATATTGCATTTTGCCCTCTGTAGCTAAGATGGGTTTTCTTGTTATACACCTGTTGAAATTGGGATAATATCAGCCTGCTTTCTCTTGCTGGGCCACGTTGAAAAGTTTGGAGAGAGCATTTCTTATAGCCTGTACTGTGGTTCTATTATAATAGTGAACGGATTGGTTTGTATTTATGAATTACTTTAACTCTGGAAAAATTTGGCAAAAATATTGTCAGTCTTGCTTGTGGGCGCTCAGTCTGTGTCTTCTGGAGATGAACATGTTTTAAGATGACTGATGTCAGTCTTGATTCCCAGACACGTAACCTCCCAGTCTTTAAGGGAGCTGCCGTGTGTAACCCTGGGTTCAGAAGGGTTTGTGTGGGGGTCTTCATTTGCCTTCAAGGCCCCAGAAGCAGCTCTCAGATATGGCGTACTGTGAGGCTAACTTAATTTCTCTGTTACGCAAAGATGTGTGCATTATCTGCTTACAGATTAAGTTAAAAATAGAAGAAAATGTTAAAACCAACTTTACTTTTTTGCCAGAAATGATGCGATACAGTAGCAATTCTTAAATTTGGCTTCAAGTCTCATTTGTGTCTAAAAAGTACTGGGCTTTTATAGGAGCTATAATCATCTAATCAGAAACTTGAACAAATGCTAAACATTTTTATTTTAAAATGCAGTAAATACAGAATTAAAATAGGAGTAAAGTATGAAATGACTGAGAGACAGTTCCATATGTGAACTGCTCACATGGGCAGTAGTTGATATAGCACCGGATTTACCTCCAAAGAGGTTACTGGGGTATAAGAGCTGTTTATGCAAAAGACACTAGATTTCAAATATTTAATAAGAAAAGAGTTAAACACGTCTCCATCAGATTTTTATCAGGACCAGAGGTAGAGCTCAGTAGTAATTCTTTTGTGTGGTACGTCCCTGGGCAAGATCACCAGCATTAACAGCAAGAGCCAACAACGAGAACTACTGTTATCTTGGCAATACTATGGATATTTGAGTAAAGTATTCCAGAATTACTTTTTGTTTCCTTTACCTGCAGAATAACTACTAGTAGCTTTTCCTTAGAGGAAGAGATTTGGAGAAAGGTTTGGAGTCTTAAAATGTTTGTAACTGGAAAACTCCTGAAACTGGGGTAAGAGTTGACAAAAGCACCTGCCTGCCCTGTGTAGAGCCCTTTCTTAAGCTGGAGGTTGAGGACCAGAAGGTCAAGGTCATTCTGAGGTTGGCCAGGTGTTACAACAAACACACAAACAAAATGTCAACAAACTATTAAGTAGAGACAGGAGTTCAAGGCCATCTTGGACTGAGCCATTCTGTGTCTCCCAAAACCAAAATAATAATAATAATAATAAATACAATTAAAAATACCTTTTGCAATTGTCTATGTTTAACTTTTTCTTCAGTGCTGGGGATGAGTTATATCTCTCTCCCTCTAGTTTTGTGCTGATGTAATAATTGGGATTCCTAGTTGGATATGATATTTTACTTCATTTAAAATTTTTAATTTATTTTTTCATTAGACTTGAAGGCAGTTTTGTTTTATAGGTACACAATGTGTGCTGTGTACAGTTTCATTTCAATAGAATGGCTGTGTTCAGATCTTTCTAGGCTGTTTTTGCATATAATAACATAGCACATCTTACTTTTATATAGTATTTTTGAGATGATCTAGTATCTTATAACTTGACTGGGTAATACTATTTGCAAGTTATCTCCCAGCCCATGGATGCTTTTTGAGAAAGTGTTATATGGTGGCTTTAGGTAATATTTGATTAGAAAATTATTTCCCTTGAGAAGAAAACAAGACACACATCTATTTTGACAGATAAAGGCTGTTTTTTTAATGGCCACTGCTGTTTGACATAAAACTATAAATCATAGATATGGCTAAAGCAATGACTTATTTATTTATTTATTGGCTTTTTCAAGACAGGGTTTCTCTGTAGCTTTGAAGCCTGTCCTGGAACTAGATCTTGTAGACCAGGCTGGTCTCAAACTCACAGAGATCTGCCTGCCTCTGCCTCTTAAGTGCTGATATTAAAGGTGTGTGTCACCACCGCCTGGTTTATGAATAATTTTAAAGTAGTATAGCCAATGGCAAATACAACAAAGTTTGATTTGTTTAGATGGGATAAAAAGAACTGAAATTGATGACGTCTTGGGGATTTTCTAAATTAGCCCAACTCTGGTCAAGTCAAGCCTGTGTTAGTGGGAGGCACTCTTGTCTTTCTTAAGAGACTTTTGTGGGCTGGACTGGGCTGGCTGCAGGCTGTGTGTCTGAGGAAGAGCTTGAACTACTGCCCCTCCTGCTTGTGTTCCAGATCCAGGTGTGTGTGCTACCACCTGCAGCTGGGATGACAAGCTTAAACCCCATTTTGTCCCCAAACGGTTTCCATTTCTGACTACAAGCTGGCTGCATTCTGGTAAGACGAGGTTAGCTGGACCTGGCTACTCTTGGTATATTAGGGTTAGGCATATTAACATATTAGGGTTATTAAGAAAATGGTTGAAAACAATCTGAACTGTTGGCTTGGGCCCTCAGAAAGGGCTGAAACCGTTTTGCAGCTTTACAACTAAATTATGCCAAGGCAAAATGTACACTTATGTTCTCAAGCCACAAATGGTTTCAGTGAGTAAACTGCTTATGTTTTAGCAGAGGGGGAATAAATATAAGACAGGAAAAATGCCCTTGGTGAGTGTTATGTGCACTGTGGGCATTTCCTGTGGAGTGCAGTTCTAGCTGGCCAGATGGCAAATGTGGAATGTTGGTATAAGGACCACCAGCTTATATTTTTCTGGGACTATCCCAACTTTCGTTTCCTCCCAAGTGCCTTGATTTTTTTTTCTTTAGAAAAACAACTCTGCATCTCCGCTTATCTACTCTTCACTTTGCTGCTAGATTGTCACTGCCTACCTAAGGCCAACCTTCCGCTGGTCTTCTTGATCATATCCTCCCTCACTTAACTGGGGTATCTGTCCTCTCCTGCATTTCTCTTTTCTTTTATAGTGGATCATTCACACAGCATATAACTTTGTGATTATTATTACTTCTTTTTCTGCCACTGTTTTATTTAGAGTCTCTTATCTGCTTTTGATCTTATATGAAAACAGCATTAAATATTTTTCATTTTTTATTTTTATTTTTTTATTATTTTTTTTTTTTGGTTTTTCGAGACAGGGTTTCTCTGTGGTTTTGGAGCCTGTCCTGGAACTAGCTCTTGTAGACCAGGCTGGTCTCGAACTCACAGAGATCCGCCTGCCTCTGCCTCCCGAGTGCTGGGATTAAAGGCGTGCGCCACCACCGCCCGGCTAGCATTAAATATTTTTAAAGACCTTGACTTTCAGAACTCTTCTGAAGTATCTAGGCCCATTTATTACTTTGGATTATTATTGCAGATAGAGCAGTTAATTTATTTGAACTAAAAGAATGGTTTCAACTTTACTTACCTGTTTTCTGTGTAAATATCCTTAAAAAGAAAATGGTATGAGCCTTGTGTAGTACCACACATCTTTCTTTAGTCCTGTCACTGGGGAGGCAGAAGCAAATGGATCTCTGTGAGGCCAGCTTGGTCTGCATAGCAGGTCCAGGTCAACCAAGGCTACACAGTGGGACTCTGTTTCAAAAACAAACAAAGAAAAAAAACCCCAAACCAGTGCACCCTACCCCACAGGTATAATGCAGTTGGCCTGATCAGACACATCAAATGTAGCTCAGTGGCTCTTTTCCACTAAAATTCTTTGCACTTACTCAAAATCATTATTCTAGGTAGATTTTTAAGAAATGGAGACTAGACCTCTTAAACTCATAATTGAGTGCTAGTATCGGGCACTTTAATATGTATGAATTCTTTATCAGCCTGAACGTTTGTCTTCTTTACCAGACATAGTACTAAATGTCTTTGCTCATAAAAAATTCATTCAAGTGTGGGGACACATCTCTATAGTCCCAGCATTTTGACTGAGGGGGGTTAGGAGTTTAAGGCTAGCCCGGGCTACACAGCAAATCTTGTCTAAATACTTAAAAAGTTTGCAAATGAGTAAATTAATAGAGATACCATCTTCAAAGAGCAATTATATAAAAGAGGATTCTAAAACTCCAGAAGGCAGTTTTGCAGCTTGAGTTTGAAAGGACTTTGAGCAATTGTGGTTTTAGCGATTGCAGCTTTCTTTGAAAGGAACAACACCCCGTTGTTTTTACACTTTACTGTGTGGTGGCAAAACTGTGTGGTTGTGTTAGAGTCTCCGTTTGAGCATATGACATTGATCTGACTGTGTGCTATAGTATTTTAAAGTCACTCTGACCTTTTCCTTTAAGAAGCAGGTCCATTGTGTTTCGTAGGTGGTTATGGAGCGACGGCCTTAAATATGAAGCGTGATCCTTTGCATATAAGAACCACAGGAGAAGAGTTTCCTCTGACTCTGGGTCGGGATGTGTCTGGCGTGGTGATGGAGTGTGGGCTTGACGTAAAGTATTTCCAGCCTGGAGATGAGGTGAGTTAATCCTTCCTCCTCATTGTCTCGCCTCCCTCTCCTTCCCCACTCCCTCTCCTTCTGCTTTCATCTGGTTTTCATGTAACTCAGACACATGCATTGTAAGTGTCTTGGTCACTGTTCTATTGCTGTGAAGAGACACCATGACCAAGGCAACTCTGATAAAAGGAAGCATTGAATTGGGGCTGGCTTATAGTTGTAGAGGGTTGGTCTGTTATCATCACGGTGGGATCGTGGTGGCACACAGGTAGGCATGCTTACATCCTGATCCAAGAGGCACTGGGCCTAGATGGGATTTTAACCCTTAAAGCCCATCCTCAGTGACACACCTTTTCCATCAAGGCCACACCTCCTAATCCTCCCCAAACAGTTCATCAACTGGCGACTAAGCATGCAAATATATGAGCCTGCGGGGACCATTCTCCTTCAGACCACCACAGGGTGCTTTTGAACCTGTGATTCTGCTGTGTCGACCTCCCAAATGCTAGGCTTACTGGCACATGCCACCCTGCCCAGCTCTCTTACTGGTTATTCTTTCAAGATTATTTTAGATTGCGTATAGCTGGGTCTCGGATTTAGTTTGTAGCTGAGGATGACTTTGTGCTTCTAATCCTTCTCCACCTCCCAAGAATTGGGATTGCAGGTGTGTGTAACCAGGCTTTCCTACTTCCTTTCTTTGGAAATAGACTGCAAGACCATTTGTCTTTTCCATATGTGCCTTGGGCAGGGCACCTGTTTCTTGGTTTGGTTGTTTTTCTTTTTCTTTTTTGTGAGACAGGGTCTTGCTGCTTGGAACACACTATATAGCTCGGGCTTATCTTGAACTTGTAATACTTTGGCCTCCTTAGTGTTAACATTACAGGCATGAGCCACATGCTCAGCTTATACTTGAATTTTCTAAATTTCTAAATTCTTAAGAATTGTAAGACTTTAAAAACACGTAGGATTGTAAACAAGAGTCTGCACTCTCATTCCCGGCCACCCAGACCCAAATAATCACACAGAAAAACCATATTAATTGCCACACTGTTTGACCAATGGCCCAGGTGTATTCCTAGCTAGCTTTTATATCTTAAATTGACCCATTTCTATTATTTTATATTTTAACAAGAGGCTCATGGTTTACCGTTAAGGTACTGGCATCTTTCTCCTTCCTCAGCTGCATGGCATCTGCCTGACTCCACCTTCTTCTCCCTCCATTCAATTTAGTTTTCCTGCCTGCCTATATTATGCCCTGCTACAGGCCAAAGCAGCTTCTTTATTAACTAATGGTAATAAAACATATTCAGAGCATACAGAGGGGAATCCTACATCAAAGGATTAGGAGGATTCATTTTGCTTGAGTCTTTAAATGACAGTTTGTCCCTTATTGGTTAGCTGGTTTTGAAATAGCTAAAGTTTGATATAATCTGTCACTTTTCACTTTGGATGTTTATGCCAAGAGTTAGTAGTGAACTCATAATAATAGCATGTTCTGGTTTCTTTTCACAGAGAAGATAATCCCTGTTAGTCAGTACAACCAGCCAGTTTGCAGTTGAGGAAGCCCAGCTATAAAGTGGCGCACAGGCAACTGGGAATAGTGTGGTTTTCCTGTAATCCCAGCACTAAGGAGTCTGAGATGTGAAGTGTTACTCTAATTAATCTTTATCAATAAAAAAAATTGAGAGTCAAATATTTGGATAAACCCTGAATGATCAGAGAGCCAGGAGCAGCTGCCAGTTGCTTCCTATCTCTTGCTTTCAAATCTGTCCAAAAGGCCCAGATCCTGTCTCGGCCCCACCTTATCACTTCCTGTCTCCTCTCTCTACAGTCCTCCAAACCTCTATGGTCAGCTAGTGACGGGCTCCCCACTTTGACTCCAAATAAGCTTTATTTGTCAGAACACTGTGAATATCACACAACAGAGATGAGAAGATTAAAAGTTTGAGGTCATCCTGTGCTATCTGATGAGATCCTGTCTCAAAAATACATATAAGTAAATAAAAAAAGCCACAGCTAGTAAGTCGTAGTTCTCCGGCAGAGTCTAGCAGAATGCGTCAGGCATATTAGTTTGTATGTCCAATGTGGTTTGAGTTGATAAATCCAGAATCATACTCAGCAATGAATGGGTGTCGTGTGAAACTTAGCTTTTTGCACTGGGTAGCCGTGTCTTAGGGGATACCTTCATGCTTAGCGTGGTCAGACATGGCTGTTCTAATAAAGCTGCACATCTGCATTTCAGGTCTGGGCTGCAGTTCCTCCTTGGAAACAAGGCACTTTGTCAGAATTCGTCGTGGTCAGTGGGAATGAGGTAACTCACACGCCGCCTCTGCTGAAATGCTTAACTGTAAGGAAGACTGGTAGGCATCTCAAAAGTTAGTGATGTCTTTTCAGATTAGTTTCGTGTTTTACAGGCAATGTTGAAAGAGCTTAAATGAAGACTAGGAGACTTTGAAAGAGTTAAAACTATTCGGTGTATTTATTAGCGTTGCCTGCTGAGCAGTTGTCTATATCCGAAGAGCAGAGACTTGGGCTGAGGTTTAGAACCTACAGTGTTCTTTGCTCTACCCAGTATGAACCAGTTATACCCAAGGGAGAGGCATGGAGGTATCAAATATAGTCAGGGGACCTAACAGTTAATAGAGGAAAAGGATTAACAGAGGGAGCCTGGAGGAGGAATTAGGAGTTACTGGGCATTGGGAATTATTAGGATAGAAAAAATTCTAGAAAAATTACATTTTAGAAAACAGAATTAAGGAAGCAATTGGTATCAAAAACAAATTAAAATGTGTTTATCAGGGTTTGAGGACTAGCACGATTATTATATATGCTCTTTTTAAATAAACAGTCAAGTAGTATGTCTAATACTTGGGATTATTATATATGGTCTTTTTTTAAAAATAGGTAGTAAAGTAGTATATCTAATAATGTAGTCTGCAAAACATCACTGAGCCTCTTGATACAGGAAAAGAGCTGTTTGGAGACTATTCTCAGGCAAGCTTTGGAGTAGGATGTGCAGTAAACACTGAACCCAGGAGTAGTTTGTAAATTTCTCTGTGAAAATTTCCATTTTCCTGTGATGGTAAGCGCTTAGCTGTGTATATAGGTGTGTGAGTTCCTGCTTAGTTTTCACCGTTTTTCTCTGTGAAAATTCCTGTTTTCCTGTGATGGTGAGTGCTTAGCTGTGTACATAGGCGTGTGAGTTCCTGCTTAGTTTTACCGTTGTCTTTCACTGCAGGTCTCGCACAAGCCCAAATCGCTCACTCATACTCAGGCTGCCTCTTTGCCGTATGTGGCTCTCACAGCCTGGTCTGCCATAAACAAGGTTGGTGGCCTGAATGCCAAGAATTGCATGGGAAAACGGTAAGTGATGGTGACAGCTGAAGCTCCCTTTTCTTTCTTCTAGTCCTTCACAGCAGATCTGTTAGTCTTGAGATCACCGTTAGCTGTGTGACCAGTTATGCTAACATTTGTCACATTTTACTTTAAAGCCTCAGTCTGTGGATTGTCAGCTGAATCAAATGGGGGATTTTAAAAGATACATAGTTGAGCTATCTAGGAGTTTGAGTCTCCTATATTAGGGCATTTAAACTTTTTTCTGTACATGGATGTGCGTGTGTGTGTGTGTGTGTGTGTGTGTATGTATGCATGCCTGGGTGCCTATGTGAGGTTATGTGCACCACATGCACATCAGTACCTTGGCCAGAGGAAAGCATCAGATCTGGTACTGGAGTTACAGGTGGTTGTGAGCCACCAAGTGTGTGCGCTAAAAGGACTCTGTGTCCTCTGCAAGAGCACAAAGCGATCTTAACAGCTGAGCCATCTCTTGAGCCCTGGGGCATAAATTTTTCTGTGAGCCTCTAACAAGAGCCAGATTTTGTGAGGCTTCTAGGAAGGGTGTGAACCTCCTGCATTCTGTAAGGGATGTGCCAAGCTGAGAGCTGTGCTTTCTCCCCACCAGGACTTGCTCACTGGTTTGTGTATTTTAATGGGGCTACAAATGCTGTTGAATACTCTTGAGTTCTCTTGGGCTCAGCATGTGCATCTTGGAGGGCAGTTCTGGTGCTCCAGTGACTGGAATATATGCTTGTTTAGGTCAGCACTGTACAGTGGCAGTGTCTCAGTTCATTTGTCCTCATCATCTGTGTGTTCACCTTCTGTAGTTTCCCATGATCTGAGAGGACGAGCTCAGGAGAGTAGATATTTAGAAGCATGTAGTAATAAGAGCGACTGGGCTGCGTCCCCAACACCCCAGATGCCTGCCTGGCTAGTTTATGCCCCGAAATAATTACACAGACACTGTATTTTTTTAATCACTGCTTGGCCCTTAGCTCTAGCCCTTACTGGCTAATTTTGATATCCCAATCAACCCATCTCTAATAATCTGTGAGCACCGGTCTTACCGGGAAGATTCTAGGTCGGAGCTTCATTGCGTGTGTCTGCCCGGGAGCGGGGCATGGCGTCTCTCTGAGGCATGTGCTCCCAAGAGGAGAGCTGTCGAGTCTGACCTCACTTCTTTCTCCCAGCGTTTTGTTCTGTTTACTCCTCCCACCTATCTCCTAATCAATGAGAGCCAAGCAGTTTCTTTTTATTTAACCAATGACCTTCCTCCATCAGAAGCACAAGGGAAACCTCACATTCATGTGACTTCTGTTACAGTTTATTGTTAGATTGTTGTTTATAAATTACAAATTCTTTATTATAAACTTGATCATAGTTATGTGTGTTGTAAGCGTGTGTAGTACAGGTAACCACAGTGGCTCTGAAGTACACTGTGGGGGGGAGGGCTGCCATCTTTTCCTTCATGTTCTGATTCTGCTACCCATAGCTGGGGACCTGTTCAATTGATTTCTCCGAGTTTTGTTTTGAAGAGTAAATGAGATAAAGCATGTAAAACTGGTGGCACTCAATAAATGGTGGCTTCTGCTATTAACAAGGACATTACAATGTACTTTGTAGTTTAGGAAGCTGACATAGGGCCTGGTAAGAAGGCTCAGTGGATAAAGGTGCTTGCCCTTGAGCCTGACAACCTGAGTTCACCCCTGGGGCTCATGTGGTAAAAGGCGAACACTTTCCTCCCTCAAGAAATAAATAAATGTAAGAAACATTCTTTTACAAAGAAAATTGACAGTGAAATTCTTTATTTTATTTTTATTTTTTTGGTAGAAAAGTAGGTGCTCTGAACCAGTTAGTTGGCGACTGAAAGGGAGAGTTGCAGGTGATACCTGTAGGTGGAGTTTTCCTGCCCTGACCACTACCTCCAAAATAACCACACAGAGGCTTGATACTAATTACAAATGCCCGACCTATAGCTCAGGCTTATTATTAACTAGCTCTTACAACTTAAATTAACCCATTTCTATTAATCTACATTCTGCCACGTGGCTTTTACTTCTGTTCCATTTTGTGTGTACTACTTGTCTTTCTACCTGGTGACTCCTCTGACTCAGCCTTCTTCATCCCAGCATCCTTAGTGTGGTTGTTCTGCCGATGCTTCCTGCCTGGCTACTGGCCAATTAGTTTATTAACAATGAGAGCAACACATTTTCATAGTGTGCAGGATTATTCCTCAGCAGATACCAGAATCAAATAGCACAGTTCTTTTAAAATGATTATGTTTGTGTGTATGTGGTGGAGATGGCATGCATTATCAGAGGACGTACTGCAGGCTGGTTCCCTCCTTCTATCATGTGGGCCCAGGAATGGAGCTCAGGCCGTCAGTCTTGGTGGTAGGTGACTTTATCCAGTACCCATCTTACCAGCCCCACGGTTCTTTTATTTCTTATTACAAATAAAGTCCATGTCATTCTGCTTTCCCATTATAAAATATTACATTTTAAACTTAATGTGTGGGTAATAGAGAATTGAATTTGTAGAGGTTTAGGCTTTGTTTCTGAAAGCATTTCAAAACTGTTTGTCTGATGGAGTACTGCCATTTATCTCAGAATTAAAGGCAAATATTTATTCTAAAGGCCAACCTTGCTTTTTAAGCTTTCATGTGTTATCTTTATTGAAGTTGCCATTTTGGTCAAACATAGTTTAAGTTGAATAGATTTGACCACAGACTTCCTTCCTTAATAACCTGCAGAGATCATCCAGATTTTTATACCCTTATTGGAGGCTTTATTGTTTTGGTCCCTTAAAAACCCTGGGTTCACTGTGCCTATGTGGCTGGTGCATGATATGGCTACAGACCTTGTTCTTTCAGGTCTGGGTCTCCCTGAGTATGTTTTCATGTACTGTAAAAACAATGTGAGTACAGAACTTGAACTGTGTTTCCTTAGATTGATCACCGTGAATGCCCAGTGTGCTGTTGACTTATGGGTAACTACAGGGTTCACTGTTACTGCCTGAAAAAACCTGGTACTGGGGAATTGGAGCCCTGGGTTCTACTCTCTGCTGTTGCCCACCAAGTGGCCACATGTTATTTGTAGTCTCTTTACTGTTCCCTCTGAATGTCTGAATGTAAGATCCCAAGTTGTGAGAAGAACTTTGAGAAGTGAGATGAATAAATTTAAGGTCATTATATATTTTTAAAATTTAAGCAGAATTTAAATTACATTTATTTAATTTACTTTTTGTGCAAGAGTATATGCATACCACATGTATATGGAGGTGGAAATTAGTTTTCTCTACCCCATGGGTTCTGGGTAACAAACTCAGTGGCAAGTGCCTTAACCCAGTGATCCATCTCGCTATCCCCAAGCCATTAAATGTGATATTAGATTGGATTTGTTAATTGATGTAGCCCTCTGAGAACTAGCTAGAATGAAATGCATTGAAGAGCCTCAGTAATTGACACTAGGGCTTTTCATGTGCATTGGGTTTGCAGGCCTATTGCCTATTATTCCTGGCTTGGAAGGCGTTATTAAACCAGAGCAGCTAGCAAGAACTTACTTCTATGCAGAAATGACTAGGAACCACATACAGTGTTTTCCATTAAATCCAAAGCAAATGTATAACAGTTCCTCTTATCCATGAAGACATAAATTCCCCAATGGATTCTGAATCCACAGATTAAAATAGAACAAGTCTATCAGTATGCTCTAGTAAAAGTTATTTAAAACTTTGGGAATTACTTATTTCTATAATTTTGAATTTTCTACTTTGGGGCCACAGTTGGGAGGGTAACTAGGACCTCAGATGTGAAACCGTGATGGGGGAGAGCTCTGGGTCCAAGTCCGCTTCCCACTGGAATCTGGTATTCAGGTGGGGGTGGCGGGAATGGTGATCACGAAGGAGGAAGTGGAGTGGTGGTGGGAAGAGATCTCCATCCTAACTGATTGGGATTGGCATGTGTTAGTTTTATTGCATTGTACAAAAGCTGCATGCCTGTGCAGTTCTGCTGCCAGGCTCCTGTGTGAGTAAAGGGCTGGGGCTTCGACTGTGGCAGCCCACTTTGAACACACTCCTCATCGTCGTGTCCGTCAGCTTCCCTTCCTTCAGTCTGTTTCTGTGTATGACTCAAGGAGCTAGTGATTCAAGCCTGTGCCCAGGGCCTGTCCACTTAAAAGATCCATCCAAGGTTTAGGCAAAATTCTAAGTAATCATAGGCAATAGAAGTATTGTTAGCCTGTGTCTGAAGTTTTTCATTCGTTATGGGTTAGAAACAGTTACCGCAGACATTTCCACAATGTATACAAATAGCTTTGTTTTCATGGGAAAATATATTTACATTTCAAATGTCTAATTCAACATGAACTGTCCTGTAAACTAGGAAATGTCAGTTTGAACTACAGAGACATAGAAGAGAAGAAAACAAATCCAGGCTGTGTTGGTCACATTTGCTTAGTTTGTTTTATAACTGTAGTATCTCTCACTCAAAGTTTCTCATTTACTCTAGCAGGGAGACTGAGAATATTAAGTAGGCAGTGCATTGTGCTAGGGTAATTCACCTGTCTCCCCACTCCCACATTTAAATGTACCCCGTGAAACCGAAGTGTGGTTCATCATCAGCACCATCCCTATTTCTTAAAGGTCGTTGTTTTTACCTGTAGAAAATGTAGTCAGATTTAATATCATCTTTGTATGTGGGATTCCCCTCTGTATGCGGTGAATAAGATTGGTCAATAAAAACTGGCTTGGCCTGATAAGGTGGAGTAGAGGTAGGTGGGGAAAACTAAATTGAGTGCTGGAAGAAATAAAGGCAGAGTTAGAGAGAAGCCATGTAGCCCCCACTGGAGACAGACGCCAGAACTTTAGCCAGTAAGCCACAGCCACGTGGCCATATACAGATTAATGGAGATGGGTTAAATTAAGATGTAAGAGTTAGCCAATAAGAAGCTAGAGCTAATGGGCCAAGCAGTGATTTAATTAATACAGTTTCTGTGTGATTATTTTGGTTCTGGGCGGCCAGGACAAACAAGCAACCTCCTCCAACACTTTGTTTCTTAGCCATTAGGATCTAATAGAGGGTCCTTAATCTTATGGGGAGTCAGAGAAGCCGGTTACATATGGGTTGGAAAGGAAGAAGCAAAAGATGAAATTGCATTGGAATTACCAGTTATTTTCACTATCCCAGACTACACCTCTGTTCACCCCTTTGCATCATGAATCTGAACCTTCGTGTTTCTTTTTGAGAATAAAATGAGGCAGAGCTTACATCTGTGCATTTGCAGCCCAGCTTTCTGTAGGCCAAGACAGAACTGAAACTTGAGGGTTGGTCCCTCCGTCTGCTTCCCCTATGGTTTGGATTTGGTTGTGTGTGTCTGTGTCTGTGTGAGGGTGTACCACATGAGTGAGGGTACCTGTGGAGTCCAGAAGTCTGAACCCCTGGAGCTGAGTGGTTGAAAGCCAACTGGCATGGGTGCTGGGAACTGAACTCAGGTCCTCTGGAAGAGCAGCGAGTATTAACAGCTGAGTCATGTCTCCAGAGAAAGCACCATGACATTAGTGTCTTCATGCTTGCTTAGAGAGACTTTAGACCTTAGGCAGAAATGACAGCAAGTTAGAGGTTAGAGATTAAGAAAGCAAGTATGGTGGCACATGCCTGTAATCCCAACACTCTGGAGGATGAGATAGGAGGATCTGGAGTTCAAGGCCACCCTCAGCTGCTCAGCCAGTTTGAGGCCAACCTGGGCTACCTAGTACCCTGTCTCAACAACAAAGAAGAATGCATAGCATTCTAATAATTATTCCGACTTTCCCATGTTTTCTAGATCTGTGACTAGTGCAGTCCTCAGAATCTTCAGAGTAAGCTGTGTGGACTAGGAAGTGAGTGGCTTGTACTAAAAGCCTGGACAATTTTGAATTAAAGTGCTCTTGCAAGTGTAATATTTCATGGGCTATTTCTACATAAACCAGTGGTTCTCAACCTACGGGTCACGCTACTCCTTTGAGAAACCTCTATCTCCAAAAATACTTACATCACATGCCATTACAGTAGCAAAATTAGTTATGAAATAGCAATGAAAATAATTTTATATTTGGGGGTCCCCACAACATCAACTGTGTTAGAGGTTGCAGCGTTAGGAGGGTTGAGAAGCACTGACATAAACCAACAAACAGCAGGTTTCAGCTTTGGTTGGATTTGATGTGTAGTGTGACCATCACAGCAAACAAGGTCAGGAAATGCTCCGGGAACACCACCTGGGTGCTGTTGTGAGGGAGGCGGCTGCCACACTGCCCTAGGCTCAGAGATACTTTACAGACTACAGAGGTTGGTTAGCCACAGGAACACTCATCTTATTGCTGGCTTTAGAATTCATTTTTCCTGCTGTGCTTTTGGTATATTTACTTTATTTGAAAAAGGATAGACCCTGCTTGACCCTACGCAAAACTAAAGTTTGCACAGCTATAAAATTGTGTGTCCCAACTGTCTCCAGCACTTCTTGAGCCTGTTCCTTGGCCTTTTGCTCTTTGAGGGCGCCCTCAGGTGGCAGCATTGGGAACTGACACTAGTTGATTAACTTGGTTCTCAAGCCCTACTTTTGTGAGACAATTTTGCTCTTATTGAGGAAGTGAAGCTGCTTTGGACTAAGGGTTATGGGGAAGAGACAAGATGACAGGAAGGAATCAGAGATTGTCTGACAGTTGAGTCCTCAGGCAGCCATTATATTTGGTATCCTTTTAATCTTCTCAGGTAGAAACTAGAAGTCTTTAAATTTTTTTTAATGATTATTTTTCTTTTACATGCATTGGAATTTTGCCTACATGTATGTCTGTGTGAAGGTGTATGTCTGTGTGAAGGTGTCAGACCCTCTGGAACTGGAGTTGCAGACGGTTGTGAACTGCCATGTAGATGCTAGAATTTGAACCCCAGTCCTCTGGAAGAGCAGCCATGTCTCCAGCCCCCTAGAAATGAAGCCCTGTCTTCCGGTGGCAGCAGCTACTGCAGTGCTTAAGATACAGTGGTGGGGTGAGCTGGAGTCAACCCCGACCAGGCCAGCGCGGGGTGTGATAAGAGGTCTGTCCCTCAGTGCCTGCAGAGCAGAAGTAGGTGCCGCACTGAACAAAGACAAGAGGCTGTAAGCCTATGATGTGCCCAGAGTGTCTCTATCCCCATGTACGAACTCTCTTTGTCCCCATCCCCTTATTCGAGAGAAACAAAACTAAAGGCAGACAAGCCACCAGGCACAGGGTAACGCCACGGTGTCCTAAGAATAATGACCGCTGGCCTGCAGCTTCCCTAGGAAGGTATCCTTAGGCGACCAGAAAGGCATTTTCTTAGACAAATAGCCGCCTGACTCAAAAACTACCAGGCCTCAGACCTGTTCTTTTCTCTGTCTTAATATAGATTAAAAGAGAAACTTGAAGTTTCTTGAAGGAGAATTTCACTAATTTAGATAATGAGCATAAAGTCAGGGTGACTATTTTGTGAGTGAATGAATTGGTAGATGATCTGTGTGAAGGTTTGCTTTGTTTACATAGTTTGGTTTGAGACAGGGTCTCTCTGGGCTGCCCAGGCTGGCCTTGGGCTGGTGGTTTACCTGCCTCAGCCTCTCGGAGTGCTGGGTTCTAGGTGTGCCACCCTCTCCCACTTAGGAGCTCCTAAGGCGTTGAATCGTGAGATTGAAGTCTGGAGGCGTGAGAAGCTCCAGAGTTTCTTCTTTTCTTCACTATCGATAGTGTGGTGAAATGAAAACTCCTCTAGAGGAGCATGTTTGCAAGGAGACTTCTTTTAATTATATTTAATGGTATTTCAAAAGGAGCAGCTGGCTTGGAAATTATAGTAATAACTTTTAACATTTAACAGAGGATAATAATCAGCCTCTGTGATTTGAGTAAGGGACAGGAAAAATGAAACCAGGGTTAAGATTATAGACAGTGTGTGCTCTGAGGTTCAGTGCACCAGTTAGCAGTAGGTGGTGAAATTCTATACTGTCTGGTAGTGAAGACAAGGGCCATAAGTAGCAGCTCCATAATGAGAGTGGCAGACAAGCAGCCGGCACTCCCAGCACTTAGTCTCAGAAGGCTGTTTCTCTGTGTGCACTCAGAACATTTTCATGGAACAGTCTCCCATAGTAGTTAACATAGCACCAGAGAGCAGACAAACGTGCAATGCCCCTCCACCTCTGTTGGTAACAGAGCACCAAACTGCCGTTCAGTACACTTTTCTAGGTATGTGAAACCGTGCAGTCCAGGAAGGCAATTAATTCCAGAATAAAAGTATGTAAAAGTATGCAAAGCGGTGATTCTTTCAAAAATTTTTAAAATTCTGTGTGTGTTTGTGTGTGTATCTCTGTGTGTTCATACATGCACCATAGCACATGTATGGAGTCAGAGGACTACTTGAATCTGTTCTTCCCTTCCCCTGTGGGTGCCAGTTGATTGAACTCCGGTGGTCAGGTTTTCCCACCAAGCAGCTTTACTCACTGACACGCCTTGCCTGCCTGATGTGTTTTGACCACTGATTCTCTTTCAGATCACAGACTTCTTAGGGAATGGATGGTCGGTCTGTTCCTGTGCACACTTGGCCTTGCATTGTGTTTAGAGGCTCAGGCTCTCCTGCACCCTTTTTTCTTCCCTCTACTCCACTCTCTAGGCCTGGTCCCTGTCCCAAGTGGCAGGAGGACCCTGAGTAGGTGTGGTAAGAGCCCGGGTTTGGGTGCTTGTGCTGGCAGGACACAGGTGTCCGCTTCCACAGGAAGTCACACTGCGGATGCGAGTCCCTTCTGTGACAGTTTAGCAGGACATGCCTGAACACAATTGCTTCTTACACCTTAGCGGGAATGTGGTCAGGAATGCGACTTTCTGCCAGCTGCATTACCGAACACCTCAAGTTCCCTCCTTCCAGGGGAAGGGTAGTGACTTTAGCAGGAGAAACAAAGCAGAGTTAGAAAGCACCACCCAGACTACCAGCTAGATGAACTGTTAGGATGCTAATGCTTTGTGTTTTCAGTGAACGGTTCGTAAAATGTCTCATTTTAAGTATTTGCAGCTTCTTGCTGAAATCTGTGTGATTCAGTCTTGGGATGGTGAATAACTATTTGCTTTGGGGATTGTTTGTCACTGGGCAGTTCCTCTGTAAAAGTTCTCATCAGGTATGTCTGCCCAAGATTCTCACAGGTTCTCTTTCCTTTTCTATTGCAGCGCTTTAATCTTGGGTGCATCAGGTGGAGTTGGTACTTTTGCGATACAGGTAAAAGACTTTTTTAATCTTTTGACTAGGAAGATTTTAGTTTCTATGAATTTATAATTTGTATATTATAAATTAGTTTTCATTCAAAATTGGGTCCAGTGTATGGTTAATTTTGTCAGCTTGAAACCAGCTATAGTTACCTGAGAAAAAAAGCTTCGATTAAGGAATCGCCTCCATCAAATTGCCTTGCTTGTAAGCATGTCTGTGGGGCATCTTCTTGATCAATGTTTGATGTGGGAGGGCCCATCCCACTGTGGCAATGCCATCCCTGGGAAGGTGGTCCTGGGTTGTATAGGAAAGAAGGCTGAGCAAGCCACGGAGAACAAGCCAGTGAGCAGCTCCCCTCCATGGCCTCTGCATCAGCTCCTGCCTTGAGTTCCTGCCCTGACTTCCTTGGACATAGTCTGTAAGCTGAAATACTTTAATCCCCAAATTGGTTTTGGTCAGTGTTTTAACAAAGTAACAGAAAAGTAGGGCATCTAATAAATACCTTTTAATTTCAGTGACCCAAATGAACATGTTCTAATATAAAAAGGAAACATTAACCTTTCTATTTGTTTAGCATGGAAAAGTTGAGTTTGTGGAGCCAAACCCTTTGGGAGGAAGACCATGTTGGTGGATGTAGATAAAAGTTTGCGGTTTAGCAGTAAACAGCATTACCAAAAGAAGGAGGGAGGGAGGGAGAAAGCACAAGACTACAATGGAAAAAATTAACTATCCAGAGAGAAACCTATCCATGCGTGGTCAGTTTTGTTTTTTATACGTCTGTGAGTATTTGTGCAGGTATATGCCACGTGTGTGCAGATACCCAGAGAGGTCAGAAGAGGGTGTCGGATCTCCTGAAGTTAGAGTTATAGGCGTTATGAACTGGTAACTGATGTAGGGTCCTGTGGGAGAGCAGCCAGTGCTCTTAGCTGAACCATTGCTCCGGCCCCATCATTTCATTTTTAACAAGGATGGCAGGATGGTTAAGTGAGGGGAAAATGTCCTTTCAACAGACGATGAGACAACTGGATGCTCACCTAAAAAGAAGGGAACTGGATCTTTACCTTACATGATACACAAAAATAATTCAAGGTGGATCAGAGAGTTCAATGTAAGAGCACCAACCATAAAACTCTTAGAAGAGACCAGCTATAAATATTCATCTCCTGAGATTTGGCAGCAGATCCTTAGATGTGACACTAAAAGCATAAGCAAAGCAAGTAAGTTGAGCTTTATCAAGTTAAAAGATCTTGATACATCAAAGAGCACCATCAAGGAGATTAAAAAAAAGCAACCCATGTGTCTTGGTTACTTTTCTTGTAGCTTTGGCAAAATATGTGAAAAGAATACTTTGAGAGGACAGGAAGTGTTTTGGTTCACAGTTCATCACAGCGGGGAAGTGCTGAGGACTTAATGCTGTTTAAATAAAACATAGGGCTGGAGGGCTGGCTCAGTGGCCAGGAGCTGGAGGAACGGCTCAGTGATCAGGAGCTGGAGGGCTAGCTCAGTGGTCAGCAGCTGGAGGGATGGCTCAGTGGTCAGGAGCTGGAGGAACGGCTCAGTGATCAGGAGCTGGAGGGCTAGCTCAGTGGTCAGCAGCTGGAGGGATGGCTCAGTGGCCAGGAGCTGGAGGAACGGCTCAGTGATCAGGAGCTGGAGGGATGGCTCAGTGGTCAGCAGCTGGAGGGATGGCTCAGTGGTCAGGAGCTGGAGGGCTAGCTCAGTGGTCAGCAGCTGGAGGGATGGCTCAGTGGTCAGGAGCTGGAGGGCTAGCTCAGTGGTCAGCAGCTGGAGGGATGGCTCAGTGGTCAGCAGCTGGAGGGCTAGCTCAGTGGTCAGCAGCTGGAGGGCTAGCTCAGTGGTCAGGAGCTGGAGGGATGGCTCAGTGGTCAGCAGCTGGAGGGCTGGCTCAGTGGTCAGCAGCGGGAGGGGCTGGCTCAGTGGTCAGGAGCTGGAGGGCTGGCTCAGTGGTCAGGAGCTGGAGGGCTGGCTCAGTGGTCAGCAGCTGGAGGGATGGCTCAGTGGTCAGCAGCGGGAGGGGCTGGCTCAGTGGTCAGGAGCTGGAGGGCTGGCTCAGTGGTCAGAAGCTGGAGGGCTGGCTCAGTGGTCAGGAGCTGGAGGGCTGGCTCAGTGGTCAGGAGCTGGAGGGCTGGCTCAGTGGTCAGGAGCTGGAGGGCTGGCTCAGTGGTCAGGAGCTGGAGGGCTGGCTCAGTGGTCAGGAGCTGGAGGGCTGGCTCAGTGGTCAGCAGCTGGAGGGCTGGCTCAGTGGTCAGGAGCTGGAGGGCTGGCTCAGTGGTCAGGAGCTGGAGGGCTGGCTCAGTGGTCAGGAGCTGGAGGGCTGGCTCAGTGGTCAGCAGCGGGAGGGGCTGGCTCAGTGGTCAGGAGCTGGAGGGCTGGCTCAGTGGTCAGGAGCTGGAGGGCTGGCTCAGTGGTCAGCAGCTGGAGGGATGGCTCAGTGGTCAGCAGCGGGAGGGGCTGGCTCAGTGGTCAGGAGCTGGAGGGCTGGCTCAGTGGTCAGAAGCTGGAGGGCTGGCTCAGTGGTCAGGAGCTGGAGGGCTGGCTCAGTGGTCAGGAGCTGGAGGGCTGGCTCAGTGGTCAGGAGCTGGAGGGCTGGCTCAGTGGTCAGGAGCTGGAGGGCTGGCTCAGTGGTCAGGAGCTGGAGGGCTGGCTCAGTGGTCAGAAGCTGGAGGGCTGGCTCAGTGGTCAAGAGCTGGAGGGCTGGCTCAGTGGTCAGGAGCTGGAGGAGTGGCTCAGTGGTCAGCAGCAGGAGAGCTGGCTCAGTGACGAGCACTGGTTTCTCTTCAGAGACTGGGGTTTGGTTCCTTGCACCCTTATGGCAGCTCACAACTGTCTGTCACTCTAGCTTTGGGGTTCAATATGCATAAAATAAATATAAATCTTTAAAGAAAAGCATGTAATAGATGCAGGTCTTTAGCATGTTATTTCCTTTCCTCCACAATGCTGTGCATATATTTTGGGGACAAGATGGTCATCTTAGACTTCACCCTGGGACTTTAACTCAGGACTTGCTGTTGAAAGCAATATATTCCTTTACTCCAGAGTCCTTGTCTATGGCCTACAAACATAATAAACTATATATGTTACCCTTTCTCAGTGGTTCAATTTTCTCAGATTTTCAGGTTATATGAATCCTTGGGAAATACTTATGTTTTTGTTTTGAGATAGAGTCCGGTACATCATAGGCTGACCTTAAACACTCTATATGGTTGAGAATGACCTTGAGTTTCTGATCCTTGGCTCTGTATCCCAAAGGGCTAGGATTGTATATTGATATCCATACCAAATTTCTGATAAATCTGAAGTGTCTTGCCTGATGCTAGACTGGCAATAGTCCCTGTTAACTTTATGAAATTGACAGTATAGAAAAGTATATCGGATCTGGAGGGTGATTTCAGATACATAAACGTGAGTGACATTAGAATTATGTCTGTACTTGGGTTTTAAAGACAAGAGACCATTTATCTGGGACTGCGTACTCCAAAGGAGAGGAACCAATTCATGTTCTAAAACTAAAATGTTCAGATTTTCCTAGTCACCTTTCATCTGATAGCTGATCACTATACATGTTTCTAGATGTGCTTTTGTGTGTGTGCATGTGGAGCCCAGAGAGTGACACTGCTTGCTCTATTCTCTCCATCACTTGAAGCTGTGCTTTGTGTGATTTGGCTCCAGGGACCCTGCTGTCTCTGCCTCCCTGGTGCTGGGACTGTAGGCATGTACTGCCATGCCTGACCTTTACACACTGCTGGGATCTGAACCTAGGTCCTAGTGCTTACCCAGCAGGCACTTTGCCGATCTGCCCATGGTCTAAGTAACTCTGAAGCACTGATTGAAGACATTCTGGAGATGCAAATGAGGAAATGCTGCATTGTTTTGTTCTGGGTGCTTTGTCCTATGTTCCTGTCCTGAGGATGTGTGATATTTGTTTCTGTTTTCTCTGCTATTTGCCCTCTGTCATTGAAGCTGCTACACTTGAGGCTGTGGCTCTCCTGGTTTTTCTGATCCTGGTGGGGCACTGCATACACTCAAGACAGAAATGTGGCTTTGCCTACAGAAGATGAGAGCTGGTGGGATTTTCCTGACCGTTGTAACCGGGTCTGATAGGTGGCCTTTTGCAGTTCTTGCTGACCGAGGATGTAGAAGTTCTAGAGATTACTATGATATGTGTACACCTGGTGCCAACGTTTTCTATTAAAAAAAAATGCACTTTTTTTTTTTTTTTTTACTTTCCCCTCGTACCTCCCTCCCGTGGCAGATAATGAAAGCATGGGGTGCTCATGTGACAGCAGTTTGTTCTCAAGATGCCAGTGAACTTGTAAGGAGGCTCGGAGCAGACGAGGTCGTTGATTACACACTGGGAAGTGTGGAAGAGCAGTTGAAATCTTTAAAACTGTAAGTAGTAGAGCAAAGCTGCTGTTGGGAGGACGGCACAGGTACAGTTGAGTGTGCAGGTCTGAGGCCACCGGTGTGGTGGCTTCGCAGTCAGGCTGGAATCTTCTGAAAGACTCTAAAAGCATTCCTTGTCATTTGGATCCATTTCCACATGGTATGTACTTTGGAAGTTATTTTTATACATGGTCTGATGATTTTAAGGCTACAAGATTGGGATGTGATTCCTTCTGTGGCATCATCCCAGGAAGAATAGAGAGGAGGGCACAAAACCACATGATTACTCCTAAACACATGTCAATGTTTTGGCTCCATTTAGGGCATAAGAAAACACTGCTGGCAGGGACCAGGGTATGTAGAATGCCTGAAAGCCAGCCTGTGGTTTGGCCTAAGATACCAGATAGGACTGACTGGGATTTCTCTCAGGCCCTGTTGCTCTTGCCTGTGGCCTGTTAATTTGATCTCCATTAGCTAAGGCAGAACTGAAGCTGAAAGTGCAGCTCACAAGTATTTGCCCACAATTTCAAAGGTTTTTCTTTCTTTTTTAAAATCCATCTTCAGAAGCCAGTTTTTCTTGGCCACACTGACTAGATGTGTACTATTGAAGGATGAAAACACAAGGTCCTCTTCTCTGCAGTGCTCTGGAGCAGCCAGCCAGAGCCTGTGTATTCTGCCCTTCAGGGCGCTTCAGCTCTCATCAGGGCTTTTGTAGACCCCAGATGCTGGTGAACCAGACACATCCCTCCTTTACAGAGCCTACGTTCCACTTATGGATTAGTGCCTAGTGCTTGTCCAGTCAGGACTCTATGCTGTGATGAAACTCCTTGTCTGAAGCCACTTGGGGAGCAAAGGATGTATTTGGCTTAAGCTACCGTGTCACTGTTCTTCATCAGAGGAAGTCAGAACAGGATCTCAAACAGGGCAGGAACTGGAGACACAGAGGCCATGAAGGGGTGCTGTTTACTGGCTTAATCCTCATGGCTTGCTCAGCCTGCTTTCTTAGAAAAGCCAGAACCACCAGCCCAGGGGTGGCACCAGTCACAGTGAGCTGCCCTCCCCCATCAGTCATCTCTTAAGAAAGTGCCTACTGGTTTGCCTGCAGTCAGATCTGTGGAGGCATTTCCTCAGCTATGCCTTTCTGCTCTCCGATTACTCTAACTTGTGTCAAGTTAACATAAAACTAGCCAGCACAGCTGACCCCTTGTCAGCTTGACAAACACAGTACTGTTAATACACAACCTTTCCTTTTTTATTTGTACTGAAGATCACATGTTAATAAAGGTATTATAAAACGTGTTTACAAACTTTGTTAAAAAGCCCCAGAGCCTTACAAATTCAAATACTTCAAAAGTTGTCTCTTTAAAAACATTTAATCTTTTTAAAATCTAAAATCTGTTAAAAGTCCAAAATCTCTCAAGTTTAAAAATCTCAAATCAAAAATAAACAAAGTATACTTTCTTACTTCAAGAGGGAAGAATCATGGCACATTAACAATCTAAACAAAGCAAAACCAAACTCCAACAGTATAAATAACTCAATGTCCGATATCTGGAGTTCACTCACAGTCTTCTGGACTCCTTCAAGGGGCTGAGGTCACTTCCCTGGCTTCACCCTCTGCAGCACACGCCCTTGTCTTCTAGCTGGGGCAGGCTCCACTCCCCACTGCTGCTATTCTCGGTGGTCCTCACATAGTGCTGGCATCTCTAAAATGCTGGGGTCTCCATTAGCTTCTCCTGAGCTCTCTTCATGGTGCCAAGCCTCAGCTTCTCTGCATGATGCCTTCAGTCCGGGGCCTTCAGCTGTCCCCGAGGCTGCATCTTCACCAGTGGTCTCTCCTGGCCTCTCAATGTGCTAAGCATCAGCTACTCTCCATGACCCCGTCATACTTTCCAAACCGGTACCACCCGGGTGACTCTTACACATTCCCAAGTTCAGCTGTCAATGTGAGATACAAGCTTGGCCACCTGGAACACAGCTTCTGTGCAATGACTCTCAGGAAACACTTCCCAGAAGAACTCATCTCAGTGACGCTGGTCTCTTCTTAATCACTGCTAACTTCCTAGCTCCAGCTGACAAGCATCCATTGTCCCAGTAATAGAAAGGTTTTACTTTAGTGTTTTTGGTCTCTTGTTAATCACAACTCATTCTTCAGCTAACCAAAACTATGGGTTCTCAATTTAAAACAAATGGATTTGATAGAGAGTCTTTAAGGGACTCTCAAACTTCCCTCTAGAACTCCAGAAGCCAGGCCCCATGGTCTGCACTGCTCTCAAAATTATTTTCTTCCAAGCTGGCACAGAACAGCTTACCAGGCTCTCAACGCTCAATGGCTTTTCTCACCCAAAGTCCAAAGTCCTTCCAAAACCCTCTCCAGAACAGCATGGTCAGGTCTGTCGCAGCAACACCCCTGGTGCTAATCTCTGTCTTAGTTGGGGTAACTTATTGTGATGACACACCATGATCAAAAGCAACTTGGGGAGGAAAGGGTTTATTTGGCTTCTACTTCCGCATCACTGTTCATCATGGAATTAAGTCTGGACAAGAACTCAAACGGCCCGAGCCTGGAGGCAGGAGCTGATGCAGAGGCCATGGAGGGCTGCTGCTGCTGGCTTGCTTTCTTCATGGCCTGCTTGGCCTTTTTTTTTTTTTAATAGAACCCAGGACCACCAGTCCAGGGGTGACCCCAACCAACAGTGGGCCTCCACATCAATCACTAATTAAGAAAATGCCTTACAGTTGGATCTTATGGAGGCATTTTCTCAACTGAGGCTCCCTCCTCCCTGAAGTGTTACAGCTCTGAGGGGAAAGTTACCCTGGCAGTCAAGAGCCAAGGAGTACCACAAATACACCACACAGCAAACTGCACATAAGAGATTTATAGGGAACAGAAGCAGAGAAAAGAAGATAGGCTTTATGTAGGGTTTCTTGGGGTAGTTGTGGAGCTTTCCAGAGCGGGGATTGGTGGGATTTCAAGTTCTAAGGTTGGGCTTTTTACTTTGTATGGTGGAGCTTAGCCACCTGCATCTGGAGGGGCTGGGTCTGGCCATTATAGCTGGTAGTGTTCTGTGGGCAAAGCCTGGTGGTTGGAGGTCCTTGGGGGCAGGACCTGGCCACTTGCTGGGCTTACACAAAGGTCATTGCCAACCCATTCTCCTCTATTGACCCTTTAGTAGTATACATGTTTGTAAGTTGTTTACAAAGGAGAACCTGACGGCTAGAAGACTGAAAGACATTTAGTCTGTCCTCTCATAGCAATGTGACAGTCTCCTCAGCTTCTTTGACAAGTGCTCTTGCCTTCTTGATTGTACTCTTCCAGTAGGGGGCTTTCCTTCTTTCCCTCCCTCCCTTTCTCCTCTCTTCCTCTTCCTTCAACAGTGTCTTGCTTTTCTATTGCTGTAAAGAGACACCATGACCAAGGCAACTTTTAAAAGAAAGCATTTCACTGAGGGCTTGCTTACAGTTTCACAGGGTGAGCTCCTAACCATCATGGTGGGAAACATGGCAGCAGGCAGGTAGGTATGGCACTGGAGCAGTAGCTGAGGGCTTGCATGTTGAGACAACACAACGACAGCACACACACACACACACACACACACACACACACAGAGAGAGAGAGAGAGAGAGAGAGAGAGAGAGAGAGAGAGAGAGAGAGAGAGAGAGAGAGAGGAGAGAGAGATTGTGTCCACTAACTGAGAATGACATGGGCTTTTTAAACCTCAAAGCTGATCCCAGTGATACATGTCCTCTAACAAGGCCACACCCCAAACAAGTTCCACCAACTACGAACCAGTCATTCAAATATACAAGTATTTGGGGGCCATTCTCATTCAAACCACAACAGTTTAGTTGAAGTTGATCATTGTAATTATAACCTCTGCCCAAAGGTTGAACTCTGCCTATAGAAAATTTGTGACTTCTTCCAAGTTGCAGTTTTCTTGATGTTATAGAGATTTCTGTACGAGAGAGTTAAATTCTTTTTAGTGCTATCACATCATGGTTGAGAAGGCAGAGGCAGGGGCTTTTGGGTGTTAGCTCAAGGTCACTAATCGTTCCTGGGATAATTCAGCCTACAGGTTGTCCCAGATTTTTCTCACATGGTGCCCAGTAAGTAATAGCAGTTTTAAGTTTTCCACAAATTAAATAGTCTCATATTTGTTACTAATGCATTAAGAATACAGTAGAAACTTTGTTAATGAGAAGTGTGATCCTTTAGGTCACTCTCCTGCCTTTTGTAGCTTTTACTTTTTTCTCTCTTTAGCTTAATCCCATAAAAGACTCTGTATCTTTGAAGCTGGCCAAAACTATCTTAAAAGCTTTGATGTTTTGACTTCCTCCAGATGAATTTGGAAGAGGGAAACTTAACCCAGGAGGAATTTACCAGTTGATTTACTTAATTTATACACATGCATTTTCTAAAAGAATATTGTTTTTAAAAGTAATGAAAAGCTTTTGTGGGTTTTTATCCCTTTGGGTGCAGTATAGTGATTATAGCATTATTATGTTAGCTTAGAGATCTGAATATCTGTCAGTTCTGTGGATTCTGTTAGACAGTTTGGGGGCAGGGGCAGGTCAGAGTAGCAGTGGAGGCTAAGAGGGGGGTGTTGGTTTTTTTTCACGCATTATCCTGATGTTATACATAAAACACACAAAAAGAAATTCCGGAAGGTAAAGAGGATGCATTTCTGATTGTAGAGGGGATAAAGGCAAGTCAGCCTTACAGGCACTCTGTATATCTTCCTCTTGAGTAGTCATGGGTACTGAGAAGCCATCGATGCTACTGAAAGGACAGATCTGTAGTCGTCTTCAGGGTTGATGTCTGGTTCCTCGACCTGGACAGCCTGAAGTCTACCAGTGACTTATAGATTTAGCTGTATACTTTTTTGGTGTGAGAATCTGTTCTCTTCATTTTAACTCAAATCACCCCAATTCAGAACCACTTGCTTACATCTTTCTTAAGGTATAAGATATAAGAAAACTAGTAATAAGAAATTAGTTGCGTTTTAGCTTTGGGGGAAAAAGGTATTAGTGGAAGTGAGTGGCTGTGCCTTCTCCCATCTCAGCCACCCCTTGGGATGACACAGTGCCACATGGTGTGTGCGCTGTCATTGAATACACCTTGACAACCAAGTGAAAGATCTGTGTCCAGGTAGAGACTGGCAGACTGTTTTTATTTGATTCTTCCCCTCCAGGTTTGACTTTATCCTTGATAATGTTGGTGGATCTACTGAAACATGGGCTCTAAATTTTCTCAAGAAGTGGTCAGGAGCCACCTATGTGACGCTGGTGACTCCTTTTCTCCTGAACATGGACCAACTGGGCATTGCTGATGGCATGTTGCAGACAGGAGTCACCATGGGTACCAAGACCTTGAAGGTAGGAAGGCAAACCTTGGCTGGTGCGAGTGAGCAAGTGCCTTGTACCACTGGGTTTGCCACCTGGCCACCTCCCCCTCTTACCACAGCGGCTGCCTGCATGGTCTCTAGATTCACACAGCAGGGTTCAAATTCTGTCTAGTAGCTGTGTGACCCTGTGCACGTTCCTTACTGTTTTGCCCATAAGGTAAGGCTGCTAATCTGTATTTACTGCACTGTTGTAAGGATTAACTAAGATAATCCACATGAAGAGTGTGGCACATGGCCTAGGGCATCAAGACTCTCGTTAACTCCTTGTGATGAGCTGTTACTGCTTCTCTGGATTCATCTGATACACCTTCCCGCTTCCTTCCTACCTCTACCTGATGGTTTTCTTTCTCACCAGTCTTAAAACACAGTCCCTTGTACGTAAGGTAGAGACTTGACTAGGGCAGTTTCCTGTTGCTGCAGTCATGTAACAGTAGATATTCGCACCTCTAGAGGTCTGTGGGGTTCAGAAACCTTAAGGAAATTGTACTTTTACCTAGAGGCTATGGATACTGATGGAACAGTCATGCCTTTGCTGTCCCGTCATTTCACACCCCCACTGAACTGTAAAGATTGGTGACATGATGGGAGATTTGGGGACTTCAGATTAGTCAGGTTGACTGTGTTGATAGGCCACGGCTTCTGGGACTGTACAGTGCTCCAGTGCCCAAGCTGAATGCCCCCGGAAACTGGTGGGCCTTGGGAATTAGTGCTTATAGCCTCAGTTATAGGACTGAGGAAGGGCTTAAAGTGTCTGCCCTCTACTTAATGCCATCACCTCTTGTCACCACAGTGGGGACAGAGGCTGATGTAGTAATTTCAGGTTATAAATTGGGGCAGTTCTAGAGTATTGAATTGGAGTGAAATGGTATACATGATAGAAGAAAATAAAGATAAATGTTGTTTTTTAAACGACTTCATTTTTAAGGAAAAGGAAGTAGACAGGTCCTCAAGGTCCACCTAGGTGGACCTAGGCAGCTATCACCATGTTCAGTGTGCTAACTATCTTTAGCTTTCTTTTCCATTCCCTCTTCCTTCCTTCCATCAATTTCTCTTCTTTTTTATGCGTGATTTTTAGTGAGGAACTAGGGATTGAGCTTGGCCTCACACACATGGAGCAAGAAGTGCCGCTGAGTCACACCCTGGCTCTTGAGAGGTTTTTTGTTTTCTTTTTAGATGGGGTTTCATTATGTAGGTCAGGTTTACCTGAAACTTGTGTTCCTCCTGCCTCTACCTCCCAAGTGCTTGGATTATAGGTGTGTGTCGCTGTGTTCAGCCTTTATCTGCTTTTTAAAGAAAATTTATTATTTTTAACTTATGTGTATGCATGTATTGGTTGCATCTGTGGAAGTGCACTGCGTGTGTACCTAGTGCCATCAGAAGCCACAAGAGAGTGCCAGATCCCTTGGAATTGGAGTTGAGGACAGTAGTAAGTTGCCCTGTAGGTGCTGGGAACCAAATCCAGGTCTTCTGCAAGAACAGCAAGTGCTCTTAACCCCTGAACCATCTCCACCCTCCTAGATGCTTCTTTATGCTCGAAATGAACTTGGGCACCATTAGGAGATTAAGACTTGGGTTTCTTAGAAGCAAGGACTCGCCTTGTTGAAGGCGAAGAGCTGTGAGGAAGCACAGCACATTAGCCTGCCTGAAGTGTGTGGTGCGGAGCTGAGCAGAGTGCACTCTGCTTCTGCCAGTGTCCAGAAACAGCCGCTTAAGGAAAACCACATGGTAGCTGTCGGCAGAGGAAGGAATCTGGACTGTTCTTTGTGTGCTGCTAGGAATCAAGTGGTTGGCTTCACAGAGGAATGTGTTGTGAGGGACTTAGATGTGGCAGTTGTAACCATTTTATTTCCCCTTTTAATGCCCCAGACAGTTACCAGAATGTTTTCACTGTGGTCCCAGAAGCCTTAGCAGACTGTAGGAGAATCAGTTGAACAGGTCTGCTGTGCTTATCATTTACTGGGTGAGCCCTGTGCTGCGGATATCAGTGCATCAGTGTCTAGCCACATACGTGGTACAGAGCCTTTTACTGTTAGAGTTTTCATGACGTATGCATTCAGTTGTATAACTCCATATGTGGTCATGACCCACAGTGTAGGAAGCTTTGCTCTAGAACAGTTGTGATCAGATAGACTCCCAGCCTTGCAGGTCACATGACAGAGCCTGGGCTCAGGGCTTGTCAAGCCCTCACTTTGCAGTTGTGTGTAGGAGCAGGCAGGGCAGCAGCATGGAACTAAGTGTCCTTCCCCATCTCTGAGGACTCAAGCCAGCTTGAGAAGTCTTGGAGCTTGGCTTACTGCTGTTTTGATAATATCCCACTCACTTCCTGCAGAAAGTTGCCACTGTTGAGTGCAGCCGGGGCTACATGGTGAGATCCTGTTATAAGTGGTACAGAAGTTGAGTGGAGGAACCCTTTCCATGTAAGATTTTTGCTCATCTATCAAGTTGAGAGGTTCTGTTCTACAAAGCCCGGGTAGTGTGACAGTCACAGTAACTACAGTGGTAGCTGGGCCGCCTGATTAGACCCAGCCAATATAAAAGCAACTTCATACCCTTTCCCTGAAGCTTCTTATTCTTGACAGAATCAAAAAGAAAAAGAAAATACAGTTGAATCTTCTCTAAGAGCATGTTTTAGTGACTCTCATTCCTAAAACAGTTTTAAATGTAGTTTTGGTGCCTCTTGACTTCCTGCAAACCTCCAGGCCCTGATTCCTCATAGATAAGCAGTTCAGCACATGAGACATTCAGACTGTCATTTAAGGAAAGCTTTTCTGTGTCAGCCATACATGGAGACCCTGAGTTGACATGGGTAGGTCTTGTTCATTTGCTTATGCTAAGGTTCTGAGTATACAATCATGTGTCAATGTGATATGGGAAACAGGTTCATTTGTCTTGGTCCTGCAGAAAATGTCTTTGGTTAGCTGCAGTTAGTCAGATCTCCTTTTCTATACCCTCACCATAATTGTTTTCTTCCTTTCAGCATTTCTGGCAAGGAGTTCATTACCGCTGGGCCTTCTTCATGGCCAGTGGTCCATATCTAGATGAAATTGCAGAACTGGTGGACGCGGGAAAGGTAGGTCCACCCAGAAACCCTTTTCCTGGTAACTCTGTCTTGTTGACACTCTTCTTGTAGACTGTCCACCAGGCCTCATCCCTGGGAACACTCCGGGAAGAGGGGATGGGGTATGAGGAGGGTGCTGTGGTTTTTTTCTATTGCCATGCCAGTCATGGTGAGACTGCTCAGTCTGCACAATAACTTAGCCTGTTTAGTCTACCTGTAAGCCCTTCAAGGCGTACAAGTGGCCAGCGCCCACCCCCACCCACCAAGGACTAGTCTCTGCCTCTGGTGATGAAGGCAGCCAAGCTCTGCCCTACAGAAAAAAACACCCAAGATCAGGCCACAGAGTCCCACCAGTCACAGGCTACTCTGGAAAGCTCCCCCCACTCCAAAGAAACCCTGCCTCCTGCTCAGCTCTCTGCTACTTCTCTTGAGAGTAAAGGCAGCCACCCTCTTGTGACTTCCAATGCATTTCTTGTGTGAGGTTTGTTGTGTAGTGTGACTTTGTGGTATTCCTTGGCTGCTGACTGCCAGGATACCTTTCCCTTCAGAGCTGTAACACTTATATTACCCCCTTTGTTTATAGATCAAGGGACAAGCTAGGGAGAGGCATTATATGATAGTTCTAAAGGTATGGGTTTAGTGAGTAGCAGAAGTGGGATCTGAGCTGGGTGACTGGTATTTGGTAACAATCTTTGAGAAATGGAACCCTCTGCACAAAGGGGAGCGGGTACTTGAAATTTCTCAGGAAAACTCCTGGAGCCTCCTCAGTCTGATGGTGAAGCTGACCAGGAGGTGAGCCATTTTCCAGATAACAGGGAGAACAGTACTGGATCTTAATCCCCTAATACCTAGGTAAGAAGTGGTTCCTCAGGCCTTCAGAAGTGCAGGTATGGGCGAGGATTGATGGGAATTTGAGCAGAGACAACCAGTTGCTTTTCTCTGATGTCTAATGCCTGGCCAGTAGGGTACTTTGCAGAAAATGAACGTTGCTGAGAGTTTTAGTTCTCCATTTGAGGGTATTAACATACTTTTCAGGGCTCGTGGAGGGTGAAAGGGTGAAAGGCTCCCCAGATTACACCTTCAGTAATTGTTCTTTTTTCTTTTTTTTGTAAATTCTCTCATATAAGACATCCCAACTACAGTGTCCCCTCCCTCCATTCCCTGCTCCCTCTTATTCCCCCTCCCGCCCACCACTTCCCCTCTATCCTAAATTCTCAGTGTTACTTTTTAAACATTTAAGGCTTGTTGGTTTGTTCAATTCTGTTGTAGTCAAGGAACTATATGGTTTGTGATAGCCCAGATTAGTAGGAACTGTTTTTTGGTTTTAAGTTTGTGGACCTTTTTATGGACTTCTTTGTCTTGGTGCATCCCGAGTAGAAACAGGCTCACATTTAACATTTATAGGATTCTTCCACATCCCACTGGTATGCTTCCTTTAATGCTACAAAGAATGGAACCATCACTAAATAAGAGAGTGTTTCATGGGGCCCCATGGTCACTGTGTTTGTCCTCCAGGAGTGTACACACACACATGGTGTTGTTTGTCCTGATGTCTGCTTACACTGCCAAATGCTTGTCACATTGTATTCAAAATATTATGACTTTGTCTCTACTTGGAAATGTCTATTTACCCAACAGAGATGAGAGGGGATTTGTATATATGCACCCATTAAATTTGGCGAATAACCAGTAGAACAGCTGAGAAGGGACATGGAGGAAAAAGATGCCTTTGAGATATACCTGAAGGAGGACTCTTTCTACTGCTCAGATGTTAGCTTTGGAAGTTGTTTTTGACAGGGAAGAGCTCTGGGCCTGCATAAGCCGATAGGTGGCTGTGGGTACAATGAGGTCAGGCGTCTTGTCATGTCCCTGCTGTGATCTGAAGGTGATCACTGTCTCTGTCTACTGGAAATTGTGAGGGGTAACAGCAGACATTGCAGACTGTGCCATTAGAAAAGACTTGCTCAGCTGGACAAGGACAATCCAGTTCTTCAAAGCTCAGGGGAGGATTTAGTGAGTCTGGTTAGCATGAGCCTGAGAGAGGAGCTGTAGCTGCTGTCTGTAAAGGCACAGAACAACTAAGCCAACTGCTCTAAGTTGGATAAATATATTCATACGATTCAAAATCTGGAAGTTGAGGTTATTTCAAGAAAACACTTTTGACTCCATCGCTCAGTCCCTGAGCTTCTGCTCGTTACACAAACCAGTATGACTAGTTTATTGAAAATCCCAGAGGCATTCTATCCAGACAGGAAAAGACAAGTGAGTCCTGAGTCATTTCTCACCCCCCTTTTGTTTTTAGACACCCTTCTTAAATTTATTTCATATTAGGATATTAAGATGTTCTCCAGTCCTTGTTTTGTAAATAGCCGCATTAATGTTCCTTTGCGCAGGTGTGCCAATAGTTATCTGATGGTTTACAAATAAAGTATCCGTAGAAAGCCCAGCTTTGTTTAAAGTGCTAACTGCGAGTGCATCCATTTCAGTTCATGGAAATGCAATTACTGAGCCCAGAGTATTTTAATAAATAGTAAGGTAGCCACTTTTGGAAATCTAGCCTGTGTTTAGTGTTTCTCTGTGGTCCCATCATCTTCCCTCTTGTTTGTTTCACATCAGGACTGACACTGTCTAAAAATGGGAAGAAAATCTGGTTCTGCTCACTTGTAACTTGAATTTTCCTGGTTAAAAATGGTGTCTGGGGCAGAGGAGGTGGCTTATTGGGTGAGGTGCTTGATGCACGACAGCAGCAGCAGCCATGGAAAAGGCAGGCACGGTGGCACATGCCTGTGACCTCAGCATGGGGAGCAGAGACTGGAGGCCACCAGGGGCTCGCTGGCCAGTCAGTCAGTCAGTCTAAGCAGTCAATGAGCTCTGTCAGTTAGAGAGACTGTCTCAAAATAGGGTAGCGCAGGAAAGGGAGACACTCCATGTCAACCTCCGGCTTCCTCGTGCACGCACGTGTGCATTCCTACACAGACCACCCCTGCACACACAAGCATCTGTCTTCAGTGTTACTAACAGAGCCCTGTCAGCCCTGTGTGCGCCAGGAAGCATGGAGAAGGAAGCTGCAGATCCGCAATAGAAGGAGGCAGTCCTATCAGCACTGCCCTCACACTGTCACTTCGCTTCCTGGCCGGGTGGCTTTCTGGGAACATTTCAGGCATTAGAGCCCTCTGCCTTTAATGTGTCCACCATTCTCAGGCCCAGGATGACAAGGAGCCAAGGTGCTGACATTTATAAGTATATGGGGACCTCAGAGTCCTTTTCTCCTTGGCTGTCACCATGAGGCTTTCTGATAATAGTAGGATTTCATATTCATATTTATTGTAGTGATGTACAATTTGGATCTGAATTTTAAGGCCAATACAATATTTTAATTGTATTAGCCAGGAGACGGCACAATATAGTCAGTAAGCTAAATCCAATCTTAGGCCTATTTTTGTATGATCCCTGAGCTAAGAATGGCTTTTGTATTTTAAAAGCAGTTAAAATTTTCTATTATTTATTTATGTGTCTGTGAGCGCATGCATGCGTGCGCATGTGTGTGTAGTATATGTGTTTGTGTTCATATGTGTGCAGGTACAAATGCTCCCGTGAATGTATATGTGCATGTGGTGTCCAATGGTCAAAGTTGAGGGTCTTCCTCTCCACCTTGATTTTTTTGAGATAGGGTCTTTCCCTGGATCTTGATCTCTAGACTGAGCTCCCAGGAGCTACCTGTCTCTGCTTCCACATGCCTTCCCCCAGAGCTGGGTTATAGGTGATGTGATCATGCCCGGCTGTTTGCAGGGTGACTGGACTCTGAACTCAGGTCCTTGTGACAGGGCCTACTTTTACCTCCTGGGCCATCTCCCCAGCCCCAGGTTTTATGTTTTTATTTTATTTTTTATGAGTATGGCTGTTTACCTGCATGTATATCTATGTATTACTTATGTGTCTGGTACATGTGCAGGTCATAAGAGGGCATCAAGTCCCCTGGAACTGGAGCTGTGGACAGCTGTGAGTGGCCCTGTTGATATTAGGAGTAGACCTGGGTCTTCTGGAAGACCAGCCAGTGCTTCTGATAGCTGAGCCATCTCTCCAGCCATCAAACCTATACAATACAATACAAAACAAAAACTGTAGACCATGTATGGCCCACAACACTATTCACTATTAAGTGTATTACTGAAAGTCTGCTAAGAAAGCAGTGATATGGTGTAGCTTATTCCTGTTTCAGTGCCAGATGGGAGAAACCTTAACCCTGACCCTAACCTTGCTACAACCAGCCTGGGCTATAATATGAGACACTGTCTTTAGAAGAAACATTCAAGACATTAGAAAAAATTCAAGACAGAGAGGAGTTGTAAGCTTCCTAACCCTAAATGAGAAAAACGAGAGAGAAAAGTTTCCTGATCCTAGCTGGGTGGTGGTAGTGCACACTTTTAATTCCAGTACTCAGGGGCAGAGGCAAGCAGATCTTTGTGAGTTTGAGGATAGCCTGGTTTACAGAGTGAGTTCTAGGACAGCCAAGGCTGCTATATGGAGAAACCCTCTCTCAAAAAACGAACAAACAAAAAACAAAAAAGTTTCCTGATCCTTTTCCTAGGCACATAGTTAACTTGGCAGTAACCATAAAAACTTGGTCATATATGGAAAAGGCAGAGAGGAACCCTGTGCAGGTGGCGGGATGGCAGAGAGCAGCCTTCCCTGCTAGTGTTTCCTCTTCCTGCAACTGCTCCCACTGCAGAGGAACCTGGGCCCTCAGACATCGGTGTGAAAACTGCTATTCTGGTCATCTTGAAGGATCATCGATTACTAGCATGGAGTGTAAAGGGCTGCTCAGAAGGTCTGTGTGGACCTGCAGCTCCGTGGCAGGCTTAGGAGAAATCCTGAGCACAATAAGCATTTCCTGTTTTTACACTATTTAGCAGACCATTTTTGGTTGGGAATGAAAAGCTGTAACAAAAAGTAAGATGTGTTTATACCATTGATTAGCATGGGTTAGAAAGAGAAACCTTGGTACCTCTCTACTGTCCTCAGTAGGCAGATGCTGGTAAGGATGACTCTGTATTGGGGGAAAATATTGATTTACATTTGTTTATGTATGCACATTAGCTTCTGATTGAAACAAACTACCACAAACACAATGGTGTAAAGTAACACACATTTATTATTTTATGATCTTGAAAGTCGGTAGTTTAAAATGGTCTGGCAGATCTAGGTTCCTCCTGGAGGCAGGATTGCTTGCTTGCCGTCTGTAGGGTTTAGTGTCCACAGGCTTCTGAGACCTGCCATATTCTTTTTAAGAATCCTACGATTCTACTTCATTGACCCGAGGTGATCTGCTTTGGGCACCCTTACCCTAATCATGTCTGCAAAGCCTTTTGCCACTTTTTGTCACAGGCCTAGGGAATTCGGGTGTGAATGTTTTGGGTAGGGCCAGTATTCTGACTGCTCTGATGCACAGCGCTCTTGGAATGTTGGTTGTTCTTGAGGAAGGAAACTAGATGACTGGAAGTCAAGTATGGAAGAAAGACGTTTTATTTCATTATGATTATTATGATTATTAAAAATACTTCCTAGCCTTGAGCTCCTAGGCTCAAGTGATCCTCTTACTTTAGCCGTATGAGTGGATGGGATAACAGGCATGAGCCACCTACCTAGTTCCTACTGATTGATTGATTGATTGATTAGGACAAGGTCTTGATATGTAGCCCTGACTGACCTAGAACTCTCTATGTAAACTAGGTAGTATCAAATTCAGAGATTAAAGGCCTGCCCCATACCTGGCCCCTTTTAACCATTTTGCATATCCTTATTTGCACAATGTATTCTTCACACGATATTTTGTTTGCTTTTGGTTTTTGAGACAGGGTCTCTCAATGTAGTCCTGGCTTTCCTGGAATTCACTATGTAGCTCTGGCTGGCATCGAACTCACAGAGATTCAGCTTCCTGCACCAGCATGCCTGGCTTCTTCATGACATTTAAAAAACCCTTTTGTCGTGTACTTAATGTTCACAGGTCTCTTCGGAATTCTAGTTGACCATTCAGGTTTGGTTGCGCATCAGTGTTGTCTTCCCAGAGTTTGCTATTTCTTTATTTCCACTGCTTGAGTTCAGTCTGTACCATCTGCTGAGGACTCCTAGTGCTCTGTTTCACAGGTCTGCTGTGAATAGTTAACCTCCTCGTCAGCATTGTCCACTAGCTCTTCCTGTGGTGGTGGAATTGTCCATCCTCTCGGTCAGCAGGCAGCCAGTAAACCATTTGTGACTGCTGAGTATTAGAAATGTGGCCAGTGTAGCCAGGAGACTGACTTTTCCATTTTGGTTACTCTCTTGATTAAGTTTGAACTAGTCACATGTACTTAGAGGCCACTGTATTAGACATACAGCTTCGAAAGGGAGTGCACTGAGCTGGGAGGTAGGTGACTTCCAGCCCCTCTTGGAGGCCAAGCGTCAAGCTTCATACTCAGCTGGATCCTGCTCCATAGGGAGAATACGGTAGTTTGAGAACAGGTCATGAGAACCACTAGAGGAGGCTTAGCATGCCTGGTATTTCAGCATCTCACCGCCGCCTTAATGCTTCTGAATTCCTTTTAATTTTTTCCCCTTTTTGTTTTCTTTTGAAAGAAGGTTCTAGGCCTTGCTTTGTAGCCCAGGCTAGTCTCAGAGTCTTAGTGCTTTCATGTCTGGCCCCTCCTCTGGGGTCACATGTGTGACCATCATGCCTGACTTTTCTGATTTTTTTCTAAGCGAGTCTTGAGGTTTTTTTCCTTGAGAACGATACCGAGTTCCTCCACTCCCATGGCTGGAAAGGAGTGCTTCCTGGAATCTCTTCTGATGGATACATTTAATATCTCAGAGCACACCTTCATCCACCATCCCTCCTCTGTCCCACACCCATCTTCCAGTTTTAATGTTACTTTGTGGACTCAGGAAGTACCCCAAAAAGACCCAACTAGAACAAACCTCACCTCTTCCTTTTGCTGTCTTCTCAGCTCTGGGGGTTTTGAGTTACCTTCCTCCCTTATAACTGGGGTATAACTCCCAGAGAGGGCTCTGGGACTGTGGTCCTAGTGCCCATTGGCAGAGATGTGGATTTGGACTTAAACCAGGAGCTCTTGAATCTTCCATGGTGTCTACATCTGTTGGTTTATCCTCATGTACCTCACCTTCTGATATCTGCAGCTTCTGTGCCTGGGGTCTGTGCTGTAGAGGATGAGGATGAGGAGCTTAGGGAAATGGGGACAGACTGACTCCCAGACCACCTTCGTCCCATTGGGCAGTATAGTCAGGTATCCCAGGTCCTCATTTGGCTGTTCTCCTGCAAGCTCCGGCTTTGTGTGAACCACACAACTGCTCGGTTTCAGCGTCCTGTTGTGTTCAGCAGCTTAGCTCAGATGCTCATCCCCTCTAGCTCTTAGCTGCCCCTCGGAGGCGTGCCCAGTGGCTGTAAACAGCAGTGCTGTTGAAAGGTGGTCATACTTGGGAAGGGTGATGTTCTTGTTGTCCCTGTGTTAAAGAAGGGGTGTCAGGCAACAAGTGCTAAATCCCAGTCCTGTTTAAGGCAGGGGAGGTGCACGCTGGAGACCCCACACTTGCCTCCCACACTGAATAAGGGCTGCTGCTGTGGGTGGTTCCTGATTGACCACCTGTGATCCCCGGGTGTCTGTGCAGCGAGAAGTGTGGCCTTACGCCTGCCTGATTTATAACAGGGCTCCGCATGCCAAGTGGACTACAGCAATGTCATCACATAAACGTCCCCACTTCACTGTGAGTAACCTTTTCCCCCCTCCGGAGTTTAACTCTGATCCCTTTCTCTTTCACAAGCACACATTCTAGGTCCAGCGTGAGGCTGTGCATAGACACTGTCTCATGATCCAGTTAATCTCCCTGTACTCACATATCCTGACTGTAATTTGAAGGCCACTCTCCCCCCTTTTCTTCTCATTGTCACTTACAGCAATTGCTGAATGACTCATTATGCCACAGTCAGCCCTCTCGGGCTCTTTGTCACAAAGGGCCTGCCCAGCCAGATTAAAGTGTGCAGCCGCTGCAGTGGTCCAGTCAGCAAGTTGGCTCTGTGGCTCCGGCAGAGAGCTCTGAAGGGAGCCTGGCATGACGGCTCAGGCTGTGTGTTCTGGGTGGAGTCTGCTTTGTGTACTGTGCTAGGCTGGTGCTTTGCAGGGAGAGGTGTCGTGAACCTGGTAGGCCGAGAGCATATATGGTGGCAGCCTCGGTACGTGAGTCAGCAGAAAGGCCCGGGACTCCTGCGGAAGTGTGCACGCCTCTCTGGAACTTACGCAGAGCAATCCAGAGTCTGAGTCCACTGTACCGACAGTCAGTGGAGGATGTGTTTGAAGTGTGGGCGTGGGTCATTCATTTACCAGTTAAATGGCATCTAGTACACAGCATCCTGGAGCTCTAAGGAGAGTGCTGGAACAGCCCAAGTGCCTTCTTTCTCTTACCAGAGAAGGCAGCTCAGGTCAGCTCTGAATGTGTTCCTGCGGTGTTGTGGAAGGATCTGAGGCCTACTCAGTGTGCTGGGGACTATCAGTGACAACCTCCATAGGCAGTGTCCCACAGCATCTGTCATCGCTGGGGCTCGGTGCAGGGCTTAGAGACCAGATCCTCAGCTGACACAGGGAAGGCAGGCCAGGATTCAGGCCGTGATGACTCACTGTCATCTCCAGCTCCTTTCCCTTCCTTCCTGGGTGGAGATGAAAAGCAGCAGATGATATTGGCCAGCTCTGGGCAGTGCTGAGAGCAGTGGCTCTGACATTCAGGCACATTGACTCAGTTCAGTGACCCCAAGTTTCATAAGATGGGAGTGACCGCTACTCTGAAGTTATGTAACTTGGGTAGTCCATCGTGGGAGCACTTCCGCTCTTACTGTGAGTCTGAGCTTGCAGTGATCTGTGGATGCAGAAGAATCATCAGCTCATGGGAGGAGGAGTGTGTGGTGCCTGAGAAGCTCTGAAAGCCACATCAGAGGACATGACATCAGATACATCCGAACATCATAAAATATGTCTACCTCTTGTCAAAGGAAAGGGTCGTCTAGGCTGTGCGTCAGTGTGTGCCTTGTGGCAGCTGACCCTTGTCAGTGGAGCAGTGAGAAGCAGTCTAGTGTGGTGTCCAGTGGACACACACTCTGCTAGACATTTGGAAGGAAGCGTTCAGGTGGACTTCTGCCTGGACCTACTTTCAGGAGACTTCTGCCGGTGCTGAGGAACTGTAAAAGTAGCCAGCATTACCCAGATGCCACTGAGCTGACTGAGCTGGTGGTTCCTCATCCTGTAACTTGTAAGCATTGTGGGCTGCTGAGTGGAGCTCCCCACGCCCAGAGAGCTCACATAGGACGCTTGCTTCCTACCTCATGGCCTTTCATTTTAGAGCCTTAAGTAAGCACCCATTACATGTTGGTATTATAGATATATAAAGATACACAGATGCTTTCTGCTCTGTGTATGTAAATATGTATGCATGTATTTAAGACTAGAAAACACTACATGTGTGTGCACCTATGAGGGGAGCACAGAGATGTGTGCAGCAAGGGCCGTGCTACTTCCTGCACAGCTGGAAACACACAGAGACTTGCGCTCACTGTAGTAACTGCAGGCTCTGAGGGGGCTCAGTGGCTCCTAGAGCAGCTCAGAAAAACACACTGCAGGTGGGGGATAGAAAGGGCTGTGAGGCCAGGGGTGCACAATTGCAGACGTGAGGCTAACACAGATAACAGCATACAGCGTTAGAAAATGACAGGGAGGCCCAGTGGGATGGCTCAGTGGAATAGCACTTACGAAGTGAATCCAAAGCCCACTTTGATAGCCAGAACCCAGAAGGGACAGAAGGAGAGAACTGACTCCCAAAAATTTTCCCCTAATTTCTACATGCACCAGATAACACACATGTGTCTATACCCACACCACTCACACAAACCACACACACACACACACACACACACACACAAATAAAATAGAATTTTCTTTTTTTTTTTTGTTTTGTTTTGTTTTTCGAGACAGGGTTTCTCTGTGGTTTTGGAGCCTGTCCTGGAACTAGCTCTTGTAGACCAGGCTGGTCTCGAACTCACAGAGATCCACCTGCCTCTGCCTCCCAAGTGTTACCAAATGACTTGGCTGTGAAGTGGTAGAGGGATCCTTCCCTAGACCAAGTAGGTCAAGAGATGGGCCATACACTGGCTGACATGCCACTACTCACTGCCATGTTGATCACAATTGTTTATTGACTACAATTTTTTTCTTTTTTGTACTTCTGCCCCTAATTCCCAATGTTGGCTATTATTGCGTGAATAAAGCAAGGATCGGTGCCTCTTGTATTAAAAAAAAAAAATAAAATAAAATAAAATAGAATTTTCAAAAAATGAAAATGCCAAGCAGCATGAGGCTAGGATGTAGTGTGTCTTGGGAAGTCGGGTTGGGAGCTCTTGCAGGGCTCTGAGTAGGAATGACAGCGTTACTGGGGAGTAAGATGGAGTAAAGGTGAAACAGTAAAAGTGGAGAGGAGGGAGGAGGAGGAGGAGGAGAGGCACTGGAGCCCTGCCCTCAGCACAGGGCAGAGAGCTCCCGAGACAGGCATTGAAGGATATCTACAGACACTGTCACCGCAGAAAGCGTAGGTCTCCTTATCAACCTGTTGTCTCTTTTTGTGTTTTGTAGATTCGGCCAGTTATTGAACAAACCTTCCCCTTTTCTGAAGTCCCAGAAGCCTTCCTGAAAGTGGAAAGAGGCCACGCCCGGGGAAAGACTGTGGTTAACGTTATTTAAATAAACATGTGCTTGCCAGGGGTTGCTGCTGTCTCCTCACTGAGTGCCTGTGATCCAGACATCTAGCCCCTGATAGATATTTTTCCAAGTTAGATTTTAAGTTTCATGGTATGTTTCTAAACCTAATATGGGCCGGTGAGACAGCTCAGCAGGTACAGGTGCTGGCAGTGCAAGTGGAGCTCCCTGAGTTCACTCCCTGGGACCCACATGAAGGAGGGAGGAGAGGAAAGAACTAGCTCCACAGAATTGCTTTCTGACCCCCTCCCCACTCCACGCATGCACCTCTGCAATGATAATGAAAATAAATGTTTGTTTTTCTGTTGAGTGGATGTGTGTGGGCACATGTGCAATGGTACGCTACCGTTCAGTTCTTTCCTTCTACCGTGTAGCTTCTGTGTACAGAACTCCAGTCCTTAGGCTTGGTGGCAGGTACCTTTACTTGAGTGCACCGGTGAGCGCTCCTAAGCTAAGGTAGCTAAGAAGTGCCTGCAGTTAACCCACGACTCTCAACTGTGTTAGAGGACCGCTAAATTGATTCCAGGATTTTATCACATGGCTAGCCAGGAATAAGTTTATTCAAGAGGTAAAATCAAACAGGCTTTTGATAGGATATGTTACCCCACCATACTCTAGCAACATACACAAAAGGCCTATAGTCAGAGATGTACATCTAAGAAGACAGACATGCTAAATGCTATTTTTTGTGCACATATTGCTTAAGCTGCAGAGAAACTATTCAGATGAGCACACTTGCCTGCTGTTGGCTCCAAACAGGCTCAAGCAGGTGAAGCAGAAGTGGACTTGTTCAGCCCCTGACAAGAGCACCAATATTGTGATAAGAACAAAATGAGGAAGACGTGTCTAAGAAAATGTCTGGCAGTTTTGCTCAAAAGGACAATGTGCTGCTTGAGCAGCAGAGTCTGGACCAGTCCATCAGGGCAGTTGTTCCCGAACTGCCTGCAGAGGTCTGGGTCTCTGCACTAGCACTGCACAGAGCCCTCGAGATCTCTCCCTCACTCGCTATAGACGTAACCCTCGCCTGCCGCTACCACATCTGCTTCCAGAAGGGAGGTCCTGTTGTCTTCAGATCCGTAGCAGTCCTGCTGGTGGCCTTGGGACCACCAGGCTGAAAGCTCAAGGTTTAGCCAAAATTATAGAATATGGCTCCCACATTCTAGGTAGGTGACAAAGTCAGGGTTAATAAATTAGGCCATAATACTGTCCCCATAGCAGCTGTAGGGAAGGCAATAAACTATGTGTGACACTCGAGGACAGCCCACACGAGAACTAAAATAACTCGGGTTCTGCTCATGAGCTGACATCAACATGAACATTTGCAAATTTATTCACTTTGAACATTAACTGAAAATAGTGTTTTGTTTATACTCGCTAAACTCCTTGGAACATGTCTGAGTATATAGGAGTTTCCCACTCTGCCATCCAGCAGTAAATGTTAAGGCAGTGGATCAGAAGTCTGGCAAAGCAGCCTCCGATGCTAAGTCTTCTGAGAGCAATCTGAGGGAATCCGGGTGTCAACACTCAGAGGTCTTGTCTCCCCTTGTCTCTGGAAATAAGTTAAAACGTGGTCTTGATCTTTAGAACATCTACACCCAAAACCTGTTTAAGGAGTTACTGAGAAAACCCACGGCAAGAAACAAGAACAGCAAACTATTGGCTTCAAATTCAAACGACTTTGAAAAGATAATTTCCCTGCCATAGCCTTCGGTCCACTTTCCGCTTGGCTCCTCCGTCAGTGCATCAGCTCTGTGATTTTATTTTTCTTCAATACGGTGGCCAGAAGATCTGGAAACACTCCTGCATTCTCGGTTCAGGGTCACAGGACCATGGCTTCCCACACTTGTGTTAACTTCTCTGTGTTCACTGTGTTGAGGATGATGTGGTTTTGATCGTACTGCGCACCTCCTGAATGAGAGACAAAAGTAAGAACTGCGCCAGGGAGAAGGGAGGAAGTATGCCAACCCATGGAAGAATGAGAGAGAACCCGGAACAAAAGTGCTGTAGAGAAGTTCCGGTACCCAGGGGACGAGGTCAGCTTGCTGGGGTTAAAGTCCGTCTGGGGGCCAGCATCTTCACACAGCCCAACTTGCCTTCTGGTTCTCCCTTTTCTACCCAGCTCTAATACGCCACTCTACTGTTATCACATCTGAAATGGGGCCATCAGAGGAAAGTCTAGGGAAAGGAAAAGCAAAGATGCTGTACAGATGTACTTGGGGAGATCATGTGATATGGGAGTGATTTCTTTCTAATCTGTTGCTTTCGTTGGTTAATTAATAAAGAAACTGCCTAGGCCCATTTGATAGGCCAACCCTTAGGTGGGTGGAGTAAAGAGAACAGAATGCTGGGAGAAAGAAGCTGAGTCAGGGAGTCGCCATGGTTCTCCCACTCCAGACAGATGCAGGTTAAGATCTTTCCTGGGAAGCGCACCTCGTGGTGCTACATAGATTATTAGAAATGGGTTAAGAGGCTGAAACTAATGGGCCAGGTAGTGTTTAAAAGAATACAGTTTCCGTGTAATTATTTCGGGTAAAGCTAGCCGTGTGGGCGGCTGGGTGCCGGGAAAGTAGCCCGCCGCTCATAACACAACAATCATGGATGTGATATCCTCATGAGCAGGCAGGCATACATGATGCCCGTGCAGAGAAAGGCTGCGGGGAAGGCAGACAGAGGCAGTGAGTTCTGCTAGCATAATGAAAATAGCTGCCACTAGGTTACAGGTTTGAATGACACCCGGATGCATGCACAGGACACAGAAGACTCCCACTGCTCTGAACTTGGGTGTGTGAAATAACGTGGAGCACCACTGTAAGAACCCTGAACTTCTCTTATCAGGATGTTTGAGGGGCCTTTCCAAGGGTACTTGATGAAAACAGGAGGTTCTTTAGTGTTAGAAGCAGCAGTTCCCTCTTTCAGCAGAAATATCATTAAAACAGAAAGGGCTGTCTGATCTGCCTTATCTGCTTCAGCAGAAGCCTCTCCACCAAGGACCTCGTGGAAATGAAAATCTGCACTTGGGTGCAGGGTGCAGCTGGTTCTGAAATCATGTTTCATCCTCAAAACAAAAAAACAAGATTCTCTTCTCCTTTGAAACATTTAGAACATGAAAAGGGTCCGAAAGAGTAGCTGGGGAAGGAGCTCATCTCTTCATTCTTTAGGGAACGGGCTTCCTGTCACTCAGCACCCATAGTGCTCAGTAGTTAGGAGTCATGCAGAGCACAGGGAACGGGAAGACTTCCAAGTCTCCCATTCAGCCCCCAGCAAACTCTGGACTCTCCATCAAGATAGCTGTGGTTGAAGAGATGGTTCAGCAGTTAAGAGCACTTCGTGTTCTTGCAGAGGACTTGGGTTCGATTCCCAGCACCATTGGGGGTGGCTCAAAAATCATCCACAACTCCTGTTCTGGGGAGTCCAGTGCCCTCTTCTGACCTTGGAGGACACCGGGCACTCAAAAGGTGCACAGGCATACATACAAGTAAAACAGTCATACATATTAATAACTAAAACAGGGATTAAAAAAAACCCAACTGATCCAAGAGTTCAGAGAGTATTAAAGACAATGTCTGTTTTCATCTTCAGGATTCTGTTGCCTTAACATCCCTTCCTTGTTTACCCGGTGTCATTAGAACCACAAAACCTACAAAGTTCTTGTGAAATAATGTGACTAATTCTTTTGACTTTGAGAAGAATTTAAAACATGCTAGGCTTTTTTTTTCTTTTAGAAAACATTTCTATTTGAATGATGCAGAGAGCAGGTGAATATTTAAATGGCTGTAAAAGCAAAACCCTTCTCTTTGCCACGTGTTTAGAGACAGCTAGGAAGATGGCACTTCCCTGAAGGCCAGGCCTCTGGTGTGCAAGTGATGTAAGCCAGGTCACCCCTACCGGTGGCGTCCTGACACCTATGTCACCTGTGTATTCTGAGGTAACACCCACACCTGCCCGTCTGTCTGAGAAGGGTGCTATTGCCACAGGTATATTTGAGTTCTTGGTGCACAGAACTGAGGAATAATTTAAAAGAAATTTCACATCCTAATTAAAATAAATCACTGGTATTCCCTTAAATGGCAGCTTATAGTAGAACGATGCAGTCGGGAGGCTTGTAACCCCACACGGGGCTGAGGCAGAAAGATTACAGACTTAAGGCCTGCAAAGGACAAAGAAAAGATAGAACCTGGGGTTATCCTTTTTCTTCTGGTTCACTTTTAGTTTCTGTGCTTTCCATAGTTTGATTTGCCTGTTCAGTGTGCAATCCTACCAGGCTTTTGATGTCTTTAAACTGAGCGTGAGTCAGCTTCCACTGTTGTCACAGGACACCCGGTCTGGAATCATACCAAAACAACTCGCTCCCCAAACACAAGGCAAGAAGAAAGACTCATCTAGTAAGTCCTGTAGTTTTAGTAGGTAACAAATGAAAACCACAGGCGCCTACTAAGTACAGAAGCGTGGAGAGCTGTGTCTGCACTTCTCTTGCCAACGTGCCGGCCGTGCAGCCTGCTCTCCTGTCCAGGAGGTGGCACCATGCTCCCACATTCTGAGAAAGCTAAGTTCATGGGCACAGGAAAGCAACTATTGCATTGCTGTAGTAGACACTGAGAACCCACAGACCTACGGGCCAGTACCCTCGCTCCAGAGACTGCAACTGACATCTGTGAACGCTAGAGTAAACTCTAGAGAGGAGTCCCATGGAGAACAGAGCCAGCCATTTTCCTCTCTGTGATACCCAGTGTCTAACACAGAGACTAACACTAAAGACTGAAGACTAAAATAAATGCCCTAAGGACTACAGTGACCTCAGCCCTGGACCTAGGACTCTAATCCCATCGGAGAAACACCAATACTCAGCTGCATTGTGGAACTGAACATTGTCATTCCCCTCCTCTCCCTGTAACATTTACCCAAATACCCCATCTTTCCAATGGGGAGGTACGATTAGGAATTGAAGCAAGCATTCTGTTACCAAGCTAGAATCCCAGCCTCGCTGGTGGTTTTGAAACTTATCTTGCACAGGCAGCATGAAAGGCCCCATAAGAGTAAATAAAGGGCACCCTGGGTCAGGTTCTCAAATGGTTCAAACTTGGAGTCATCCAGGAGATGGATGTGTCCATCTTGTCTGTGTACAGATGCAGTGTAGGAGGCATGGTCTCAAGAGCTGGTCATTTCTCATACCCAAGGGTTCCACTGAGTTTTATGTGCAATTCCTATGCAATCGGTAGTCACATTGCTTAAGTTTTGATGCTCTCTGCTTCTGCCTTCCTTCAGTCTGTTCGCTTGCCTCTCTGAGAGCCATTGGGCTCCTTGGGTTCTTTGTGTCTGTTCTGACTGGTGAGTGGGCCGCCACCCCTACCTACCTGAACCACCAGGGCTGCAAAGCACCTGCTTTCTGTGCAGTTACCAACGCCCCTGGTGTTATCACTGTGTCTTTGCCCTGACTTACTCATTTTCAATGGCAGCTTTGGCCCAGACCTCTGACTAAAGTAAAAACTGATCCAAATTCTGGCAGCGATTTCGAAGCATGGGTAGTCTAGTGTGGCCACACGGTTGCCAGCTCACTGCTACAACCTTTCCTGATAGGGAAAAGTGCATTAATCACTGAAGGCACCTGGCTGTGGCAGAGTAAACACCTGCAGTTCTAGACCTTAGGAGGCTGAGGTGGGTGGGCTGCCAGAGATAAGGGCAGCCTGGGCTGGAGAGTGACCTCCTATCTCAAAGCTAGAAATACAGTAACTATAATGAACAAATAAATTCTAAAGCATCCCAGTGTGCGATTAAGTTCGCCTTAATAGACTTGAAACCGGCAACAGTGCCCACTCGCTGAGGTGCCGTATGTCGTTTAGGTTGGTTTCGCCTACTGTTTTAAGTCGCCGTCAGTGGTACTGTGATTCCCAAACCATCACTGTCACCAACACCCAGGAACTTGTTAGAAAAGCACACTTGAGGGCCCCACCTTCACACCTCCTGAATCAGTAACTCTATAGACGAAGCCAGTAGACTGTGTTTCTACACACTCCTAGCCCACGGAAAAGCTGGGCCCGTGGTCCAGCTTTTTCTTCCCAAGCACCATGAGTTCACTTGAGACTAGCTTCATGAAATTTCATTAGCTTATATTGAAATCCTCCAGGCTGTATGGGATGGTTATTTTGGTTGTCAACTTGGCTACATCTGGAATTAAAATTGCTGGGCACACCTGCGGGATTTTTGCTTAATTAAGTCACTTGAAGTGGGAAGAGCCACTTCGAATCCATAGCTTTGAGATTAGAAGACCCACAGTAGTGGGCTAGGCCTTCTGCTGGAAGCCTGTATAACAGCAGCTCTCTTCTAAGACCATTGGAAAACAGATATTTACATCACAATTAGTAACAACAGCAAAATTACAGTTATGAGGTAGGGACAAAATAATTTTAAGGTTGGAGCTCACCACACATGAGGAGCTGTATTAAAGAGTCGCAGCATCAGGGAGGTTGAGAACCACTGCTCTATAAGGACATGGAAGTAGGAAGCCTCCTCCTTTGTCTGCTTGCTCTTGCCCTGGCTAGCAGGTTCATCTCTTCACTGGCATCGGAGCCTACTTCTTCAGGATCCCAGCATACACTGACAACCAGCTGAGACCTCCAGCCTTGTGGATTGAACAACTACAGATTCCTGGACCTTCCTTTGGATTGGCTGACCAGTCTGTAAGTCATTCTAACAAATACCCTTTCTCTCTCTATAGAAAAATTCGTTCTATAAGTTCTGTTACTCTAGAGAACCCTAATACACTGCAATTCCTTCTAGAACTTGGGTCTTTTTCAATGAAAAGCTACCTATATGTAGATGAGAACCATCAGCTACACTGACTGGATAAAGCCTCAGCCTAGGACTGCAGTGAAATCAGGGCTGGGGCTATAGCTCAGTAAGCACAGGCTCAGCGTATGCCAGGCCCTTGGTTCAATTCCCACAACAACAACAAAACATTCCCTGGAGCCACCAGTGTATTAGCAGCACAGCCAGCGTGTTACAACAGGCTTTTCCTTAACCAGAGAACGGAGCGTTACCACAGGGAAACGCACGGTGCTTACCTTTCACATCCAAGACTAGATTTGGCTTCATCTTGCTGTAGATCCTGCCATCGGACTTCATGCACCAGAACTGACTGTCGACATTCTGATCAAGGGCCAGCCCCAGCTTAGAGCCAGACGTGACGAGGCTGCCGACGATTGTCAGGCAACAGTCTTCTGCTATCTGCTTGGGAAACAACAGTCTGTCTCAGGACACACTCCAGTCTCACAAAGGGATGTCTAACGCTGTCACAGTCCCTGACTGGCTTTACTCCACATGAGCCACTGCAGCTTTGAGCTAGAGTTGCTGAAGCCAGACAAGAGGCCCTCTATTTCAGATGACACAGTGGTGGTGAGTTCTCAATTCTCATGCACTCTAAGACTGCCTCTTGTAAGACTCGCTGTGACCATTAAGAGAAGCCTCACAGGGACCAAGTGGTTAACACTAAAGAGAACCTCAGTACAGTAAGCTGCCCACCATGACGGTTCTGTGTCGGCACTGAGCATGCTATGAGGCCGCATCTGCCGCTCACAGAGGCCTGAGTTTCCTGCTCATGCCTGCTCCTCTCTGGTCCTGCACTAGAACAGCCACACCATGCCCCCCGCCCCACCCCTTAAAACCTGAAGTTACACGCACTGGCTCCTTGTCTTTCATTCATGAGGAAGTCCTAAAATTTTCTAAATTAGCCTGCTATGCAGGTAGAAAAAGCAGGAAAATGCAAACTCTGAAGACAGTGCTTTAATGCAAGGATTTTAAAAGTCCCTCATGAAGTAAAAAGCAGCATGGCTCACTGCTAGCACACGTGCTAGCCTGTTCAAACTGGGCTGTTCCGGGTATGGGACATGGGTCAGTGGGAGAGTACTTGGCTTGCACGTGTGAAGCCTTAGGTACGGCACACACACACAAACACACACACACACACACACACACACACACACACACACACACACACTGTTGAAAGCACTGCGATCATCTGTGATATTTCACTCTTTCTCCTTGACATCCTGAGATGAGGTATCATATAAAGTCACTGAAATGTTAGTGGCTGGGCCCCCACTGTCGCTCACTGAAATGATCCCAAGGCAGAAGTTGCCTTTGTTTCAGCTCCAATCCTCCAGTTAGCCCTGCTTCTTGATGCTGCTTTCTTCTGTGTGTCTAAGAAGTGTCTTCTCTCTTGCAAAACCGTGATTCTCCCTCAGGCACAACAGACATAATAAATGGGCATGTCCCTGCTGACTCACACGGGCAGCAAGGTTTTGAAGTATCGGGAGCAAACAGACAAGCCCATAAAGTTAAGGACTAAAGGAGATGCCCGCAACAGTGCATGAGCTTGTCTCATGGGATCCGGCCATTGCTTTTACACGTCTGCTGTGCCGGAGTGAGAGCACGCGGCCATTTTCCATTTCCAGCATGTGACCATTAGGAAGTGGACAGTGCTGTACCGCACACGTCTCCCTCGCCCAACTCTGTGGGTTCTCCAAACAGAACCAGCCCCAGAGTGGTTTCTGATGTTGTGTGGGTGCTCTAGCTTAAGGCTATGAGCAAACAAATGCCGCAGCTCCCTTGCTGAATTAGTGCTAGATTCCCTTCCAATTTTAAGTTCTTAACCCTGCTTCTGATTCTGTCACAGCTGGGAAGCATTTTCATGAGGGAAAACCTTCTGATTTATTTCTGAAAACTCTCTGGGAATTGTCTGCGCAACCCTGAATGCTCACCCTCCATTTGGTGCATGTTTCTTATGCAACCCTGAATGCTCATCTTGCATTTGATGCATCTTCTTGTGCAAACCTGAATGCTCACCCTCCATTTGGTGCATGTTTCTTATGCAACCCTGAATGCTCACCCTGCATTTGATGCATCCTTCCTGGTAGACCCAGATCTGATCATCGGCACCAACATCTTCCATGACTTGGATCCTAAGAAGCTTCAGATCCTCTAAGTTCCCATTGGTTGACATAAACAGCCCTGTTGCTTTGTTTCGAAGTCTGAAGTAAATTCGTTTCTAGAAGACAAAACCCAATGACAGTCACATAGAGCTGTGCTGTCTGAAGAACTGAGACAAAGTGATGTTTGGAAGAGTCCAAGGTGCCAAAGTGAAGCACATGGTCAAGGAGGGAGACCACACCCATGGGTCACGTGCTAAGCATCTTAGTACTGTTCTCAATGCTAAGAGACTGAGGACATTTCCGAATGACCAGGCCGTGGAGTGTGCTTGTGGACAACCAGAGCCAACACATGTGTGTGTGTTACTAGGCTTGGTGGCATTTCTGAAATATCCATGCCTCATGGTGCCACAAATCTGATGTTCAAATACCGAAGGAAGAGGAGCCAATGCCAAGCTTCCAATCAAAACTAAAAGGCTGAGCTATATTTATAAAAGTATTTTTCAAGAGGAGTCTACTCAAAGCACGGAGGGGAAATACACATACCTGAACAAAGGGCCGGAGAGAACCTATTTGGCGACAGCCACTGAACTCATACCAGTTTGGCACTTCTGCAGGAGACAGTAGGAACTGTCGGCCTCTGTAGTTGCCATATTCATAAGTAACCCATCTGAAAAGACAATAAACCATAGCAGTGACCACTTCCATTTGATGGTGGGCCCTGACAGTTACATCTGCTTTCAGAACACCGCAAATTTATTTCCTTTTTCTCCTTTCTTTTTCTTTCCTTCTTTCTTCCTTCCTTTTCTTTCTCTTTCTTTCTTCCTTCCTTCTCCCTTCCTTCCTTTCTTTCTTTGCTTCCTTCTTCTCTCTGTCCATCTCTCCCTCCCTCCCTTCTCTTTTCTGTTTTTGAAACAGGGTTTCTTTGTGTAGCCCTGGAGATCCTGGAACTCAACAGAGATCCAACTGCTTCAGCCTCCCTAGTGCTGGGATTAAAGGCGTACTCCATCATGCCCAGCTAAAAACACTTATCCATTCTGGGCTGAACTTTAAACACACATCGAAGGGAAAATAAGCCTGTGCTCTAGAACATTCAAAGCCATTTCTTGATAACTAGTGAATTTTTGGAGAAACAGAAATATGAGAATCCATTCTGAGAGAGAAATGGTAAGTTTTTTTCCCTCTGATAAAGCAATGAAATCATGATGCTTTCTCAGTGGGACTCTGCAGTCCTTCCTGAAAGTTGTTCATAAACAGCCTCAGGTTATAGATCCTTATTGAAATAATTAACATTTACAAAGTTATCATGTGTACATTGGTGAGTGTAATAATTAGATAAAAATAAACTCTTCACAAAAGAGGGCCTGTGAAATAAAATAGAATAAAGCCATGATGGAACCTGTTACTTTGATGTAATTTAAGATAAAATTTTAAACAATTACAAAACTTTTTTTTTCTTTTTGGAGACAGGGTTTCTCTGTGTAACAGCCCTAGCTGTCCTGGAACTCACTCTGTAGACCAACCAGGCCTCAAACTCACAGAGATCCGTCTCCCGAGTGTTGGGATTAAAGGTGTGCACCACCACAGCCCTGCTTACAAAACACTTTTTTAAAATAAGAGTCCCCTTCCTCAAACCCCAAAAATGCGAAGCTAAGTTCCTTCTACCACGTGCTGGATTACACACTTGAGAGGTTACAGACTGAACGCCCCAGGAGCCTCCTTCTACCCTGCTGACCATTGGAGAAGGATGTTCACTACTTTAAACCCCCAAACTCGAAAATGTTAACATTTCATCTGTCTTACAAAACAGTCATTAAATCTTACTGTAAAAGCATTAAATTACAGCCCTAATAATCCCTTAATTATTTTAGTGGATATGGTACAACCCATCTGATTGCATCCGCTGCTGTTCCTTCAGGATCTGTGCATCTCAGCAAGCCTTACCTGTCGCTTCACTAAAAGGAAAATGTTTCACAGAAAAGGTATTGCAGTAATATATATTTATTTATGCCTGATTCAGTTTCAGAATTACTCAGAGATTAAAACCAAAACTTTTCCAAGTTTAAAATATTGATGGGCACTGGGCATGGTGATGTATGCTTTTAAAACCAGCATATGGGAGACAGAAGCAGGTGGATCTCTTGTGAGTTTGCGGCTAGCCTGATCTACATAGCAAGTTTCAGGCCAGTCAAGACCTCACAAAGAAATCACGACAAAAGTAAAAAAAAAAAAATCGGATGGTATTGGAGCTTTTTAGTGTGTATGTGTGTGTGCGCATGTGTGTGCATTTGTGTGCGATGGGCTGGGGACATGCAACAGCATGTATGTGGAGGTCTGAAGACCACTTTGTACAGTCAGTTCTCCACTCTAGGGACTAAACCCAGGCCATCAGGCCCACACAGGGAGTGCCTTTCGTCCACTGAGCTATCTTGTCACCCCTCCACAGCTGACATAGTAATTTATACAATGTCAAGGGAAAGCTCTAAAATCAATGGGTGTGAAACGGTAAGAAAAGCTCGCGCTCTTTTACTTGCTATAAAAACAATGCTCCATAAATTTGCTGAGTGCTGTGTTGTAAAGCTTCCCTTGCACATTTTGAGTACAGAACCTAACCTTAGGGAAAAAATCTGGATACATGAATGAATGATTCTTTACACAGGCTTTGCCCACCAGGAAAAGGATGGCATGAAGTGTGCAGTGTTAACCCACAGGAAGTCAAGGACCGCCTGTCAGTTCATTTAAGATACTGTAATGTATACTGGAAGTTTCCCAGTGTCCCTTCTTGGCACATATATTCACATCACCCACTTAATGATGATATCCTTTTCCGTTTCCATTATGAGGAAATGGAGATGTATACAGAATGAGATGTTCATGGGAACATATGTATCTGTTCATGTATTTCTTAATGCGCTTCATAGGAAGAGCACATTTGTAAAAGCAAAAAAAGAGAAGTCTCCTGTTTCAGCAGCTCAACAAGTGGGTAAGTCACTCACATGCCACCGATGACTTGAACAGAGCGGATCTGAGTGTTGAATCCCATGGATCGGAGGTTGACTGTTTCAGCATTCAGTTCAATCTTCTTTCCTTTGAAGTTTTCTCTTTCAAAAAGAATAATTGTTGGTTCAGAAAATTCCTGTTTGGGGGAAAATTTGTTCATCTGTTAGTAGTGCCAAGCTTTTGCAGAGAGCCTGAAGCTGATGAGATATCATCTACTCTCAAGGGCAAGGCACAGAACCCTGCCAGGCTGTACCTACTCATAAACGCAGCCAATCTAGATGCTTCTAGGCTGCAAAGTTAGAGAGGAAGGACGGGAGGATAGAAAGCTTTCTGTTGCATCTAAAGGCAGGTGGAAATAGACCACAGTAAAGCAGGGGCATGGGATAGCCCACACCTAGAGAAATGGCTATATGCATGGAACACCAACCCTTTGATGAAAGTTACTCTCAACCTGGAGTTTTCTGGGTGGAAAGCCATAGACATTAACGGTGATGGCCAGAAGGCCATGGGAGAGGCCGGGTGATATGGTAACAAGGATTCTGTAAACTCATATCCCCAAACCTTGTAGGATTTACAATCAGGAAGGGAACAGAGCACAGGTGGAAGGCACAGGCATTTTAGAGAGAACAGCAGCACCCAACTGATTTTTCAGAAAAGGAAAACTTTAAATCACAGACCCTTTGTCCCTGGGTTCTAATGCTAATATCCCCAACGTCACAAACAACAGGTCAAAAAAAGCACAGGGATCACAGTTATTTCCTAACCTGCTTCAAGTTGTGTGGCAAGGGTGAAGATACATTACTCCTTCATTTATGTGGAAATGCCCTAACGTGCAGGGCAGAGTGTCTGCCATCAGTTAAGAGCAGTTAACATGGAGGTGGGGTCCATGGTCTAGGAATTCGGGTATAGAAGACACACAGGAGGGAGCCAGACAAAAATACAGGATTACTACTTTGCATGTTTACTATATTTGCAGAGATGGCATGCTAAAAATATCCTAAAAACTCAAATTTATTGTCAGAAATAATTAAACAATCTTAAGTGTTACGTTACAGTTGAAATGCATAGGGCAAAGAACATGGCTAAGTCATATAGTATTTGCCTAGCATGCATGAGGGTCCATGTTCAGTTTCCAAAAACCAAATACATACATATATAACCCACTAACTCAGACACACAAAATGTGTATTTCATTCTGAGTAAATCTCAGTAATGTAAACTTAAAAGGATATCATCTTTGAGTGGCAAAATGATCTAAATGCATGTGCCAAGACACATACATTGGTACTGGAGACCTCAAATATACACTTAAAGGTAGCTTTTAGAAGTCTAGGCATAGTAACTATTTTTTAAAGCCTTATTTCACGACCTGGGTTGTTGTTTTATGTGTGTGTGTGCTTTGCTTTTGTTTGTTTGTTCATTTGTTTTGGAACAGGGTCCAATGTAGTTCTGGCTGGCCTCAAATTCATTCTGTGGCCAAGTATGACCCTGAACTTCTGATTCTTCTACCTCCCAAGTGCTGAGAACCCACTGTGTTTAGCGTACATGGTGCTGAGAATCAAACCCAGGGCTTCAGGCATCTAGGCAAGCACTCTATCAGCTGAGGCACATCCCGGCCTTTATCCCCTACAGTAAGCTGATGAGTTCCACATTACTCTATGTTTCATAGAGATGTTGCTACTGTTTTCCTGTTTCAACAGCATCTTATTAAATAGGCAAGCAGGCAGAGGTGCTATGAAGTCAACACATACATTCTTCCTACATTTAAGACTAAGTTCATCAACTAGGAATGCTTAAAGCATTTTATGAGACTAGCCACCAAGCCTGAGTAAAAATTTCCAAAGCGATAGACACATGAAGATGTAAGTATAAGGATATCACCTTCTGACTTTGTTGTGTTGAATATACTGCTTTGATTAGCTCAGGAGATAGATGCTGTCCAGGGGGCACTGTCACCTTTAGAACACAGGTGATAACCTGAGCTGATCTGGAAAGAGGGCTCAGTGATTAAGAACATTTGCTGCTCTTGCAGAGGACCTGGGTTCAATTCCCAGAACCCACATGGCATCTCACAACCTCTGTAACTCCAGTTTTCGAGGGTCCAGTGTCTTCTTCTGACCTTTGTAGGCTCTGGTACATGGCACACAGATACACATGCAGGCGAAAAACCCATACATATAACACACATCACTTAAAAAGAGCAGTAACAATAAACTAAGCCACAGGGGATTTCTGCAAATTAATAACAAAAGAATAGGAATCTGCAGAGAGAGACAGCCAACAGAAACCCCAAATGACAAGTGTAGGAGACCAAGCCATTAATGGTGAGATGATGTAAACCCGTCCCACCAAGCTGACAGTCGTGGACAGTGGGAGGGGGGAACTATTGATCTGCCAGGGCACTGGCTGGACAGCTTTGACAGATAGAGTAACACCTGAGCTACACTTGCAATTCAGCACTCTCACCCCGGATAGCTCAGGGGACCACGCCCCACAGAGCAGATTCCCACCCTGGATAGCCCAGGGACCCTGTCCTACACAGCAGACTCCCATCTTGGATAGCCAGGGGACCCTGTCCCATACAGCCGCACTCACACCCTGGATAGCCCGAGGTCCCTGTCCTGCACATGTTCATAGGGATTCAGAAGTAGTGGTGGCAGGATATGAGACAGTCACAGTCAGTAAACTAGATGTGTAAGCAACAAAACTGACAGCTCTTCAAAAATGGTCCCAGGAATGTCTGAGTTATATCTGTAAGAGTGAGAACTAGAGCATAATGATGATGATATAAAATTAAAAGCTATACATGCACACTTTTAAGAAACAAACACTTTACAAGAATACTCAAGCTGTGTCTATAAGGTACAAAGCGTGGCTGAAAAGGGAGAGGAATAGAAATAGGAGTTAGGGAAAAGAAAGAAAGAAAGTGGGGGAAGAGATGGGAGAGGGGCCTAAAACTACCAGATGGCTGTCATGGGTGTGAATAAATGGAGGTCCTGAGAAAGAATTCAGAGAAAGAGCAAATAGGAAATCTGGTTTTAACAGACATAAAAAGCACAAATGCTGGAGGTAAAGAGACGGTTCAACAGTTAAGAGCACTTGCTGCTCTTCCAGAGGACCCAAGTTCAGTTCCCATGATCCATTTTTGGTGGCTCCCACTCCTGTAACTTCAGCTCTAAGCCTTCCAGCCTCTGGGGGCACTGCGCGCGCGCGCGCGCGCGCGCGCACACACACACACACACATAATAAAATGACACAGGTTTTGTTTAAAAGAATGAAATCTACAGGTTAGAAAGCTCTGGCCTGGTACAGCTTCCATCTGCATCAGTTCTGGCTGCTGGCTTCCTGGCTTTAACCACAGTGATATGAACAGTGCTCTTCTATGCCACTGTGGTCACACTCACCACATCTATGAAGCGAAGAGACTTCAAGGTCGCCCCAGGCTGGCATCCCATTGCTGAGAGACAAGGGTAATGGCCTTCTTCCAGCACATACTGATTGCCGGAGAAATTTTCTCCATCGTAAGCAACCCAGCTAGAATAGGAACAAATGCATGGTATGAAATTTGTGTAATCCCATTTAAGAAATCTGATTTTTATGCTGAGCCTGGTAGTGTACCCCTTTAATCCCAGCACTCAGGAGTCAGAGACAGATAGGATCTCTGTAAATTTGAGTCCAGCCTGGTGTACATAGTGAGTTCCAGGACGGTCAAAGCTACATAGTGAGTCCCTGTCTTGCAATAAATAAATGAATGAATGAAAGGAAATAAATCTGATTTTTAAACGTGCTTTCTATAAGCATAATGCTTCTAGCTAAATAATTTTCTTTTTAAAAAAATCTGGATATATTTGCTGAATTTCATCTTGTGGCAATTTAATGTGCTGAAGTTGGTTAATTTTCTGGATGAGAATGAGGTGGCTTTATTATTTTTGTTTGTTTGTTTTATGTTTTTGCTTTCCCACCTCCCAACTTTCCTCTGCGCTCCCAGCCAGTGTCGCTACGAGCACAGGAATTTCCTTCCCCGTCTAGAGATCCTCCTTCAGGGCTGGTCAGTCCTCAGTTTTACTTTTTTTCTCTCCTGGGGCTTGAATTCAGGTCCCACACATGCTGGGGAGCTGCTGTTCCACTGATTTGTACCCCAGATTGGATCTCACCGAGTTTCCTATCTTCCTTGAACTCACTCTGTTAGCCAGCAAGGCAGGCCCCTGAACTTGTGATCTTCCTGCCTCAGTCTCCCAAGCAGCTGGGATTAAAGTCCTGAAGCAGGTCCAGCTCTAGTTTACTGAAAACTTCCTTCCATATATGCTTTTCTTGCTCCGAGTGCCTGCGTCCTGGGCCAGGAGCCCACACACCACAGTGTTTTGCCATGCTCCCCTAAAGATGTTGACGCTTTTATATTTGAATCTAACAGTGACGACTGACTGCATTGAGTACTGGCCTCTTGCTCAGGACCTAGCAGAAGCAAAGCAGTCCCTGCTCTCTTGACGTTAGTCCAGGAAGCAGACGTGGATGATGAACAATAAAGAATGCACATGTCTGGCAGTAGGAAACAAAACAGGGTAGAAGAGGTTGGCGTGGGGTGGGTGTATGGGCCAAGCAACTGGGTGCCTCCCCCTCAGCTGGTCTGTATCTGATACCAAGTCAGAGCTCTCTCACTGTGGCACCGGATCACACACACTGTGATGTTAAAGGCTCTGTTGCTACTGTTATTAGGCTCAATTCCTCCGGCCTCTTTATAGATGGCTCCAAGGGCTTCCTCAGTTTATCCGTTCATACGAAGCCTTTATAAGATGGCTTTCAGCACAGAGAGCACTTTGAGTTCGCAGCCTCCACTCATGCTGCACCCTCCCCCAAGCCCCATCGGTGTTTCTTATGAACCCACAGGGCATCAGGTCCTCTCCTCCCCTAGTCCTTGCTGGCTTCACTTCTGCTACATAAACCCTCTCAGGCAGGGTGTTACCCTTCACCAGCCTGCCCAGAATGCCGACCCTACTTTTATCTTCCTATGAAAGGAATCTGCCCTGGGAGTACCTCAAAGCTTGCCCACATCCTGCCCCCCTGCCCAGTTGCTGGAGCAGGTACAAAACATAGAACTGCTGAGTCCTCCTGCACCCTGAGGTCATCTTCTGTTTCCCCAGCCCAGGTTGGCACGCAACATCCTCTGACCTCTGAACCCAGAAGCTGCAAATTTCCCAGTGTGGTAGTTTTATGGCGCCAACTACCGACAAGAGTCAGGGAAGACTTGCAACCACGTGACTTCTCTACCCCAATGATGTGCCTCCACCCTTTGCTGTTGGCTTACCTGCCTCCCAGAACTCTACAAGACTTAGTCAGAAATGAATCATCAATTTGATCTGTTGTCTCTTCAAAACTTTGACTTTGGCCTTGGAACTGTGGTTCTGAAAATAAGTGAATCTTTAAAAAAGGAAAGAGAAACATAAAATTATTTTTCTAAACATGTTTAGGTTTGTTTTTGTTTGAGACTTATTTATTTTATGTGTATGGGTATTTTGCCTGAATATATGTGTCTGTGTACTACATGTGTGTCTGGTTCCTATAAAGGCCAGTGAGGTCCCCTGGGTCTGTAGTTATTCAGTTGGGAGCTGCCATGGGGGCACAGGACATCGAATCTCTGGAAGATCAGCCAGTGCTCTTAACCTCTGAGTCATCTCTCCATCCCCTCAGCTCAGTGTTCTAAATGACGACTCAGATCTGACCTGCTAATTCTTTTCATAGTACACTGGTATAAATTTTATAAATCCTTTAATTTTCAACTTGATCACCAATGATCAATTAGAGACAGGTTGACCGTACCATTTGTGAATGTTTAATTTAGAGGCATCAAAGGCTGGTGGAACAACAGAGGGAACTTTCTAGAGAGCACCCTGTTGTTATTAGCTTTGTTGAAGGCATGTTAATGCTTTATTGTGGCCAAAAGTTAGAGCTAACAAAAGACTAGATTTGGAAGCATGTATCTTGTTTCCCTCCTTCTCCAAGGATGCAACTTGCTGACTGTTTAGAATCTCTCTGCCAATAAGAGAGGCTCTAGTGGTGTTGGTGCTCCTGTAATTACAGCTGCCTGATCATCTGCACTAAACAATGTGACAGTGGAACCGACCTGACAGTCAGCAATGCGTAGGCTTGGGGGAGCCCATAGCAAATGTTGACTAATGCAGACACAGCAAATGTGAATTCATTTCATAATGTGCCAAGAGAACCATGTGCTATTACCTGGAATATTTACTTATGTGCATTCATGAAACTGACTCTCTGTAATAAAATTAAATCCAGCATCTTATAATAAAAGTATTACATGAGAAATATTTAGACATGGCTCAGTGCCATTGATTATGCACTACTGTTGATGTTTTCAGACTTAAGAATGGGTAAAATTAACAGAATGTCCCATATAGCTGGCATTTACACTCATTTTTTTTTTTAAATAGAAAATGGATGACCTAATTGTAGATTTTTTTTTTTAAGTTACCTGATTTCTTTTCCTTGGACCATTGAAAGAATCCTAAAGAGGGAAGAAAAAAGATTACTAAAGGAGCCATATTCAAAACTTTTTTCTACTTTAGTAATTACTGTTAAAAATTATCCCAGAATAAATACCTTCTGTGGCAATCATTACACCAACCCAAACACATATGAGGGGAAGCCAGACTGAATTAATATTCCCATAAGAATGAATTCCTTACCAAGCATATGGGTTGAACAGAAGAGATCTTACAATTTTTGCCTCCCCAGTCCTCAAAACTGGTGTACAAGCCTTTATCCAGGACATACTGCTCTCCTGTAAAGTCAGGGTTTTCATAGGCTACCCACCTACAGAAACAAAAACCATGGCTAGAGTTTTTATTTTACACATAAAACTGCCTTATTTTACACATAAAACTGAAAAGGGTTTTGCTGATCAGACGCCATACTGTTTCTGGTTCTCCATTAATACTTAGGGGCGGATCCACTTTGCCTATATGACAAAGCCAGTCTGCATAAAAGAATGCCTACGTAGACATCTTGCTGTTCCTAAATACCAAATTCCTATGCCTCAAGAAAGCACCAATGAGGATAATCTTGTGTTGTGATTTTTTTCTAGTTTCATGACAAAGAAATACACTGGATTTTAAAGAAGAGTCTGATTTTTTTTTAAATCAAAAACTCTTTTTCAACATTGAAAGACTTCTGCAGAGAGATCTTAACAGGAAGCTGTCTCACATACAACAAACCACAGTGGATAACGAACAGCTGAAAGAAGGAAAGCACTGAAATGTTTTCAAACAGTATTTCCAACTTAGCACATCTATAGCAAAATGGAAACAGTTGCCAGGGGTGCTAAGGACAAAGCTCTTGTAATGTTTATGTGTTAACTTTGCAGTGATCTCAGAAAGGCGAATTCAGTCAACTAACAGAGGCCACTTCCTGAGCAAAGGGGGTGTCTTTGGAGGGGAAAGGTTTTCTAATTCTATTCCATTCAAGGGTTACTCAGTGTGGTCCTCAGTTAATTCAGTGTTGTAATGGTCCACTCATAGCTTGAGTGCCACACACTAAGCTCAGAACTTTGCAAGTCGCTTGCAGATCTGCCGTCATATTTACTGAAGGGGGTGCTGGCGTGCCCACTTCACGACAGAAATCACCCCTCTTACTCATTCGGCGAACACTGACTGCCCATCAGCCACACACGAGAAACTAGATTGACATGAAGACTATAAAGAAGGAAGAAGATAAAATTCTTGTCCTTGAAGTTGGCAGACAGAGGAGCATCACAAGTAAATATGTGTTGTGACACATTCGGGATGGGAGGTGACCTATCCAAAGTGATGCAATCAGTTAATGGCCAGAACGTGAGTAAGCCTGAGGCAGACAAGGCTCTTTGCACTTTGAAACCTGCCCGCCATGTTCTAGTAAAACCTATATGTCTATACCACAACTGAAACGGATTCAGAGTTCACTGTGCGAGTATGTCTGCAGTTATCCCCTGGAGATGAACACACCCCAGGAGGAAAGAAGACTACAGAACCCAAGTGGTTAGAAGGAGCTCAATAGCTAAAATTTGATAGCTCATCTCTGGCCATGTGAATGCAGGAACTGTCTCTCTCAGAAAATACCTCCACCCTGGCCAAGTCTCAAAGTTACATCAGCAGGTTTTCAAACTTCTGCATCTTCACTGTGAGGTCAGGAGTTTGGAGAGCCGGTTCTCTCCATGGTCCTCACTGTAACTTTCAGGAATGCTGAAGAGGGCATTTCCATTGACAAGGGAGGCAACTGGGTGAGGACCCTGTGCTGAGCACGAGAAGCCACTGGTTTACCTGCAGCGACACCTCTGCATGTATATTTCAGGTAAGTCTGTGGTCCGGGTGCAATGGCAACTAGAATAGGAAGCCCAGCTCCAGCCATGGCTGCCTCTTCATAAGATAAACCACAAAAACCAGAACTTGAATGTGAGTCATACCACAGAAGGCTGTGGCAGGACTCTGGACTGTGGTAGATCTGAACACCAAAGGAAATCACCAATGAAGAGAGAATGGAGCCAGGACCAGAGCCCAAGCCCCACAGCCCTGTCAGGTCCTTGTCACTTGTTGAACAAACAAGTGTGTGTGCTCCACTTCCCCATGGAATGAAATAAACAACAGCTAGAAAAACACAGGACAGTGGGCGAGCCTGTCTGACTCACTCAAATGGAAGCAAGGAAGTGCATTAAGCCATGGCCTGACTTGGAAAGCATTCTTCCAACGCCTGGTTAAATCTCCTTGAATTGGAGGTAAAGAGGGAAGAAACCCAAACACCCAGAGCCAAGTCTCTGTAGGACATACTTAGTCTACTTATATGTGGGACTCCTACAAAAATTCTCCAGTGGCCTTCTCAGATGGGTTCTGTACCTCTGAGTCATTACTGCTATATTAGAAGGTGGGTAGGCAGCAGGGGACAAAGACAAGCCTGCTGGAATGGTAGCTAAGAATTAGGCAGAGGACAATTACCCTTCTGTGGAAGAGTGAGGGAAAAAAATTAAAACAACACTTGGTTTTATTTATGTATTTAGGTTCTCACTGTATCCCTGGCTAGCCTAGAATTTGCTATGTAGACCAGGCTAGCTTTGATCCCTCTGCCACTGCCTCCTTGAGTGCTGAAATTAAAGGCCTGGGCCACAATACTGCGCTTATTTTTATCTATACCCTAGAAGTACTTTGTTTTACTCTTAGTGTTGAAAAGTTAGCCCAGCTTTCCCTGCTTGGTCAGGAGCATAACACAGAATAGTAAGCAGACATGTATGGGAATTCTTCTGCACTCTCTAAGAGCTCTAGGGAGACACAGACAAGAATTTCAAAAGCTTTGTTCTGTCTGGGCATGGTGGCATCCATCTGTAACACCCCATCCATCTCCCATCCCCAGTTTCCATACCCACCCCACCCACTGCACTGAGGAGAACTTTGAAGCAAGAAGATTGGTTCAAGGCTAGCCTGGGTCATATAGCAGGACTATGTCTCAAATAATAAAAGCAAAACAAAAAGTTGCTTCCAACTTGTGATAAGAAAATGTAAATAATAAAAACCGTAAAACAAAACAAAAGTTATGTTGCTTATTTACCAGTAAAAATAAGGCCATTAAAATAAAACTATTTTTCTTTGAAACTACTAAAAATGTATAGGCCAGTCACCCTCCCTCCAGTGGCGCACCCTGCACGGCTGGCACAGCCATCTCCTCCAGTCTTGCTGAGTACAGATGAGAAGCTCCCCTCTCTGCTGTGCCTTCCCAGTGTTTAATCCCTGCCTCCTGCAGCACTGCTTGTGCTCCACATAAAGGCTGCATCTTCTCTGAAGGCAAGACAGACCTCAGTATGTATCTGTAATGGCAAACTGAATGGAAATGAAGAAGCAACTGACCTTGCTAGATACAAAAGCCCTTCTACATCCAACAAATTTAGGAGGGTGTGTGTGTGTGTGTGTGTGTGTGTGTGTGTGTGTGTGTGTGTGGAGAGAGAGAGAACAACCATACCTCCTTTCTACTTCCCCCCAATACCAAACCTCAATTTCTACAACAACAAGAAAAAAAAGCCTCATCCAGAAAATACAGCTGAAAATGACTATAAATGAAAACATTAAAAAGCCCAACATCCTATTAAAGGAAACTGATTTCAAGCAAGTGTGGTAGATAAAGAGAAAAAAAAACAGGCTCAGAGCACAGTTAGCACTGTGCTAATAGTTAACCGACATCGACATCTACCCAGCGTCCTTCAGCTTCCTCTGCTAGACAGATAACCAACTGGCCTGGGACTAATGAACAAAGATACCTGGTGAGTGTCAAAACCCACGCCTGTTCCTCTGAGACTCACCCTAAGTCTTTTCAGACCTAGCTAGCTGTGAAGGCAATCTGGAGTAATGCAGAGCCACTATACCATTTCAGTGGCTTCTGCCATATGTGCAGACGACTCCTGCCTGTGGTGGAGAGCCAACAATGACCATAAAATGTCAGGGCTACAGAACAGGTCCCATAGAAGGCATTTTCTGCTAACATTGGGATCCAGTGGTCACTGATGTCATTCTGCCTGGTCACAAGAAACAGCCTACACAAAGATGCAGTGACTAGCAACAGAAGCACATGCTAGCATAGACATGTGTCAGGTATGTCAGGCTCTTGGGGAGGCCTCAAGAAATGTAGTAGGGCTGAGGCTAGCCTGACTCAAGTAGGCTAACACCAACCACTTTCAACAGAATCAATGTCAACTTTTCCCATATGTTCATTTAATAACTTTCTCACTCAGCAGAAATCAGAAGAGACACCACCTGGATTCCCTATAATAGAAATCTGGCATCTGTTTTTCTGATGCTCCTGGGCAGTCACACACTCCAATCATACCCACAGTGGGACTGACCCTAGGGATGGGCAAGTCATACTGGCACAGTCTCCTCTCTAGTTCAGATATGTACCAGTGATCCACACAAAGGAAGCAAATTCAAACCTGGAACCTGAGCATGCAATGAGTTCGGAGAACAAAAGCCAAAAGTGGCTGAAGGCTACCAGGTGAAGAGGGCTCGCCTAAGGTGAAGGCACAGAAGCAAGCGGATGAGACAGGTTCTGATGATGGTGTTTGTTTGATCCCTAATATCAGTCATGCCTACAGTAAAATATTTTTGTGTTTGAATGGTCATTGTCATTGTTACTGTTTTCAGACAGAATCCTACTATCTCACGCAGGCTGGTCTTGAACTCAGTGTTTTTGCTCCCACCTCCTGAGTGCTGAGATTACAGGCCTATGTGTTGAATGCAGAGAGTAAAGGCCTGTGCCACCACCATGCCTGGCCTGAAACCAAACCTTCTCTAGGACTTTTCATTTGTATAAGCCAATGAGTTCTTTTCTTATCTTCCAGGCTGGCAAGTTTGATCAGTCACTTCTGGCTCAGAATCATCTCCCAGTAGCAACTTGGAGGACCATTAGTAAAAGTTCTGGTGGCCATAATTCCAGCACTTGGGTGGCGGGGGAAGGCAGGTCCCAAGGTCTGGTCACCTGCGCTTCACAACCAGGCTCTCTCAAAAACAAAACAGCAAGCACGAGTTGCTAACTCTAGGTAGTCTGAACAATTGTTTTTATGTCAAAATACTAGTGAAGAAAGGCTAGCAGGGTTGGAACTCTAGGAAAATCTAGTAGGACTTTGTCCTAACCTCAAGGTCAATGTTAGCTTGCTCTTTTATTTGCTTCCCATTGTAAACAACCAACCCATTTAGAGAAAGGGCAGCAGGGCTGCATATTTCTGCTCTGACACCCAAAAGTCTGCTCCAAGTGGAAAAGAAAAGTTATATGAGAAAAATTTTGAAACCACTATAAAAATGGCACAGCCATAAATATCAAGTGGCTGAATTAATGCTTACCTGTCAGATATTTACTGAGGACCAACTCTGTGTCACAGACTCTATTAATTTAATTAATTAATTAACAGCAATCCGAGTGACACCCAAGCTTAAAATCTCAACTTCACTTACACGCCATTTAGCACATTGATTGATTGTGTCTTCACTCCATATCCGGTCTCCTTTAAATTAGCAACAATTCCTAAGACATCAATACTGGAGCCTTTGGAGCCAAAGTTCTTCTCACTGTACATTATCATGTGAGCATTTGAAAAATCCTATAAAAAAAGATTCAAATTCAGAGCATAGCCATTTATCATATGAAAAAGAACACAAACTAGCCATCTGCTTCTCTTTAACTTACACTTAATATTGGCCGTAAAGACTGAAGTTCTCCATTGTATCCTCCCCAGTCTTTCCAGTCCCTGTATTCTCCTTCTTCTAGCAAATACTGATGACCAGTGAAGCCACACTTCTCATACGCAACCCACCTGCCAGAGAAAGACCACAAGCAGCTTTTCAGACATTTAAAATTTTTCCCACATGCCAGTTTTACTGACAAACAGAAGTATAAAATAGGTGTGAATTTGTGTTACTATCGAAAATCTCTAAATTTAGAGATGATAGCATACAAATTTATGTTTTTGAGGATTGTTTAATATTTAAGAGAATTTTTTCAGAAAATACAAGAAACAATTAGAGTTCTGTAAAGGAGTGTAGCTGTATGTGGGTGTGGGTGTGCATGCATTTGGGTATGTGTGTGTATCTAATAAGAATTCAAATGGGGGTTGGGCAGATGACTCAACAGTTAAGAGCACTCGCTGCTCTTGCAGAGGACCCAGGTTAGGTTCCCAGCACCCACACGGCAGCTCAGAACTGTAAGTCCAGTTTCAGAGGATATGATACCCTCTTTTAGACTCCTCAGACATGCATGCATGTGGTGCACAGACATATATGCAGGTGAAACACTCATACACATAAAACAAAGATAAATAAATTTAAAAAGAATTAAAATGAAACCCAGCAACTAAAATGACAAACTTTCTTTAAACAGTACTGAAAATACAAATTTTGCCTGTTTGCAGGGCAACTTCAGTATATACTGCCACTTTCTCCAGCCCAGTGCACAGCGGACTGAAGAGAACATGAACACTGCTGAAATCCACCAGACCTGCTAGGGATGTAGCTGGATGCTGGGGCTGCAGTGTGATGTCTGGGGGTTTCTATCCTCACAGTTCCCTACTCCCCACAAAGCATCACCATACTATAACCAAGAAAAGAGAAATCCTTACCAGTTACCCGTCTACTTACACGCCTCTTAGGACTTTCATGGACCCCACCGACGAGAAGGGCAGCCGGTCATTTTCAGTCGTTTCTTCTGTCTCACCTCCCTCCGTGACAAAACTGCACATCTCTGTTTCTAGTTCCATACACCTTCCTTCAAAGGAGGGCTTTTCATAAATAATTACCTGCAATAGAAATGAGGTAGATATAGCAATAATTTGGGAGAAGACAAATAGCTAAGCATTGAATCTGCCATTCAATAGCATTTACTTGGGCTAGGGGTGTGGGGTGTGCCTCTTTGGTAGAGCACTTGCCAACATATGTGAGACCTGGGTTTCACCCTCCCCCCACACACACACAAGACACAGCCACAAACACACAAACAAACAAGCTGAGCATGGTGGCACAGGCCTGGAACTCCAGCACTCAGGGGGGTGAGAAAGGAGGATCCCAAGTCCAAGGCCAGCCATGAGCTACATAATAAAGACTGTCTGGAATCAAGAAAAACAGTCAGCAAGATGGTTTGGCAGGTGAAGGTTGTGTTCAGTCTTCCCAGACACACTTGGTGGAAGAAGAGAGCCAACTCTCACCAACTTATAACCTCGACTTTCACACGTGACATGTCACGTGTTCCAACACGCCAACACACACACATACACAAAACAAACAAATGTAACTCAAAATAATAGTAAAGCAATAATAAAAATAGCACTAAGTCCTGAACCACAAATTAAATCTTTAAATCATATATAAAAATTAACTACATAAGAACCTACTAATAAAGTTAAATAAAAGTCATTAGGGATCCCTTCCTCCTCCTTCCACCCATAGCGTGGAACACTCCAAAGCCAAAGTTGAAAAAGATACTAAAGAGCCAGAGGATCCTAAAGTTGATCTAAAAATGAGAAACAACCATGTCATCAAAGTGCATGGTACAGGTGTAGGAACACAACAGACAGTAGGGGATTGGCTCAAAGCCTTTCTTCTGTGGCTAGCAACGGGCTCTGCAGATAGCAGATCCAACCAAGGATGGTAAAGTTAACAGTGACCTAAGATGCCCTTAGCCTCTTCCAGCAGGTGATGCTGGGGTGGGTCCTCTGGCTGCAGTAGAGGGAGGTTTACGGGGAAGTCACATTAGCGATGTATACTCGGAGAGAGTAGAATAATCTCTCCTTCCCCTACTCCCTGACTTCCCAACACTCACACTCTCTCTTTCTCTCCCCACTTGTTACCTTGGGATCCGTAGGGTATTCAACTTTACGGCCACCCTGAAAAGAAAAAAAACAGCACAGTTAAAAAAAATGATTTCCACTGACGGTGTTTACTAGAATCACAGTAGTTGGAGCACACAGTATGTTTACTAGAATCACAGTAGCTGGAGCACACTGTGTGACTACTTTCTGGTGTGTTTTAATTTACACGAGAGGATGCCACAATTATTGAATGGAACGAAGGTAGGAGACTCTCCAGAGCGGAGACTTGTAGTGCGCTAAGCTGAGTGTGCACACCTAGCTTGTGCTCCTGTTCTGCTTTTGTTTTGTTTTTCAGAGGGCTGAGGAATTGAAGCCAGGGCCTTGCAATGTTAAGCAAGCCCTCCATCACTGAGCTACAGTTCAGCTCCTTGGTTTATTTGCTTTGTGTTGTTTCTTAAATTTTCTGAAACAATTTTAATTTGTATTTCAGCAGTCAGTACTATTTTGTTTCTTGTTCTTTTGAGACAGGATCTCACTCACCAAGAAGATCAGGCTAACCTCAAACCTGGGATCTTCTTGCCTCAACCTTCTAAAACTCCTCTTTCTTATCTCTCTTGCTAAACAACCCCAAGGCTCCACACATCTATAACTAAACGTCCCCAGGAAGAGCTCCACCTTCCACACATGCATGGGCTGGTCCTTCAGCAGGGCACAGGCTTGACTGGCATCTTCAGCGGGGCATAAGTTTGGCTGGCATCGCCACCACTCCCTTTGGTTCCACTCCCAGCAGCCCCACCCCTTTGTATTTCCTGCCCGGCCCCTGGAGGCATCTGACTTTGCAACCAAATAGCCTACAAAAGCGTTGAAGTTCACACAGTGAGAAATAATAAAACAAACTATTAGGTAACGTTCAAAACATCTTAAAAGGACTGGGATTATTACCCTCTTATAATAAAAAGGAGGTATTTTTGTTGTTAGAAGAAAGCTAAAATCGGAGAAGAGAGTATTACATAAAAATACTAGACAGGCGACAGTCAGTAATGGGTAAACTGGAAGACGGTCTACCAATGTGTCTTCCAAAAATCCTCAAATGGCCCAGATAAACTGAAATCACAAAGAAGCAGGCCAACTCAACCAGACCTTACACAGCAAATGGAGCACCATCTTAAAAACTCATCTTTCGGGGGCTCCATAAACGTCAGAGTTTTGAAACCATCGAATTGCATTTTACGCTTGGAATAACCCTTTCGTGCATTCCCAAAGCTAATAAAACCAGGTTCTTTGAAAGTGGATTTAATTTTAGAAAAAAAAAAAAAGCCTCGTCATCTCCATTGAGATCTGCAGATAATCAAATTGAACGTTTTATTAGAAAGGGTAAATAAAATTGAGATAAAAATACCTTTCTAATTGGTCTCAGACTGGCTCTGAAGACACCTGCAAAGTGGAGTTCCACAAGCGAGTTGACAGCAGGGGCTTTACTCTCTGGTGTTCAGTGAGCACCTAGCGTCACGTGGCACACACCATAGCCTGGTGTGGCAGCCTCATCCCGCCTACAGCCTTCGTTCTAGCAGAACAGCCAGAGGCCAAGGCAAATACGGCCACAAAGAAAAGGAAGCTTGGGTCCCTTCTAAGCAAAAATCTTGAGGGGGAAGTACTGGAAATCTCACCACGCCCCTTCTGTCCCTCCTGGCAGTACCACTGGGCTGGTCCTCAGCATGCCCTGCCCAGCTCTGAGTCTGCCCTGACCCCCACATGCCTTCTCTGCCAGAGCCAGCTATGACAACCCTGCTTCTGTTAAGATTCAGCTTCACTTACCAGAAAGTTTTCTAGTTATGCACCTGCCCTGCCTCTCCTCCCACTAACTGGAGTTTTATTCACCATTGCTCCCATTTTCTATAAATATTTCATGCATGTATTGGGCCAGCTCTCAGCTGAAACTTGGCACAGACATCTCCTCTGTGAGGCAGAGATGCAAAGGGCATAGTCTTGTCCCCTTTTCTTAGCTGTGGAATTGGATAGGTTTTTGCTTCTGTTAGTTCTGTGCAGCATAGGGCTTATCTATATGTGTCATATATGCAGGTAAAGCCATAAAAGCTAGGTTTACTGTTCAGAGTCATAGCTGGTGGATTGCGGAGGTCAAGCTAACAGAGTTGCTGCCTTCAGAACACCGAGTTCAGTTCCATGTTTACCATTTTCAGAGGCCTCATGGATCCAATGTACGCTTCTTCAGTATCCCAGATGGATAAGTCTGGGTATTCGCCGGGCTCCAAGATGAAGGGGACGCCTTGAAATCCAGGTTCTTCGTAGATCAGCCACCTAAATGACCATCACGGGAGCAAAGAAGCAGAAACTCAGGATTTATTTCTGGTCTCCCCTGTATGGTACATAGAACCCCTCTGACAGAGGAGGACAAGAACACAGGAGAATGTGGCTATGCAGACATGGCCGCTCCTAAGTGTGCACGAACAGCAGTCCCCAGAGGAGCCAGCTGTGCGGTGTGCCCCCTGGCCTATGACTTCCTCTTGGCTGGCTCTGCCACTTATTTAAGCCTTATTATAACTACTTTTCCATGTGAATATCCCTGTCACCTAGTTAGAGACCCCAAGTCAAGCCATCTCAAGCTTTGTTTTACGTTAACATTTTATTTGTATATAAAGGCTTATAGAGTTCTACTTAATTATTTCTCATGGTGTCAACTTTTAACAGCTGACCCCTTCAAAAAACTTACATGAAAGGCTATCTAGAATCCTGGCTAGTCCTCACAACAGTGCTACCGGGAGGGAATGCTCTTGTCCCTATTTCACACGTGCGGTTTTAAGTCACTTGCCACAAGGCAGGGTTGCTGCAAGCTGACCCCAACCCCCACTCCCTGTCATCTTTTCCCAGCAGGTTTTTCCCATTCAGGGAGTGTACCAAACACAATCTGCTCACAGCCACCGTGTACACACTCTCACTGTGAGCACCACTCAGCACATACCACTGTCCGCCAGGCTGAAGGTCCGGGGCTGCCTGTCCCCAGGCAGCAATGCCTTCTGAGTTCTTAATTCTCCTCTGGCAAATGTTGCAATTCCATGCCCTTGTATTGGGTGTGTCTACTGTCCCTTCTCCTCTGGTCAGGAAATGGCAGCCCCACAGCCCCCTGATCTCAGGCCAGAGGAGCATAAAAGCATGCCCACTGGAGCTAAGTGCGTGTCTCTGAGAAGATGCAGCTATTGCAGAAGTGATTGCGCTGTGCATATGTTACTGTCCCTCCGGAAACACAGACTGGCCTCTCCCTCTCTTCCGCCTTCTGCCTGATCCCAGCCCCACACAGGGGATAACTTAGCTAGTCTGGTTGAATCACTCTACCAACCACACTGCGTTCCCAGATGTTGTGCCCCAAGGGGGAGCTCTAAATGAAATCCTTCACAGCAAAGCAGGCTCTGAGGGCGGAGTCGCTTCCTCTTGCTTCTGATTTTGGTCTAACATCCTAGTTTAGTAAAAGCCTGTGTTAAAGATGCCCTTGGACCTTCTTTAGACTAATTACCCAGAGATTTACCACCCAATTCCTGCTAAAGATCTGTCAACAGGTGCACAAAAGCCTAGGCGGCCCCGCGGCACACACGTGTGGAGATCAAAGCTGATCAGCAGTGTCCTAGGTCAGATAAGTTACAAAGGCAGAGGCGGTGGAAGGAGGAGGGAGTGGAAGATCAAGAATGAGGCCCGGGTGGTGAGGCTCCTGACATGCTCGGGCGTTCTATTTCTAGCTTACAAAAATGCACTCAGCTTATATAGTCTAGATTTTTAGTGCTTTCTCTTCAGAACAAGTTAATTAGAGGGGAAAAGGAGCCTGTCTTTAAAACGCCCTGTAATACCTCTAAGCCAGAAGGCAGCAGGCTGATGGGACACTCTAGCTTCCTATATCTAAACCACGACAGCCAGGAAGGCACATGCATTCCTGGAGCCCAAAGCTGGCTTGGGCATGCCACACACGGGCTTTTTTGATTTGGCCAAGGAATGGAGGTTCTGCAGACAATGCTGTTGAGTCTGATTCCCTTACAAGTGGATGGTTCTCATAAACAGCACGTGTGGCTCATGTAGTAACCCTTAAATTTTAAAATGATTTAAAAAATGATTTATTTTTACGTACACTGATGTTTTGCCTGCCCGTACGTGTGTGTGAGGGTACCAGATCTCCTGGAACTAGAATTACAGAGAGCTGTGAGCTGCCATGTGGGTGCTGGGAACTGAACCCAAGTCCTCAGCCAGTGCTCCTCATTACTGAGTCATCTCCCTGGCCCTAAACTCACGTTTTCAAAGCAGCCTTCTCATGAGGGTTTTTCTTCTTTGGTTGAACTATACCGGGTCTGTTCATCTAAAGCTACCATTTCACCTTTCTTGAAGCACACAGGCTAGTCACACGGCCTCTATAGAAGGTGGGGGATCCTGCTAGAAGGTAGAACATAAAAACTGGTGAATCTGCAAGACTGTCCCGAAGAGTCCTCCCTCAGTGAGCCAGCACTAGGGACCTTCTGAGTAACCGGGACAGACATTCACATATGCCAGGTACACTTGGGGATCTGAAAACTCATGCACAGAGCTTCAGGAGAGCAGGGAAATTTCTCTAGGTAATGCCATTTCTGTTTCTAAAGAAATGCTTTTCCTTTCCCATTATATTTAGCTCAAGACCACTTCCTACGTATAACCCCAGCAGCACAGACATTAAGGACAACATTGAATAAATGGGACCTCCTGAAACTGAGAAGCTTCTGTAAAGCAAAGGACACTGTCGCTAAGACAAAAAGGCAACCCACTGACTGGGAGAAGATCTTCACCAACCCTGCAACAGACAAAGGTCTGATTTCCAAAATATATAAAGAACTCAAGAAACTAGACTGTAAAAAACTAATCAACCCAATTATAAAATGGGGCACTGAGCTGAACAGAAAATTCTCAACAGAAGTTCAAATGGCCAAAAGACACTTAAGGTCATGCTCAACTTCCTTAGTGATCAGGGAAATGCAAATCAAGACAACTTTAAGATACCATCTTACACCTGCCAGAATGGCTAAAGTAAAAAACACCAATGATAGCCTTTGCTGGAGAGGTTATGGAGTAAGGGGTACACTCATCCATTGCGGGTGGGAATGCAAACTTGTGCAACCACTTTGGAAAGCAGTGTGGTGGTTTCTCAGAAAATTCGGGATCAACCTACCCCTGGACCCAGCAATACCACTCTTGGGAATATACCCAAGAGATGCCCTATCATACAACAAAAGTATATGCTCAACTATGTTCATAGCAGCATTGTTTGTAATAGCCAGAACCTGGAAACAACCTAGATGCCCTTCAACGGAAGAATGGATAAAGAAAGCATGGAATATATATATATATATATATATATATATATATATATATATACATATATATATATGTATATATGTATATATATATATTAGAGTACTACTCAGCAGTAAAAAACACGGACTTTGTGAATTTTGCATGCAAACGGATGGAAATAGAAAACACTATCCTGAGTGAGGTAAGCCAGACCCAAAAAGAGGAACATGGGATGTACTCACTCATATTTGGTTTCTAGCCATAAATAAAGGACATTGAGCCTATAATTCGTGATCCTAGAGAAGCTAAATAAGAAGGTGAACCCAAAGAAAGACATATAGTCATCCTCCTGGAGATTAACTTTCATCGGGCGATGAAAGCAGACAGAGACAGAGACCCAAATCGGAACACCGGACTGAAATCCCAAGGTCCAAATTAGGAGCAGAAGGAGAGAGAACACGAGCAAGGAACTCAGGACCGCGAGGGGTGCACCCACACACACTGAGACAATGGGGATGATCTATCGGGAACTCAACAAGGCCTGCTGGACTGGGTCTGAAAAGGCCTGGGATAAAACCGGACTCGCTGAACATAGTGGACAATGAGGACTGCTGAGAAGTCAAGATCAATGACACTGGGTTTTGATCTTACTGCACGTACTGGCTTTGTGGGAGCCTAGGCAGTTTGGATGCTCACCTTACTAGACCTGGAAGGAGGTGGGAGGTCCTTGGACTTCCCACAAGGCAGGGAACCCGGACTGCTCTTCGGGCTGATGAGGGAGGGGGTCTTGATTGGGGGAGGGGGAGGGATATGGGAGGCAGTGAAGGGGAGGAGGCAGAAATCTTTAATAAATAAATAAAAAAGAAAAAAAAGAAAACTATGGTTCAGAGTGATATCAACTATACTGTCAAGAAGCATGGGCTTATTTTTCTTTTTAACAAATATGAATGTGTATGAATGTATGCATAAAGAACATACATGATGAACATGCATGAATGTATGCATAAGGAACATACATGAGCATATATACATAGTATAATACTGATAAACTGTGGCCACTGATCTGTATATTAAAATATGTGTTATCATTCCTTTAGAAATACCATTTAGTTCCATAAGAAAAATCTGTCTTATTGTGTGTGCTTGTTTTTAGAACAAGGAACTAGTAGCTGACCACCTTGCAGGCAAAACTAAACCAAACATGCCCCGTTGGATCCTAGGAGATGTGGTTGGACATAAACATGAGCCTAATATTTATGAAAATTAACTGAAGATTAAATATGAGGTTATTCAAAACTTCTGAATAATTCTGCAATGGGGGGAAATGTGGGAAAGCGCCATACTAACTAGGCAAGCAAACTCTTTGTCATCAGTAGGCAAGTGGCTATTTTGTCATGTGTTGATACAGCATAAATGCATGGCACCACCTCACATGAAGTACCCTTGCCAAAACTGTTCACCATAAATCTAACTGTACCTTTGGACCTAACCCTTTGTACAGAGAACATTTAGACAATATAGATCATAAGAGGATCAGGGAAAAATAAATACTCAGAAAAGACCATGCTCTAAGACAGCTGGCTGATGCTCTTAAAACCTGGCTTGTCCTGTACCTAAGACTTAGGGATCATTGCAGAGGAGGGGGCAGAAAGATTGTAAGAGCCGGAGGAACCGGGAGTTTGCTGTGAGATTGAATCTTCTGGGAATTTCAAAGAAGCCACATCCATGAAGTCTCATTAGCATAGCTGTCTAAACAAGACAAGCACAACACCAATAAACATGGAAGAGGATAAGTTTATAAGGTCCCCAGCCTAGACTTAGAATTACAAACAACTAAGGGTGCTGAGAGTGGGAGAAAGCCTTCCCCAGGGAAGAGCCCCCAAATTGGTTATCCAATCAAAATGGTCAGCCCCAAAACCACACAAATATACACATATAAGACAGAGAAGGTTGTATTTATATATTTAGAAATACATATTTGTGCATATGTGTGTGTACATGCGCGCTTTTGCAAGTGTGAACAATTGAAAAAGAATTAGAGGGAGGAAGGGAAGGAAGGAAATAATGTAATTATTTAATTTCAAAAAATTATAAAATAAAAAAGAAAGAAAGAAAGAAAGAAAGAAAGAAAGAAAGAAAGAAAGAAAGAAAGAAAGAAAGAAGCAGGCCCTGCTCCAAAAAAGTCTGGCATAGCTGCATGCTTCTACGGTCCCAGCTCTCAAGGAGAGAGACAGACAGATCCCTGGGCCTCACCACCCTGTCAGTCTAGATGACAACTACAGGCTCATGCCTCAACAGGCAAGCACACTGGCACACACAGGTGCGCATGCTACACAGATACAAGAAGTCTGGCCTGAGCAGCAAAAAGACTTTCAGAGGCAGAAAAAAAAATGGACTTAAAGGAGGCACTCTCACTGGAACTTTTTGGGTTAGGGTGAGACAATGTCTCTCACTAAGGTGCCCAAGTTAACCTGGAACTCACTTTATACTGCCTGGACCTGACACGTCAAGCATGTGCCACTATGCCTGGCTCTGGATCCTGATTTAAAACAAAACAAAAACTATAAAAGACAGGCTGGAGGCAACTGGGAAGATGTGGTTCTGGGATGTCATATTTTCATAGGACACAATGCTAATTTTCTTAGGTAAAGTGAGAGCTATTATTTCATTATAAAGAGATTCAGACTGAGTCTGTAGGAGCAAAGGAACAAATATCTGTACAGTCAACTGACAGGAAAAGATAACAAACACGAAGCTGGGCACAGTAGTGCACACCTTTAATCCCAGGACTAGGGAGGCAGAGGCAGGCAGGTCTCTGAGTTCAGTCTGGTCTACAGAGTGAGCACCAGGACATCTAGCGCTACACAGAGAAACCCTGACTAAACAAACAAATGAGATAACAAACATGGGAAATGCGAACAATCACTGAATGTAGTGGATGGTAGGCAGGCATTTCCTGAACTATCCTGTCTAATGTTTGAAAGCCCATGAAATACAAATGGGTACTAATATAATATGTTCCACAGTAGAACACATGTAGTTACTATGACAAAGCAATGAAAAACACAGAAATACAGGCAAACCAATGGATGTGTGCAGTCTTAGCAGAGTTTATGTACGTGCAGAGTGAGGGAATAGGACCAGAACAAGTGCCAGAGTTCTGTAACAGAGCTGGGAGTCTTGAGTTGGGTGGCAGACTCACAAGGGTTTGTGCCATTACTAGGCTCCCAGACGAGCATATACACATATGTTCTTGTTGATGACAGACATCAACTCCTTCACAGTAAAAATAATAAAGCACACTGGGCTAGTGAAAAAATAGTCTTCACTTCAAAGCGCTGGAACTCTCCAACTAATGTTAACTTTTGTCCAGACAAAGCAGCCAGCCTGCCTTCCTTGCTTGAACCATCTGCTCCCTATGGAGTTCTAAAATTCTTTGTTTTTATTAACATATACCCTAGCGTTATGCAAGCCTGCTCTTGCCTCAGGGAGGGTGGGTGTTGCTATTAGCCAGTCACTAAAGTGAAGGTTTAGAAATCATTCATAAGCAACAGAATTTGAAAGGCAAATTTAGTAAAGAATTACTCAGTTCTTCAAGAAAGAATCTGTTAAGGCCAATTACACCCTTGCACGTGTGCAGAGGAACTTAATCCAGAGTGAACAGGCCCAGGAACATGTTTCCTAATGGGATACAGAGAAGTCCCCGCCCCCTCTAGGACCCAGAGCACGGGTGTACCAGCAGCCTCAGAATGAGGAGTGCCTGCTAGCAGGTAAACCCTTCCACCCTGGCTGGGTGTGGTACCTGGGGAGGACTGGGTGGATACAAAGAGTAAGCCACATACAAACAATCCTATCAGCTCACCCAGACTTCCTTGGGCTCTATAAAAGCATTAATGTCCTGAGCTAGCCAACCAAGCTCAGTAAGCTGGACTTTGAACAATCAGAGGCGGCTTTCAGGAGGCCCTGGCACAGAAATGAACAGCTGAAGGGGACATCCAAAGGCAGTGGTCATAAAGATGCTTTCTTCTGCTAGACTCATACATTTTCTCCCAATCTCCCAACATAAAAGTGCCTAAGGCACATAAAGTCTTTTCAAAACCTCAACCCCATCCACTGGCCTTCGGGATCGGGGGTACCTAATTGAAAGCAGGCTCAATGGTCATTTTCCTTTTTAAAACTTGCCTTTATCTGCTCTACACACTAAATCTTTTCTCTGTGCTGCAGTGCTGGGGACCGACCTCCAGGTCTTCCCCATGCTGGGCAAGTGCTCTAACGCTGAATTACACCCACAGCCCTTTCAATACTTCTCTAAGTGAAACACTCCCAAGTGTTCCCTGCAACCCTTCCCTGCAATCCAGGCCTACACTTCCACTTACCTCCTGCCCCTCCTGTGAACTCGGAGTGGATCTCAGATTTAACCTGTCCAAAACTACTGAATTCCACTCTCCCTCCCACACCGTTTCTGCAGATCTTCATCTCAGACCAGGCCAGCCCCAGCCCCCTGCACCTATCTAAAACTGATCAGAAAATACTGTCAGTTCTGCCTTTAAGAGTCTTTATCCAGTGACGGAAGCAGGGCCGCCCTCTGGGAGTCCTGCCAGTCCTGCAGAGGAGAGGAAGGAGGGGTTGTAGGAGCTAGGGTGTCAGGACCATCTCAGGAATACCCACAGAAATGGCTTGCCTGGCTCACGGGAACTCATGGAATCTGAACCAACAACAAGGGAGCCTGCCTGGAACTGATCTACGCCCTCTGCATATATATGACAGTTGCATAGCTTGCTCTGCAATGGGAGCAGGAGCTGTCCCTGGTGCTTTGACTGGCTCTTAGGAGCCAAATTCTCATGCTAGATTGCCTTGTCCAGCCTGAATACAGGGGGAGGTGCTTGATCTTATGGCAACTTGATTCGCCAGGCTTGCTGATGCATAGGGTAGGCCTGCCTTGCCTTGCCTTGCCTTTCCTTGCCTTTCCTTGCCTTGCCTTGCCTTGCCTTGCCTTGCCTTGCCTTGCCTTGCCTTTCCTTTCCTTTCCTTTCCTTTCCTTTCCTTTCCTTTCCTTTCCTTTCCTTTCCTTTCCTTTCCTTTTCTTCTCTTCTTTCTTTTCTCTTTTCTTTCCTTTCTCTTCTCCTTTCTTTCTTTTGTTTTTGTTTGCATGTTTGTATTTCAAGACAGAGTTTCTCTGTATAATAGCGCTGGTTGTCCTAGAACTCACTTTGTAGACCATGGACCTGCCCCTTTCTGACCAAATATGGAGGAGGAGAGGATTGGGTGTGGGGCAGGGGGGAAAGAGAGAGTAAGAGGAGGGAGGGGAGACTGCAGTCAGGATGTAAAATAAATAAATAAAATCAAAAAATTGTATTTCAGGCCTCATCACTTTCTGCCATCATCATCTCTTGCCAGCAAGATTGGAATTGCCTCCAACCGTTTTCCTTTCTCTCCTCCCTCTTGAGAGTCTCTTTCTATAGGGCAGCCAGCAATCCTCAATTGTGCCCTACTAAGGGCCCTTCACTTGATGACAAGCCATCACCATGCCCTCCCTGCTGTTCTCTTACTTATGGAGAGAAGGGAATATACCTCTCAAAATGCCATATTCAAATTTAACCACTGGAAGGTACTAAGACAGAGGATCATACAGGAATTTCAAGAGGTAATTCAGTCAGATTTAGTCAGGGGGCCTCTTTCTCATAAAGCCACCCATTCATGGACAACTAATGGGTTATTTCAGTGTGGCTGTTACTGTAGCCAGGCTGGCTGTTTCTTGTGCACACCCCTCTGCCCGCACATTGGCACAAGGCCCTACACTGCCCTGGGACGTCATAGGCCTCACCAGCAGGAAGGCCCTCACTCAATGCCTCCCATCCCTTGAATCTGTGAGCTAACAAACTGTATTCCTCCTAAGCTCTCAGCATGTGGTATTTATCATGGTCACAGAAAATGAACTAAGACAGAGCTGTTTCCTAAGAGAGGGAACAGACAGGGAAGGAGCACACTTGGCTGCTGGGGGTTGGGGGGAGGGTGCTCAGTCTTAACCTGTCTACTGGATACTTCTTTTATTTCAACTGTACACTTACCTACTGATGTGGGATTCCCCTCTGTATGCTGTGAATACCATTGATTAATAAAGAAACTTCTTTGAGCCTATAGCAGAGCAGGGCAGAACAGAGCTAGGGAAGGAAAACTAAACTGAATGCTGGGAGAAAGAAGGCAGAGTCGGTGAGAAGCCATATAGCCCCACCAGAGACAGACACAAGAACTTTACCTGGTAAGCCACAGCCTCATGGCAACACACAGATGAATGGAGATGGGTTAATTTAAGATATGAGTTAGCCAGAAATATGCTTAAGCTATTGACCAAACAGTATTGCAAATAATATAGTTTCTGTGTGATTATTTCAGGGCTGAGCAGCCGCGAACAAACAAGCCATCTCCTACAACAACCTACTATAATTTTCTAGGGACACTCAAACAAAAGAACAAATAGTCATAAAGGTAGCTAATCTATACCTTATCCCCTCCTATAAAGTTCTAGATAAAATGTTATTTGTCTTCTGCTAGAGTACCTCCTATGACAAGAAACTCTATACCTAACAAGGCAATTCACTTCCATTTCAACCATTAGGAAGCCAAAGTCTACTCCTCCCGTGTCTAGCTGCTTACTTGTGACCACTATGGAGCACCACAAAACAAGTGAAATGTCTAAATTTCATTTCTTCAAAGATGGCTGCTACCCACCCCCAAGTCAAAGCCTCCACAGTCACGCTTCCTATGGTCACCTGAATGTTTCAGCTCATGATTCCTGAGGACTAAAAATCAGAGTTTGTGATCTGCAGGTTACTCAGTTCCTCCAATCTATACAATCAAACCACTTCCCCATGATTACAACAACAGCAAACTGAGATTCATAGTGGCCAACAGAATGCCACGGCATGACTAATGAGCACTTTCTCATTTGCTCAGAGATATCCTAGATCACTTTACAAGACAGACTATGAAACCTTTGGCTGTATATTCCATTCATAAAAAACCTGTCAATGTTTTCTGAATATATAAATAGTTATATTTAGCACACTACCATTGAACTAATAATGTATTTCAGAAAATTCACGTGAAGATAAAATGTTAAAAGGGAAGAGATTTGAGCAAAATGTCTCAGTGGGGTAGATTCCTGATGACCTCAGTTCTGTACTCGGGGCCTTTATGTTAGAAGTAGAGAACTGATTCTTGAAAATTGTCTTCTAACTTTCACACATACTCCATAGCACACACGTCACACACATGCCACATACACACACACCATATATACCATAAATAAAAAATAAATTGTAATAATTTTCCCCTCCCTCCCTCCCTCCCTCCCTCCCTCCCTCCCTCCCTCCCTCCCTCCCTCCTTTCCTTTTTGGTTTTTCGATAGGGTTTCTCTGTAGTTTGTTTGTTTTTGATCCTGTCCTAGATCTAGCTCTTAGAGACCAGGCTGGCCTTGAACTCACAGAGATCCTCCCACCTGCCTCTACCTCCTGAGTGCTGAGATTAAAGGTGTGTGTCACCACCCAGCAGGTAATAAATAACTTTTCTAAAGAAAAAGATTTTACATAAAATGCCAAGCAATGTTGATAGGGGTTTTTCTAACATTCCAGCAAATACTTTCCACATGCCTGGGGCTTTGAGCTCCACTTTAATGACCGTAGGCTCTGTCCTGTGCCTCCACTTTGTATACTCACCTGCCCTGTCTCAGATATTCCCATTGCCTTCAAAATACTCTTACAGTTTCCTGGGCTTACGTAGCCAATACAACAGCATTGTGTAACAGTGGCAAAAGAAATGCATTCACCTTGACCCCATCCTGCTTGAAATACTGATTACTCAGCTTTGAGTGGCCAGGTTTCTCTGTGGTAAGTGAAAAATCCTATGTTAAAAATGTGGCTTCCATGGCTAGGATATCGCTTACTGGTGAAGTTCTTGCCTAGAATTAGCCCCAGCACAGGAAAAGGGGGTGTGTGGGTTGGGGTGATGGCTCAGCAGGAAAAGCATATGCATGGGGACTGGCGTTTGGATCCCCATACCCACATCCGACGGAGCCTCATTACATCTGCATTGGAAACAGAAGACTTACGTGCCCCAGTGCACTTTAATGGAACATGTCTTCTGCATCACACCGAAGCCTTGCATTTCCTCAGTATCATCAAAGTAGGAATTCAGGAGTCCTAGCCCTTCCGGCTCCGTAAACAAGTCAATCTGACTAATTCTGTAGTCCTGAAAAAAATACACATACACATATATTACATATATAATAAGTATATTGTGTGTTGAACTTGTAATAAACTCATTGTTCTTTCTCTTACAGCTTACTAAAATCTTTATTTAAAATTTTTAACATGTGTGTATGAGTACCACATGCATGCCTTGTGCTGGTGGGGGCCAGAAGAGGGCATCCGATCACCCAAAACTGGATTACACAGTCATGAATCGGTCCATGTGGATGCTGAGGACTCACTTGGGTCCTCTGTAGAGTAACAGGTGCTCCTAACTGCTGAGTCATCCCTCCCGCCCCTTAAAATACACATTGAAAATACACATACAATTCACGGGGCACTGCCATTGCATCTTCTCCCCTTCCTGTTTACACTCATTACACAACACGGCTCTGTTGGGTCACACATCCTGCTGTGGTGACACATCTCGGGGTCACATTCAAGGGCCACCAGGAAGGCCCCTTCTTGGCATGTTCCTTGGTCAGAAGACTTTTGGTTCCTTTGCTCGGAAGTCTTGTGGCCCTAGCCTAAGTCTACACTTAGGTTCTTCCCCAACTATGGTTTTGTGCCCATAATCACTCCATAGTGACTTTCCTTGACTGTGACTTTGGTTTGGCTTAACATGTAGAAACAAAAAATACACCCATGGCACTTTATAAATCTCTTCATTCTTGCCACTGTTTCATGCCCTTGGGTGTATCAAAATGTAGGTGTGTCTGCTATAATATATATATTTTATGTGTGTACATATATAACATAAATTCACAATATAATTTGTATTATATATACATATAACTTATATGTGTGTTATATAAATGTAAAAGATATGCAAAATATTCCATTGAGAAGACATGTTAGAATAGTGTTCCTCAGAGCTGGAGAGTTGGGTCAGTGGTTAAGAACACTTATAGCTGTAGTAAAGGACCCCAGTTCAATTCCCAGTACTGACCTGGAGGTTCCAACACTGGACCATGTGGTGCACAGACTATATGGAGGCAAAATACTCATACACATAAAATTATAGTGTTCCTCATATCTTATATGGCTTATCATACTATGTATTCTACTTAAAAATTAAACTGGCTTTGGTGGTGATGCCTATAATTCTGGGGGCTAGGGACATCAAGAGGCAGGAGGATTGCTGCAACTTCAGAGAGAGCCTGAGCTACACAGCTAGATTGTGTCAACACCACTAACAGATAAATAATGATCATCACCTAAGTTGCTCAGAAATGTTGACCAGGGGTGTAGTGGGCTACACCTGTGATCCTAGCTTGTGAGGTGGAAATGGGACGATCAGGAAGTAGTGCAGGGCTAGCCTGAGCTACACAAGGCTATCTTAAAGCAAAAGAAACAGTAAGAAAAACTGATCCAGGAAGTTGGCAGCACTTCTCTCTGCCAAAAGCTGTTTTCCGGGGCTGGAGAGATTAAGAGCATTGCCTGCTCTTCCAAAGGTCCTGAGTTCAATACCCAGTAACCACATGGTGGCTCACAACCATCTGTAATGGGGTCTGGTGCCCTCTTCTGCCTTGCAGGCATACACACAGACAGACTATTGTATACTAAATAAATAAATATTTAAAAAAAGCTGTTTTCCACCCTCCCTCATCTCACCTTAGAACCATCCACGTTTCTCTACTGCACTCTACAACATCTAAGTCTACGGTATAAAGTCATCTCATCTTCCATTAGTGAGGCGCCAGACATTACGTGTTCACAAAGGAAGATGCTGACAATACCTTCCTCCTCAAAAAATAAACAGGAACTTCTACCCACCTCTGTAAATGAACCTCAAATAGCTCGAAAAAAAATCTGGGGTTTTGTTGTTTGGAGGGAAGATTTATTTGGGCTCAGGGGTTCAAGGGTCACTGCTGTGGGCCTACTACGAGCCTGAACACCATGGAAATGCATACAAATAATGCAGGGTCAGCTAACGGCAGTCAAGCAGCAAAGACACACAGAGAGAGTAAAATAATATTTTTAAAACCACATGAAACCTGAGTTGAGCTAAACCATTTCTAGATTGCTTTTCCAAAGTGAAATATCCTTAAATGCCTCCAGGAAAGCAAAACTTCATGCAGCCATCAAAAACCTAAGCAAGGGACTGGAGGGATGGCTCATCAGTTAGAGCACCTGCTGCAATGCCAGAGGACCAGAGTTTGCATCCCAGCAGCCACGCCACCGGCTCACAACCAACTGGAATTCCAGCTCCAGGTATCCCCAAAACTCTCTTCTTGCCTCCATGGACACCTGTGCATATATTTGCAGACACACATGTAGGCACACAGACACATAAAAAATAAAATAAATCTTAAAAAAACCAGGCTGCTCATAAAGAATTCATCACAGCCAGGTTACTTAACAAAGTGTTCCTTTGGGATGTGAGTAGACGTCAGAGCAAAATCTTACCTAATAGATTTATCATGAAAAATATCCAATGATTAGAATGTTTCTTTTCTATTCTAGTTAATTGATGGCATGCAAATATTTACATTATAGAACACATATCCCAAGAATATCTATCAAATATTTTCCCATTTATTTCACAAAATGAGGATTCCCTTTAAGTAAAATTATTTCTGACACCCAGGTCCCTGTCCTGAATGAAGTCCACATTTCCCATAACCAACCTGAACCACGTGTCTGATGGAACCAATAACTGTAGGTTTTTCAGGCTCAGCTTCTTCATCCAAAATATCCTCCATACTCCAGAGATGAGAGAGTTCCAATTCACCTTCCTCTAGAGCGATAGAGTTCCCTTCAAAATTGGCTTTCTCATACAAAATCCAGCTGAGAACAAAACACAGAACCCTGTTATCCGTCACAGTGAGGCAGGTGTGATTCCTTAATCTGGCTAGGCCATATTGTACATCAACTAGAAATAGTGTATGCTCTCCCTAGGACCAGTCTCACTGGGTTTTATCAAGCCTCAGATAATTAGAAAACTATACAGGTGTTTTGCAGAATGTTCGCGTTATCACTGCGCATGGTCATGGACCTGACAGTGGAGACTGACCCATGATCATAGGTGCTCTCTGGGTGAGCTTTCCCTTTACAGGTATATTACCACACGTTTCTCTTAAAGGGACTGTGATGTATACAGTCGAATCAATGGATATACTGATACAAAGAACTATATATATGTTAACATATATGTACTTTTGAAAGACTCTCCCAGCAACCACACAGTACTAAGAAAAGCGGCACAGCAAATAGTGAGGGCTCACTCACACCTTCACAAAGCCAGTAAGTGTTGCTGAAAGCGTTGGGAAGATGGCTCAGTGGCTAAGAGTTAGGACTGCTCTTGCATTTTGACTCCCAGCACCACCTGTTATCTCCAGATCCAGGGGGTCTGATGCCTCTGGACTCCATGGGCACCCGCACTCACATGCAAAAGCCCTCACAAATACCCACCGACCCACCAACCTACCCCCATACATACATATTATTAGAAAGTAGATCATCAAAACTAGACAAAAAGCGTTGCAAAAGAGACAATAACTCTCCTACTACAAACACAATTGTCTTGCAAACGTTGTTTCTAGCATAATATCCAGTCTTCTAATCTGATAAGGAAAGGACATTTTGCTTTTCTAGTGGATAGCTTCGCTATTTAAAAACACACATTAAAATATTAAATGTCCTCTTAGAAAAGATGTTGCATAACTAGTCAGATGGAGACTTAAAAAAAGTCATGGCTAACTTTTTAGGTCATAGCTGGATCTGGTGGTATATAATCTGTCACTCCAGCTACTTCAGACGCTGAGCAGAAGGACCACAAGAGGAGCCACCTGGGGCTCCACAGTGAGCCCAAGGCCAGGCGAGTAATTTGGCAAAATGATGTTTCAAAAGGATGTTAAAAGGTAGCTAGGGATACAGCACAGTGGTTGAGTTCTTGCCTCGTCTTGCATGTGTGAGGTCAGTGCCCAGATGACTCATAAATGTTCAATGCCCGCCACCTTGACCTCAGCCTGGTGTGGATGGATATATGCAGTGAAGACAAACATGCTATTCTGATTTTGTTCAATGCCTACTGCCTTGACCTCAGCCTGGTGTGGATGTGTGCAGTGAAGACAAACATGATATTCTGATTTTGTTCGCAATTGTTCTTCTTTACTGAACTTCCTATGAATTTCTGAAAAACAACTCAACCAGTAAAAAAAAAAAAAAAGAAATTGTGAAGGTAGCCAGGCAGTGGTGGCTCATTCCTTTAATCCTAGCACTCGGGAGAAAGAGGCAGGTGGATCTCTGAGTTTGAGGTCAGTCTACAGAGGTCCAGGATAGCCAGGGCTACACAGTGAAACCTTGTCTTAAAAAAAAAAAAACGGAAAAAAAAAAAAGAAAGAAACTGCTGTAATCTCTTAAAAATTTAAGTTAATGCATCACTGAACTGTCAGGAATTTATTTATCTTTCCCTGGAAATTTGTTTGGTTTATTTATTTTGGTTTTTCAAGACAGAGCTTCTGGCCAGGTGGTGGTGGCACACAGGCAAATCTTTGTGAGTTCAAGGCCAGCTTGGTCTACAAAGTGAGTTCTAGGACAGGCAAGGCTGTTACTGTTACACAGAGAAACCCTGGCTGGGGGGCAGGGAAGGGGGAAGGGTTTCTCTGTGTAGCTCTGGTTTTCCTGGAACTCATTCTGTAGACCAGAGAACCAATCTTGAACTCAGAGACCTACCTGCCCTGCCTGTCTCTACCTCTCCAGTGCTTGGTTTATTTTATTTACTTTTTAAATAATTGTCTAGGTGTGGTGGTGTATGCCTTTAATCCCAGCATTTAGGAAACAAAGACAGGTAGATTAATCTCTGAGTTTGAGCGAGTCTGGCATACATAGTGAGATCTTATCTCAACTTTTCAACTTTTCAAATTTACTTTCTTTGTATGGGCCTGTGCACATGAACTAAGGCACGGAAGCGGGGTCAGTGTTCTTCCAGCATCATGTGTGTCCTAGGACTGGAACTCAGCTCCCCACTGACTAGCTTGTCAGCTTTGTGATGCATGAGCGCATGTGTGCGTGCATGTGTGTGTTTGAGACTAGGTCTTGATACACAAGGCCAGGCTGGCTGGGAACTCTCCTGAGTGCTGGGATTAAAGACATGGCCACCACATCCAGCTTTGCTTATGTTTTTCGGCTTTTAACATGTTTTTAAAAGATTTACTTATTTTTACATGTTTGGATTTTGTGTTGTGTTTTGCCTGCTAGCATGTCTGGGCACCGTGTGCATGCAGCAGCGGCAGAGGTCAGAAGGGGATGTTGGAGCTACTGTGTTGAGTCAAGAGCTATGGGTGCTCGGAACCACACCCAGGTTCTCTAGAAGAGCTGTGAGTGCTCTTCCTGCTGAGTCATTGCTCCAGCTCCCAAATGCAATTCTTACCAACCTCATTAGATACTCATGAGTCAAAGCCACATGACGGGCCCCAGTGTACCCAGGGCAACTTTATGTGGCGATACACGAAGAGAGTAGGTTTGTTCTACTGTATTGTTCTGATTGTTTATCATAAACATATATCATTTTTCTAATCAAAACCACGGGTTAGGCACTCGTTTCTTATCTTACCACCAACAATGCTTTAAGTCATTTATGCTGATAAAGACTCACTCATAAGTAAGCAGTGAGGTTCAAATAGTAATTGAGAAAGCCAGACTCCTGTGGTAAGCTGCAGCTGCTGGGCACTCTAACACCCACTGCCAGCTGCAGCTGCAGGGCACTATAACACCCACTGTCAGCTGCAGCTGCAGGGCACTCTAACACCCACTGCCAGCTGCAGCTGCAGGGCACTATAACACCCACTGTCAGCTGTAGCTGCAATATACTCTATCACCCACTGTAAGCTGTAGCTGCAGGGCACTCTAACACCCACTCTCAGCTGCAGCTGCAGGGCACTCTAACACCCATTGTCAGCTGCAGCTGTAGTGCACTCTCAGCTGCAGCTGCAGGGCACTCTTACCATCCTCTGACAACTTTCACAACTATCACCGGAGAGAGGCTCCAAGAGCTGCAGTCCTTGATGTCCCCAAACACCTCAATGCACTCATCAGAGACGTCGGGCTCACTGAATATCACGATCTGCAAGAAAATGAATGTTGAACCATTATGTCTCCCTTTATCAGACCAAGAGAGAACCTGGACCACAAATTAAAATAACCTTACCTTCCCAGGCCGTGGGTTGAGTTTACTGTGTGCACTTCCTCTAAGAGTCTGCAATCAAAGGAACGAGAAGACAGTAAACAATCACAGCATTACAGAGCAGCTGTCTTTCTCCACCTGAGCTTCCTTTGGTCAGAATAGATTGACTTTACCATTTATCAGTACCAAAGCAGAGGATCTCGCTTTAACTCTGAAGTTATGTCAGTGTTCTCTTTGAATTTACATGAGTGAATTACAAGATTTTCCAAATGAATTTTCCCTTATAGCTTCTACTCGTTGATATGTCTAGGGTATTTCCAACAATATTAGAAAATTCAGGGCCCAAAAGTCAAAACTGTGCTTTATATCAGTTCACCAAATAAGAACAAACCATGATAACCTCAAAGAACCTGAATAATCTTAAATTAAAAAAACAAAGAAATTGAATAGTCTAGTCATTTATTTAGAAAGAAGTGGGTTTGATGTGTTTATATGCACACCCTCCTTGGATCTATAAACACCGTGTTGCCACAGTAACTTCTCCATCTCGTGACAAGTACTAGTCTAAAGGAAAGTGTGCATGGCAGGGCCCAGGAGCACTTTCTTGTAACTGCAGCTACAAGAAAGGATGAGGCAAGAGGATCACAAACCCAAGGACGGCCTAGGCTACAAAGTGCATATTTAGCAAGACTTCTTTGTATCAAAACAAAAAAAAATAAAATAAAATGAGGGCCAGGGATGTGGCACAATGGTAGGACACTCACCTAGCATGTGCAAGGCTGTGGGTTCAATCCCCAGGAGAGCAAGAGAAAAAGGAAAAAAGAGGAGGTATAATATAGTTCACAATATACATGTATGTGATTTTTAAAAAAAGACTTATTTTTTTAATATGTATGAATGTTTTCCTTGCATGCATGTACGTGTACCAGGTGTCCCTGGAAGTCAGAAAAGGGTGTTGGCTCCCCTAGAACTGGAGCTAAAGATGGTTGTGAGCCACCATGCATTGGTAGGGAATTGAACTCGGGTCCTCTGCAACAACAGCCAGTGCTCTTAATCACTGAGCCACCTTAGCAGTCCTGCACATGGTATTTTTAATCTCCCCTGTTTTGATGGACAAAGTGCCTTTTTATATGGCTTCAGAAGTAATCATTTTCAAGATCCCCTGACAAGACCAGAAAAACCCGTAATGTGTAAGATAATAAAATAATAATTACACAGGTAAAAATATTACAAAACAGGGGCTACTTCCAGGCTAGCCAGGATGCCTCTCCCAAGGCCTGCCTTTGATTTCACCCCTCTTGCCTCACACCAGTGGACTATGACCACAGGGTCTGAGCAAGCTCCCTCCACCCCACCCCCCGCCCTACCACATGAATTATTGGAAAGGAAAAGAGCATGCGCTGATTTGCTGTATGCATAAGTGAGAAATCAGTAAACTGCAGGAAAAACCTAAAATTTAAAAACAAAAGCCAAGGAATATATTAAATATAAACTATAATCAGCAAAGCCTAAGACCCAAAGAAAGGCATTTTGAAAAAAAAATGTAAAACACCTAGAAGTCAGGAAAACTCTTATTTCTTCTTCCATGCTGTCTGACTTGACTTCGGAAAGAAACTACCTTTTCTTGTTTCGTGTGTGTGTGTGATGTCCATGTATATGAACACACATGTGTTTGCGAGTGTGGAGACCTGGGGTTGACTTTGGGAGATGTCATGTATCACTTTATATATCTCCTTATATATCGAGGCAAGGTCTCTCAATTGAATCCACAGCTCACCAAAAGGACTAATTTAGCTAACAGGCTTGCTCTGGAGACCTTGCCTCTGCCTTTCACAACACTGGAATTACAGGTGGGTCACGGCACACACACACACACAATTTACATGAGTTCTAGGGATCCAACCAGTCCTCATGCCCTGCTGTTTGCAAAGCCACTACTTCAACAATTGAGCCATCTCCCCAACCCGAGAAAAACTATTTTTAAAAATCAGATTCTGTTTGGTTAATGCCAAACAATAACTAATCTAAGAATAATTAACAAAAGCAAATGCATAATGAATGGGAAATGGACAGGCAGAAATTTTGTTCCATGAGAGACATTGTTTTTTTTTTGAGGAAAAAAGGTAGGATTTCTATGTGGTATAGGTAGATTGTCAAAGGGTGATGAAGATGCCCCAGAAGTCTAGGTCTATACCCTAGTTCCATCCAAAGACTGAAGTAAAAAGACTATAAGTAAAAAGGAGGCTGGAGAGATTAATAGGCATGTGTGCAGCTCTGGGCTCATTCCTCAGTGCTGGGGGGCATGGGCGGTGGGAGTAGGGGAGACGGGAGGTTTGTGCTCAACACCTCTCATGGTGCCCGATGAGTTCAAAGCTATTTTTAAAGTGACGAAAGGTTATCTACAGTGTCTGGTCTTTTTCTCTGCAAGGCATGCCATCACTCTGAAGGCTACAGGACCTGCGTGTCTTGTCTGTTTTCTGGTGGTTGGAGCTCCCAGGAACAAGTTCTAGTACAGATACACTGCCCAAATGAACAAAGCTTTTTGGAGTTCTCAAACTTTAAAAGAAAGTGGGTCTTAATCCCAGCACTCGGGAAGCAGAGACAGGTGGATCTCTGTGAGTTTGAGGCCAGCCTGGTCTACAAGAGCTAGTTCTAGGACAGACTCCAAAGCTACAGAGAAAACCCACCTGTCTTGAAAAACAAAACAAAACAAACAAACAAAAACAAAAAGAAAGTGGGTCCTAACACTACAAGCTTGAACCCTACAGCTCACAAAATCCCTGCAAAAGAATCTGCATGTAGTACTGCTGAAAACCTGTATGTGTGCACGTGCGTGCATGTGTGTATGTTGGACAACCTTGCTATACTGATCAGGCAGGCCTCTGAACTTTCCATCTCCCCGCCTCGGCCTCCTGAGTGCCGTGACTGCAGGCATGCTTCATCATAGCTAGTCAACTATATTATTTTTCAACAGTCTCCAAACCACAGTCCATGATGGGATTACAGCAAAAGCCATCCCAATGCACTGTCGCTACAGCACCCTGCTCAGACGAAGGAGGGTGCCAGGTCTTTTCTGTGCTCATGTCTCCCCTTGCCTGGCAGCTGGCTCACAGCTGGGCCACTGAAAGTTACATTCATAATCACCCTCAACTTAAATCACAAGCTTGGAAGCAGAAGGGCACAAGGCAGCATGAAAATAACTCCTGGGCTGGTGAGTGGTTCAGCAGCAGCAATGCAAGGCACAAAAGGCTCTTAATTCAGTCTCAGGCACCAGCAGAGAGAAAGGCAGCCAGATAGGAGAGGAAGAAAGTGAAGTTGTAATTTCTATTTCATGGGGTGGGGAAGGACCCATGCAAACCAAACTTTATGCTCTAATCTTGAGGTCCCATTAAGGTACTTTTCCAACTAAGCAGGATAAGCCCTGCCGTTTATGGAGGAAGGAGTGAAACCTCACAGCCAGCAGGAGGAAGGAGAAGGGGGCGTCCTTTGGCTGGGTGTGGCCCCTACAAATAGAGGAAGTTGTTTCACACATCTTCCAGATTCTAAATACAGCCCTGAGTGCTTCAACAGAGAAGAAAATGGGTCTCCTAGGTCTCTGAACTCTCAAAGCAGCTATTCTATACTTCTCGCAATACAACATAGACTTTTGCAAATGCCTTGAAACACATAACTTATTCTCCCAGCTGGACCACAAATGCCTTGGGGTAGGAGTGTCCTGGTGTCTTCTTTTTGTGGCACCTGGGAGTTCTTTGTACACAGATTTAAAAGCACTTGGTGGAAAAAAAAGAAAGAAAGAAAGAAAGAAAGAAAGAAAGAAAGGAAGGAAGAAAGAAAGAAAGAAAGAAAGAAAGAAAGAAAGAGAAAAAAAATAGCCGGGTAGTAGTGAAACACTCCTCTAATCCCAGCACTGAGAGGGAGAAGCAGGTGGATATCTGAGTTCGAGGCCAGCCTGGTCTACAGAGCTAGCTCCAAGGAACCCTGTCTCAAAAACAAAACAACGCCAACAACAAACAAATCAAATGAAACAAAAGTACATGGTGAACAAATAGGAAGCTATTGCACACATCCACCTGTAAAAACCAGCCCGAGCCCCTCACTGCCTCCTAGGTTTAGAAACACTGCAACTAGATCACAGCTGCTACTTACCAGAGGATCTGCTGACGACATTGCAGAAAAAGAAAGGCCTGGGTCATAGCGGCTGGATTTGTAAAGGCCCAAGAAGTCCGTGTCAGTGGTCCCGATGTTCTGCACATTGGACTTGAGAACACTTTCAACGAGGTTAGTCTTTTCCGCGTCATCAGTGTTCTTCAGTTTGGGTAAGTCAGAGTGTCTGTACTCTGGCAAGGGTAGGGTGCTCCGAGAACTCAGGTCTTCCTTGATCTCCTCTTTCTGCAAGTTCTTTTCCATATGGCTTGGACTTTTCAAACTCAGATGAGACGTATTTGCTGAGTTGAAATTGAAGACCTTTAAAGAGCTGAGGGGTGTAAGATGCGGTTGCTCTTTGTCTGAGCCACAGGGCGGGTCACCCTCCTTCCTGGGCTCTACCACTGAAGCCTGAGATGCAGATCTGTTCTGGGAAGTGCTAAAAGATGTGGTCATTGTGTTGACTGATGTCACAGAGGGAGAAAAGATTTTGTCTTGAGGCAGAGAAGAAAGCATGCTTGAGAAAAGGGTGCTTTTTTCTAGCCTTGACCTCTTAATTCCGCCGTTGGTGATGTCCCTGTTCTCTTTGTCGTTCATGTCTGAAGTTATCTGAGGCTCACTCTTCCCATTAGTGTTAGCGTGCAAGGACTTGAAGAGGACACTCTGCTCTGTGGATGCACGCTTCGCTCTCAGTTTGGACATGGGATCGTGGTTCTGCATCAAATGCAAAGCAGGTGACATTTCTGCCTGGCTCTCCTTCTTCTTCCCCAAGCCGATAGTAAACACGTTGGGATCAAACACCTTTTCCAAACTGTCCTCATGAATTGGAGGCATGGCAAAGTGAGGGGCTGGAGAGTTTGGGATCCTGGCCTTCTTTTTCTTCTGGGGCACACATCCTATGCCCTCCATATTCTTAATAATTTCGGTGAATTTTTCCATATCAGAAGAAGAATCAAAGACACTATCATCACTAGTAGCAGAAGTGTTTAAAAGACTGGTAGGGGTATTCTGGCTGGTAACATTTTGTCCTGGCCTTTGGGGACTTTCTGAGTGACTTTTGCTGCTAGGAGAGAGGGTGGAGCTGAACTCGGCTGTCGGGGATGTCCCTCTGCTCTGACTCTGAGTCTGGACAGGTTCTGGCTGTGTGATGTGTGGGCGAGACTGTGCCACATGCTCCTCTCTGCAGTGGGTGTGCTCAGGTGACGTGCCAGGTCCATCCTCTTGCTGGGGAGCGCAAGGGGCCACAGAAACGACTTCAAGCTTGTTATTGTGACAACTCGGCAACTGCACCTCTCTAACTTCAGAGCTTTCTGAGATGACCTGAGTGCTCACATCCTGAGGGCTCTCCACAGGAAGTACAAAGGAGCGGACCTGGACAAGGACCTTGGATGGACACTCATTGCCCACGGTTTCTGGGCTGTGCTCTCGTGATGAGGTGGGGCTGGCTTCTCCCCCTCCAAGTTTGGAGACGGGTGTTTTCTCAGTGTGAGACAAATCACATCCGTTAGAGTTTTCGGATACTTTTAGATCAGTGCATGGGAGAGTGCGGATGGGGACCTGAACACAACCATCTTGGAGAGTGTTCTCAGGAAGGGGAGCAGAAGGCAGGACAGAAAACTCCCTAGATGAGTCAGATGTGGGCTGTGAGTCAGAAAATGCACCCTGTGGCTGTGGGGGGTACTCTGTGGCATTAAGAACGGCAGGGATGTCCTGTGTAGTATTACATACGTTGTCAAGAACAAGGGTTTTGCTGTCAGCAGCCTCTGAGTGGTGCTCTCCTGAGAGTTCAGCATCCTTCACAGGAACCAGGGCGGTGGGCGCTGGCTGAGAAGGACAGGCAGCATCTGACTGCACATCTGCCTTATCACTTTGATCAGGCTCAGGGCAGAGGACCTGATTCTCGGTGGGCTCTCCTCCCCCACCTATGGAGGCTGGAAGAATCTCTTCTCTAGGGCTAGGGACTTCCGTGCCTTTGGTGTCTGTGGGTGACTCCTTGGCCACCAGGCCATTCTGGTGGCTGGTTGGTAAGGCTTTCTTTTCAGGATGCTCCATTTCTTTGGCTTTCTTGGCTAAGTTTAGCTTAGCCCTCCCAACAAATGTCTTATTAGAGGGAGGATTGTTCCTTGTGCTACGGACGTCAGGGTGTCTGGGGCTACCGTTAGCCCGCTTGTTTTCAAATAAGGAGATTTTGTTGGCAGTGTTTCCTTTATGAACTGGCTGGCTAAAGGAACTGTGCTCATGTCCCAAACTGTCAGAAGTCTTCGGGGTTTTCAGATTCAGTTCCACATGTTTGGGTCTAGCAGGGCTGTGAGACCAAAAAAAAAAAAAAGACAGTTAGCAGCCAGCCTGTGTTAAGTGGACATATAAACCAGCTGACAATAAAAGACTGCAAAGTCTGCATCCTCCAGGTGAATATCTACTTTTCCACAAAACTTCTTAAACAATACTACAAATACTAGGAAGCACTTTTAAGGTATACCTTAGCTGCATATGACAGAAGAGATTATATATCTAAGAAACTATTACCTTTCCAAGTATTAATCACCATTCATAGTGACTGGCAATTAATTAATATGCATTCACAATGATTAGCACTAGAACTGGGAGACATTACAAGGTATAAGGAACTTTAAAACAAATTTAAATATTTAATGCATTCTCATATTTTAAGTATGTAGATGAGTTCCCCAGACATCAATTATGCGTTTTTTTCTTGTAATGTTTTGTTCACCTTTAGTTTTGGGGTACAAGGTGCTATATGATAAAGGCAGGCCTTGAGCTCACTTGTTGGCTGAAGATAGCCTGCCTCTGCCTCCCAAGTGCTGGGATTATAGGCATGAGCCACCTGGTCCAACCTTCTCATATCTTTTTAAAAACTAGCTTGGGAGAGGAGAGAAGAGATGGTTCGATTCCCAGCACCCACAAGGGAACTCAAAAACAACTAAAACTTTAGTTTTAGGGGAAATCTAAGACCCTCTTCTGGCCTCTGTGGGCATTGTATGCACGTAAACATGCAGGCAAAACACCCATACACATAAAATTAAATTAAAATTTTAAAAATAAAAGGTAAAGAAAAAGTTATAAGGCCACTAAGGTACTGTTTAAAAAAAAACTACTTTAAAAGGTAGATTATAAAACGTATTCATCTAGTATCGCCTCTTAGGATATTTTGTTTCTACCATTCATCCCCTTAAATTTTTTCTGACGTATGTGTGTTCACTATCTGAAATTTGTAAAGTATATATGTATATTTTTACCTTTATATGTGTGTGTGTGTGTGATCAGAGGACAATCATGGGTGTCACATCTCTGGTTGAGTAAGAGGCTCCAGATGTTCACCACTGCGCACACAGACAAACACACACACCACGCTATCAGTCCTGGGAGCTGCCAGGCATTTTCTTGACTCCGCCTTCCATCTCGATATAGGAGTGTTGAGATTGCAGACACACACTCCCACGGCCAGCTCTTATATGGGTCTTGGGGACTTAGTCCTTACTTTATACCAACTGAGCTGTCTCTCCCAAACTGGAAAGTGTTTTTAAATCATTCATAAACCTGCTGTCAACATTCTGCCTCATTCCCGATGGCTTCAGATGCATAAATATTTGATTAGAATAGAAACTGCTGTGTTCACGGGGCTTGGCAGCTGGCCTCTTGCTAAGAAAAAGGATGAGTTACCATCATAAATTAGAGGTCCCTGAAATGCTTTCCTTGAAAAGTTTTTTTAATGTTTATGTAAAATCCCATAGTATGATTATATCATAATTGGTTTACTCTTGGGCAGTCTCCCCTCTCATTCCCATTTCTTGGGTCTAATTACTTACTACTGGAAATAATGCCTTTGAATGCACACAGTGTGTTCCTTCGTAGAAACAAAACATGTTCTATTGGCATTTGCTGGCCCTAGCCCCGGTCCTGGCTCTCACACTAACATCCGTGTAAACTTAGCCAAATTATTTCACATCTCTGGCCTAGTCTCTTTTGTATCTGTTAGCTTGAAAGGTAACACAAAACACCTAAGTTATTTAAAGCAGGATTAATTTTATTTCACCCAAAACTTACGGTTAAGAGAATTTCTGGAAGTCCTCTTGTAGGGTTATAGTTAGGGCAAAGAGAAGCTGTAGGACCAGGAGGCTCTCCACGTCCCCTTGAGAGTACAGTTAAGGCTAAGGGAGGCTACAGGAACTGGAGGCTCTCCATGTCCGCTTAAGGGGTTACAGTTAGAGCTAAGAAGCTGTAGGACCAGAAGGCTCTCCATGTCCCCTTGAGGGGTTACAGTTAGGGCTAACAGAGGCTCCAGGACCAGGAGGCTCTCCATGTCCCCTTGAGGGGTTACAGTTAGGGCTAACAGAGGCTCCAGGACCAGGAGGCTCTCCACAGCTGTTTTCAGTCTAATTCATTCCCATTTTTCCATTTCATCAACCATTTCATATAAGCGTTCTTCGGGGCAGGCAGAGAGGCTTGTCAGTCTGTAGTAAAGGAAAACCACTGCTTGCTGGGCACTTGACAAGTTACTTAAGTTGGTTTACTCCATGTACGACTTGTAAGTTCTGTTCTAAAGCAAGAAAGTTGAGGTACAAAGAAGGTAAATGACTTTCCTGAAGTCACATGGCTAGTGACAGGGCCTCCCTCTGAAGCAGGAGCTTTGTCTCTGACACCACATTATACCATACTATCCCGCTTCCCCATTAGGGGTCAGACTAGACCGACTCGAATAAGCCCTCAGCTGCTTTCCATATTATCACTGAAGGTGGGGGTGGAGGCAGTAAGGGACTTGAGGAGGGTTGAGGGGTGTATGGGGTATGGCAGTGAGAGTTCAATGAGCTAATTTTATCAGGTTTATCAGATAAGAACATCCCAAACTCTTCAGACTGGCATCACACACCTCAAAGCCCCAGGAAAGTGGGGCCTTTTGAGCCAGGGGGATAAAATGAGAAGCCGGGGTTACAAATCTGAGCCTGATAATGTGTTTAGAAATTCTTGTAGGCCTTCTCTATTATGTCCATAAATACCCAGGCTTTCTTATTGTCAGCTCAGACTTGGTGGCCACTGCCTGTAATCTGGAGGCAGGAGAATCAGTTCACAAACACCCTTGGCAACCAGAGTGAGTTAGAGGCCAGCTTGGGCTATGAGACTCTGTCTCAAAAAACAAAAACAAAAACAGAAAAGCAGGCTTCAGGATTGAAGTCTGAGCCAGTGGGACGAGAAGAAACACAGGGTTTGTGAATGCTGTATTGATTAATTAATAAGCAAAGGGGACATACCAGGAATATTAAAAAAAAAAAAGAAAATGTGGCCAGTCAGCAGGAGTAGCGAAGTGGACATCAAAGTGCACCGGGGATGTGTGGGGAAGGCACTCCCGGTGAGCCCACGGCTCCCTGTGAGCCCACGGGAGCCCAAGGGAGGAAGCATATCTGCTCATTAAAGATTTACACGGGATCAAAACACCTTTACAGCTCACACTCTCTACCATTAAGTTGAGCTACCAAGAGTCTCTGCAATTAACCCAGTTGGGGCTGATTAAAAGGAAGGCTCCTGTAATTTGTGTTGTAATGCCTGCATTACGACGTGAGAGGGAGTCCAAAGGGCCCAGGCGATGCTATAAAAGAACCTCCCTATTTTAAACATATTCCTTTAATAATGTCAGTGTCGTTTTTTTTCCTAACAGGATTCAGTCATCATTTTTCAGGTGATATAGCTTCTGTTTTTTTTTTTTTTAATTCTTTGATCAGACAAGTCCCCCCCCCCCCACACACACACAAGCCAGGCTCACATCTGCAGTCCAGTAAAGTAGCAAAATGGCCTTGAGTTCCAGGCCAGCCTCGGCTACATAATGAGCTAGGAGCCACCCTGGGCTATAGGGTGAGACCACCAAAGAACCAAATCACAGTCTGTCAATATCGTTGCCTAAAATCCAGTCATAACAGGACTAATGGGGCTGAAAGATCCTGTCAGACTGACAAGCCAAAGAACTAGATAAAACTCTTAATTTTCCACTCCCATAGTTTGCCTGTTCATCATGTGTAAGGCACTGTACTAAAGAAATCTAAATAAAATTAGCGGTGAAGTTAAAAAAAAAATAAAACATGACCAGCAGGGAGAAAAAAAAAAGACAACTTGCTGGGGTCCATGGCCAGATCCCTTCCTGAGCTTGTTTACAGTCCCTCAACAGTGTAACTTTTCTGGTTTTTCCACTGCTGTCTTCTGATTGGACGACAGGTGGAGCGTCCAGCCCGGTTTCTCCCAGCAAGGCTTAGCAGGTTTCTGTGTTCATTTCACACTGGTCTTCCACAAATAATGGGCATCATTCATGCTGCTTACTTTCCTGACGCTACCATCACAGAATAAATATCTGATTATGTCAAAAGTCTCTGGGCTGCCAGCTGGTGAGGTAGTTCAACGTTATTCATTAAGCGCAACTCTCTCCCCACTGGCTTCCAAACAGACCCATTTCAGAGCTTACTCCTTTAAAGAAATCAAACAGAATGAAACCGTTCAGTTCAAAAAATAACAAGGCTGCAAATGACCAGCCTTTATGATCAATGTGTGAATCAACGTAGGAAAACATTGAGCACTCGCCAGTTCTCACCTGCCAGGACGATCAGTTTTGTAGAGAGCCCTCCCTGTCTTGTCCACACAAATCAATTACCATCAAGGCACAAGCCCAGGCGCCTCCAGCAAATGAGTGACTTCTCGCCCTGTACCTCCAGAACCCTTATGGCCGCAAAAGGCACTTGGGCCATCTTTATTTGATTTGTGCGCTTCTTTCTGCCACAAGGGGGGCGTACACGTTGAGGGCAACAGACTGAATCACAGGTGTGAGTCATGTCCCCCCATAGGACACAGCACAAAGGGCACTCGATAAGTACTTGCTAAATTAAGAGTGCAGACACAGTCGGTTGTTTAGCGTCCTTTCACTTAGGTAATTTTCAGCGAGAACAGCGATCATCTCAATATCTGATATTATTTCCAGCCCAGCAGCAAAAATACCAACAGGCTCCCTAGATCATAGAAGGCGGCATTATTAGAGACTTCCTCTAGACTTACTTTGGACAACAATGTACTAACTTCATTAAGTTCTCTTGAAGTCTCCCATGTAAAAGCCACTGGATCACAACTCAAAATACTGCTGGCTCCCTGTGACTACCCTGAAATACCCCTGGACACTTTGGATAAAGAATATAATTAGCTAAATCAAGCCGTTAATTCTTATCGCTATTATTTATGTAAGCACCGTGCCTCGAGGCATATCTTATTTTTGCATTGATTTTAGATCTTATATTAAGGCAGGAATTAACCGTGGAGGCTGCCAAATGTGTCATACTCTAAATCTTAGCTCTGCAAACAGCTCCTTCTCTCTTTGAAGTTTTCAACAGAAAAAAAAGTTGACAGACAGCCATACAACCCTGAGCAGCCACCTGCCCAGAATGACTCCGCAGCTACTTACAGGGTCACTTTAGTGGTCACAGTCGACCTGCCCACACCGAGATGGTTCCTGGGCTTCAGGCTGTCGGCGTCGGATGCTCCTGATCCCCTGCCCGACTCTCGGCTGCGTCCCCCGTCGCCCCGGCCGTCGAAGTGGTGGGGCAATGGGCCCCTCTTGTGCTCCGGCCTGATCTCGGGCAGCAGGGAGCTGCTTCTGACTGTGAGCTCGCGCGGGACGACACGGCCCGCCTCCTCCCCGCCGTCCGCCGCGGCTGGTGACCTCTTGGGTGGAGACTCCTTGGCCGGAGCGCGCGGTCCGGGGCTGGGCACCGCCTCGGGAACGCGACTGCGACCCCTCCGCTTGGTGGGCGACGAGGCGGGCGGCAGTTGCTTGCCGCGGTCCGGCTCACCTCGAAGCTGTCCCCGGGGGCCGGCGCTGGGCTTGGGCTCCGGGCTGGCGGCCGAGACTGCGCCCGCGTCGGGAGTCCCGTGTGCCGATTTCACTTTCTTTTCCGCCGAGCCGTTCTCAGCGGCCGCGTCTGGCGCCACCTCGTCGTCGAACACCGCGTCGTCCTTGGCCGTGCTCTCGGTCGCCACGGTGTCCGCGCCTGGGGAGTCCGTGGATTTCTGCGACTTCCTCCGCCTGCCTGACCGGCGGCCGCTTGACCTCCTCTCCATGTCGTCCGAATCGTCGCAATCGTCTGTCCCCGGAGCTATAGGGACCCGCTCGTCCACCTGCGCTACCTCAGTCTTGCTCAAGTAGATGTCTAAAGTTAGCACTTTGGCGGGATGCGCGCGATCGACGGAACGGGCTGGGCGGCTGGTCTCTGCACCCACGGAGGGAGGCTCACCTGGCACAACTGCTTCCCCGGTGGCCCCCAGAGAGCCCGCTTCGGCACCCACGCCGGGGGCTCCGTCGGGGGCCTCTCCTAGTCCTCCCACGAGGCGCTCCTCAGGCGGCGACCCCGACACACCCCTCGCTGTCTCTGGTTGGAGGCCAGCAGCGCCTGGCAACGCGTCCTCCCCCGGACTGTGGGCAAGCGTCTCTGCGCTCTCCTGCCCGGAGCAATTCCCCGGTGAGGAATGCAACTCCTTGGCAGCGGTGGTGGCATTTGGAAAAGTCTCTCCCTCTGCCTGCAGAGGTTCTAATTGGGCTGAATCACTGTCGTGGCACTGGTGCACAACCCCTACACTGCTGTGGGAGCAAGGTGTCAGTTCGGCATCGCAGGGGGTTGTCTGATCACAGCTCTGTGCAGGCTGGCCCTCTGCCTCCTGCCCGGAGCCCGCGTTGGTTGGCTTTGGTTGGCTGCCCTGAGCCTTGTTTTTCTCACTCTCTGTTTCAGGGAGTTTAGAAGGGGCCGATTTGGTATTTGAGTTGGTGGGACTCTCTAACCCGTTCCTGGTGTTCCTTCTCCTTCCAGCGGTAAAAAGAGTGCCAAGTTTCCCCAATACTGGCTTCCTTCTGGTGTCTTCTGGTGGTTGTGCTCTGGACTGGAAAACAAAATAAGACAGGGAGAGAAACTATGAAAATCCGTTTTGTTCCCTTTTGGGAACAAAACTGCTGGGAAGCAGCTTGGCAATGGACCAGGTGTAATTGAAAAGGTAAAGCCAGGCGTGGCTGTCTGGTCTTTATTATGTTCTGACAAAATATATATAGGGTCTCACTGTGTAACTCTGGCTCTCCAGTAACTCCTATAAACCAGATTGGCCTTGAACTCACAAAGACCCGGCTGCTTTTGCCTGATGAATGCTGGGGTTAAAGGCATGCAAGCACCACCACATGGCTAAATTTAGCATGGCTAAATTTCATTTTCTTGTATTTTTGGTTATGAGCCTAGCCTTTAAGGGGTGAGCCATCTCCAGCCCTAAATTTCTTTTTCCTAAATGCATTTTCAAAGCTACAATAGTATTTCGTTACAAGTGTTTTTAATTCGAAAATCCCAAATATCACATGTATAGAGTAAAACAATTCCCAGTTCTCACTGGTTTCTGCTTTTTATCTCCTTCCTTAATAAAAATGTAAATTTAAAGCAACCAGGCATGACTTCGGGGCCCGCAGTTCGCCCCCAAATATCTTAAGGAGAATGTTTACAGAAACAGCACCTGGGAGCGGGTGAATTGGAGCGGCTCAAGGAAAACCTACTGTGGCCTGGGGCAGGGAGAACAAAAGGAAACACCTGGTCACAGGAATACTGCACCTGGCCCCGCCCGGTAGGGATGCGCTCACCCAATGGGGCCCGCGTGCCTGCATTCAAACCGAGCAGGCGGCAGAGCACTGCTCCGCCTCTTCCCAGCTCACCCCCAGGCTTCATCAGGGAGTCTGTGCCCGGGACTGAGGGGGAGGGACAGGCAGCGGACACCTCCCACGTAGGGAAGACAGTGGAAAGTCAGCCTAGCTGACATAGCCGGGGGGGGGGGGGGGGGGGGGGGCTACAACTGGCACCGGGAGTTATAAATCAATAAAAGCAGTAAGGACGCACCCTACGACCGGGAGAGGTGGTTGAGGAGGAGGTTGTGGTAAGGGGAGGGACCCGAGAGCCACAGCTTGCATGCGGGATCAGCCCAACAAACCCAAACCCCCTACCTCAGGAAAGCCCCTTGAACTCAAAACCCAGGTGAGGGCCTAAACCCTGAGGAGGCAGAAAATAGCTCCGCCCTTCTTTCCTAAAGGACGTGCGTTAGTTCAGAATGGTACTGATTCTCCACCAAGGGATTCCTGGGGCACTCAAGGTAGATCCTTTCATCTGAACTACAAAAGCAGCCAAGGGAGTTCAGGAATTGTGGGAAATGTAAAAAGCCTGGTTAATAAGTGCACTCGATCAAGAGTCAGCACGCATCTGTTGAGACAGACTGGCAGCATTACATCCTATAACCCAGTTGCAGCCTAGTGAGGTAATGTGTTACCTGCAGTGGATGGGGAAAAGATGTCCAAAGGCTGGGACCAAAACACAGCGTGCTGGGGCAGGGGCGGTAAAGTCAGAATTCAAACCCATACCCTCCAGTTCCAACTAATACCCCTTCTAGTCTATCACAGAGCACACACATGCGCAGAGGGAACCCGTGGACCCGAGTGGTCCCAGTTTTAAAAAAAAAAACCCAGGCTACAAAGGACCCAAGACCTGCAGTCAGGGCTCCAGGGTAAGCACCGAGGAGATCAGACAGGTTCACCAGAGAGTGAACATAGATAAAAGAAGAAGCCACCCAGAGCTCCTTGGTACTGATGGGATATGCTTCTAAAATCTACTCAGATTTGGCCTAATCCAGTTCTTCGATGCTTATGAAAATAATGGAGGAAGAAATGGATGTGGTTTAAAAACTACTCTAAAGCATCCTGGCTTCCTAAAGAAACATTTTTTTAAAACATGATTTCTAAGTATATCTGCTCACTGAGTCCTGCTTAAGTACTAGACATTTATAAAATAATATACACACTTATCTTTCCAACAGCTCTTAAAGTATACACACACACACACACACACACACACACACACACACACACACACACACACGTGCCAAGATTATGTACCCCTGTCCAAAGCTGCACAACGGGAAAGTTCTTCTGACTCTGAAAATAGAGCCCTTTGTTTCCATGCCTGGACAGGCCATCAAAAAGTAGACAGGAAAAAAGGCTTGAGTCTTTTGGCTCAATTCCAGTCCCTGTCAAAATGAAACAACTAGTGTATGTATCATTCTGTCCTAGCAGTGATGTTGCAATCCCTGTTTCCCATGCTGTAAAGGTGCCTGATCAGCAGCCCTCTTTATTTAGTCTAAGTGTCCCTTCCCCAACCCTCAATCTGAGCTATAGTTGCTTTTTATAAGGTCAGCTGCTTGCTCTTCAACTTGGTCATCAACTGTTTGTTCTCTGACACCCCAGAGAAGCACCCAATTTTTACTTGTTGGACAATGAATTTTCGAGAATTTCATAGTTTTTGGTTTGTTTATACTAGCATTTTGATAACAGCTCATCCAGAAGAGCCCAAACTGGAAGCGCTTTAAGTGTTCAACTGGTGAATGGACAAACAAATTGTGGTAATCTATGCGACAGATTGGCACCCAACAATAAAAAGAGACAAGCCTTTGGCATGCAAGAATGTGGATAATTCGAAAAAGCATTATGCTGACTGGAGGTGAGGAAGTAGCCTGCTGGCCTAGCACACCTGAGGCTTTATGTTCATCCCCAGTTCTGTCACCAGAAAACCTGGTAGCCAGAAAGGTCCTCTGCCTTGTTTGTGGTGATGGTTACACACATATACATAGCTTTCCAAATTCATCAAGCTTTACCTTTAAAATGGGTAGACTGGGCACAGTGACAAGCACAAGTTGCCAAGCTATTGAGGAGAATGAAGCAAGAGGATTTCTTTTTCTTTTTGTTATTGTTTTGTTTGTTGAGACAGGATCTCACTATGAAGCTCTGGTTGTCCTGAAACTCACTATGTAGACAAGGCTAGCTTCAAACACAGGGAGATCTGCGTGCCTCTGCCTCCCAAAGGCATGCACCACCACACTCAGAAAAGAGGATTTCTTGGTACCAAGTTTATGGCCAACCTGAGTAATATAGCAAGACTCTAGTTCTTTAAAAGAAAACAAGCCGGGGCTGGAGAGATGGCTCAGTGCTTAAGAGCTCTTCCAGAGGTCCTGAGTTCAATTCCCAGCAACCACATGGTTGCTCATAGCCATCTATAGTGAGATCTGTTGCCCTCTTCTGGCATGCAGGCATACATGAGGCAGAATGTTGTATACATAATGAATAAATAAATCTTTAAAAGAAAACAAGCCTGGTGTGATGGAACAAATACCTAGCGCGCACGTGCATAATCCCAGCACGTGAGATGAAAGCAAGAGAATCAGAAGTTCAAGGTCACCTACATAAAGCCACGCCTCAAAATAAATAAACAAAGATGAGTTTTTCCGACCTTGTTATATGTAAGCTATATCTCAATAAAATTGTTTTCAAGTAAAGCTTTCTCCTGGGAAGTAAGAAACACATAGGTTGTGTCAGTTATATGGTTCACAATGTTACTGGATGGGGAGTGTGGGAACCCTTAGATCATTTCAGAGGCTCCTTTTTTATTTATAGACAAGATTTCTGAAAGAGGCCAGCCCTAGAAAGACTCCAGGAGCCACCCGAGTGGAGTGGGACCAACTGAACAGGGCTCACAGGCCTCATTCATTCCGTTAATTCCTCGGTCTTTGAGGAACGCCTGCCTCCTTTCTTAATCAAGTTATACATTTCATTACAGGCAGAGATTGTTTCTGTACAGTGCTCATGGGGGGAGTATTGACAGATGAAGAACCAAAAACCAGGGGACAGAGTGAACTTTAGGGTTTAGAGTCTTAAATCTAAAGTAGGTGGGCACAGACCCTGCACCTAGTCCTTTAGCCCTGCTAGGAAAAAGAATGTTTGCAAAGAAGGTCCTGGGTCCTACCAGGATGCTTTGTGCCCCCTTGGAGTATGCCTACCTCAACTCTCCTGTGGACCTAGGGGTGGTCCTGGGGTGCCCAGGGGCTGGATATTCCCAGGTTCAATGTTCTCAGAGCCTATGCTTTGGGGCTTGGTATTTGTTCTGATGAAGGACTTCTTTTCTGTATAGATTATATCTATCTATCTATCTATCTCTCTATCTATCTATCTATCTATCTATCTATCTATCTATCTATCTATCTAAAGCTTTACCATATGGTGTAAAAATAGAGATGTTAAAAATATTCATTTATTTTGCCCCACTAGAATTGAATCCAGGGCCCTGTATAGGTCCGGGCCTCTGAGCTATACTGTCCTCCAAAATAGAGGTGTAAGATACTTTATTTAGTCTTCAATTATCAAAAGCAAAGCAAAAAAAAAGTTAGAAAATTTCTTCAGTAGAAGTAAGAAATACCTAGGGCTAAGGAAGTTACTCAGCTCACCCAGCATGCGTGAAAACCTGGGTTCATCCCCGGCACTTCATATAAAGTAGACACAGTGCCTCAAGCCGGTTACCCCAGCACTGCAGAAATAGAGGGTAGGGTGATCGGAAATTCGAGGTCATCCTTGATTAGGCCTGGAGTTTGAGGCCAGCCTTGGGTAAATAAGACCCTGCCGATTATTTTAAAAGGACATGCCCTAGAACCAAGAACAGAGCTAGGGAGCAGAGGGCAGAGAGTGACAAGAAACAGGCCCTTAAGCTTCTGATCCTCCTGCCTCCACATCCCAAGGATTGGGATTATAGGTGTTTGCTACCTCACCTGACTTAGATTATTTATTTATCTATCTATTTATTTTACAGAGCTAGAGTGAAATCCGATTACTTAAAGCCATTGGCACAGTTTAAAGCTGTTGAAACTTTTGTTTTTGAGACAAGATCTCACTCTTGAGCCTAGGCTAGCTCACTATATAGTCCATGCTGGCTTCAAACTTGTGGAGTCCTCCTATCTTGGACGATGAAGTGCTGGATTATGGGCATGGGCATCCACACCTGGATGAGTCATGATACTTGATCAATAAAAAAGGAGTCTTTGAATTATGAAATAATTTTCTCATTGGTGTCGCTAACAATGATTGATCTTTATGCCATAAGTTCCTCTTTACCCTAAAAAGTTGAACCACGGTCCAAAGAGACAAATTTTCCTGAACACAATTCAGCTCTTCTAAACGTTGGCTCCATACTTTTTCCTTTTTGGCATCACAAGCCATTGTTGGAGATCAGACTTGCAGTACAGTTCATTGTACCACTGTGCTGGCTGCACAGCATGCCTCCCACCTGTGTGCCTTGCTTGTCCCTAGGCCTGGCTGTGCAGTCAGTAGCAGGGATGGAGTTTTGCTTTAGGACTCTTAGCAGTATGAAGTGTGTTCCGGGTATGTCTTCTACCTCACCCCACTTTGCCCTTGTGTGTGATCCTCACCCCAGCCATAATGGAATACAGAAACAGAAACCCTGGCCCTTTAGCTTTGATTAGGTTTAGCCAGTGGGAGGCACTGACAGGGGAGACTGGAATGGGCCAAAGGCATTATTTTCCCCTCTCCCTCCTTCCTCGTTAGGCCCCAAGTTAAATATGCTGGCTTAGACCATGGCTTCCTCCTCTTGCCTTCCAGGCCCCCATAGTGTCAGCTGAGCGTTCAGGAGGTTTGGTGGAGCTGAGGGGTGAATAACTCAGGAAAGAAATGCAGGAGATGTGGCGGTCCACTGTAATACACTCTCAAGGCTGACGCAGGAGAATCGTGAGTTCTGGACAGTGGGACCCAGTCTCAAAACATCAAAACCACAAAAAAGAAAAAGGAAAAGAAGATGAAGGCAAGGAGGAAAGAAGTGAAAGGGAAAGAGGGAGGAAGGAAGAAAAAAACAGAAAAGAAAGGAAAGGAAATGCAGACTTAGACACAGACACTTGGAAGAGGCCATGTGGCTGAAGAACTCTGGGGCTTGATCATATTGGAACGTCTTTGGTTTTCAACCTCACCCACACTATGTAACAGCCTTTCATTCACTTCTTCAGTTATCCAAGTCAGTATGTTTCCTGGGCCGGGACCCCAAAATATGTACCTTATTAGAGGTGCCAGATAGCTCAGAATGTCTCCTTTAATGTAATCTGAACAGTCTTGCCAATATTTTCTTTTTCTCACAAAGATAACTGTCAGGCTGAATTAATTTGTGTTA